>NW_026526710.1:81053610-82257777 GCF_024362965.1 Panthera pardus | reverse complement strand
TCCTGCTTCGGATTCTGTGTCTCCCTCACTCTCTCTGCCCCTCCCCTGCTCATGTTCTGTCTCTCTGTCGCTCTCAAAAATAACAAACATTAAAAAAATTAAGAAGAAAAATTTCTTGATTTTGAAGTTTATTTTGTTTGGTATACATTATTTCCTTTTTAGATGAATCCAGCATATATACCATTATTTTAAGTCCAAAAGAGAAAGTAATTTAGTCACTCATATCTGCAATAGATATTTCATTATTTAACATTTACAAAGATAAGATGGGTTTTAGAGTTGTACATGTTAAATGTATTCACACTTTTTCCAGAAGTTCAAAAAATTATTATAATTCAGTATTAAAAATATAAAAATAATTTTGGTGATAGTTTGAGAACTTTTTTTGTGCGACGATACATTCTGTCTTATTATTGTCTCGAGCTTACTATAGATTTTTGTTCAGTGATTTTATATAAATCATTTTAGACATCTGATGATGATTTTCCTTTAAGCTCAGAGGCAATTCTGAAAAAAGGAAAATAAAAACATATAATTTACTTTTGTCTTATTGACTTTCTGAAAAATATTGAATAACAGGTGTAAGAAAAAATCTCTTGCTGCTCAGCCCAAAGCCCAATGGAAATGAACATTTCTTTTAAATTTGGAAAAAGTTTCTTCTAAACTGGGGAAAAGCCACTTCCTAATGGAGTCACAATATCTTCCCTAAATCTTTGCATGCTTTCTACTTCTTTAATTATTTTTACTGTGGCTTCAGGGACAAATGCATGATTCAGTCTCTCACCCTTCAGTCTGACATAGAAGACTGTTTACATAAGCCCTTAAATGCTAACTTTTTTTATGTTGTGTGTGTGTGTGTGTGTGTGTGTGTGCGCGCGTGTGCACGTGCATGCATGCACATGTATGTTTTGTAGGAAGAGACAAGTTAAGACAGAGGAACATAAAGAGACTTAAGAAATAAGATTAGCATTCTTCCTAATTATGGAAATAACTCAAAATGTCCTTTACTTTTTCAATAATTTATTAAACGGTAAAAAATAGAGTAGATGTATCCCAAAACCCACTTCTAAATGAGTTATAAAATGGAAAGCATTTATTTATATGTGTGTAGTCAAACATATACTGAAACAAAAGCACTGAACCCAAAATATGAAAAATAAACTCAAAGATAACTTGTCTTTTATCCTTAAGAGAACAAATGAATGGTCAGAAGCGAACTAAGAGGTTAAAACTCAAAGGGACAGGACATGAGTTTGAAGGAGGAAGATTGGGTGTCAAAAATTAATAGAAACTTGGGGCCACCTGGGTAGCTCAGTTGGTTAAGCATCGGACTCTTGGTTTCAGCTCAGGTCATGAGCTGATGGTTTGTGAGCTTAAGCCCCACATCGGGCTCTGTGCTGGCGGTGTGAAATCTGCTTGGGATTCTCTCTCTGCCCCTCCCCCACTTGTGCTTGCGCTCTCCCCCACTCCCTGTCTCAAAATAAATAAATAAAACTTTTAAAATAATTAATGGACACTTGAATAAACTTTCAAAACTAACAAAATAACAGGAGCACAAATATTTATGAAGTGCTGAGTGAATTTATTGGATATTGTTCTTATTGTGGGTTCCATAATGAGAAACACTACCAATCTTATAAAATATGGGGCCATTTCCATATTTTTGTGTCACATTCTCTGGAAATTTCAATTTTTGTCACATCTTCTCTGATTTCTCTTCCCTTTTAAAATTTTGTTCATTGAGGACAGTGAAATAGAAACTTCATTAAAGAGATATCTAAGTAGCACGTACTTTTCATTTGATGTAAGCATTTTCTAACAACTTAGGCCAAAAAACTTGCACCTTTTTGGATTTATTCTCTTGACATAATTTGATACGTGACTTACTGATTAATGATTTTAAGACTAAATCTCATATTATTAACATAAAATGTGCATATATAGGGGTGAACTCAGACAAAGAAAGTGCTCTTTCTTTGTGGAAAAAAATGTATTTCCTCTCTATGCTAGCTTTGAGCTAGTAATAAATATCCACTCATGAGTTACAAAGTGTTATTCCTAAAAAATAGACTAAACAGTTGTCATTCCCTAAGAAAAATGAGGAAGCCCATTCCTTCATGTTTCATTGTATTTACTAATAATTTGACAAATATGATTACACAGAGCAACTTGTAATGTTTTCCAAATATCTGCTGAGTCAAATAAGTTCAAGTGAACATGTTAAGATTTCATAAAGAGACACATCTTTGCATTTTACACGCCACCTCTGATCTTTCTAGAATCAGTTCCGTTTTGCTCTCATGCACAGTTGACACTGGCTTTTTTAATATCAGAATGTTTGCAGGATGTTCTCTATACATTTGTGGCATACCCATCAAACTTTTATAAACCTGGTGCATTCCATATATTACACATAATAATACAACACAACGATGTTACAGTATTTTTCTTGACTGTTACAGATCTTTATTTAAAACTTAAATAGATGTGGGATTATGGAACAGCAATGAAATATTTTTAAGATGCATTAACCTCATGCTAAGAGCGTCATAAATCTGACCGAATCGAGAGGTTCAAAGACTACCAGTCGACCTGTACACTTCCTTCACCCGATTGTTTGTTATTTATCCGCCTATAAAAAACTGGGTTCAAATGTATACCGTGCCCACGAGTCAAGATACAGTATTTCCCTGTTATTGACATTAATTTTTTGAAAGCGTTTGGAAACCTAATTCGTAATCTCCTCACCACGTGGAGTTAAGCAATAGCTCTACGAGGGATAAGGAATGAAAACGGCCTATCACACCACGTATAATGTCAAAGACTTTAAAGCAAACTTCCCAGCTTCTTCTCGCATTGAAAATGGTTCATGAGCAAATCCTATCTGCTCAAGTCTTCCTTATCATTCACTTATTCAACCAGTGCCGTTTCAGAACCCACGGCGGCCAAAGTGCCCCGCCAAGGACTGAGGGAATAAGAAAAGGATGAAAAATCCAAAGGCCGCCCTCCTAGAGACAGCAATCTAAGCAAGATGGTAGCCAAACTTACAAAGCAACCGTGAGACCGATGTGGTATGTGACACAAGAGAGGTGCAAGTGATAAGAGCATTTAGAGACCTGAACAGTCAGCCCCCGTCTTGCGCATCCTCGGAGGCAGCTGTGTGAGGGCCGATGTTGAAGGTCAGGTGCAGTATTGATGGGCTGTGTGGGGCAGGCACGAGGCTCAGCCTGCAGATGGGGTGCGCGCAGGCGCAAAGGCGGTGGGTTCCCTGCCACCTGGGGCTCTCGCTTTCTTCGCTGCCCAGGTCGCTGTGCCTGTAACTAACTCCACGGCCTCTTTTCGTGGCCACTCGGTGGAGTTTTCTCTCGTTTATTTGCATAATTTATATGGCGTTTGTTTTGTGGTGCATGCCACAGAGAATGCCTCAATGGAGTCATTTTGCCACCCCTGGTAACAGAGCTGCCTAAGCGCCAGTTTCAAAATGCATGTTGCCACCGGTCTGTGTCTACGTTAAACTACTTGCTTCAAAGGAAACTTAGCTGGAGGTTGCATGTTCAATCACTACGGGGTAGCTTCCTGTAAGGTAAACCTGACCCCAAGAATATGCGTTCAGAATTTTGTTCTGTTCAGAATCCCTGCATGTAAAAGGGTTTAGTATTAATATTTACGCACGTTGATTCAGAAAATATACATAACATTTTCATAAAAACTACAAACTTCAAACCATTGATAACGCCCCTCTGGTTTTATTTTCTCTACAAAACATTCTCTGCTCAGTATTCTACACTATCACCATGTAGTCATACAAACACATATCCTCCTTAACCCTTAACTACAGTAGATTTCATGGAACACCCACTTTTTCCAGATGTTGGAAGAATGAGATAAGATAAGCAAGAAAAAAAAAACACAACACTTCATTATCTGGCCTTTTAACATCCTAATGTGAAAAACTATATAACTTAGCAAATTGAAAGGAATAAAAGTGAATAATTGTTAAACAATGACTTTTTATTAACTAATCAGCTCATCACCTACCCTGAAATATTATCAATATAAATGTAGTTGCAAGGAGTAACAATGAAAATGGATTTGGAGAAGGTATTTTAGTGGTTTTTTTATTAATAATTTAAGTGTCCTATTTTTTTCTCAGCTAAGTTCCTCAGAATGTATTCTGCAAAAATGTGTGCATATGCACATAAAATACCCATGTGGTTAGAATTAAGAACCATGCAAATAAAGAGAATCTAAGCAAAAATATTAGACATGTCCAAGGTAGCTTTCATTGTTCAATTTGCCATGGCTGAGCATTTTTTTCTTTCAGAATTTTGCTGCGTCTTGTTATGTGATCTAAATCCCCTGCCACTTATATGTAATAAAGACCTCATCATCTCCACTGTGTGTCCACTGAGTTGTTATTTCAGTCCTTATTTAAAAGAAAATGTTATTTGACTTTGCTGTATTAGCAACCCCACGTTAGTTCGATTTTTAGTTCTCTTCTACGTTCTACCTCCATAAATAATAAAATAGACATCAATCCAGCACAAATAACGCTATATGTCTGGTCACATTCTCTCTCTTTCTCTCCCTCTCTCACACACACTCATATACGGAACTTGCTTTATACCCATACTAGCGTAAAGAAATAAAAATAATACAATAACAATTTTTGAAGATGGCATTATAGTTAGTGCTTTTGCAATTAGTTGCAGGGAAACATATATTTATTACGGACTTAAAAGCTTTGTCTAGAGAATAAGATAGTTCCTCTTGTCCACATAGCCCAGTCCTCATCATCAAATTGGCATTGTTAGAACTCTTCATTTCCTCCCAGTAACCATCTTTTTTTTTTTTTTACTTATCTGATTCCATTTTGCAGCTAAGCAATATTAATTTGCTAGATTTAACATGACCGAGACCATTCCCTTGGATGCATTTCCTATTCCCCCTACCTGTTATATATCCATGGTCAGAGGCCACAGTTCTATTCCATTAAAGGCACGAAGCGTTGAGATAGACAGGCTAGAGCACAGCTAGACAGACAATGTATATCTATCATGTTGAGGTATTTTATTTTAACAGGATAGGGAACTGATGAACAAGGAGTCCCACAATATATATCCTAGCTCCCTTAAAGAATCTAGAACAACCTGATGATTCTTTGTTGTAGGGCATGTCCTCTGCATTGTGGTACCACCCCTAGCCAATACCCACTAAATGTCGGTAGTAATGACCCAGTTGTGACAATCAAATATGTCTCCAAATGTTTCTAAATGTTCCCTGGGGGTAATAAGATCATGTCAAATTGAGAAGCACTGGCTTAGAGAGATTACTTAATTACGTATCAGATTGCTTGCCATTTGATATAGTGGGTTGAAAATATACTTATTTGATTTTCTTAAACTATTACAAGTCTTTACACTGAATTTGCTAAATTTGCTAGTATCTATAGGAATATGATTAATATTAACATCATTTTAATCAAGGTTGCCATACTGAATTTTCCAAAAAAGTAGAAATTATATAAAACAGAAACAATAACTTTGCTTTTCCACTGTATTACTTATTTTTTACTTTTCTAGTTTCATTGTTATTTTAAAGCTACAAAATCAAGTAACCCCAGTTAATAGAAAATAATAGGTTTTTTAAAAATTTGTAGAAAAGTAGATTATTAATTTTTTCTAATTGAATTCCTAATAATTGGACCTCTAGTGGCACGATCAGTTAGCATGAGGTACTTATACTAATAACTCATATAGTCTGATTCTGTATGCTTTCCTGCATCTGCTTTGAAACTGCAAATTTAAAAAAAAAAACACCTTATTTTGTCAAGTATCTTTTTTTTTTAAATTTGGCTAGACAATTTAATTGGAAATAGGGACATTAAAACATAAATTATGAAAATTTTATTAAAGGGAGAAACCATTTAGTTATTTAAATGAATAAACATAGCTCATTTGGCATCAGTTATACTGCTTTATTTGTGACATCAGACAAGCCCGTTTAGAATTTCATATTCCTAAACAGAGAAGAATACGAGAGTTCTAATTCAAGACATCAATCACTGAAAATGAACATAACCTAATGTCAGTACTGAATCAGGCCATCAATTTATTGCTTTGTAGAAGCAATCAGCAAGCTATCAAGCAATAACGTGTAGGAGATAAGTGCTCCTTTTGAGACAGCACTACCATTGACAATGATATACTGATGGGGAATAGCAACTATTTTCCAGCATGTTATGCCTATTACTTGTTAAAAGCCCTGTGCTGTGCAACAGATGTGAAATATGTTTCTTATTATTATGTACCAATCTAGTTTGTTTAATAGCTTTGGATGCCACTTAGACTTGCTGTCTTATTTAATGAGGTTATATGTGAACTCTTTTGCTTTCTCTGAGTCTTTATGCAGAGGAGTGCAGCTGTGAACTGCTTTTCACTCAATTTCCCAAAGACAGAGAGTTAACTCACTATCGTCTTTTACAATGTCTTATTACTGAAAGACCAAAGCGTCTGGAGCAAATAGTGATGCTATTAAAACAGTGTCACTTCTGACTAAAAGACCAAATATTTTACATTATGTTAACAAGATGTGATTGGTTGTTCATAGACACCTAATAGGTGGTGGTGGGTTCTTATCTCCAGGTCTGTTTGCTTCTGACAAAGGGGACAGATGGGGGGGAAAGCATAGTCTCTGCACGTATATCCGATGGGTCTGATTGGACAGTACAATGAACTCTCTGACCTTTATCTGCAATTTTCAGAAGGCCCCAAAGTAACAATCTTTTCTTATCATTTTCTTTTCCTGGAGAAGCAGGAGCCTTAGGGAATGATAAGTTGGTACCAATGCAGCATCACACAAAAAGCTGCTGTTTCTTTTTCAATCAGACTGAGGGTATCTTTTAAAAAGTCAATGTTTCTTTCTTTCTAAGGGTTCATGATCCATAATCTTGAAAACTGATGGCATCAATACAATTCATTTTTACCACCTTATGTCATCAATAGATTTGGTGACTTTTGTGAATTTAAATTCAACTTTTATAGCTTTATTTAAAGTCTATAGAATAATACTGTACTGAATTATCCTTCTTACTAGCAGGGAAAAACTTAACTATATGTCCATCATTGTCTAGGAATTATTAGCAGATTCAGCCAAGGTAAACAGACCTCACATTTCGAGTTGGTACATTTCAGGTTTGTTATAACTGCTAGTATTATATTGATTACTAACATTATTTGGATATTTTCCTCACCTTTTTCAAACCTGAAAACTATAATACTAAGGATATAAAGGAAAATAAATAGTGTCTATTACAGTATGGCTTCGTGTTTAAACATAATTAACAGGCACAGTAGAAGAAACATACTTTAAAAAAACAATTCGGCTTAAGAGAGAAAACACTCTAATGGCATACACAGGCCAGTATTAACTGAGTTTTAATCCACAGGGCAAGAAAGGGGATATACACTGAATCTGGTAGAGCAAAACATTTATGAGCAATATTTTTGAAATGATAAATACATAAAACATCTGCTACATTAGTCCATTTAGTTTGGATTATTCTGCTATAATAGACAATTCCAAACCCTCATCACCTTACACATATTCCATCTAATGTCAACTTAGAAACAAACAAAAAAATGAATAAATCCAATATTAATCCTTACTAAAAGCTTTAAGAAAAGTAGGTATAGACAGAGTCTTCCTCAAACTGATAAAGGGTATCTGTAAAAACCCTACAGGTAAATCACACCTAATGCTTAAGGACAGAGTGCTATTCACTTGAAGTCAAGAACAAGGTCCAGATGTCCCCAACGAGCACTGCTATTCAACATTGTGTTGCCAAACAATAAGTAAGGAGCTGAGTGAGAAGAAAGTTTTGGTTCACTGATAACCGGTTCATAGATATCAAAAATATGATGGCATTTACAAAAAGACTACTGTAAGTGATAAATGTGTTTGACAAGATTCGGTGAATATAGGAGAGTGATTGTATTTCCATGTATTAGCAACATTCAACCAAAAGTTGAAATAAAGTTAACATTCAGCATAGCTTAAAAAATATGGAAATAAAGGTAAATCCCCCCTCGATTTGGAGGCCTGTATGATTGCTGAAAGAAATTAAAGAAGAACTGATATTATATGGTTTATAATTTTCACTATAATAAAGATGTCAATCTTTTCCACATTAACCTGCACTTCAATGCAATAAAAATCAGCAGGGTGTTTTTTGATTGTTTGTTTTTTGTCTTTGTAGGTATTGACTAACTGATTCTAAAGATCTGTATGAGAATGCAAAGGATCAAGATGGGCAAAAATAAGTTTTTTAAGGAGTTCAAAAATTAAAAAATAATAATTGAAGAAGAATACTACCTGACTTCAAGATGTATAATCCTGTATTAATCATGACAGTAAGAAACTGATATCAAAATACACGTTTAGTTCAATGGAACAGAACAGGAAATTCAGGAATAGGCTAACACCTAATATGGATAACTGATTTTGACAAAAGTGCCGTGGAGTAAGGCTCTCTTTTTAAGGATGTTGCTAGGACAACGGAGTGTTCAGGTACATTAAAAATGATCTTCACTTTATACCTGGGCCCACGTCTTAGCACATTTGGGCTGCTATAACAAAATAGCATAAAACAGATGGCTTTCAAACAGCAGAAATGTATTTCCCACACTTCTGTTCTGAGGGCCCTCTTCAGGTTTGCAGACTGTCATTTTCTCCATGTATCCTCAAAGAGCAAAGGGGCTAGGGAACTCTGTGAGGTCCCTTTCATCACAGCATAACCCCTTTCATTAGAAGTCCACCCTTACGACCCAGTCACCTCCCAAATACTTCAGCTTTTCATGCTATCACCTTGGACACTGGGATTTCAACATATGAATTTGGGTGCAGGGGTGAGCACATTCAAACCATGGCAGACTATATACAAAAATTAAGTTGAAATGGATCATAGACTTAAATGAAACACCTACAACTATAGAACTTCTAGTAGATAACATAGGGGAAGTTCCAAAGTATTTGGATTAGCCAAATACTTATTTGATATGGCAATAATTAACACACTAATGAGCTGGGTTTTTCCAGAACTGAAAACTTCTGCCTCATGAAAGACCTTGTGAGTTAAAAAGACATAAAAATATATATGAAAAAATATATATATGTATACCCCTCAAAAATCAACAAGATAACAAAATCCATTCTAATATAGGCAAAATATTTGGACAGATGCTTTAACAAAGATAAATGGGTGGCAGAGAAGCACATAATTTGCTGTTTGACATTATTCATCATAAGAGAAATTCAAAAAGACACAATATAATACAAATACAACCCTACTGAAATGGCTAAAAGTAAAAATACCAACCATAGGAGTGTTGGTAGAGAAAAAGAAGTAGCAAACTTCACAGAAACAAAAACTGTATATTTAGTCTGGAAAACAGCTTACCGATTGCTTGAAAAGTTAATCGTACACCTAACATATCACCTAGCCTTTCCACTTTGAGATATTTACCAAAGAGAAAAGACAACACGTGTCTATATAAAGACTTACACATAAAACTGATTGCTGATGTATTTATAGTAGCCCAAAACCTTGAAACAACCCATATTCCTGTCCAGATGAATGGCAAATCAACCTGTGCTGTATTTACACAATGGAATACTACTCAGCCATAAGAATAAATAATTGATAAATAATAAAATACTAGTAAACTCCAAAATAATTATACTATGAAATGAAGAGGCCAGACCCCCTTCACCAAATAGTGTATACTGCAGGATTCTATTTTTTTAACTTTATTTATTTTGAGAGAGAGAGAGAGAGAGAGCCTGTGTGAGCAGAGGAGGGTCAGAGAGAGGGCGATAAAGAATCCCAAAGAGACTCTGTGCTGTCACCGTGGAGCCTGATGTGAGGCTCAGACCCACAAATCACGACATCATGACTTGAGCCAAAACCAAGAGTCCAACGCTTAACCAGTGGTTCCTGGGATGTTGTGGGAGAGGTGGTGGGTGGGAGCATGGATTATTTTTTAAAGAAACAAGGAAAATTTATGGGGATGATGGATGTGTTCATTTTTGATGTGGTAAGAGCTTTAGGGATTCGCACGTGTTTCAAAACTTATCACACAGTACACTTTATATACATACAGTTTGTTGTATGAAAATTATATCTCAATAAAGATGTTTGAAAGTCTGTTAGATATTATAGCCTTTCAACTTATATGATGTGGTGCTTTTCATGACTTATCCCTCTTTAACCAAGGAAATTGTATTTCTTCACTCACCAGTGTTAGCTAAGGTCAAAAATTCTAGGAGGAAGCTTAATCTGTGTTTGTTCTTCCCTTCCTCTCCAGCTGAGGAAAAACATGTTGACCCCACCTGTTACATCCAGTCATCTGGATCTTTCTACATGTTCCCTTTTCCTGGAAAGCGCTTCCCTAGCTCTCTGTCTGGCTGATTTCTCTACCCCTTTGGTTAAGGATTTTGCTTTCATTGTCTCTTTTGAGTGAGGACATTCCTGACCACTAATTTTAATATGTGTACTGCCTGAGCCTACACATTTCCCCTCAACATAACATCTTATTTCCATTCCTTGTTTTATCTGCCTCCACAACACTCACAATCCGGGGCACACTTTCTATTTTAACGATTTGCTTATTTTCTGCTTCCCCTATTTGCACACAGGGCGTTGTTTGCAGGTTTTGTTTATTTATCAGTATGCATATCTCTTTTCAGGGCCCAATCAACATCTGGTTCCTGACCCCCAGTAAACCTCTCTAGCCCGGGCCCTGGAGAGACCCTGTTTGCCTGTAAGAATGGGGGAGCCTCACTTGCTCTGCTGCGGTGGGTAAGCTCATGCATCTGGTCTTAAGTCCTTCAAAGATGGAAGTCTTGAAACCTCTCCCTTATCACTCACTGTGACTTCATTTGTCTCGTTGGCATCATTACAATTCCTTGTAGCTTACAAGTAGTCTATCAGCTGAGTCATATTTCTGGATATTTTTTCTTTGAAATTTACGCACACTATGAGACTCTTCAGTGGAAAATATGACATCCGTTCCTTCCATTCAGTGTATGAGAAAGGTCCTGAACTGCGTGAAGTCCAAGGGTTACTCCTGTAAAACTGTATAGCACTATACAGGGTGATGCGGTAACACTTTTAGGGCAGAGCCCTTCATTTCTTCCTCGTTTATTGCAAGCGGCACAATTGCCTTCCACTACCAGCACCTATCAATACCAATTGTGTTTCCAATTTTGGCCGTACGTCCGTGATGAGCAAATACCAGAAGCATATGCTGTCAATCCAGCTTCTATAGATACAAATATCTTCAGGTTTCTTTCCTTTTTTCCCTCTTTTTTTTGTTTCTTTTGATATCGGAGTACCCTGGCAGTAAATTACCTGCTATCATTTCTTTTTCTTTTTTGTTTTAAACTAAATCTCAATTCCAATTGAGGCTTTGTATTGAAGATGGTGTTGAAGAACGTCCAAAGAGAGTATTCATTACTTGTCTCCAATCTTCCTCTCAGGTCATAATATCAGTGAAATTAACTCCAGGCTCCTTTTAAAAGTCTGAATTTAGAACTGTGCGATACTGTCTGAGCTATAAAATTATCTGACATAAAGGCGTCTGAATGAGTACAAAGTTTAACCACGAAATTGTCCATGCGTATGTATGACATCTAGTTTGTTAAATCTCTGTGTGTCATTCCTGAACTGATAGCCCTGATGGGTTTGGACATCTTGAAATGTTTTTGTTTTGTTTTGTTTTGTTTTGTTCTGCATTAACTCAGGTAAAAAAACAAACAAACAAAAAAAAACAAAAAAACAACTATCTCTGAATACAAACAACGAGCCCTTTAAACAATCATCCATTTTTATCATATGCTTAAGACTGACCTTAATGTCTTATACACTGCTCAGGATTCTAGAGCTGACAAGTGGGACGATCATATTTACGTTTTCCAGAACTGTAGGGTTAGTGTATGACAGTCCCTGGTGTCTGTCTCTTCACATGGTGTAATTATTAAATAATGCATCCATCTCATTTTCTACAGTGTCCTTGTCTGGGAGTTGAGTTGTAAGGTCCCCTAGGCTAACATGTGTTTATTTCCCCATACTTGTTTTCCATTTTCTGAGAGAATGTATGCTGTATCCAGATAAAAATGCTCCCTCTGTTCTGGGGTCATAGGATGTGGCTCTGGAAGAAACAGACGTGACTCGTCCTTCTCTCAAGGAGCCTGCTTTTGGGTGTAGAGTCACAGACACTAAATATAGGAGTAGAAAGCAACAGGGAAATGACGTGCAGAATGTTAGAATAGAGGGATGTGTTGGAAAGATAGCCTTACCTACGGAAGGATGAGGAAAAGCCTCCACTGGAAAGCTTATGAGATCCAGGAGAGATGATTTCTGGTAGAGAGAAAGCAAGGGCAAGTGCCCTCAAGCGAAAGCAAGTTTGGTGTGGTTGTGGAAGTAAGTTCAGAGTGGATGGAACATGTTAAGGAAGGGCACAAAGTTAGTTTAGGAATTTTCAGATGGACCAGATCATATTGTGCTTTGTATAAGATTATATGTATAAATTTATATATAAATTATAAATACGTATATTTAGAAACCAAAAATATAAAAAAAAAAAAAAACAACCAAATAGCACAAAAATGGGACCCTGAGGGACATACATTAATAACAAAAGATCTGAAACAAAACTTTGCTTTTTTTTAATTTTTTTTTTAACGTTTATTCATTTGTTTTGAGAGACAGTGAGAGAACAGGAGTGGAGGACGGTCAGAGAGAGAAACACACAGACTCTGAAGCAGGCTCCAGGCTTTGAGCTGTCAGCACAGAGCCTGATGTGGGGCTTGAACTCCCGAACCACGAGATCATGACCTGAGTCGAAGTCAGACGCCCAACCGAAAGAGCCACCCAGGTGGCCCCAAAATTTTCCTTTTAAAGGTAATGATACAGTCCTAGGGAGAAGATGCCATCTATGACAGGACAGGAACCAAACAGAAGGCACATCCTTTAAAATAGATGAGAGGGCACTCTTTCTTTTCATCACAACAGTTATCAAAGATAATTACATATATTTGTTCATTTAATAAATAATTAATAAATTTTAAATTAATAAAGTAATAAAATAATTAATTCATTAAATCT
Organism: Panthera pardus; assembly: GCF_024362965.1. Lineage (NCBI taxonomy): Eukaryota > Metazoa > Chordata > Mammalia > Carnivora > Felidae > Panthera > Panthera pardus. The sequence continues at coordinate 82,244,612 of NW_026526710.1, read as the reverse complement.
AATCGATTAACATTTAATTAATTAGTTAAAATAAATTTAAATTGGGGCGCCTGGGTGGCTCAGTCGGTTGAAGCGTCCAACTTCGGCTCAGGTCACGATATCGCGGTCCGTGAGTTCGAGCCCCGGAACAGGCTCTGGGCTGATGGCTCGGAGCCTGGAGCCTGCTTCTGATTCTGTGTCTCCCTCTCTCTCTGCCCCTCCCCCATTCATGCTCTGTCTCTCTCTGTCTCAAAAATAAATAAACGTTAAAAATAAAAATAAAAAATAAATAAATAAATAAATAAATAAATAAATAAAATTTAAATTGGTAAGTATGAATGTTTAGTAAATATTTGTGAAATGTAGATTAGACGCTACCTTCCACCCTAAGTCAGGTACATATAGGCAAACAAAACCGGGATGGTTTTTCCTGCTCTCCTGGAGGGTACAGTGTGTGTAGAGAGAAAACCTCAGGATAACTAATGCCAAACACTCAGACATTTGAAATTAGTAAATTATTTTCTGGGTATAAAACCCTAATCTATTTTAACATGTGGGGAAAATGAGAGAAGGTGTCCCTCAAGGGCTCTGGGGAATAGTGTATATACAGTTGCTAAATTTGATAAATTATTTATTCATTCATTGAACGGGGATTAGAGTAGGAATTTCAGGCAGAGTTACAATCGTTCATCAACCAAAATTAATATAGTACAATGGATAAAGCTTTCATTTTTGTTAATTAGGAAGTATAAAAAGACAATGAGGAATGGGTCTTTAAATGGTCTCAAATAAGAAAATCTAGCTAATCTCTCCAAAACAGAAAGGAACAGAAAATACATGTGTAAAAATAAATCTCTAAAGTCTAGGCAAAGAGGACAGAAAAGAAGCTATCAAACCTAGCTGCACATTCGAATCATCTAGAAAGAAAGAGGGGAAGGGAGGGAGAGAAAGGCAGGTAGAAAGAGAGACTGAGATTCTGATTTAATTTGTCCTAGCAGGATCCAGGCAAAGATCTCTTGGTGATATTAATGTAGCATTCACTCACACAGAAGAAAGACCACGAGCTTCATACCCAGAAAGCTTCTATTTACAAGCAACAAGAACTGAACGATGTTTCTAAATTATATTAGGCTCCTACTTTCTCCATTTATAAAATAAATAGAAGATTTTAAAGAAATACCTAGGATAAGTTTGATAACTAAGTTCAGCTGTCTATACCGCTCATAAAGGTAAACACTGTTTTAACGTTTTAAAATATCCTTTTTTTAAATAAAAAAGTAATTAAGCATAGCTGAAATAAATTCACTTAATAATATACTTCAAAGCCTTCCTAATTTCTGATCAAATTCTGATCAACGTCATGGATTTTGAAAATTTCATTTCAATCCATGGAATTCTTCTAGTCTAACAATAACTATGCTGAAAACATTTCAAAACCATCTACAAACATCGTTCTAAGAGAGAAGAGCAAGCTTTGCTTTTTCTTCTTGAATTGCATTTAGTATATTGGCAATTTGAATTTAGTTTACTTATTTTTGACAAAGATTATTTACGTTTGTTACTGTTTTATCGTGTTTAAATACCTACTTACTAGTCTTTGGTTCTATTCTTTTCTTATTAAACTTTAATTATGTTATATTGTAGTCTGAAAAAGTGGTTATCACTATTTAGACATAATGGAATTGATTCTTAACGACATTAATTGGATTATTGACATCTTTCTTAGGTTTGGCTATGTGGTCTGCCATTTGTCGACCTAAACCATAAATTTAAGTCTCTTTCTGATATCAAGTTATTGTGAAAGACTTGACAGATTTCTTCCAGTTTCTGCATTCTAGTTTTAAGGCTGGATTATTTATATGATAAAGTTATGTTAGAGTAAGGCATTGATTTGGTTTATGCCTACTACATTTCATAAAATTCCCTCTATATCTCTTTGAGAAATTCTGCCTTAAATTTATGCTTGACTACATGCTTATCATCGTAAATTTAGTTTCATTTCTATTGGATATTGCCAGATATGTTATCATCCATCCATCTCTTTAATTTAAACCTGACACATTCTTTTTTTTGAGATGCTTCTTACAAATAGCATATATTGAATTATATATTAGTTATTGTGATTATTTCTTATGATCTATTTTGAACTTCTAATCTGAGTTTACTTCATTTACATTTATTGATATAACATATGAATTTGGCCTTGGATATGCCTTACATTACATGTTTCCTGATTTCCTTATTTATTCATTCATTCATTCATTCATTCATTCATTCAATTTAATTTATAATTTATCATGCTTTTGTTTAATTTTCTGATAATTTGGGAAATTTTTAGAACATTTTAGTTGGGTAGTATTTGCATTGGTTGAATTTTTAGTGTATATATCTATTTTTTTTTATCATTTAAAGACTGTTTACGGTCTTCCTGATATAAAAGATGAGACTGATTATTGCTTTTTCTCCCACCAACTTTACTTCATAATCTGTTTATAATATTTTTAGATCTTTTGCTTTATTAATTTTTGGTTTCTGCTGGTTTCCCTTTATCGAGAAGGTCGTATTACATATTTAGTTTTAAATTTATACCTTAAAAATTTAAATAATGTACTACTATATTGACATATTTTTCAAACTTATCAGAAATAATATCATTCCTCACTGAAATAGTTAATAGTTAAGTTAATTAATGATCACATATATAAATATCAACTTTATTTTTTTTTCGAAGAATTTTTTTAATGTTTATTTTTGAGAGACAGACAGAGTATGAGTGGGGAAGGGGCAGAGAGAGAGGGGGACACAGAATCCGAAGCAGGTTCCAGGCTCTGAGCTGTCAGCACAGAGCCCGACACAGGGCTTGAACCCACGACTGTGAGATCATGACCAGAACCGAAGTGGGACACTCAACCAACTGAGCCATCCGTGAGCCCCTCAATTTTATCTTGAAGTTGAAAGTTTAGTCTGAATCTCAAGTGTACGTTTTATGTATAAACATCCATGTGCAGGTTTTTGTATGGACATAAGTTTTCAATTCATTTGGGTCAGTATGATGGAGTATAATTGCTAGATCATATGGCAGGAGGATGTTCAGTTTGTAAGAAACTGCCAAATTATATTCCGAAGTGGCTGTGCCATTTTGCATTCCCACTAACAGTGAATGAGAATTCCTGTTGCTCCACACCTCATCAGCATTTGATGTTGTCAGTGTTCCAGATTTTCTGCATTCTAATGGGTATGTAGTAGTATCTTGTTTTAATATACAATTTGCTAATGACGTATAATATTGAACATATTTTCACATGTTCTTTTGCCACCTGTGTATCTTTTTTGGTGAAATGTCTTTTTAGGTTTTTTGCTGATGGGTTTTAAGAGTTGTTTATATATTTTGGATAAATGTCCTTTATCCGATGTGCTTTGACAAATATCTTCTCCTAGTCCGTGGTTTGTCTTCTCATTCTCTTGACAGTGTCTATGTCATAGCAAAAGTGTTAGTCTGTTGCTTAATTTACTGACATCATGTTGTCATCAATTTGTTATATTAGGCAAGGCAATCTTTTTTTTTTTAAGTTTTTACTTATTTTTGAGACAGAGAGAGACAGAACATGAGCAGGGGAGGGGCAGAGAGAGAGGGAGACACAGAATCCAAAGCAGGCTCCAGGCTCTGAGCCATCAGCACAGAGCCCGACGTGGGGCTTGAACCCACGAACTGTGAGACCATGACCTGAGCCGAAGTTGGACGTTCAACTGACTGAGCCACCCAGGCGCCCCTAGCAAGGCAATCTTTATAAGGAATTTTCTTCCCTATTGTGATAGAAGCTATCTTCCGCATACGTTACTTCTTTGGCTTGTTATATTTGTGGCTGAACTTTTTTTGGGTGCTCTATCTTCTTCTATTTCTTGGTTACGTATTTAACATGAACAGGATTTCGAAGACTTCTTTACCATTACATTATCTTTCCTTTCTAGCCCCACCTATCTGAAGACTGTTTAACCACTCTTTCAATGTCTTAGTTTGATGGCATCTATCTCTCTGATAGTCGAATGACATTGAGTAGGAAGGGAGTGGAAAAATATGATTTCTTGGCCTTGCTTATTTATTAAATGCCCTTTTACACATTTAAAAAATAAAATCCTCATCAAGTGCCAGTTCACCTATTTAAGAAAATATTAGTTTGCTTGCTTGCTTGCATGTTTATTTTGTGGGCATTCCATTCAGACTTCATTTTTGTCTCCCCAAATCACTTTACAGAAACACTAATCCCCATTATTTTGGCTGCGTAGTGGGTGCAGCCCATCTGTCAAAGGAGGAAAAGAGGTAAATTATGTAAATATTTGGCCAAGCTGTTATTAGTTCTAAATGTAGATGAGCAGAAATACAACTGGAATGTGCTGAAAAATCTCCCCCATGGAGAGCTAGCTCCTGCAGAGTATTTTATCTTAATAAATAAGAAATCTCTTTATCTGTGTTCTAGTTAATCTCTATTTAAGTCTAAAGATAATTAATTCTTGATGATTATGTTTATCTGATTTTCCCTTTCATGGTTTCCTTCCAGCTGGGAAAAATAAAACAAAAGCAAAATACTGAATTCTGTGGAATTGCCCTGTCTTGGTTTTGACTTAATAATGGAATCAATATCTTGCTTTAAATGAGTTTCTGAGTCTTTATCTGCCAAACTGGTATGGGAAAAGGATTAAGTAATTAGTTTGAATTTTTTTTTTTTGGCATATCCCCCTCCCTTCCTCAACAATATTTGATACTTTTAAAAATGAAGATTATATTGGAACGCCTGGGTGGCTCACTCAATTGGGTGTCTAGCTTTTGGTCTGGGCTCAGATCATGACCTCCTGATTCCTGGGATCCAGCCCTGAGTCAGGCTCTGCACTGTTCGAGGAGCCTCCTTAAGATTCTCTCTCATTCCCTCTCTCTCTCTGCCTTTCTCCTGCTCACGCACAGGTGCATGTGTGTTCTCTCTCTCTCTCCCTAAATAAACATTTAAAAATAATGATAAAATAAAAACTAAAATATACTATTTTTTTCCCAAATCTATGTTAGTTCTTGAGTTTTGTGTGTGGCATTGTACCTTCCTTTTCCTTGATGGATTGTTGTAACATATTTTGATTTTTTTTTAATGGTTATGTCATTAAATGTAAGGGGAGAAAAATCTAGGACAGCTTAATATTGCCACCTTGCACAGAAGTCTCCTTAAGTTGGTTTTCAAAATAAAGTTCCTGGCGAGTATTTCCATGTAGTAACTTAAAGTTGATGTGTACAAAAAAAGTGCTAAACTTTCTAGAATTAGACATTTGGAAACTTCATTAATTATACTGAGCCATTAGAGTCTAATGATTACATAAACAATGAAAAGCCTGAGGAATTATGAAGATTTAAATTCAACTCTAAATTTTCTTAACTTAAGCTAAGTGCTTCCATAAGCATTTTCACATAGTTTTATTGTATATTAATAATTTTATATGTTTACTGCAGTATAGAATATTTAAATCTGCCAATCACTTATCAACACAATTTTATAAAACCTTAGTTTTTTGAATAGCTGCTTCCTATTCTCATTTTCACAAACACGGCGTTGTGCATGAAATTATATTACATTAGGGGAGGAGAAGAAAATTAATCACTGTTTCTCGAGAGTTTCAATGATTGTTTAAGTAGTAGACATTGTTCGGCATCGATGAACAATATGCTTTCAACAAGGGGATTTATTTTTAATTATTTATTTTTTTTAGTTTCATAGAAATGGGCTCTTCTAAAATGTTTTAGAATAATTGTATAGTATAAAATATAAATGATAAATAAGGGTAGTAAAATGGCTTTTATGTTAAGCCCTAAGCTTGTAATTAATGACATTTATGCAAGATAGATGTTTCCTTCCTTAAACTTCAAGAACCAGTACATGTTAATTAGAGGCTGAGGTCTGCACATTCAGCCAGTTTTCTATAACTCCCCATCCCTCCTGTCTTCTTTCCCTATTTAAAATACTTAGACTAAGTCATATATTTAATGGGGGCACCTGAGAAAAATGAATAAGACATCACACCTGCACAAATGAATCTCATCACTTAATACGGAGAGCAGGTGGATAGAGATAAATTAAAATATAATGTGGCCTTTTCCATTCTACTGATGTGGCCACAATTGCTCTTACTGGGCCTTCGCTTTCTCATGGGTATGTAAATTACGGTCTACTTTCAGCCTGAATATCTTACTTTATAATTTCTTATAAGGCAGGTCTGCTAGCAATGATTTCTCTTGTTTATCTTGAAACTTTTATTTTCCCTTCATTTTTGATATATAGTTCTGCTGGCTATCATTGCCATCTGTCCACCCTTCTCTCCTTTTTTTTAAGTTCTTTTTTTTTAATTCATTTATTTTAAGAGAAAGAGAAAGAGAGAGAGGGAAAGACAGCATAAGCAGGGGAGAGGGGCAGAGGGAAAGAGAAAATTCCAAGCAGGCTCTGTGCTGTCAGCACAGAGCCCAACACAGGGCTTGATCCTGCAAATTGCGAGTTCGTGAACCTGAGCTGAAATCAAGAGCCTAATACTTAATCTACTGAGTCACTCAGGTGCCCCGTCCACCCTGATTTCTGATGAGGAGTTAGGGGTTCCCTTTTATATGGCAAGTAACTTTTTATCTTTTGTTGCTTTAAGTATTTTCACTTTGTCTCTGGCTGTAAGCTTTGATGTATTTGGATGTGAATCTATATCCTATTTAGATATGGAGATTAATATATTTCATCAAATGAGGGAATCTCTAAGACCTGGGAGAAGAGGCAGAGTTGCTCATATAGTCAACAGCTAGGACAAATCCTAGGGTCTGCATGGAGAACACCAGGTAGCGGTTAATTTGTACCTAGAGGTAATGACTGCATCTATGGGTTCAAGAAGCATGCACCACCACAGCGCTGAAGAACTTGGCTGAAGGGGTCAAATGGGAACCACCAAAGTAAGAGTCCAGAACTTGATCGCAATGTAATCAGAGTCCAGAAGACATCAAGCAGATCTGTGGCTCTCTCCCTGACTACATCACCGTTCCCTTCCTGTCATACTATACCCCGTACTTTGAAGCCATTAAAGACCAAAAGAAGATCAGGGGAAAAAAACAAAAGACTGAATATTTTATACCAGAGAAATGGAGTTAAGCCAAGAGCATGTAGGTAGGTAGGTAGGTAGGTAGGTAGGTAGGTAGATAGAGCTATTTCAGATAAATGAAGCATATAGGACGATCTGATATCCTCATCATCAAAAGTGACTGTTTTAAAGAGAATATATAATGGACAACTTAAGATTTCTTTTACTTCAAGATGTAAGAGCTTATGAGCAAGGACAAATCAGTCAATAGAAAATAAGCATGCGATATTTTGTTTGCATATATGAATAGTAATGTGGAATTACTTAAATCTTTGTCACAAACATATAAGTACTAGTGAAGTAATCTTTATGAATTTGCTAAGGAATAGAAACAAAGGATAAAAACAATAGAAAAATTTAATAAAGTGTATGCACTAAAAGACTCAATATTTTTTTTTAATTTTTTTAAATTTATTTGGGGGGGGGAGAGACAGAGAGAAAGAGAGAGAGAGAGACAGCATGCAAGCAGGGGAGGGACACAGAGAGAGGAAGACACAGAATCCAAAGACAGCCTCCAGGCTCTGAGCTGTCAGCACAGAGCCGATACAGGGCTCCAACTCACAAGCCATGAGATCGTGACCTAAGCCGAAGTTGGACTCTTAACCGACTCAGCCATCCAGGCGCCCCTAAAAGACTCAATATTTAAAGAAATGAATCTTCTCAAAACAATTTATAAAAATCTTTCAATACAATATTTCAAACTAAACAGTTGATAATTGATAGAATATATTGAAAAGATGCATAGAGAACAAAGGAAACACATTTGAAAATAAATTGTATCTTAACATTTGAGCATAATTTGTAAATAAATTGCAATATGATTTGAAGCATGATGTGAAGATTTGAAAATAAATTCTGATAGGTGATTAATTGAGCAGTGAATAGCTACTTCAAAAGTCCACAGCAGGGGCAACTGGATGGCTCAGTTGGCTTAGCAACTGACTTTGGCTCAGGTCATGATCTTTCAGTTCGTGTTCAAGCCCATGTTGGGCTCTGTGCTGACAGCTCACAGCCTGGATCCTGCTTCAGATTCTGTGTCTCCCTCTCTGCCCCTTCCCCACTGGTGCTCTGTCTCAAAAATAAACACTAAAAAAAAAGTACACAGCAAACTGGAAATAGTTCAAGATTAGAATAAAATACAACATTACACAACAGCTACTTAAGGGATGAAAGACAGCTGTTTATTGTTTTTTATTCTGTTTTTTTTTACTGTAGATCTTAGGTGAAGGACAGATTCAGGAAACCTTTCTATCTGTGTGTTAGACATCGCTGTAAATATAACATATACCTCTTTAATATAGAATGCATTAGGATTTCTGTAATACATATTTTGACCTCTGTTTGCTATGAAATACAGTGAAGTATTATTCATTTTTTAAAATTTTACATGATTATTTTGAAACATTGTAAGTCACTCTGCTAATTAGAATTTCCTCTATTCCATGGACAATATTATTTCAACAATATCACAGACCATTTTTCTCTGATTAATTTTATATATTTTTACATTTCCATAATATTGTCTCAAAGAATTTTGCATTATAGGCATATTTTCTCATATTTTATTTTTTTATTTTTTTTCCAGTTTATTTATTTGGAGAGAAAGAGAGAGAGAATCCCAAGCAGGCTCCGCACTGTCAGCACAGAGCAAATGAGAGGCTCACACTCACAAACCATGAGATCATGACCTGAGCTAAAAACCAAGAGTGGGATGCTTAGCCGAATGAGCCACCCAGGCACCTCCCTCATATTTTAAAAAAAGAACAGAAATTAATACATCTGCCTGTGTTCAATAGTTTTCTAAAATAAAATGATTTAATAAATTTATCTATTTTTTTAAGAATAAGTAAGTATATATAAACACACATATAACATGTATACACACATGAACATCTCTACATCCATTTCTCTGTAAAGATATTTATACATACATCTATTTATATAGACTGAGAGATGTAGTTGTAGGTGAAGATAGAGAATTTCATATAAGTGAAATATAATAGCATATTTTTTTAATGTTTGAGAGAGAGAGAGGATAAGCAGGGGAGGGGCAGAGAGAGAGAGGGAGACAGAGAATCTGAAGTGGGCTCCTGGCTCACTAACCATGAGATCATGACCGGAGCTGAAGTCAACACTTAACTCACTGAGCCACTCAGGCACCCCGGTAATAGCATTTTTTTAATGAGACTGGGAAGAAATAGATTTTTTTTACTCAGGTTGATAAATTTACTTTCCATATAGAAACAAACAGTTTTCATGCTGACTCAGTAAGTTTTTCATACAATGTGATTTCAACATTGCTTTAATATCATCAGTATTATCAGTATTGAGCCATGTGTGGGGCTCTGTACTGACAGAGGGAGTCTCTCTCTCTCCCATTTTGCCCCTCCCCTATTTGCCTTCTCTGTCAAAATAAACTTATAAAAACATTATTAGTATTGGTATACATTTTTAAAGCTATTCGCAAACATCACAATAGTATGGGGATGACTAATAACTGGAATAATATTTCTGATTTAAGACTTTGAGGAGAAATCTCATTTAACCATCTAAGAACCTGTTCAACAAAAATACTTGAAAGATTTTACTTACTGTCTGTAACCCTTCAAATATTAAAATTGTTGCCCTCAGAAAATTCTAGAATATAAACAAGTGTCAGAGAGCTATACAAAACAGAGCATTAGTACAAAATTAAAATAAATTCAAAATGTAAAAAAAAAAGAAAATGACTTCCATTATCTGAGAATCGCTAAAAGAACACGGCCCCATTATAATTTACGTCATTCTATAAAAGTGAATTTACTTAGCAAAATGATAGGCTGAAAGAATTCTGTAAAAGCATATGAAAAAAAAACTGCACTAAAATTACATTCAAAAATAGTCTAAAGATGAAAATATAGAATAGCTTATCTGTGAAAAAGTGAAAGATATTAATGTCATTAATCTACATCCCTATGAAATAGGCCGACTTTTGAAAGTCACTATAAATCTCTGCCCATTAAATTTTAATCCTGGTTTTACATAATCAACACCAACTCATTTTTTCCTCAGCCTTTTGACTTTTATATATTTAGAGGTATTCTGTGTGAGTGCATGCAGTGGGGAAGATCAAGACACACAGGAAAAAGAGCTTGTGTTCCTAGTCTGAAGTATTCAAGTCTTTAGTTGACATTTAAGTAACTTTTATCCTCTTGGAAAACATACTCCATCGCCTATTCTTTAATAATGGATGAGTATTTTTCAGGATCCAAGTTTTCAGCTATACTGTTGTTTTTGACCTAACTTATGTTCCCCGACCTCCGCGCACCAATGCGCCTTCTGACCATTTCTTCTCTCACGATTTCTTCAGCACTTCTTAATGCTCCGGTATCCTCTGTATTAATTCTTCCTCTCTATTACCTCTCTACTTTCAAATATCTGACTCTTTTTAGTTTTCCAGACACGGTCCTTACCACGTGGCTATTCATCTACATTAATGCATCAGACAGTTCTTACTGTTTCCTCTTCAATGAAAAGTCCTAAATTTCCGCATCAAGACAATCCATATCAACAACTATCCTATGACCATCTTTGACATTGTTCTTCCTTCTTTCGGAGCTGAAATTCCTAAATCTTTTATCATAGTTCTTCTCTCCTCTCAATGGATCTATCACAACTACCCAGAGTCTATTTTTTTCTCCCCTAATAGCTCCTTTCTTTCCAGTTTCTCTGCATTCCCACCTCTCTGTCTTCCCAGCTGAAACATTATCAACTTCTGGGTAAATCATTGCTTTGTTAGCTCCTATCTTCCACGTGTGCTGCCGCAGATGATTCCTTCCTGACTTTGTTTCAGTACGAGACATAGAGTAAACAGCACTCAACGTCTTCTGTATGTGTTTCCATAGGAAGTGCTCTGAAGATTTTAAGGTCAAAAGCCATGAGTCTTTCAGCCTTACCCTCAAGAGAAGTAACCCATCTTCCGATGATAAGTTTAACAATGAGAACCACAAGGACCTTAACCATGATGGCCGTGGCAAAGGATCCTCACTACCACACCTGGAATTTACTGACAAGGACCAGTTCCCATAAATGATACGTCCTACATGCAACCTGAACAATTTATTGGTAAACTATAGTCTTTACTTTGAAGGCAGCAAAACATCCAGTAATGTTCTATATCCCTGTCATTTTCTCACTGAAATCGTACACAACCTGAAACCCTAGGTGAGGTCTAGACTCCTTATGATGAGTTTGCTAACAGTGCCAGCCCACATCGACACTCAATTACCCTTTTATAGTTCTCATAGGCCTCTATACATTTTCATTCTAGTATGTAATCTCAGATACTCCTAGGTTTTCCACAGATCTTTAGATATTCTGTTCTTCAGTAGCAATTTTTTTTTCATTTTTATTTCCTTTCACCCCCAACCTAATGCTAGGCACCCCTAACAGATTTATTTAATACTCCATTATATGATTTACAGATTGATACTCCAATAGTAAGTGGTTATTTACAGATCCTATAGAGAAATTGTAATATTTTAAAATGCTTTTGATGTTTCTAAAGGAATACAGAAGTAAATGGGAACTGTTCCCACAATGCCACAGTTCTCTCACCTTTAAAATATTTACCAATAATTTAGAGAACGGCATTTCCCCTTTCCTCTCGCACTAATGCAGTACACAGTACCGTAGATCCCTGCAATGTCAAGGTGCCTTCCCAAGATCCTGAATTAGCAATAGGGACTGACATAGACAACTTCAAACTTGAGAATCTTAAGTAGAAGTAAACAGAGATGTGAAAGTTGAAGCCATCACTTCTAGAGAAAAGTTTACTTTGGCCTTCGACAATACACATTGGTAGTTCTTAACTTATCAACACCATCTCCTTGGCTAAAAAAGCGAGAGAAATAAGAAATCCCAGTGGAATTTTCTCCCCTAATTGCTTAGTCGCCAACTCTACAAATTGATTCCATCATAAGAATGCAATTTAACATTTTTTTGGATTTTAATTGATTTTAATATTGCAAGCATCTTATCTGGTTCATTGCTCCCGACGGCATTAGGGAGGTATATCTCAATAAGGGCTGCTACTATATTAAATCAGTATATCAATACACCCTGCATTAAGAAGCAAGGACCTTAGAGAATCTATGAATCAAGGAGGAAAGAAGAATGGTTTCTGAATCCCAGCCTTCCTAAAACAAACACATTAGTGGAAAAACATAAAAGTTCTCCTTTGTGCTAAGGGATATATAAAGCAAAAATGCATAGCATGGTAAATACTTCCCTTCCAAATATTGATATAAAGCATTAAAATGTTTTCTCTGGGGCAGAAAATTCAAATAGTTACATCAAAATAATGCATCAGCTCTATAGTTAAAAAAAAAAGCGATGACCTTGTTTATGACAATCATTTCTTCTAAAATGAAGAAGGTAACTGTGGTGCCTTCTCACAGGAATACAGACAGCTCCAATTTATGAGATTTTTAGACTCCACACTGAACAGAAGGAAATCTACCAACCTTTGACTGCATTTTCACATACAAGTTAGAAATACCAGTGAACAGAATCCCTGAAAACAGTCAATTAACACCTGATGAAGTTAAAGTATAATAGTAATATTATACTACATTTAATATCAGTGTTTTGGTTGAAAATGCACGGAAGGAAGGAAGGAAGGAAGGAAGGAAGGAAGGAAGGAAGGAAGGAAAGAAGGAAGGGAGGGAGGAAAGAAGGGAGAAAGGAAGGAGGGAAGGAAAGAAGAGAGAAAGAGAAAGAAGGAAAGAAATAAAGAAAGAAAAAGAAAGATAGAAAGAAAGATAGAAGAAAGAGAAAGAAAGAAAGAAAGAAAGAAAGAAAGAAAGAAAGAAAGAAAGAAAGAAAGAAAGAAAGAAAACGGGAAAACAATTTCCCACAAAATAGGAGCAATTTCTCTTTGTCCTGCTGCGATTGTGATAATGGTAACAACAACAGCAATAGTTTACATCTATTTTCAGACACTGTACTTCCTGTGCACTTTTCCTCAGAATGCCCGTTCGTATTGTTATCGTCTCTATTCATGGCTGAAAAAATTACAAAAAAAAAAAAAATAGTATTAACATGCTGATGTACAAAGGGGTAGGGCTGTATCTCTGTTTCTAGAGTCATAATTTATCAGCTGGCTCTCCTGTCACGACTGGACTGACCTCTCTCTAGAGTTAACTCTGTTGCCAGAAAATAAGGTTCAAGTGGAACCGAGAAAGTCTTCCCCTGGAAAAGATGTATTCCTAACGCTGTCCATTTATCATGGTTACACGATCACATCATGGAGAAAAGACTGGCGGTGTGAGCATCATCTTGACAAACCATTAATGTCAGGGGTCTCAGAAACTGTGAGCCTGTGAATGTGATAGGAAGCTGCATTTCTGCTATTGGAGATAAAAGCAAAAACCCCAGAGCAATTACTGAGAGTGTATTGATGAATGGCTCTGTGTGGGACATAGAAAAGCAGTGACAGATTCTGGACACTGGAGGTGACAGCACTTCCAAAAGTTGGATGGGATAGAGAGCACGTGGCTGTAAATCAAGGACTCACACACCCGAGCATTGGTGGTATAGTGGTTAGCACAGTCACCTTCCGAGGAATCATGCACAGCTTTGACTCAAATGTGAAGGAAAACACTTGTTCAATATCCAACGTGCACTCAATATGATGGCTTAGCACGCATCACATTATGTTTCATTAATGCGATGGATATGAATTTCAGAACTGAAGATAGGGACACGTTTGACCGTGAGAATTAGAGGGACCATGAAGACAGAAAAGGGAGGAGCAGGTGACATGGCTGGGGTGAAGCGTGAAGATTATGAATGTAAACAGCAGCGATGGATTTGGATTGTGTTTGTACATTTATGGAGTAAACTTCTGGACACTGGACGCTATCCTCTGTTATTATCACAAAACCTTAATAGACCCCTTTTTTTTTTTTTATCACCGTAGAAGTGAAAATTCTCTAGCTTGTTAACAGCAGAACCATCATTCAGATCTGGTTCTTAGAGGCTCTGTAGCTCATAACCTCAACCACCCACTGTAGCCTGGAGCCACAGAAAGCATTTCTTCATTTACAGCTGAGACACTATTATGATAATTATTACCATTTTTAAAATACCAAAATAAAACCAGGAATCAGTCACAAAACTCCACCCAAGACAGTCAACCATCAAAGCTGAAGGTAAGAGACACAGGGGATACAATTTTGTTTCAAGTAGGAAAGATCACAGAAGTCAGGGTACGCAATGCTCGGTCAAAAGACAATGCGGACGATACTCAAGGTCGTCGTCGTCAGGAGCAGATAAGGAAAAAGAAAACATGGCATGAGGAAATGCGGAAGCATTTTCTGTTGAAGGCAACTTGGTGATGTTGGATTCTATTCATTGGCTTTTTATTAACTTATTTAATGGATGCAAACTTTTAAAATATATGGGTGTATACACTTTTATGTTTACTGAAGGTTCTGCTCTAAGCGTAAAAATTCTCTATTTGTACTTCTGAAAAGTCTTGCAAGCCACCCTGGCCGGTTCTCACATCTCTAGAGTCTGGTTTGGGGTGGAGGAAGACTTAATTATAAACTAACGCCATTGAAACCTCCTGGCCTCCTCTGATTAGTCTCCATTGTTTGTCTCGATTCTCATAACCTATATGATGATGTCATTCTAAATGAACCGTGCACAGTTCTAAAACCATGCTTTCTGTTTTAGTCTCTCTGTTCAAACTATTCTATTCATCTGGAGTAGCTTTGTACCAGTTTACTTCTTTTTTTAACGATTTTTCAAAAGTTTATTTATTAATTTTGAGAGAGAGAGAGAGAGAGAGAGAGCGAGCATGAGCAGGGGAGGGGCAGAGAGGGAGGGAAAGAGAGGATTCCAAGCAGGTTCCGTGCTAACATGGAGGCAGACGTGGGGCTCCAACTCATGAGCCGTGAGATCATGACCTGAGCCGAAATCAAGAGTCAGACGCTTAACCCACTGAGCCACCCAGGCACCCCCCGCCCCCCGCCATTTACCTCTTCCCTAAACTCTATGAACTCACAGCACTCAGATAAATGGCAACTTTTTGCGTGAAAACAGCTTCTAGGTATATTTATTTCTTGTTCACTCTTCATAACACACTTACTAGATATGAAAATATCTATTTGTATCTACTTAGCTGTTAAGCCCTTAAAAGGTAGGTTCCATCAGTTATTTGACATTGTAGAACAAATGTACTCATAATCAAACTACCGTTGGAACATACTTGTAGAATTGAGATTACGCAGGAAGTTCAAAACTGATTTTGCAAATAATTGTGATAGAGCATCTATAGAAATGAGTCAGAGATAAGTGCAGAATACACAATGTAGAAATCAAAGCTCAGGGGCGCCTGGGTGGCTCGGTCGGTTAAGCGTCCGACTTCGGCTCAGGTCATGATCTCACGGTCCGTGAGTTCGAGCCCCGCGTCAGGCTTTGTGCTGATGGCTCAGAGCCTGGAGCCTGTTTCCGATTCTGTGTCTCCCTCTCTCTCTGCCCCTCCCCTGTTCATGCTCTGTCTCTCTCTGTCTCAAAAATAAATAAACGTTAAAAAAATTAAAAAAAAAAAAAGAAATCAAAGCTCAGCTCAGGTGACTCAGGATCTAATCAAAATACTTGTAAATGAAGAGTTTTCTCTAATTTGACAGATTATATTAATTGTTCTTATAAAACAGTGTCGACTTCTATGTGTAACACAAGTAAGCTAACAGAACGGTTTTAGCCTGTTCATTTCAGGAAGAAGCAAGACTGTAATATTTAAATCAATACTTCTAAATGCTATAATGAGATCATTGGGTCTGACAAAACCAGTTATCACTTAGAAATCTTACTGCCACATATGCTCGAATTCTAGCCTCTGGTTTCCCTCTCAGCTCAGCTCCTTGGTTTCTACCACTTGGACTGTTTTTGGCAAAAAAGCATGTGAGGAAGTAAGTCTCTGTCTCTGTCTCTCTCCCTCTTGCTGAAAAGCATGTGAGTAAGGAAGTCTCTGTCTCTCTCTCTCTCTCTTTCTGTCTCTTGATGCCTGCCAGGCATTTTTGTACGTAAGAGAGAGATGCCCATGCCCTTAAAAGGTAGTGTATTTTCTTTAGCCAGACATTAAACCATGTATTACTTCTGGGTTCCAGGAATCCTGCATTTAATTTAAAAAAGTTATACAGCTTCACATCCTCTCTTTCAACTCTATGTTCAATTTACAAAAAATAATTACAATCTCATTGAACAGTTAATGGGATTATTCTACTTAACACAACCACAGAACAATTCTAGTTAACCGTTTCAAACGCAGAACCTGATTAAGGCACAGACCTACGTTTGCTGTAGGCTGTTTTTAATTTGGATTATTAAGTTAAAGAGTTCATTCTTATTTTCCTTTCTTTCATATTTTTTTATTATTTTATTTATTTTTGAGAGAGGCAGAGACAGAGACAGAATACCAGCAAGGGAGGGGCAGAGAGAGAGGGAGACACAGAATCCAAAGCAGGCTCCAGTCTCTGAGCTGTCAGCACAGAGCCAGAAGCGGGGCTCGAACCCACGGACAGCGAGATCATGACCTGAGCTGAAGGCGGACGCTTAGCCGACCAAGCCACCCAGGTGTCCCTTGTCTTTTTCTTTCATGTGAACGAAAACATTAATGAAATTTGATCTACATTGCATTTGTAATATATTCAAATCCAGATACCAAACCACACATATAGAAGTCATGCTTATTAGCACAAATATATTTTCAGGGTAATTCGCTAATGATTTCCACATAGTGTAAAAGGGCGAGAGAACTTTATCCATTACACATCCTCGAAGGTAGGACAACGTAGTCATTTGGAAGGAATACTTTTCTAAGTATGCTGAGGTCTGGGGAGTTGGACCACTCTCAAACTGGACCAATCCCTAGCCAAACTGATTTTAGAGATCATGAGAAGCATTGTGTATTTCCTCTGCAGCTCGAGATGATGGTGGTCAGGCCAGGAGTAATCAAGCCTGTGTTTGTTATCTGATGTTCATGTCATCAAGTCTGTTTTACAGGCTATTATTTTTTTAGATGATAAACTATATGAGACACACTTGAAGATATGAGCGTGATTAACAAACATAAATCTGTTTAATTCTTTCTTTTGGATTGAAGAAGGAGCATCCATGACTAAAGACAAAGGGAGTAATATTCTCCATTGTATGTTTTCTGAGCTATCTTGGAAATTTTTCACAGCTTGAAAAAAAAAACACACAAAACACAAATATTACTTTACTTTTTCACATTCACGTGGTCTTATAATTGGCAAGGAGCTATCCATCTTTTTCCTCTCTGTGTATCTTTCCAGGGACACCAGGGTGGTCCCTCTGTGGGTTCGTGAAACCCTCCTCTCCTTCTCTTCATAACAAGTGTACATAGGCTTACTTTTTGTGCCCTCAATTAAATCAATCAACAAAACAGAACAGTCGCTCACTGAAAATAGAATGGCACATTAGTGTTGGGTCAGGCTTTCTTTATTTTTAGGTGCCCATAAGGGAAATGTCGCTGGCAGAATTGAAACATATTAGATCGATAGTTTTTAAAGGGAGGCAAACACCTTAATGCCTTCATGTGGAGTTACTGGTTGTCACTGAAAAGATATTCTCATTAAATGCTCCCTTTAAACATTAAAATTGAGGACAAGTGTTGAAGAGTATGGATCACTGGCAAATTAAAAGCATGACATGTTTGAAACCTGTGATTAATATCATGTTTCATTGCAAAACTCAGTTAACAAGGCTCTCTGGAAGAAGTTTTCTGTCGTATATCAAGCTATTGATAAATAGCAAATTGAAATCTGCATTGCACTCAGATTATATTTACAGTTAAGGTCAAGAATTTGTGATTGATTGATTATTCAACCTCTCAGATGTTAAGTCAAGAACAGTATTTCTACAAAAGGAGAGATTTTCTACACTTACAGAAATAAGCCTTGGATATTTTTCACCAACTTCGGTGTGGGGTGAGGGCTGTTTTTCCAAGTCTGTCCTATAAAACTGCAAGGGGGCAAGCTCTGTACAGAATGATTGTGAATCAAAGTAAACACACACACACACACACACACACACACACATATATATAGGATAAAAGACAGGGTAAATAAATATAGGGTTCAAGGTTCACTTCTAAAAACCTATATTGTCCACAGTCTCTAAGGCTCTGTGGCATGACATGTAATGTGGGAATCATAATGATAAAAAACATTACAGTAGAATTGTGAAATCAACAAGGGTAAAGCAGGTGCAAACCTTTTTATCAGTAAAGCTCAACATAAGCCTTACGAATATCCTCAATTTGTTGTACTAACTATAAATTGATAGAAGTAGCATTACTGGGCTTAATTGCAGAATTGTGTATGCTGATGGACATGAGACCAAGATTCGGTTGACAGAGTGGTTGCGGCTTTGTTATCGAACGTTTCTAACTTTTCACATTCCCTCATGACACTGAAATGCGTTCCAGCCAAAAAGGCTGTACTATGACTGACTCCGGAAAAGGACATTTGAGGGAAGTGTCTCTCCCTTCTAACGCTGATGGAGGAGGAACGTGTTGCACTTCAGTTTTCTGGGTAAGAAGAGAAGCTAGTGGCGACTGATTTTGTAAGAGGAGAAAAGTCACCCGTGAAGAAACAGGACACAAGACTACTCATTTCCGGTTCCGCAGGTAGGGAGCGTGGTCCTGACAACCAAAACACTGCAGAGACTAAAAGATGAACAACTGTCCATGAATCCATAACAAGGGAGAGAACACAGGCCACACTCCTGCCCCTAAGATTAAAGAGACAGCTGTACCTATGCAGACCCAGGAGCTGGACACACTGGGAACCAGAGCCGGGAATCAGAACCACATAGAAAACTTGAACCATAATTAATTGCTAACTTGCTGATGGCTCAGCATGGACAAGTCTGAGAGTCAAACACTCCAGGAAGACTTGATGATAGGGGGTCCCCATAACATGGGGACATTTACCCCCAGGAGCTCAACTGTGTTGCTACAAGAAACATCTGAGAAAAATCCTCTTGGAGACCAGGAAAAAGGCACCACTTTGAAATACCCAGAGCGCTTTGTTCTTCTTAACAAAGCCTGGACCCAGGAGAAACCAGTTAACCAGAGCCGAACCTGCAGGGGCATTATCAGAACCTAAGTGGCAGAAGGGGAATACCCAGCCAGGTGTGGCTTCCCTTTTCCACCGACACCGGAGAGAAAAAGAAAGCTGAGAAATCCTGGTGATGCAGCCAGTCCAGAGGCCCAGGCTCACTAAAGACCGAGCGCAAATCCAAGGCTGGAGGCAGCTTTCCCTGGCCCACCCCTACCTCACTGCAGGCCTGTCTCCAGCAGTCCCCTTATCCCGAACATCATACCTGGCTCTCCTGAAAAAATTACAAGGCATACCAGAAGGCAAAAACCAGTTTAAGGAGACAGAGCAAGTGCCAGAGCCAGACTGGCAGAGGTGTGGGAATTATCAGACCGGGAATTTTTAACAACTATGATTGGGGTGCCTGGGTGGTTCAGTTGGCCAAGCATCGGACTCTTGATCTCTGCTCAGGACATGGTCCCATCGTTCTTCAGATTGAGCCCCGTGTCAGGCTCTGTGTTGTCAGCCGGAGCCTGCTTGGGATTCTGTCTCTCTCTCTCTCAAAATAAATAAGTAAACTTAAAAAATAAATAAAACCTAAGATTATTATGCAACTAACAGGCAACCTAATGGATAAAGCAGACAGCAGGCAAGAACAGATGGAAATCCTGACAGAACCAAAAAGAAATGCCAGAGATAAAAAACACTGTAACAGAAATGAGGAACACCTTTGAAGGGGCTTATCAGTAGACTAGACCCAGCCAAGGAGAGACTCAGAGGATGTCTAATAGAGACCCTGAAAACCGAAAAGCAAGAATGACAGAGAGGGAAAAAAAGACAACTTGATATTCAACGACTGAGACATCTAAGAGAGATGTAATGCGTATATAATGAGAATCATAGATAATAATTTAAGTTTCTTCTTCTTCTTCTCCTTCTCCTTCTCCTTCTCCTTCTCCTTCTCCTTCTCCTTCTCCTTCTCCTTCTCCTTCTTCTTCTTTAATATCTTTGCTTGGTATAGAATTACAGGTTGCCAGTTTTGTTTTGTAATGTTCGGTGTTTTAATGAAGTCACTCCAGGGTCTTTCTTGCTTGCTTAGCTTTTGATGAGACACCTACTCAAATCGCTTTGTTTCTCTACATACATTGCTTCTCTTATCTCTCCACCCATCTTCAAACTTTTTAAAAATGTTTATCTATTTTTGAGGAAGATAAAGACCACAGTGTGAGCAAGGGAGGGGCAGAGAGAGAGGTGGACACAGAATCCAAAGCAAGTTCCAGGCTCTGAGCTGTCAGCACAGAGCCCGACATGGGGCTCGAACTCACAAACCGTGAGATCATGACCTGGGCCGAAGTCGGATGCTTAACCGACTGAGCCACACAGGAGCCCCATCTGTCCACTTGTCTTTAAAAATTCTGTCGTCTCTCTCTCTCTCTTTTTTTTTTAACTTTAGCCAATATAAAGTGTAATATTGATTTCAGGAGTAGAATTCAGTGATTCATCACTTACATACAACACCCAGTGCTCACCACAAATGCCCTCTTTAATAGCCAACACCCATCTAGCCCACCCCCACCCACCTCCCTTCATCAACCCTCAGTTTGCTCTCTATCATTAAGAATCTCTTGTGGCTTTCCCTCTCTTCTCTTCCCCCCTCTTCCCATATGTTCATCTATTTTGTTTCTTAAATCCTACCTATGAGTGAAGTTATACAGTATTTTTTTCTTTCTCTCATTGACTTATTTCACTTATTTCACAACTTACTCCATGTCGTTGCAAATGGCAAGATTCCATTCTTTTTGGTGGCTAATATTCCATTATATGTACCAGATTTTCTTTCGCCATTCATCAGTCAGTGTACTTGTGGGCTCTCTCTACAGTTTGGCTTTTATTGATAGTATCGCTATAAACACCAGGGTGCAGGTAGCCCTTCAAATCTGCATTTTTGTATCCCTTGGGTAAATACCTAGTAGTGTAACTGCTGGGTCATAGGCTAGTTCTATTTTTAGTTTTTTGAGGAGACTCCATGCTGTTTTCTAGAGTGGCTGTACCAGTTTGCATTCCCACCAGCAGTGCAAGAGGGTTCCCCTTTCTCCACATCTTTGCCAACACCGGTTGTTTCTTGTGTTAATTTTAGCCATTCTGACAGTATGAGGTGGTATCTCACTGTGGTTTTGATTTGTGTTTCTCTGATGATGAGTGATGCTGAAGCTCTTTTCATGCATCTTTGAGCCATTTGGATGTCTTCTTTGGACACGTGGTCGTGTCTTCTGCCCATTCTTAACTGGGTTGTCTTTGGAGTTCTTAGACCTGTGGTTCGATGTCTTTTGTTCACATAATTCTTAGCCAATATTTCTTCACAAATATCTTCTGCTCAGTTTCCTCTTTTGTACTTCCAGGCCTTCATTTACAAATCAGCCGGGGCATCTGTTGTTCCTTAGCTCTCAGAGGCTCTATTCTATGCAAGCGTGTATTTTATTTCTTTTGCTTCTCCCTTCTTTTGTGTGTGTTTACCACAGATTGCACAGTTTGAATTAGCCTTTCTTTGAGAAAACTGGATGTTTTCTAAGCTATTTTGAGTATACTCATGTGTCATTGTAGGTGTTGGTCATCTCCTTTACTATGCATTTCATTTCTTGGACTTCTGTTTGATTTTTTTCAGGTACTTTTTTCATCTGTCTGTTGAAAATGCCCACCTGCTCTCTCATGACATTCATATTTCCACCACAGCATTTCAAATATTATTCACAGGGGTGCCTGGGTGGCTCAGCCGGTTGAGCATTCGACTTTGGCTCAGGTCATGATCTCACAGTCCGTGAGTTCGAGCCCCGCGTCGGGCTCTGTGCTGGCAGCTCGGAGCCTGGAGCCTGCTTCGGATTCTGTGCCTCCCGCTCTCTGACCCTCCTCCGTTCATGCTCTGTCTCCCTCTGTCTCAAAAATAAATAAACATTAAAAAATTGTTTTAAATATTATTCACACGTATTTTAGATTCTCTGATTGTCCCAATAACTTTGTCCTGTTTGAGTCTGTTTCCATCGGTGAGCCGCCTTCTCTTCTGAGATCTGTTGTTGTTTTGTCATCAGTGTGTTTATTTGTTTTATGTACGCCTCCTCCCCTTGTATGGAATGACAAATATTTTATGGAGGGCAAGAGGTTCAAAACTACAGTTTTTATGCCTGAAAATCAGCATAATTTCTCCGGCCAGGTCTTTCATGTGGGGGATCAAGTCACCGTGGTCAGGAGCTGATCGGTCTGGGTCGTCCTAGGGCACCACACAGAATTCCAGCCATCTGTGATTATGGGTGCTTGAGGTGTGGGCTTGTCAGATGGTTTTTCCAGGAAGGTCGCTTTCTCAGGGCTGGTCTTCCTAGCGCACTGCTCCTCCAAGAGGATGTCTCTTCATACCCAAGCCCTTCTCTTTTTGCAGACTGCCACTCCTCCTTGCTGGATGCCTTGCGGCCTGACGTGGGTCATGCTGGACCTCTGTTCTCTGTCGTTCTGATTAAGCCCCTGTCTCAGGCTAATACTTTGTTCTAGGATCTCAGAAGTTTGCCTCTGGAATTGACACGTCCCCATGCTCAGGCACAAGACGGCTCAGAACACATCCCTGGCCCTGGCCCACAGATAAAGTTTCTTTCCTTCTTCCTTCCTTCCTTCCTTCCTTCCTTCCCTTCATTTTGTCCTTCCGCCCCCCCCCCTTTCTTTTTGTGTTTGTTTCTTTGTTGTTGTTGTTTGCTCCCCTCCTCCAGCTTCATGGGGTTTGCACTAGAGCCTTAACATTATAAACACATTTTTTTGCTTTTTCCTAGTAATGTAAGACCTTTGTTAGACCAGGGTCATAAGAGAAGGGTCCAGGTGGCAACTTGCACAGCAGGATGCTCTTGCAATCCCCAAGGCTCTCACCACAAGGCCCGCCCTCCCACAACCTGGCCATGCCCCAGTCTTTCCGAGTGTACTCAGTGCGGTGCTCGAAAAATCACCTAGGAGTAAGAACAAAATATTCCCTGCGCTCCGGGCCCCCAGGCCCTCTGTGTTCCCTCCTTTGCCCACATTCAACTGCTGGCAATTTGTTAGAGAAAATGATCTGAACTCTCTCCCGGTGTCTCCCGTTTCCGCTCACGCAAAGTCAGCGCTCCTGCCTGATTGGCCCTGCAGCAACCATGTTCCCTGAGTGGTCCCCACATCAATTCTCAGACGAGTTTAAGGAACTTGCTAACTTGGTGATTTTTCTTTTTCTTTCTTTTTTTTTTTTTTTTTTTGACCTGTGTGGGAAGGATGCATATTCCAGCTTTCTACATTCTAAAGGAAGCTGGGAGTCCTATTTATTAGTGTTGAGGGGTATTTGTATATTGTGATCATAAGGTCCTTTTTTAGCTGTGGGTTTTGAAAGTATTTTCTCAGAGTTGGTGGTTTGTTTTTTCATTCTCTTACATGTGTCTCTGGCATCGGGAAAACTTTTAACTTCCACGGGGTCCATTAATGTTTTTAAGAAATGTGACTTTGGATCTATACCTGAGCAACAGTAGCCTACACCGGGGTCACACATCTTTTTTCTTCTACATCTTCTTCTAGAATTTTGTAAAAATTATATTCTAAAATAAACCTTATGATCAGTTGGGAGTGAATTATTGAAGATTGTGTGAGCTGTTGTTCAGGTTTTATTTTTATACACATCTCCAATGTTCCAGCGCCAATTGTTAAAACACTGAACGATGCCACCAACTGAATGTGTGTGTGTGTGTGTGTGTGTGTGTGTGTGTGTGTGTGTGCTTATAGCTTCTGTTCCATCATCTTCTTCTGTCCCATTGACAATACCTGCTTGATTATTTAGGATTATAGACATCTTGGTAACAAGTAGTATTATTGGTATAATTTTGTCCTTTTCTCACACGTGTCTCAGCTATTCTGGTTTCTTTACATTTTATGATAGATTTTAGAATCAGCTTGTTCATTTCCACGGGATCCTAATGTAACTTTGATAAAGACTGTATTTAGTTTACAGAACAATTTGGAAAGGATTGATTTCTTCGCCATATCGATGCTGCTATGCCAGAAACACTCTGCACTCCCTGTACGTCTTCCTTGACTCCTTCCATCTGTGTCTTTTGGTAGTTTTCAGCAGAAGATATCACACTACATATCTATGTCCCTTATATTTATTCTTAAGTGTTTCATGTATACTGGTGCTATTTTAAGTGGTACTGTCTCTAAATTTATTTTTACTTTTATATTTAAATTAAAGTAATCTTAGTTTATGTTTAAAATGAAACCATTCACTGCTAATATAGAGTAAGATTTCTATTGAACTTGAATGTTGCAACACTTCCTAAATCGCTCATTATTTCTAGTAGCTCGTTTGTGAATTATTTGTGTTTCTGGGTCGATATTCACACTGTCTGCAAATAAAGAAAACTGTACTGCTTTTTGCCAGTCTTTTTGCTTTTTACTTAATTTGCTTACATTATACCATCATTTAAACCTCTACTGTAATATTGCACATGAGTGGTAAGGTGTATATCCTCTTTTTTTAACCTGATCTCAGAGGAGAAATCGGCTTTTGGTATGAAGTATGATGTAAGACGTTGTCAGTAAGTTTTCATATGGAATATTTGGGGGGGGGTGTTGAAGAAGTTATATTTCATTCCTAAGATACTGAGAGCTCATATCATAAATGGATCTTGGATTTTGTCAGTGCTTTAATTTCCATTTATTGTGATGATTATTAATTATTTCTTCTTTATTTTGTGATGTGGTGAATTGCATTTATTTTTATTTTTATTTTTTTAAAGTTTATTTATTATTTTTAGTAGTCTCTACACCCAGTCTCAGGCTTGAACTCATGACCCTGAGATCAAGAGTATCCTGCTCTTCTGATTGAGCCAGGCAGGTGGCCATACACTGATTTTTCATTTTTTAAAATTTATTTATTTATTTATTTATTTATTTATTTATTTATTTATTATTTTAGTGAATTCATGTTGAAACTTTTTTAAAAGAGATAGACAATTTACCTTACATTACACAACTAGTTGTGTGAGCTATTATTTAAACTACATTTTGGGCTTCATAATTTGAACCATTTCCAGAAAATTGTACTTTTTAGTATTCTTAAATCTTTTAGTTTAACTGACAGAAAAACCTCTGACTCATGATAAAACAATGATACATCATCTCTATTTTAAGCGTGATTGAAGTTAACTTAGGTTAAAATATTGAAAATGATTGTATACACGTGCCTACATTTATGTATGATTTTAAGTAAACATTTGCCAATTATTTGAAAATTGTAATTCCTTCTGATTTTAATTTTATTACTTGTTATTTATCAAAGTAAAGCATAACAATTTAATAAAAATATTCACATGCTATCCAAGGAAAATAAAATTATGATCATTTATGATCAGAATACATGATTGACTTCAACTACAGCCTGGAGAATCCATTTTACTATAAGACGGAAATTTGACATTTTATATAAATCTTATATCTATAAATATCTACAAATATTATATCTAATAATCCATGCTTTAATTAGCACCAATTCTTCTATTTAATGTATTTTAACTACTCATATCAAGAGACTCTTTGTATACCATTTTACTCAAAGATTGACAACATATGAAAAATTATAAATGGAAGCTATATTAGTTCATCTATTGAATCATGTTCCTAGTAAAGGACTATTCCCTTTAGGGTACTTTTAAGTGTTCAATGCACTCAGTTTTTAAATGATTCAGAGTACAAAATCCACATACATTCCCTTAGGAGCTCAGTCTACTGCCTAATAAATTTCATAGTTATAAAAATTATCTTCAGTTTCTAATCTAGTTTTATAATTGAATTAATTGAATCTTTAGTGTTCTACTTGTATTCCTTTGTATCAATGCTGGCATTTTTTAACCTTCAGTGGGTTAACTACATTTTAGCTCCTCCTTTTAATTATCATGTAATTTGCTTTCACTCCTTAATCATTTATATTACTTTTAGGAAGTTGCCCCAATTTATGCCACCAAACTGAGCCATTTTATATACATTGATTTAATATTCCTTCAGTTCTCTTTTGAAGGGGAAAAAAAAAAGATGCTGTCTTTAGAAAACAGTTTAGAAATTGCCTAGAAAGAAATTTAGTCATACCCCTGAAATTTTACATTATTTCTTCAATGAATTTTGAGAGTTCAGTGCAGATTTCTCAGACCTTTCATAACTAGACTTCTTCACTGGTAAATCAACTTTCCATGAGGCTCTTTTCTTCAACTGATCAATTCATGCATCTCCTCAGTAAGAATTTATTCAATCACCACTATATTATAAATGTTGTCTTAGAAATTGAGAATACAGTACTCAACAGGATCTTGGAGAATCTCAATTAGCCTAAATCAAGTGAGAGGAGTAGAAAATAAATCACTAAATTGTCAAGGACTTTTTTTTCTCAGAAAGTGAGAACTCATATAATTTCTCTGTTCTTTCTGCTAGGTCTCATCCCCCTTGACCTGTGTCTAGCACCTGTTTGTGGAAACAATTTAGATTGTGCTAGGACGGTTTTTCTGTGAAAGCTTCCATGCAGCATTAAAATCCATTCCCTTTTTGGATCTCACAAGTTTCTTGTGGGGGTATCAACTCTTCTGATCTATCTTCCAATTCTAGACGCATTATTTGTGACATTTTGACTGTCCGTCATTATTTATTTAATACATATTTGAATGAAGGCTGTCTGGGAGTCTCAGTCAGTTAGGCCCTCGACTCTTGGTTTCATGAAATGAGACTCATGATACCAGTTCGTGAGATTGAGCCCCGCGTCAGACTCTGCACTGATAATGCAGAGCCTGCTTGGGATTCTCTCTCTCCCTCTCTGTCTGCCCTTCCCCTGCTCATGCTCTCTCTCTCTCCCAAAAATAAATATAATTTAAAAAATAAAACATATTTGTATGGGAAGTCTATGTTATAATCTAGTGAACCATAAACAACCTCAGAAGGTCAAAATTGTGTACATTCTGAGGAAGGAACCTACTCAGGAAGGGTGGGTTAGTGTCCTAGAGTGTCCTTCCCCCCTTTGTATTTTTAAAACATGTATTAAAACATTTCACTCCTTTAAGCAATATTTAAAGCAGCGTTCATAAGACGTTGTTTTGCTCATCTCATACACCAGTGAAATAACTATTTGGTGGATGAATTTCTAGAATGCTCTATTTCTGTGGAGAATATTTGGGGACTACTTTCATACAATTATAGGGAGATAATTCTTCTTTTATGAGAGCAAGGATCCTGAAAGGATCCTTATTCACTTGAGCAATTTAAAAATTGTAACCAGATTTCCCAGCATTCCTTGACAAGAAAAGGTAACCGTTTTCTGAAAGGGCAGAGTATCATGCAATCATAGAAGGTTAAGTTCCAAAGGAATCTTAGTAATCATCCATTCCAGGTTGTTAGGTATCTAGAGTTATCATAAAGGGCAGGCTCCTCTGGAAAGAATTGCAGACCAATAATTGGGAAAGACTTTATCTCCCTCCATTCTACATGCATGTAGTTTTACTACTTCTTATTTGTGTTAGTGTTCTACCGAGTTTAAACAAGTACAACATAAAAATTTAACTATTGTTTAGTAAACTTGGGCTAAGATTAAATCTAAGTCAATTCTCCCACTGTAGGTGTTTTTCCAGTATAAATGGGGAGACACTGCACCCTAAAGTACATTCATTAAACTTTACTTATTCCAATACAGCCCACGTTAATTTTTTAAGGTTTATTTATTTTTGAGAGAGTGAGAGACAGAGCACGAGTGGTGGCCGGGGGTGGGGGGGGGGTGGGTAAGACAGAGAGAGAGAGAGAGAGAGAGAGAGAGAGAGAGACAGAATCCAAAACAGGCTCCAGGCTCCGAGCTGTCAGCACAGAGCCTGATGTGGGGCTCGAACCCACAAACCATGAGATCATGACCTAAGCTGAAGTCGGATGCTTAACCTATTGAGCCACCGAGGCGCCCCAAATACAGTCGACTTTAGAACAGCCACTCTCTAGGCACTGGGGATATAGCAAGAGTATGAAATACACAAACTTACTGCTAATGAGACAGAGAAACTAAAGAGACCCCGTAAAAGAAAGAGCTGTTCTGTTTTGTTTTCTTCTTTTGCTTCTTTTCCTGCTTCTATTCCTGCCAGGACCTGTACCTTCTGCCCTACACATGCCTTAATGTATATCCTCCTTGTAAGGGAAAAGGAGTTAGGGACTTATTTGGAGACTTCAGCACAGTAGATAATATCTAAGGAGTGACCTCGCAAGGTCATCATGTGCTACTCCAGACCACTAGCACTGGACATCTGGATGACAGGACCTCCTGGATCCAGGAAATAAGTCCAATATGATGGACACCTGGACCCTGTCCTCGATCTGATGAGTTCCTGGACTCCTGAGAGGACACGTGCACCGCGCAACACTGTCAATAAAAACCCAGACCCCAAAGATGAGACGCATGCTCCTTTTCCTTTCCGAGTCTCCCAGATGCTCCGTCTGTATCTCTCTCTCTATTTCTTCAGTAAACTCTGCTCTCGCTTCCCACTGGCTCACATTTGATTTCCATCCTGTGCAAAGCCAAGGAACCCTCTTGGCCGGTCCTGCAGGACCGCCTCGGAGTCCTCGGACCAGGTCTGCCCGCGTCACTATCATGAGAAATCAGTTCTCGTGCAGAGAAGTGGGCAATTTAAAAAGTAATTAAAGTAGAGATTGTTTAAGATCTATTAGCCTGCTTCGGCAGATTATGTGTCTGTAACAACATTAACAAACAAACAAAAACAAATCAAAAAGAAGCAGAAGCAGAAGCAGAAGCAGAAGCAGAAGAAGAAGAAGAAGAAGAAGAAATCTCAGTGGCTGAGAAATTATATTTTCTTGCTCACATGTAGTTACAGGAAACAGAAAATGGGGCTGAGCCTTGCCAGGAGTTGGAGCTTGTGATAGATGAGTCAAAGGGCGCCTCACTGAGCAACATTAGAGCAAAGGCCTGATGAGATGAGGGAGAGACAGGGAGGCCCAGGCACCTGCAGAGGCCCAGGCTGGAGGCCAGTGTGCCTGAAGCACAATGAGAAAGGGAGAGAAGGATAAGAGCTGAAGTCAGAGGTCAGAGGTCAGAGGTCCGAGCCGAACTGCATGAGGCAGATCATTGTGGTTTTGTAAATGGATGTGAGGCATTTAACTTTCTTTTTATTTTATTTTTTCATTTCACCATTCTGGTTGCTTTGTGAACAAAACACAGTTGTCACGCATAGAGGAAGACAACAGTTGGAGGAGTGTTTTGCCGGCTGGTAAAGAGGCCCTAGTGGATCGGGCCAGAGAAATATCAGTGACGGTGGGCAGATTCTGCTTCTGTTTTCAGGGTAATGTTGGCAAGTTAGGCTGATAGAAGCAGGATGTTAAGGAAGGAGTAGCGTTAAACATCCAACAGAATGGACTGTCCATGAAATGAGATTAGACATGAGAGCACATCTTCAAACAGGCAATCAGTCGCCCAGGTCTGGAGTTCAAAGGAAAGATCTAGACTGGTCATGTAAATATTGGAGTTATATGTATTTACATATATTTCTATATTTATGTATAGTTAGATATATTTATATAGAGAGAGTTCATAAATATAACTGTTATTTCATTTTTGTCCCCTCTTAATATCTTAGTTAAGAAAGATATGGCCACAGTGATCACACTGAAAATAATAAATATTTACTTCAAAAAAGATATATAACTCAAGTTGGTATCTGTTAAAACTTTCAAATGAAACATTTTCATAGAGAGGGCTAATGACCATTAATACCTCTGTCCTTCATCTCCTTGTTGAGAAAACTGCAGAGACCAGTGATCACCCATGATAATTTTGTGGAAATCTGGATAGGGAAATACAAAGAGTTAAGGACATGGGCAACAACCAAGCCCAGCCTCTAAAATTACCGAAATTCCCCACTATTCAAGAATAGGCCATTCCCAGGAAACCAAAATGGCATCAGGCAGAGGCAATTAACATTCATTTAAATGGAAAACATTTGGAGCATTTCCAGACCCCCAAAATAACCCCTCGGGTTTTTCTGATCCTCAGGATACATTTTGCTAAAGGATGCACAAATAAGCCATGAGCACAGACACTCACAGACACAGTTCAGAGCTCCAGGGGCTGGATGCTGAAATGCTGAGTGCAGTTGGGGGTGGCAGCTGGGGGAGAGGTGGGCAGTGCCACTCTCCTGGAGCAGCCTTTATCACGGTTCTGCTGGCTGCAAAGCCAACACTGGAGGCTGTTTTCACTTTTCACCTTATTTGGTGAAGGAGAAATTCCCCTTTATGTTTACCTCCGTGGGTGAAACAGATACTGGGTTAATGTAGGCCTTTCATAAAAGCAAAGTGGTATAACTCAAACTTTCAAAAAGTGGGGATACATGTACTCGTTGGACGTCCATGTCATTTCCTCCCCTTCCCCCGTACAGAGGGTCTAATGGAAAAATCAGGGGATCTAAGGAGGGACCGAGAAGCCACAGGATGGGAAACAAGCCTGTTTGTCATCTTTCATTGTCATTGACAACAGAGGAAAAATTAACTTCAGCTGTGTTAAACTGCTAAGATGTGGGTGTTTGCTTGTTAAGGCAGCTCATTGTACCTACCCTGAATCATAAACCTCTTCTATTACATTTTACTCAGTAATTTTTCATAATATATATATATATATATATATATATATATATATTATATTTATATATTTCTCAAACAACCAACATAATTGTTCAGTTTAAATTAATTTCATTTGGATTTAAAAAAATGTTGATATTTGTTTTTCGGCTTTGAAAAATAAAATCCTTAGCAAAGTGACATACTTTGGAAATAGAAAATAGAAAAAGCAAGACAGACAAAAACCAAAATAGCCCATTGGCTGGGAATAAGCCTATTTTTATATATGTGTAAAATGATAAATGGAGGATTATAGCTCTAAATTTTGTGTAATAGAGCATTAATTGTAACTGATCTATTTGTGACGTGTTTGGAGTTTACGGTTTTCCTTTGGATACATAATGTTCCTTAAGCACAACTTCATGGATTCTGTGTTATTACCATTGGGCGGGTACTTTGACGGTCCAGATATGCTGGCCTCTTTCCTGCCATTTTTAGTCGTAAAGTGAAATGATTTTCAGTTTCCAGTGAATTCACTGTTCTTTTAATTGCCCCCTGAGGAGCACAGTGTCAGCAAAGATTCTTACCAAATCTCGTGTAATGATTAAAAATGGAGAAACCAAGGCAGCTAAAGAAAAGGTCACTGTATAATCTCCTCTTATTGAAACAAATACACTTAATGGAAGCACTCTGTCTTTTGCGTATATCTCAGTGACTTTTTCAGTTCTGAAGAATTGATCCTTTCCGATTTCATTACACTGAATTAAGTGTTACATTTATGAGCTTTCTCTTGTCAACAGTGATGAGGACAGCATCTGTAGTTTCACTTTTTTCTCTCATAAGAATTAACTTTTAAATAAAGCTTAACTGTACTTTCCTTTGTGAAGTCCTAAAGAAGTGTTTCTAAAGTAAAGGGTGTTTACACAAAACACGTGCTTTGGACTTATAAATATTACTGTGTAATGTTTATCGTAAATAGTTTAAACTAGCATAGGCTTGTGTAATTAGTTTGTAAACATATATCAATGATAATAGTTCAGTATTTGAATGTCCCATACATTATGTAGCAAATTCCTTCTTGTTGGAGATTGGACACTACATTTAAGTAAAATAAACTTGAGGCAAAGTTTAATAGCAAAAGAAATATGTTGTGGAGTGACCATCTGATACTTAACATTAGCTGAGTGACTAAAATCATTTCATCCCTTTTTATCTCCATTTATATAACAGGACACAAAGGAAAGTTTCTAATATATAAGATGTCATCTCTTTAGTCACTGGTATTCTTCTTGGTTACACTCTCCCGCTAGTGGAAAAGTTTGTGATTTTAGGCAAAGACTGAGGTCTGACATTTGTGATTCCTTGAATATCGGATGGAGTGTATTCTTCAAAATATACGGTTTCTTACTTCAGTTAAATATATACACTTGCTTAGTCACATAAAATTATTACTATAATGTTCAGTTGTTTCTATGTTTTGACAGACCACATTAAGGAATCCAACGCAGTACATAGAGTGGACCTACATAGCTGAGCTTGATATTTTTTCTGCCTTGTTTGGAGGCCAGCAAGGAGAAAGCAACAGTTAAGCAATTAAGTGAAGTTGAATATGGTACCCATCATGATAGGTGTTGGGGTGGAAAGAGCACTATTTAAAGGCCATGGTCAGTCTTCATGGATCAGGGTCAGGAAAGGATTTATAGAAAAGTGACCTGCTAACCCTTTAAAGAATATGAGGTACTTTCAAGGCAACAGAGTTAGGGAGAGATTGCAAGAAGAAGTAATACCTTAACAGAATTTTTATAGCAATGTAACAAACTGTCATATATTGGATATGGAATTCATGATTATGAATATAGACATAGATTGGAGTAACAGATACATGGCAAGCATCATGTGAACAAGTTTAAAGACATGGGCAAAAGCCAGAGCATGCAAAGTATCAGATGTCATAATTAGAATTTAGATTTTTGGCTATATATATATATATATATATATATATAGAGAGAGAGAGAGAGAGAGAGAGAGAGAGAGAGATGATTTTTTTAAAGTAGATAATAACAGGATCAATTATGATTTTTGGAAGTTCTTTATAAATATCAAGTTTTAATCTTATACCAAAAAGAATATAAAATGATGAATAATCTTAGCAATGGTAGCCAAAACTATATCTGATGCAGTGATATACAAATTCTGAGATCAAATGTAGAACCAGCCCACACAGTTAGGGGCTTTTAAATTATGTATAATGTTGCCTGTTATTCAGACTGTTGGGTCTCTCTGAGGTTTAAAGTTAGCTGTTGGCAAAATGATTGTGCAGATGAACTTTGTCCTGACGCTATTTTCGTCTTCTGAGTTCTCCGGGGTGCCCTCTGCACCTTGACCCCTCTGGAAACCAGTTCTTAAATAATATCTAACAGCTTTATACACACCTGTCTACACACATGGTGTCATGAGTCTCTTGAGACCCTGTTTATTCCTCAGTGAGCACAAATATAATTTAAACAAACCTCAATGGAATAATAGTCAATGCAATGGTAATGTAATATTCCCATCTGGATTTTATACATTTTAATAGTTATCCACATGTTATTAACCTGAAAGAAAAATACTAATTGCTGAAATTTCAGGTGCAGCAGGTGATCTGGCAAACCGCGACCCTATTTATAGGAATTTTGGAGCAGTACTTAAGGGAGTAGACATCCCCCAAATTTCGTTTATCTATGACTTCTGTTTTCTGAGATTAATGCTTCTTTATTCTTCATTGCGGCCAAAGACATATTTTTTTTTCAAATTTGTTAGTATTAGTTATGGTCATTTTCCTGACACAAAGAGCAATAGATAGAATGACAAGGACTGAAAGGGAAAATACAATAAAATAGAATTTTGGAAAGAAGTGAATTAGTGTGAAAAAAAATTAAAAAATGAAAGTGTATCAGTGTGATGGCAGCAGCATGAAAATTTCCTTCAACTGGTCTGCTCGTTCTTTAGAATCTATTTTCTAACTCTCTTTGCCCTTGTTGTAGGATGAGAACTGATTATGCAAAAAGGATACAGAAAATAAAATGAAAAACATGGGTTTCATGACAGAAAAGATCATTGGAGTGGGAACCCATCTTTGTGCAAGTTTTCTTATGGCTTCCATTGACACTACATAGGCGGTTTTACTACAGATAACCTTTTCATTTTTTATTCCCTGTGGATGTGGTCTGTACCTTGAAAAAGGTAGAATGCAGTAACGTTAATACTGGGAAAATTAATCTGCTATAATTTTATGGAACATTAGCATTTGGGATTAACATTAAGACACCAGCTTAAATTTTGGCATGTCTTTCTTTAGCCATTTTTAAATCAGGGCGCCAGGGTGGCTCAGTCAGTTAAGCATCAGATTCTAGGTTTCGGCTCAGGTCATGATCTCGTGGTTTCATGAGTTCAAGCCCCATGTCGGGCTCCATGTTGACAGTCCAGAGCCTGCTCGGGATTCTCTTTCTCTCTCTGTGACTCTCCCAAACTCACACTGTCTCTGTCTCTCTCAAAATAAATAAATGAGCTTAAAATTTTTTTAATGAAAAAAATAAATTTTTAAATATTATTTAAATTTAAATATTATTTAAATTTAAAAATAAATTTTTAAATATCATTTATTGCTACAAATACAGTGAAATCGTCTGATATGTTCACAGTAAAGCCGTTTGTTGTATTTATTTTGCCAGTTTATATAAATGATCTACTTAAATACATACCAATGATTTGATTCCAGTAGGTGAAATAGGAGGAAAAATAGGATTCCAGTAGGAGAAAAATATATCATTAAAGAACCTAATTTAACATCATTAGGTCTTTCCATGACTTTGTTGCCTCTTGTTTCTTATATTAGCTTCTGTGCAGATAGAATCAAACAGGACATTTGCTGCTGATAGGACAGTTACTAAGAAAAAAGCATTTTTAAAAAATATTTATTTATTTTTGAGAGAGAGAGACAGAGACAGAGCACAAGCAGGGAAGGAACAGAGAGAGAGGGAGACACAGAATCCAAAACAGGCTCCAGGCTCTGAGCTGTCAGCACGGAGCCCCACAAGGGACTCAAACACAAACTGCGAGATCATGACCTGAGCCAAAGCCAGACACTCAATCAACTGAACTACCCAGGCGCCCTGAACAAAAGCATTTTTAAAGACATCATAACTTGCCCTGCATCAGGCTCTGTGCTGACAGCTCAGCGCCTGGAGCCTGCTTCGGATTCTGTATTTCTGTCTCTCTCTGACCCTCCCCCGACCATGCTCTGTCTCTGTTTCTCTCAAAAATAAGCAAACATTTAAAAAAATAAAAACATCATAACTGTAGAGTTTCATTAGGAGACCTCAGGACTCCTTGGAATTGAGGAAATGAAGGATTTGAAAAAAAGCATATTGCCCTGCTTTGATAAGCAAACTAAAATTAAAAGGGGGGAGACTTTTTTTTAAATCTTTTGGTTTGTTGCAGATTTTATTTCATTTAAATGTGCTGTCATAGCTGCTGACACTTCGAAGTGTTCTATATAGGCCCAAATTACAAACATTTATGAGATTCAATCCTATAAAGAAATTATCTAGACTCAAGCCTTGAACCAACTGGTCTGTTCCAACTATGCTAAAAAGTAAGACCCGATTATACTCCTTTACATTTGAAAGTTTATTTGCAGAAATGTTTGGTTTAGAAAATAATCCATACCTGTAACTCCATTAGGTTGAAAATGAGATTTTATCCTTCTATGTCTCCATGTTACTGAGAGAGCCCCAGCAAAGCCACAAATGCTGGGAAGCATCTGTCTCAAAGGTGAGGATAGCTTTTCACATCAGAGTTTTATTTCGTGTTAATATGCTTCTTCCCATAACACGGGATTAATTGTTTAGTGTTCTGCTAAGGAAAAACAAGTTCCTCCAAAAAGAAAGACTGTGTCTAATTGATTGTTTTATCATTGACATTAACAATGCACAGTGCATAACAGGTGCCTTATTACTATTTCGTGGTTGAATAATACAACCTTCACTTTCTGGATTTACGTATGTATTTCAGAAATTCATAAAAGCCTCAGAAGCAATTTTTCTAATGAGTGCATAAATCCACTACTGTAATTATTTGTATAAGTAACTAATTCACCTTTTAAAATAATTTCCATTATGTGTCCATTGAAAATGTGACATATTTTAAATGACTACTTAAAATTTACACATTATTAATTCAGTATATAGAAGTCGAGCCTTTATATTGCCTCATTCAGACTCATTTATTATCAGAAATATAATAAATATTTATAAGTGCAGTTCTACTGATAGGAAATATTGATAATATTTTTAAGACATTCCTTTCTTCAGTCTGTCATATTTAAGATGCACATACTTTAGTTCCAAGCTTTAGCTCCAAGACCTATCTAGCAAATAAATAGTTTTTATCTGATCTTTCTTTAGCTGCATTTATTAGGATTCAGAATTGGAATATTCTGAGATGTCTTGTGTCTATGACAGCTGTTCTCTACTCAGAATTCACCTGGTCAGAGCCTCAATTCATCCTTTCCTATCCCCATCATTTCATTGCTATAGTAGACTGACAGATTCATTTTATCTAGATATATGCAAATTTGGTGAAATGCCCTGACTGGAAGGATCTGGGTGATAAACTCAGACATCAGGCAACTTCTATGCACCACCGAAGAACCCATCCTAAGCAGCGTTCAATGTCATGATTCACTGAGAGCTTGGCCTGCTCGTGAAAGGGGTGAAGACTGAGATGACAACATTTTTAACAATATTTCTAGGAGAACAGATGCTACCAGGGAATACTGAAATCAGTGTCTCTGAATCCATCCCGAGGGGACCGAGCGTGATGGGCAGGAGGCCCTATCTATTCTATTTAGGAGACAGAATCAACAGGACTCAATAATCAATAGATTCTGCGGGTTGAGGCACAGAAGAGATGTCAATGATGACTTTTAGACTTTTGATGCATTTTCCTGTGGAAATTACCTAAAAGGATTTGCCATTAGATGCCCAAATATAGCTCAGGTGTTTTTATAACATTTTGTTTACTATACTGCACCGTATCACAATTTTTTAAAGTTTTTTTTTTTTTTTTTAACATTTATTCACTTTTGAGAGACAGAGAGAGACAGAGCATGAGCAGGGGAGGGGCAGAGAGAGAGGGAGACACAGAATCCGAAGAAGGCTCCAGGCTCCAGGCTCCGAGCTGTCAGCACAGAGCCCCACGCCCGGCTCAAATGCACAGACCGTGAGATCATGACCTGAGCCGAAGTCTGACGCTTAACCGACTGAGCCACCCAGACGCCCCAACCTACTACAATTTAAACTGTTGGAGACGGGAGTATTACTACTGTATCAAGGCATTAGCCTTTTGGAAGAATTCAGATAGTTCCCTAAAGAAGAAATACCAAGTGAGGGAGCGACATGAAGGCTCTTCTAGAGTCAGGAAGTCAGGTAATAAATGCAGAGTTCAAATAATCACGTCACAGCACCATATCTATCATGATACATCTGCTCACCCACATACTCTTCACTTCTGGGAGGCACATCGCTGGCTGTACGGGACTCTGTGTTACAGACTGTCGCAAAGGCGTTCTCAAAGTTTTAGTCTCACGCTGTTTTACCATCTTAAAAATTCTTGAGTTTCTACTCCAGAGCTTCCGTTTGTATAGATTATATCTCTTCATATTTCTTACTTATACAATTTTTTAAATTAAAATTAAAAAAAACCCACAAAGATAAATTGCATCATATTTCTCAAAGTTGAGGTCAAACATAAAATAAAATAAGTAGATCACATTTATCCGTCAGAGAAGCGAGGTGTTCGCATGGACGAAACAAACGGTAGGGATGAACTTAGTTTTATCCTACACAGGGAGAAAAACCTATAGTTTTTCTCTTAATGTAACAAACTCAGGAGCTGCCAGACAGAACAACGCACAGGGCACAGTGTGGGGAAAGAGTGCAGAGCTCTCGTGCCCTCTCCACATGTTTCTCTCCCAGCAACGCTGTGTGTTCACCAACCTAGAAGCTTCCCAAACCCCACGCTTACAGGATTTTATGGAGGCTTCATCTGCAGGCAGGATCCATTCCTAACTCTATTTGCATCCCTTCTCCTTTCTCAAGAGAATGGGGGTGAGCCTAAAAGTCCCAAACTTGTCATCAAGACTTGGTCCTTCTAGACCAACCTTCATCCAGGAGCGATCCAGGAGCCCACCCAGAGCTCCCTCATTAGAACAAAAGACACTCCTTATCATCCAGGAAATCAGAAGGGCTCCTGAGGCCAAATATAACTTAGGGAATTAGAGGAGTTTTTCCCAGAAACTAGGGGCAGAGGCCGATATATATTTTCTATTATTTTATAATCCTTTTATAATAAACCAGTAATCTAGTAAATAAAATATTTCTCTCATTCTGCGAGCTGCTATAGCCAATTAACTGAACCCAAGGAGGGGGCCATGGGAACCTCTGATTTATAGCCAGAAGGTCAGAAGCACAGTTGATAAGGTGGGCTTGTAACCGGCATCTGAGGGGCGAGCGGTCTGATAGGCCTGACTCCTTAACCTCTAAGATCTCCAGGTAGATAGTGTCAGAATAGAGTTGAGTTGTAGGACTCCCAGCTGGTGTCCTGAGAATTACTTATTAGTATGGAAAGCCACCCCCAGCATACTAGAATTACTACCAGAACTTACATATTTGGCTTTGCCTAATCTTAGTACTAGAAACTTAATTTCTGGATATCAATTTGGGAAAAATAGCCCAAAATTATTGTTTTATCAGAAATTTATAAAATTATAAATGACTTACTTTGGAGGGCAACACCCATCCATTCTGTAAACATATATTTGTTGACAGCGTTTTATATGATATAGATGATATGTAAGTAGATGATAGATGATAGATAAATAGATAGATAGATAGATAGATAGATAGATGATAGATAGATACCCTGGAGATTTACTACTGAGAAAAAGCAACAAAGACTTGACTTCACAAGACACAGTCTAGTTGAAGAGACAGACATTAAACTAATAATCACAAAAATAAATACATAATTATTATAGTGGTCATGAGCTCTGAGACATATACTCTGGGCTGAGAAGTAGAATTTTCTTTACCTCATAGAGAATGTAAACATTATTATATACACTAGATTGTAAATAAAATCTATGGAGGCCCCACTCTCAATTTTGAATTCTTAATTATCAGAGAGATGATAGATAAGCCTTCGCCAGACATTTGTTCTTTGTCTGTCTGAATTCCACATTTTGTTGTCCACTTTGCTACTAATATTCTGCTCTATTATTCATGTTGTTTTTTTTGCCCCTTCCTATCTGTGCTTTCCTTTGGGCAGGACTCATATTTTTAGTTTTATACCTAGCTAATTTTGTTTCTTGGATCAAAACCTTTATCTGACACAAAGGCTCATGGTGGGCTAAATTGCACAAATGTTTTCAACTCTAAACAAAGGTTTGGGGAAGAGAGACTTCCACCACATTCTATTTTTGTGTCCGTTAATATATTCAGTTGTTCTGGATCCTAGTTTCCTATAAAACTATCACCTTATACACATTAGTTACCTTATACCTTACCTTAGACACATTACCTTATACCTTACACACATTAGTCTCTATTCAGAAAGAACAAATGGGATTTGGGGTCATAAATAACATTTCTATCATTTAATAGTGATGCGATCTTAAAATTTTTGAAATAATTGAAAAATTATTACAGTTAATGATAATGACTAGACAGAACCTTTTAATATATATTCATTTCTCTATTGAAGATTGTATTGAGTTCAGATTTCTCATATACAGAAAACTGCCATTTTTCCTAAGACATATTAATAATATCACCAATGACAATTCATTTAATACTTAATTAACTATATGTAAAAGTATTTTTTTCCTCTTTTTAAAAAATTTTAATTCCACTTAAGTAACATCCAGTGTTATATTAGTTTCGGGTAGACAATACAGTGATCCAACATTTCCATATATCATCACCCCATGCCCATCAGGACACATGCAGTCTTAATCTGCAAACCTGGTTCATCCATCCCTCGACCCACGTCCCCTCTGGTAACCACCAGATTGTTCTCTGTAGTTAAGAGTCTGTTTGTATATACATGTATTGAGTATCTTTGCTGGGTCTTTATTTTGAGAGATGATGCCAAGGGTAAGGTTTGTGGGCCAGGGGATAATGTCATGGAAGGGAAAAGCTAAATCCAAGGAGCCATTATCAAAATAGGCACTGCTATGGACAACTGGGGTTTAATCCTCACTGGGGTCTTCCGAGGTGCAAGAGTAGGTTCTTATTCATGAGTTCCCCTATCAGCATTTGACTCCCTCACCTTCTCAGATTTATCCACAATAGAATGGATGAGCAGATTCCTGCAGGGGAAACTCCAGCTGGAGGCCAAGGAAGTGAGAAAGTGAGTTAAATGTGCTGCTGTGGCTAAACTGAGGTGCCGTCAACGCGCCTCGACCCTCAGGTGGTAGCCACAGCAACAGCAAAGGCTCAGGTCATGATCTCACAGTTTAGTTCCTGAGTTCGAGCCCCACATCAGGCTCACTGCTGTCAGTGTAGACCTCACTTTGGATCCTCTGTCCCGCCTCTCCCTGCCTCTCCCTCACTCACACTCTGTCTCAAAAACGAATAAACATTCAAAAAAAAAAAAAAAAAACTTGCTTCAATCCAAGGGAAAAAGCTTCTGTTTGGTCAGCAGTAAACTTAGTCCTCTACTATCTACAACAGTCTTCCAAATTTTCCTTTATTTCCCCCTTCCTGCTCTGCTGCGCCCAGGAAGATGATTATATGGTCTCCCATTTTGGTGGAAACACTGTTGTTGATTAGGTCCAGAATTGAGAATGGAAGATGAAATACTGCTGATCTTTTTTGGCCTAGGAGTTCAAGGACTTGGTCCCAACACTTGACAAGGACTGGCAAATAACTCACACTCAGTCTGAGAGAAAATCAAAAACTTCTGCTGGAGAAATACGAGTCTCTTGTCCACGAAACTGATAAAGGAAGTGTAAGTGTTTTTAAAAGTCTGAGACATTATGTTTCCCTTAATTATCTGACTAATAATGAGGATTTCATCTCCTATGGTCACTACCTATTGAAAATTTAAACATTTCTGTTAATTTGCTTTATACTTGGTGATGATTTTTGTATTTATTTAAAATAATTATTACCCAACTGTGAAGATTTTGGTGTCAAGAAATTTAACTTTGTGCTTATTCAACTTAATGCATTTTAAAATCTATATGTTTATTTGCATTTCTTATTTTTATTGGTTTATTTAGTTTCAGAGAAGGAGAGCTCGGGAGCGGGAGGGGACAGAGAGAAAGAGAGAATCCCAAGCAGGCTTCACGTTCAGTGCAGAACCTGACGCAGGACTCAATCCCGCAACCCTGGGATCATGACCTGAGCTGAAATTAAGAGTTGCATGTTCAACGTACTGAGGTATCAGGCCCCCCTCCGTTTCTCAATTGGACAATTTGGCTCAGGACCTTCAGACATGAAGTTTCCTCTGCTGTGAACCCTTCCTCCGACCAAACTCTCACTACATCTGCTAATTACTGCTCATTCATATTTCGAATCAGGGAAGAGTTATGACAAACATACCCACCCCATCAGTCAAAACCAATATTTCCCTGTACTAGTATTTCCCTTCTCTTTATTGTAAATAAGCATTAGCTTTTACACTTTCGATTCATATGTTTCCCCTACTAGTGTGAGTTCTATAGAGCACTTTGCATTCTGTCCTAAGCATAGTACCTGGAATTTTTTTGTTAAGTGTTTGTTGAATCCGATAATGAACATGTAACATATTAAAATATAAAAATGCGAATTCTCTTCAAACCCTTAATTTCAATTCATGTTATGGAATCTCAATGATACGTATTTGTAGTCTATAGAGAGACCCATTCGGTAGACAACCCAAGACACTTTCTACCTGTTCTTATGTTTATTTATTATTTACTCTACTTGTTCATATTAATTGTAATAATGTTATCTTTGCCACACGGTGCCATTCACTGCTGCGACTCTTTTGGTTTCAAACTCGGAATGATGAACTAGGATAGTATCCGATAAGGTGACGAAGGGGTTACGTTTTTAATTTTCACATTTGTTTTACAGAGGATTAGAAGAGAATATCATCCTCAGATAAACACTTAGCTTTCTAAAAAGCATGGTGGGTGACAGTAATCGGTCTACAATTGTAGAGACCCGCAATTAAACCTCCATGTATCTCTGGTGGTCATTAATTATAAACATGACATTCTGGAGGTCAATATAGATGGTTGACAATTGAACCATAGTTGACAATCTGTTTAGGGTGAGGCGACAACATTTAAATTAAAATCTATACTTGAAATACCATATGACAAAGCATCATTCATAAGTGGTGTCACAGGTCTTTTAGGGTGAATCTAGTATTCATGGTTGGCCCTGGAGAAAAGAGCACTAGCTATCATTCTGGAAACTCTGTCGATGATGTGTGGCCCCTGAGGAAAGGCATCAACATTTCTGGATTCCAACCTCTTCCTCGTGAAAACAAATGAATAGTACTTACCACCTATGCTGATTGTGATGGTTAAAAGAGTTAATAATCATAAAGTCTTTAGAATTAAGCCGACTACTTAGTAAGTACCATAGGTTACACTAAATAACATGTAAAATGTGTATCTTTTTCAGGAGCAGAATATTACGGACATGTTTGTAAACCCGAGCGAGCTCATCACAAGGGGGAAATGGTATATTTGCCAGAGGTTAACGGACTCTCTGAACAATGACATTTAGCTTATCACAAGGGAAATTGGCCTGGGAAGTAAATGGGCAAATATATTTTGAGGTTTGCACATATATCAGATAAAGTGCAGGAAGTACACTTCCAAATGTTTTCAAATGTTTCTATTTCCCCTATCCTGCCTCCCTAGAATACTCTAAATTTGTAGCCATTAAGTTGATGTTCAGAAGTAAACTAAACTAGATTTTGGAAAATCTTGAAATGGATATAGAAGACTACTAACGTGATTAGGTTTAAGTTAAGGAATTATTCAGAAATAGAACAAGAGAGAAGGACTAAAGTATTACTTAAAAAATAGCATCCTTGTCAGTTGAATCATGTGTCTTATAAGTTAATGGTATAGCTCCACAAAGGGTACCACAGCGATAGGAGTAGGAAGGGAGTGTATCCTTCATTCGAATAGCAATCCAAAGTGATTTTTCTGTCAAAACATTTCCCCCATCATGAGGAGGTAACTGAGATAAGATCCAACGTTATGAGAAACTGAATTCCCTGTATGATCTCAGCTGACAAAATGAAAGGTGATTTTACCAATTGCCTTTTGCAACTCTAATTTTCTGAAAGAGGATTTAGCTCATTTATATTTTATTTGAATAAATACTTGTTGAAACTGTCTTAAATGGGAAGCAGTTTATAAGCTAGGTTAAGTCTTAGAGAAAACGCTCTTCAGTGCTCAAGGGAGAGTATGATTTACAACAGTCTCAAAAAACCACACAAGTCGTTGTAGACAAAAGTACAAATCAATAGTCCCGAGATTGGCACTGATGCTGTATGGGAAAGAAATCAACTTCTTTTAATCTGAAAAAAGTCCTAGCAGTCCAACAGTGTGGGGAAGACAAGGAGGATTAGGAAAGAGAAAGATACTTGAAACGTGTTCGTTCTCGTCAGGCACCACCATGAGCTTCAGCAGTGTGACAGTGGCAATTAACAGTGGTGTTTATCACTGATTTTCAATTAAAGACGAGAAAGCAGGGCACTGAACAGTTACCACCACCTATAATCAGACAGCCTTAAGTAGCAGGGCCAAGGTTAAAACCCATGTAACTCCACAGCCTTTAAGCAATACTGCATTCAAAAAGCAGGTGGAGAGACTGGCTGTAGATATACATCTTCCACAGGGACAGGGCCATCAGAAAGAACAAATATGTTGATAAGTTCCATTTGGGTAAGAACAAGTTCCTCAATTGGCAAGTTCCTATCAATTCTTGTTTGTTTGTTTGTTTGTTTGTTTCAAGAGATCTGAGGTGGGAGAAGGAGGGGAAGGGGCAGAGAGAGAGGGAGAGAGAGAAGCCCGAAGCAAGCCTTGATCCCTTGACCATGATTTTTCTTTAGCAGCACTGTTTTTGAACCCTGTGGACAGGAGAAGAGCAGGCACTTGGACTTAATGTAGATATAACAACGTTTTGACGGATGCAGCCTGATGGACGGGAAATGTCGAAGCAGTTTGACAGAATCTGATTCAATGTTGGATTGAGAAATGAAACCGTACAGCCAGGCACATTAAAGGGAGAAGTGGCTAATAGGGAACGGAAGTGTTCATTGTACTGGAGTGCCAGTTTGTTGATAGAACAGGTGTCATGATTCTAATAATTGTAAGGGACCGTGAAAAGAAAAGTATTGGCAGAGAATAGATATTTGGGAACACTTCCAGAAGTTAACAGACCTGTAAGCTCTGAACTGTGGCCACGGCACCGTGTGGGTAGGTTCAGTTTAGACAGAGGTCATAGGAAACAAGGATGCCAAGAAATTGAGAGGCTAAGCCTTTTTAAAGTATCATGGGCATGAATATTAAATCTCCCAGAATGAAAAAATAACTGAGTAGAAAGAAAAGCAGAGACGTCATTACTAACAGGCTTTGTCAGTGA
This sequence comes from Panthera pardus, assembly GCF_024362965.1. Lineage (NCBI taxonomy): Eukaryota > Metazoa > Chordata > Mammalia > Carnivora > Felidae > Panthera > Panthera pardus. The sequence goes on along the minus strand of NW_026526710.1, from coordinate 82,200,046 downwards.
GTGGTGTGGAGAGACCTCAGGTTGGAGATATGCCATTAAATTGGATAAGTAGACACTGGGTTTAAAGAAAGTGACAAAGAGAGGTGCAGACAGTGGAGTTTTGGAGTCCTTCACGTTCCTGGATCCACAGGGAAGTAAGGCCACAAAAATACTAGTAATGTTCAGAATAGAAACTGTAAGACGTGGTAATCGTATATGTGGTATGAAAAGGGACAACGTTGACAGAGATTAAAAAGAATAGTGATTTTGTCAGAATAATTGAGCTTTTTGTATTTTTTTTTTTTTCATTTGGAAAAATATAAATAGCAATGCACTGTTATCAAAGAGATAAACAATGATTGGGTCTTCCCTAACGGACAGCTAGTTCATAAATAAGAGACGTATATTTTTCATCTTTTATTTTTCAATAATAAAACCTGGCACCTTTCTTGACAAGGAGAGGGTGAAGCAAGTATTTTGAATCAATAAATGAGTGAATGAGAAGCTTGTTCATTGTGTGCTTTTCCTCATTTTAGCTATAATGAGGAGAGGGGCGATGCATGTGCCTGGACTAATTGGATAATGTATGATATAACGCTAGTGTGGGGAAAGGCTCACTCAACAGCATTTATAATTTATATCAAAAAATAAAATATTTTATCTTTTAGGTCTTTTTGCCAAAAAGTTACTTAAAATGAATTTCCAGTATCATAGGTTACTGAGAGAGAGAGAGAGAGAGAGAGAGAGAGAGAGAGAACAAAAACAAAAATAAAACAAAACTTGTATAGCCACTATGGAAAACAGTTTGCAGGATCCTCTGAAAAGTAAAAATAGAACTACCATATGACCCAGCAATTACACTGTGGGGATATATTAAAAGAAAATGAAAACACCCTATGTTCATAGCAACACGATTTATAATAGCCACAACAGGAACTACCTAAGTGTCCATCGATGGACGATTTGATAAAGAAGTTGTGGTATATATAGAGACAGAGCAAGATGGAGTCACTCACGTCAAGCAGTGACACAACCAGGCAGTGGTGTTGCTGCTAAGACCACATATCACAGAAACCAGCATGGGCTAATGACACCCAGAACTGACCAGCGCAGAATCAGAGGAGGACTTCCAAAGCCCAAGAGTGACTCAACTGCTGTAAAAAGGGAGGGCTTTGGGGTCGCCTGGGTGGCTCAGTCAGTTAAGCATTCAACTCTTGATTTTGGCTCAGGTCATGATCTCACAGTTCATGAGATCAAGTCCCCTTGGGCTCTGTGCTGACAGCACAGGGCCTGCTTGGGATTCTCTCCCTCCCTCTCTCTCTGCCCCATCCCCTCAAAATAAATAAATTAACTTAAAAAAAAGAAAAGGGAGGACTTGTGCAGCAATGTGTCAGACTCTCTAGACACTGACCCTTTCACATCTAACTGATGAGACGTCTGGGGTAACAGTGGGGTTCGTGGGGTCGGGAGCCAACAACCAAGAAGAACTCTTGAAGAAGTCTTTGGTGCAAAAAGGTGATTTTATTAAAGCCTGGGGACAGGACCTGTGGGCAGAAAGAGCTGCCCTGGGACCATCAGGATACTGGTTATATACTATGGAGTTGGGGGGAATAAAGTCCAGGGGAAGTTTACAGTGAGATTTTCATATGCTAAAGGAGCCTCCCAGGATAGTGGAGGCCTAGCTATTATCAAACTAGGGTTGTTTGCCCTCTAGCAAAACATTAGCATTAAGATGGGAGTTCCCAGAGAAATGTTTGACCCTGCTGCCTCAAGTATTTGTCAATGGGCTGCAGGTTATAAGGAAATTGAGTTCGATCTGCCATTTCCTTCTGCCTTTGTTTCCCACATCACTATGCAGGGGTGATGCTGGGGTTCCAGGAAATGGAGTCTGTTGGTTTCTGGAGATTACGCTATTGATAAGAGTGCCTTTTTCTCGTAATTTACTAAGATATTTGTAAATAGATGGAGACTCGGGTCCTGCGGGACTACCATCTCTGTCAGTTAACCTTGTGTTTTTCACCTTTGCGTTGTTCTTGGGCAGCCAGGAGTGCCCGAGAAATTTCACACGTATCCCACCTGGGGGTAGGGGGGTGTTTGCAGCCTGTCAGCTTGCTTTAGGTTCCCTCATCGTGACTACACCAAAAAGGCAAGTGACACCAGAGGCTCTGCCCCACTGACCTCTGAACATAAAAGAGAGACCCTCCATTTGGTTGAACGTAATGGGCAGCATGTGCAGAGAGCTGACCTGGACAACACCAAGTCTTCGTCTCGACTCTAAGCTCCTAGACAGACTTCGAGTTTGGCTCCTTAATTTCCTACCCCGTGTGGTACCCTGTTTGTTGTGTGACTTCGTTTTGTGCCTCTCTTCGTGTGAGGTGCCTGAAACGAAGCTAAATGTGTAGTGAAAAGTCACTGAGTTTGGAATCCTGAACTGGCTTTTCAACTGTGTCAATCTTGCTCTACGATTGACTCAAGCTGACATCGTGGGAAGACGCAACTCACGCGTGCGTCTTCACAGCGCGCTGGCAACAATCTACAATGGCATGTTATTTGGCCAGAAGAAAATGAGAAAATCCTACCTGTAATAGGTCAACTTATAAGATATCAGAAAGTTTATTGTATCCAAGTTCGGCTTAAACTCACCTTTCATGAATAATTGAGGTAAAAGCTTATGTAGTTCCCTATTAGGGTTATCGGAAATGACTAACCGCCCAATCTCGCTTCTGTAACTTTGCCTGCTTGCTAAATGGATAACTTAGGTTGCAAAACGCTCCCCCATCCCTTCTACCAAGATCTGGCCTAGGCAAAGACCCACATGTAAAAAGTCACCAACTCCCTGCCCCACGGTATCGCAGGGGTCTAACTATGATTGGTCATTTTAAACCCTCTTAGGACAAAGAACTTTAAATTGATAGGTTCCCTCCAAAACTAACGTCTGTATGTCACAATATAATTGGCTACCATGAAATGCTATAAATTGTAATTGGTTAACTAAACAATGACATAGTCTGACTTGCTGAAATCCATATAAGCTCACTGTTACCTTTGTTCGGGGCCATTCTCTGCACTTTTCTCCTTAAGATCAGGAGATCAGGTTTGGCTCGGCCGGAATAAAATCTTGCCTCGCTTCTATTCGGCGTCTGGTAGTTTTTTGTCGATAGCACCCTGTTTCCCTACCATTTGCAACAACATGGATAGAATTTGAAGGCATTAACCAAGCGAAATAAGCCAGAGAAAGGCAACTACTGTACTACCTCACTTATCTGGAAAATCTAAACACACACACACACACACACACAACCACATAGAAAAAGAGATCAGATGTGTTGTTACCAGAGGTGGGATGGAGGCACGAGCAAATGGAGGAAGGTGGTCAAAATGTACACACTTCCCCTTGTAAGAGAAGTAAGTGGGGGGGGGGGGGGTATAATGCACAGCAGGGTGGCGGCACTTAGCACTGCTGTGTGGTACCCAGGAAAGTCATTACCAGGATAAATCCCCAGAGTTCTCATCACAAGGAGAACTTCTGTTTCTTGACTTCTTTCTTTTCTTTGTACCATATCTGTATAAGATGATGATGTCAACTGAGCCTATTGTGATAATCACATCACAACAGATAGAAAACAAACTATCATACTGAACACCTTAAATTTATTCAGTGATGTGTGTCAATTATTTCTCAAAAACACTGGAAAAAAAAAAACTCAGTACCTTTTATTCAAGTTTTTTTAGAAAATGACTGCCTCTCTGCTTAGGAATTAAAAAAAAAAAAAAAAAAAAAAAAAGAAGGATCATTCTCTCCTTGAAGTCCCAAATAGCTGGGACTTTGGTATTTATTGTGTCCTCAGGCTTCTCCAAGCCGACATCCACTAGAAACTTGTATAAAAAGAAAAAAAAAGACAGAGCTCTAATTTGTATCTGTGTTAAGTACTTTGATATATTACCTTCAAGTCCGATTTCCTTTTTAAGGGAGAGAAGTCAGAGAAAAATCAAATGGGCACCTTAAATATGGGGTGATTAAGAAAAAAAAATAAAAGAGAGTGAGTTAACAGTTGACCAAACCGCTGCAGGGTATTCCATTTGTATTCCAGAGGATTCCTTAAAGGAGCCTTTGTTAACAGATGACTGACATAGATTTGCATTTAATTTCCTAGGAGGCACAGAAAATCCTAAACCATCGGTTATTTTAGAGTGTGGTGATTGATCAATTAATAATTGAATTCACAAAGACAAGACACAATCTTAGTTCATTGGAATACTCAATGAACAGTCAAAACATTTCTTCCAATGGATTTTTAAATGTTATTGTCAATGATTCACACTAGCTTAGAGCTAAAGGGCTTTTGCAAGAACATTGTGGTGAGCGATTGGCTATCAGGATGTGACGGCTGATGCAAACAATGATCATCTTTTGACAAAATAAAATAATAACGTAACATAACCAAAACCCCCCACGTTTTGGCATAAAGAAATAATCTATATTAACTAGAGATTTGATACATTAACAAAATAATGACATTCATAAATAGCCACTGGGTATTTTAGAAATGTTGTATGTATTGATTTACAGGACCTTTCCCATACATGCAATACTATTTTTCATCCTTGAGTAGAAAAGGCAGCACACTCTATAAATGAGTCTTTCATACTGGCAAGTTCTAGTGGATGTACCTTAATGGGAATCATTCTTAGATATTTTATTGAATGTACCACTCCACATGCATACTTTTTTTCTTTGCTCATCTCTTTCATTGTTTACCTTCACTTGCATCTCAAGTTTTACTCCTGTCTTCTTTTATTTTAAATTATTTTTCTCTTATTTTCCTTTTATTTTCTAATGACTTCATTCCCTTAAGATTTAAAAATCTCACGGTTAAGTGGTAGCCTTTATTCTCCCTATATATTCAAGGATTTAAAAATTACCTTTCTTATCAACACCAGTGCCAAACTAAAATCTCCAGTTCAGGTAAGGAGCCACTCTGGAAGCAATCAGTCTACCATAAGACATTAATGTATCAACCTTTTGTAGGAGTTCTTTTCCTTTTCGACAAAACCCTCCCACCACCATAAACACATCATCTTCAAACCCTATCCTACTTTCTAGTACTGTGATGAGTTTAATGCTTTAACCTGGTGGATTATCTCAGGTTCACTACCTGCATTTACTAACCCATTTGTTTTTAATGTGCAGTTTCTGTGCAGAAAAATAAATCACAGGCTTTCATTAAGTTTACTTTCTAATGTGAGAGAGTGACAAAAATCACACGAACAAAAGCATAGTCATAAATGCAGATATAATTTGCTGTGAATAGTAAAAAGAAAGAAAGAAAGAAAGAAAGAAAGAAAGAAAGGAAAGGAAAGAAAAGAAAAGAAAAGAAAAATGAAGTGAAATGAAAAAGGTCCAATAAAGCCAAACACATAGGTGAAGGCCAACTCTGAGACTTATATGGCACCCAAGTCAATGGTTGTCCTCTGACATGGGTGTTTGCACCTGGAGTAGGTGTTTGAAAACCATCCCAGATCTAAATTACACAATTTAAAAGATGCTTTAGTTATCATTTATGCCTCTGAAAGGCATTATTTTTTCTATGCTACTTTAACTTAATTCTTTGAGCACAACCAAACTGCATTTGGGATCATCTAATAGGGGTGCATATTTTTATAACCATTCCTCTTTGAGGAGTTTACAGAATAATTTGTAATGACTACAGAGAATTTATAATATGCAACCTGTAAAACAGTTTATTTAAAAATAAATGAAAATATAAGTCACTTCCTAGTATGGCTTCAGACACTCATTTTCTATTATGATGTAATAAAATCCCTGCCATGAAAGAGACCACCTATTTTAATAAATTCTGTTTTTTTTAATGATCTCCTCAGCCTAAAAGAAAAAAAAATGACAGGATACCATGAGAAATATTCATTTTGGAAAAAAAAAACAGGCATAAATGCAAGTCTCTGAGCTATATTATGAAAGGAATACATAAAAAAACAATGGCATAGAATGATTACCTTAGAAACAGTTATTTCAAATCTAAAATAAGGTGACATGAAGGAAAGAGAAGAAAATATATCACGAATTACTTGAGTACAAGGGAATATCGAGTCATTTGTATTTCACTTCTATTTTTGTGTAAGCTGGGGTTGAGAATATTGGAAAGGCAGTGCCTGCGACAATTGTGGAGGACTTAAGGTGGGTTAGACGTCAGATGATTCCAGAATGATTTAGCGCACTGCATTCTCTATTATCTTCATCACCAAGGATATATGAAGTACCTCTTTGGCCATCTTCAATAGTGCACAACTGTGAAAGCCCCGCGGTATGAAAACCTTCAAGCACTAGGTTTGTTACCCTCTGCCTTTGGCGAATACAGGCAGATCGGGTAAGAAAGATCCTTTCTGCCAGCCACAATGGGAGGGCGTGAGACAAATGTCTTATTTGTTTTTCGTATTTTTCAAATTAATGTGTACTTAAAAGCCGTGTATGAAAATAACCCTGATTTATTGAGCTGTTCTCTGCTAAGCACAGTGCTGAAGGCTTGTCACATATTGACTCATTTAATCTCTAAAAGAACCCTGAGAGGTATTACTACTTCTTTTTTTTTTTTTTTTTTCATTAGTGTAGAAGGCTTAATGTTTTAAATGAAGTCATTTGTTAGTTCCCTGACAAAGCCTAAAAAGGAGTGTGGGTGGGAGAAGGCAACAATGGCCAGGCATTTCAGATCTCAGACTCCAAATATTTAATCCACAAATTCTGAGAAGTGGCAACGACCAACTCCATATTTAAATGTGGAGATGACAACACTTTGCTCCCAGTTAAATCTCACCCAAAAGTTCCTATTTTGATTTCCCTTTTACCAAGACCAGGCTCTGCCAAGGTGGAGACACAAGAAATGTGTTTTTGTTGGTTATGAATCAGTTAGATTGATAGGTACACTTATAACGGAAACATGGAAATCATCAAAGTGAAAAATTAAACCAGCTCATTTTAATTTGTCTGGCATACTTTTAATTTAGCCAACACTATTCCCTCAATATCTATGTGGACAGCCAAAATATTTTTAAAGTGTTAATGTATTCTTAGAAAACCAATAAAAAATATCCGAGTCTAAATGATTTTCTCCCTTCCTTTTTGTTAATACCTTTGTTTTAATTCTGAAGTTTGGAGGACTTTGTAGTTTTTCTTCTATAGGAAGAAACTCACTAGTTTCCCAAGCAAATTGCCCCACATAGCAAGTACAATTTTAACTGCCTAATATTTAATGATGAGATATGTAAGCATACTGGAAGAATACTTTGTAGTTGATGCTAGACTTGTTCTGCACATTAGGAAATTAAACACCTTTATCTTTCTCCGGGTCACTGGAGACATATGTTTCTGAGACCTCCCAAAAGAAAAGAAGGAAGGAACGAACGAAGGAACAAACGAAGGAACGAAGGAAGGAAGGAAGGAAGGAAGGAAGGAAGGAAGGAACGAACGAACGAACGAACGAACAAAGGAACAAAGGAAGGAACGAAGGGGGGATAAATAAATGAAGGAAGGAAAGAAGGGAAAATTTTTCAAAGCCATAATACAAAAAAGAGATTACTGTCTTCTGCTCAGGTTTTTTCAAGAACACATTGCAAGATTAATTCTTGTCACGTGGTAACTGTGTAATGCCAGCTCAAGAAAGCAAATACCAGAGCTACTACAAGCAATGGGGAAATTATTTATCATCAGAAACCTTGTCTTATATAGAGAAAATATATTGGCTGGCCATGTCTAGAATATATTCAGAATGCTGATGATTAAAATAGTCTACACTCATGAAGTCTTTCCTTTAGAGACAGTCTATATCTCTAAGCAACCAATGCTTATCCAGAAGAAAACCAAAGACTTTCCTTTTTTACTGTGTAAAGATTTCCATAATCTCAGGTTAGTCTTGAAGTTCTGGAGTTGTTTATTTTTTAATTAATATCTAATCCAAAAGAATAAAATGCACATTATTAAAAACATAAAATTGAGAGATTAAGCCTAGTAATTAAGAGTACCGGGCACATAATTTGACACTGAAGTTACAGGTTGACACTGTGCTAACATTTATGGAATATTGTTGCAAAATGCAAATTAGTTCTTAAGAGAGGTGAACAATTTTCCCATTGAATAATCCCACAATTAAGAAATAATATATTCACATAAATACAATCCTGGTCTAAATTTATTTAGAATCAATTAAATCAAATTAAGTCATAAGTTGATCAAACTACATGTCAAATTCCTATTACCCATTCTTTTTGATCAAATATACAGAGAGCAAGCGGAAAAAAAAAAAGAAACATATTTGAATCTCATGTTTAATAAGAAAATGATTTTTTTAATGTTTATTTTTGAGAAAGAGATAGAGAGTGAGTGGCAGAAGGGCTGAGAGAGGACACACAGAATCTGAAGCAGACTCCAGACTCAGAGCTGTCAGCACAGAGCCCAACATGGGGCTTGAACCTTTGAATCATGAGATCATCACCTGAGCCTAAGTCAGATGCTCGCCAACTGAACCACCCATGCACCCGAAGAAAATGATTTTTTTAAGTTTATTTATTTATTATGAGAAAGACAGAGAGATTGTGAGTGGGGGAGGTACAGAAAGAGGAAGAATCTCAAAACTGTGAGATTATGACCAGAGTGGAAATATCTGATGCTTAACCAACTGAGTCACTCAGGCACCCCAGAAAATGAATTTTTTAAAGAAAGAAAATTATTAACTACAGTATTAAAATTAAGGTTTATCTTGGTCTTAATGTTTTAAGATTTTAAAAGTACATATAAACTGAAATTCCCAATTGTTCTTATCCCTAAGATATAGCTCCCTAAGAATTATTTTATCGGTTTGGGATATACATTATAATATATATATATATATATATTTATATATATATATATAAATATATATATATAAATATATATATACATACATATACATATAAATATCACAGTCCAAAACTCTACCTTCTTGACCACAAGAAATTTGTGTTCCTTATTGAATCATACCCCATCCAGGAAATTTCTGACTTGTCAGAGAGTATTTCTGCAAATCCATCCTGATTGTCTGTCACCTTTAATTTAAAATAGCTTTTTCTGTCTCTTTGGTTAGGTTTATTCCTAGTCATCTTATGGTTTTTGGTCCAATTATACACAAAAAAAATTCAAAATGGATAAAAGACCTAAATGTGAAACAGGAAACCATCAAAATCCTAGAGGAAAACAGTCAGTGACCTCTTTGATAACGGCTGTAGCAAATTCTTACCAGATACGTCTCATGAAGCAAGAAATACAAAAGCAAAAATGCACTATTCAGACTTCATCAAGACAAAAACCTTCTGCACAGTGAAGGAAACAACACACAAAACTAAAAGGCAACCTTCGGAATGGGAGAAGATATTTGCAAATGACATATCTGATAAGAGGTTAGTATCCAAAATTTATAAAGAACTTATCGAACACTTGGTTTCTACTCAGGTCGTGATCTCAAGGTTCATGAATTTGAGCTCTGTCTGTGTCAGGCTCTGTGCTATCAGTGTGGAGCCTGCTTGGGATTCTCTCTCTCCTTCTGTTTCTGGCCCTCTCCCACTTGTGCTGTCTCTCTCTGAAAATAAATAAACTTAAAAAAAAAAAAAAGAATCATGAATATGACAAAGATGAAAAAAAGTGGAATGTATAAAAAATCCAATGGGACATCTAGAAATTAAAATAATATCTGAAATAAATAATACAACTGATGAGATCATCAGTACTTAGGTACTACTGAAGAAATAAGAAACTAATAGAGACTATTCAAAACGAAGTACAGAGAGCAAAAGGCTGAAAAATGAAATAGGCAAGGATGATTGATTTGTGAAAAGTATCAAGCCATCTTCCCAATGTGTGACTAGTCTAGGAGAACCAGGAGGAGGAAAAGTAAACAAAACTATATATTATGGAGAAAGTACAGCCATTTTTTCAGATTTCATGAACATTTTAAGACCACAGATCCAAACTCAATGAAAGCCACAAAAGTCAAGCAAAAAACATAAATCTACATAACCTACCTTACATGCAGATGCTGTCAATCAATATGACAAAAACAAAACAAAACAAAACAAAACGAAACAAAAGACCTCAAAATTAGGTACAGACAAATAGTGATAAGAATACCCACAATTTACTTGTCAGAAATTTAACAAGACTGAAGACAATAAAGAAGTATCTGTCATTTTTTTTAACGTTTATTTATTATTATTGAGAGACAGAGAGACACAGAGTGTGAGAAGGGGAGGGGTAGAGAGGGGGGAGAACAGAATCCGAAGCAGGCTCCAGGCTCTGAGCTGTCAGCACAGAGCCCAACGCGGGCTCAAACTCACAAACTGTGAGATCGTGACCTAGCCAAAGTCAGTCGCCTAACCAACTGAGCCACCCAGGGGCCCCAATAAAGAAGTATCTTTAAGTCACTGAAAAAGAAAACAGAAACAGAAACAAAAACAAATCCTTTCAACCCAAATTTTCACATACATTGAAAAATATCTTTTAAAAATGTAGGTGAGGGGCACCTGGGTGGCTCAATCAGTTGAGTGTCCAACTCTTGATTTCGGCTTAGGTCATAATCTCATGATCCATGTGTTTGAGCCCCAAGTCGTGCTCTGTGCTGACAGTGCAGAGCCTGCTTGGGATTCTCCCTCTCCCTCCCTCTCTGCCCCTCCCCCACTCACACTATAGTTGTCTTTCTTAAAATAAGTAAATAAATAAATATATATATACACAAATATATATATATATATATATATATATATATATATATACACAAATATATATATATAAAACATGACCAAAGTAACAAGAATATTTTGCAGTGTAATAACACAAAAATAAGTGAAATGCATGGTAACAATATCACAAAGGACAGGATGTAGGAAATGAACATATAGTGTTGTAGGTTTTAAATTCTTGGTTAAATAGTTGAATAGGATTTCTATATAAACTGTGATAAATTGCATTTTGGAGACCTTAGAGCAACCACAAAAATTTAAAAAGAAGTGTTAAAGATGATAGTCCAAATGAAAAAATATTAAGTTAAACATAAAAATATTATCTGTTCATTGAAAAAATCCAGAAAAGGAAGAACAAGGAAAAAATTGGACAAATAGAAAATAGGTATGATGATGGTAGATTTGAAATCAATTATATTGTTTATTACTTTAGGAGAAAATAAACAATTATATTGTTTATTACTTTAGGAGAAAATTCTACTTAAAAGACAGATTGTCAGGTTGGAAAAATGAAAGCAAAATATCCAACTATATGCTGTTTGTAAGATCCTGCCTTAAATATAAAGCACAGATTCATTAAAATTGAATGAATGATAAAAATACACAGTGCTATAAGTGAGCAAAAGACAGCTGGAATGATTCTATTAATATCTGGAAAATAAATATGAGAAAACAAAACATTACAAAAGAAAAAGAGATACATGTTAAAATAATAAAATGGTAAAAGTATCAAGAGGATGTGAGAATCCCCAAAGCGTAAGACCTTAAAAACATAGCTTCAAAATACATATGGTAAAAATTGGCAAAATTTAAATGGAGAAATAGGCACATGTATGTGCTTCCCCTTCCCTGACTGAGAGAACAAGGAGACAGAAAATGAGAAGGAACACAGAAGACTCTAACACCATCCAGAAACTCACGTTATTGATATTTATAGAATACTCCACCCAACGTTGAGCACATGCACATTCTTTACAGGTGCATGCAGATATTCAGCAAACAGACCATATTTAAGACCGTAAAAGAAGCTTCTCTACATTTGTTTAAGTGACTAAAATGATGTAACTATATTTTCTGACCGCCACACAGAGTAGAAAACATTCAGACGCCTCAAAAAGCCCTACCTTGTGGATGCCAAACAACAAATTCTAAATAACATGTAGGAACAAAAAAGAGTTATCACAGGATATATTTTAATTCAATACGAATAAAAAGAAAACATTTAAATTTGTGAGATGCAACCAAAGCAACAGAGGGCAATTTATAGCATTATAGTATTGTATGAGAAAACAAAATGTCTAAAATTTATGATTGAAGCATTCACTTGAGAGACTAGAAAAGATCAAAATAAACACAAAGCAAACTGAAATAATATATAAGAAAAAATCGATGAAATAATATTAAAACTAAAGAAAAGTAACAAAATTAAAAGTCGGATCTTGACAAGGCTAATAAAAATAATACTCATTTGGTCAGACTGATCACAAAAACAAAAGGGAAAGATCTGAAAATACAAATTGCCACTATCAGGACAGAAAATGGAAATATCATTATATGTGCTATAGGTATGAAAAATAAGTAAATACTATAAACAACTTTAAGCTAATAAATTCAATACTTTGCATAATTGGACATATTTCTTGAATGAGTCAAACTAGCAAAGCATGTTTAAAAAATTGTTCGACAAAAATAGCAACGTAAGTATTTAAAATTGAATTTGTAGTTGTTGCTGCTTCTCACAGCAGTCTTGTAATTCACTTTTAGAACTAATTCTGTAAAGCCTATATTCATTGTCATGTATGGCCACTGAGGTCTCCCATGAGCTCACTTCATGATCAGCTGATAATTGAATAGTCTGCTTAAATGCTTAGAAACTGTAAATCAGTGTGCGGGGGGGGGGGGCGGGGGGGAGGGGAAGGGGGGGCAAGGCTTCAAAGCTGAGGCAGGCCATTTACTTCTGTGCCTGAGCCTTTACACACTGCCAGCCAAGGACCTCCAAACCAGCACAGGGTTTAGAGTCTGCTTTGGTATGTACCCAACCCAGACGAATATCTACATGTGAACATTCAGTAACTATGGGCATCTCATTTCTTATCTTCCCTTTTAAACTTTTTGAAAATATGTCTGTACCTATGTTTAGCACATGCCCAGGGAGAGATCTCTGAATCAGGTCAAATAAAGATGTGTCTTTAAAGTGGGGTCTTCCAGGGAACCACCAGACATGTTGAATGATAATAATTCTTTAGTAGTGAGCCATTCTAGGGGCACCTGGCGGCTCAGTGGGTTAAGTGTCTGACTTTGGCTCAGGTCATGATCTCTGCTGCCAGAGTGGAGCCTGCTGGGGATCCTCTGTCTTCCTCTCTTTGCCCCTCCCCTGCTTGCTCTCTCTCTCTCTCTCTCTCTCTTTCTCTCTCTCTCAAAAATAACATGAACATTAAAAAAAAAAAAAGTGAGGCTTTCTAAAGGCATGGGCTCCATTTTGTTCCCCATATCCCAGGAATGTATATGCTACTTTTCAAGAACCTGTTGAGCTGGAACGGGTTAAAATGGCCCCAAACTCGCTGTTTTCATGATCTCTCCTTACTTCTTGGATAAACATCCTCAGGTTGTTTCATAGTTTTGGTTAATTTCTAGAGTTCTGAAAAAGTTGATTCTGACAATCTGTGCCATCTGCTGCTCCTTTTAGGAGGAGTGACTTCTCAAAGATTCTCATTCTGCCACTCTTTCTAGCATCATCCAATTTGCTTTACTGAACTTATTAACGCGATATTTTGGACATACCTTCAGAGCTGTGGCAAAGCCTGCCAGCAAACTAGTTTGGAGAGGACAAAAGAAACCTCTCGATGGCACTGCCCATTGGCTAGAGATGTCTTAATGACATCAGAAGGACATGTAAATATTATTAACTTTCAAGTATGGGTCATATGTAAATAAGCCCAATCCCGGTGTATTGCCAAATAAATCTGAGAGAAACCAGTAAAGTGTTTCTTTCAAGAAAAAAAAGTTTGGATTTTGTGAGAAAGAACTGAATTTGGATTTTGTGTGAAAGAACTGAACTTTTAAAAGATAAAATTTGTCATGCTAGTGCTTTCCTTTTTATAGTTACTTATAATAATTGATGTATTTACAAGTATTTGAACCAAAGGGTAAATAATGCTATTGGTAACCTCTTGTCTCAGAAAAATTCTAGTATAAAATGTTTTTTATATATATATATATATATATATATATATATAATCTTCACATATATATCACATAATTTCAAAGCACAATATATTTATTTATCACTTGATAGAAAAGTAGCTGTTCCACTCAATATTTTGCTTATCTCTACTGCATTTATAGCCATAGCACTATTTTCTTTTATTTCATTTATTTTTTTCAGCATACTACAACCTGTTTTTATTTTTTACAGTGTCATATTAAAGTTTCAGGGGTTCATTTAGTAACTGTTTAACACAGAATTTCTAAGCATTTGTGAGTATGATCATTATATTGGGGTGAATGGGTAATGACTAGTTCCAACCATAGATTGTTTCCAATGACACTTTTATTGGGAATTCTTCACCGAGAGGTGGAATTTTTTTTTTTTTTTCCAAATAAAACTCTTGGTCTAATCAACTTTATTTTACATCTAGTGAGGGCTTTTTTTTTTTTTTTTTTTTAATTTACATCCAAGTTAGGTAGCATGTAGTGCAACCATGATTTCAGGAGTAGATTCCTTAATGCCCCTTACCCATTTAGCCCTTCCCTCCTCCCACAAAGCCTCCAGTAACCCTCTGCTCTCCATACTTAAGAGTCTCTCATGTTTTGTCTTCCTCCCTGTTTTTATATTATTTTTGCTTCCCTTATCTTGTGTTCATTTGTTTTGTATCTTAAAGTCCTCATATGAGTGAATTCATATAATATTTGTCTTTCTCTAACTAATTTCACTTAGCATAATACCCTCCAGTTCCAACCATGTAGTTGCAAATGGCAAGATTTCATTCTTTTTGATTGCCGAGTAATACTCCATTGTGTGTGTGTGTGTGTGTGTGTGTGTGTGTGTGTGTGTGTGTGTGTATAATCTCTTTATTTTTAAATATCTTTATCTATTTCTCCATCGATGGACATTAGGGCTCTTACCATACTTTGGCTATTGTTGATAGCACTGCTATAAACATTGGGGTGCCTGAGCCCCTTTGAAACAGCATACCTGTATCCTTTGGATAAATACCTAGTAGTGTCATTGCTAGGTCATAGGGTAGTTCTATTTTTAGTTTTTTGAGGAACCTCCATACTATTTTCCAGAGTGGCTGCACCAGTTTGCATTCCCACCAGCAGCCATAGCACTATTTTAAAAAGAATTTTATATGTAATTCAGGTAGTTCATGAGAAAGAATAACTTCTTTCAATTATGATAATATATACTAAGTTACATGGACAGCCCCAGGATAACAGTGAGTAGCTCGTATATATTATTTTCCTTTGGTCAGATTTCCTCCTGGAAATAGTATTTTAAAAGTTATCAAATGAATTATTAATGTACATGAAGAAATAGATAAAGTCTATTTGCAAAGATCAACTATGCAGAGTGGCTTATGAGCTCATAATCAATAAAGAAAGGAGGCCTGAGTAAATGTCCTTAAAGTCTGTAAATGTGGGATATTGATGAATACAGGGCATAGATAATTGTGCCGTATCAACAGTAGAGTCAGAATGGTCTTTCACGGTGAGGGAAAATGTTCTGGAAATGGCATCTGAAGAGAAACTTCTCAGATTCCTTATTGAATCATTTTGTAGGTAGTTTACTTACTGGTATGGCTTGATTCCAAACTATAATAAAGTAGCAACTTTTAATAATTCTCCTAGAGAGATACAGAGTACATGTTGTTCTTTTATAGCAAAACCTAAGGTACTTATTTGGAGTTCAAAACAACATTCAAATGTATACAGTTATTAATGTGAAAAGCAGGAATTTTCCTTTTCAGAGATTCCTTTCAATAAAGTCATATGAAATTAAAATTAGCTGCAATACAAGATTTATTTTTAACGTTAGCTTTATTTTTCCGTGCTAGGTATTTGATAATAATAAAAAAAAAAGTCTTTTAAAAACTTCTCTAGTTTTTTTTTTCTCTCGACATGTCTATATATCTTTCTCAATGACTCCCTATTTTTAAAAAAATTTATTCTTTGTTTTTGAGAGAGAGACAGCGAGACAGAGTACGAGTGGGGGAGGAACAGAGATAGAGGGAGGCACAGAATCTGAAGCGGGATCCAGGCTCTGAGCTGTTAGCACAGGGCCCACCATAAGGCTGAAACTCACAAACCAGAAGACCATGACTCAAGTCGGGGTGGTTAACCAACTGAACCACCCACGCGCCCCATCCTGATAATAGTTTAAAGAACTATTTGCAACCTCAAGGAAAGGAAAAATGTCCCACTCACGTCTGAATTATCCCCAGCTCCACAATATAACCTCCACACAGTACAGGATGCAATCCAAACTTAAACAGTGTATGAAAAAAAAAACAAAACTGAAAATATGACCTGTTCACAGGAGAGACAGAAAAAAAAAAAAAAAAGTAGACAAATAAGGAGCAGTTACAGAAGCCAAGAATTTTTCATATATTTTCTACATTCTGCATATGGACATTTCAGCCCACAGATTGGACAGCACTGCCTCAAGTAGTATGCAAATTTAGAAACATCTGTGATCTCGTCAAATTCCTTTGGAATATTATTTACATTCAGGATACAATATACAATGATTTGGTGGAATAAGGAATGATTTTCAGAAGCACTCTTTTTCCCTCATTTGTTTATTACTTATAATTTGCTACTTACAATTTGCAAACATACATACAACCAAATTTGCTAGAAAAATGCCTTTATTTTTCTTTGCACTTTGACTTATGCATTAATGATATCTAAAATTTCTTTTAATGTTTATTCATTTTTGAGAGAGAGAGAGCAAACGTGAGCAGGGGAAGGGCAGAGAGAGACAGAAGGAGACACACAATCCGAAGCAGGCTCCAGGCTCTGAACTGTCAGCACACAGCACTAGGCAAGGCTTGAACCCACGAGTTGTGAAATTATGACTTGAACCCAAGTCGGACATTTAATCGACTAAGCCACCCAGGTGCTGCATGCATGAATGATATCTAGACTCCTTTCCATCAAGTTTATTATTTACGCTGTAACAGGCAAAATTTTAACAACTTTTGAAATTTCTATTTAATCTCCCAAACTTTTCCTGTTATATAAATTGTTAAATGTTAAACACTAGAAAAATACACATACATTTCATATTTTTCTATAAGACTTTTTTGCCTAGTTTTACATGTTTAAAGATGTTTCGTTGTTAATTATTTCAAAAGTTCTCCCAAAATTCTTATTGATAATTCACAGAGAAATCTTTCAATGCTATTATCTTCCAAAGTAGTTTCCATGAACACCTGAAGTTTTCTTTGTTTGATGGCTACAACTTCCTAAAATTTTAGATTTTTATGTTTACATTTATTAATAACCAAAATAATATGCATACTGGCTGTAAAACATATCTTCAGTATCATTGGAAGTAATATGTTTCTTTAATTCACCTAAAAATTACCTGAATCTGTATGAAAATGTACTTTGTAAGCAACGTCAAAGGAAGTATTACTCATGACATCATCATCATTTTCTTTCATATATGGAACACTTTTTATAATTCCTATTTTCCTGAGCACTTTACATAAACTAATTTATTTGATCATTCCAGTAAATTTATTAAGTAGACAACATATTATTATTTTAATGCTATTGATGTGAACATATACTTAGAGAAGTACTTAATTTCCCAAAATCACATGGCTAGAGGCTCTCTCTGCCCCAGACCTAGTATCTAATAGCTGCACACACGGTTTTTGAAACCTCTGGCAGGCTGCTTTTCAGCATCAAATCAAACAGGAGAGGGTAGGGTCCTCTTTTTCATCTCTGGGCCTGATTTAATACTTGGCTGACTGTGGTTTGGGATTTCCAAGGTGCATTTCTGTAGGCTGAGAGGTGGTGTTCCAGGAGGGCCAGGGCAGGAGGGGAGGCATGGGGGCAGACAGCATACATGTCTCCAGGGTACCGATTTGCTTGCTGTGAGTTGAATTGTGTCTCCCACCTCCCTGCAACACACACACACATACACACACACACACACACACACACACACACACACACACACACACAAAGATATGGTGTTCTAATCCCAAGAATCTCAGAAAGTGACCGTATTTGGAAATAGTGTTGTTGCAGATGTAATTAGTTAAGGTGAGGTCCTGCTAGAGTAGAGTAATCCAGTAGGACTGCTGTCCTGCTACGAAGAGGAGAAGGGACAGAGACGGGCACAGGGAGAATACCATGTGATCACCGAGGGAGGTAGAGACTGAAGCAACACATTTATTAGCCAATGAATGCTAAGGATTGACAGCAACAGAGTCAGGAGAATGGCATGGAAAGGATTCTCTGCTCGAGGCTTCAGAGGGAGCATGGCCCAGATGACAAGTTGATTTCCAACTTAGCCTCCAGAACTGCAAGAGAATACGTTTCTATTGTTTTAAGTCAACCCGTTGGTGTTACTTTGTTTCAGCAAACCCAGGAAGTTGAGACACTGCTCTCAACCAATTATTAGAATGAAAAACCGATCATAAATAACGCAACCATTTCAAAAAACTAGGCTTGAATGAAATACATTCTCAAATACCACACTTCAACAATTATAATAATGCATATAATTTGAATATATCTACAAACCTTACTTCAGTATCTACAGATGGCTTAAACTTGGCACTAACAAATCACCACATACTTTCTAAAATTGCATACTTATAATGCCTGATACCCAAATGCTACACAGCATCCTAACATTAAATCAATAGCATATGTTATAGACCAAAGTTGTATACACGGACACTAGAGCAAGAAAGGAGTCCTAATAAAATTGTTATATACGTATGTCTCCTCATTTCCAATTGTGTAGTGTAGCATTTAAGTGATGAAGACAATCTTACTGTCCAACGCCGTGACTCCTAAATTATTGCAAAAAGTTTTGTTTTCTCAGGTTACAAGTACAATAAAAGTTTATGTGCAAAGTAAACAAACTAATTGACATCGTTTCGGATTTATTAGAGTCATTAAAAACTAATATATTATTAAACAATAGAAATACTTTAAACTGACTACTTCTAGGCACAGTAGAGTCAAATAAATGCACAGCTGTATGTAAATGCTTGAAAAATAACAATAATTGTCATTTGAAAGTCAGTCAGAAGTAAAGAGAATTTTTATACCAAGCCTAAGTGGCATACGAATCTGCAGCTATCTTGATAGGTAAAAATTAACACAGACAGATACGATGAAAGACCTAATGTCAATGTAAAATGCATTATGTTCTTCTTGTATGTGAGGCACCATTATTTATCATACGGGTCCAAAGACAACCTCGCATCCTTTTGTCTCTTATTTATTTCCTATCTTTCAGAAATACTGTAACATACCAGTTAAGTTAGTTTTGTCTCTGTTAAGGTAACTTTATTTTTTTTTACATGAATGCTCATAGTAACTTTATTTATAATAGCCAACAACTGCAAACAACCAAAACGCCCATCAGCAGGTGAATGGATGAACAAATACAGTATATCCATACACTGGATTACTACTCAACAGTAAAATGCAATGAACTATTTATTAATACACATAAATAAAACATGGAAAAACTCAAAATAAGTTATGTCAACTGAAAGAAGACAGACACAAATGAGTACATACTATATCATCCCAATTATATACAACTCTAGAACATTCAAACTAATCTGTGGTGTCAGTATAGATCAGTAGTTGCCTGGGAGAGGTGGGGAAGAGGAAGGGGCCAGCTGGAGAAATTACAAAGGGGGGCATTCAATTATCTCTCCAAGAAGCCCACTCCCCCTCACTGAGTAACCAAGGATAGCTTCATTCTGGAGAAATCTCTGAGTCATCTGAGGGCTACCTGGTGCTGTTTTTAAAACACTTGAAGTTCTCTTAGGACTGTCCCAACTCTAAGTCAGTGTTTCCAGGAGGAAACAAATTTGTGCTTAGTTTTCCAACGAGTAGTACGAGCCCAAGGTCATATATAGTGCTGCCGGAAAGAACATGTTGCTTACAGCAGTTGGGGCTTCTTCTTAAGTGGAAGCTACATCAGCTTGGAAGCAGAGGTTGACATTGGTTCCAAATGCCCTCCTGCCTGGCTGGTAGGCCTTAGAGTTTCTGATTCAGTTTGAATAACTGAATCCTTACTTAAAATAATAATAATAATAATAATAATAATAATAATAATAATGATGATGTTTATTTATTTTTGAGAGAGAGAGACAGAGCATCACCGGGGGAGAGGCAGAGGGAGGGAGACACAGAATCCAAAGCAGCTCCAGGCTCTGAGCTGTCAGGACAGAGCCCAACACAGGGCTCAAACCCATGAACTGCAAGATCATGACCTGAGCCGAAGTTGGATGCTTAACCGACTTAGCCACGCAGGTGCCCCTGAATCCTTGTTTTAAAGGGATGGCCTGAGGGTAGTCAGTCCTATCTGGCATGTTTGCCCACGCCGCGAGACATTTTTCTGTCACACAAAACGACTGAGAATGGAAGTGTGGAAGATATCCAGACGGATCAATAATGTGTGCATAGGAGTTACAGGAGTTGACAGCATCCTGTCTGTTTCTGATACATTTCTCTATACTTTAAGGAATGCCATGATCCATTGTAGGCAAATTGATCTCTTAGGGGATGGGCAAACCCAGCTATTAGTTAATTTTAAGGGACTTTTAACAGTTTGGGAGAGCCAATCAGAATGTTTTCTTTGGGAGGAAGGTTGTTGGGCTTTTGTTTTGAAATACAAAGTTGATTTATGCCTTTTCTTTCCCTGTACCTCATGGTGTCTAGGGTATACCTCTAGATGTATCTTTCTTTTAAGTCAGCTACTTTCTAACTATCAGTATGTCTATTCATTTTTTTCATTTTTTCACATTTTTAAATGGGCAGATATAAGGGGTATTGTATAGTAAAATAAGATTTTAATTTTCTGATGTAAAATAGATCAACAAAGATAGACGGAGCCTGTCTTATTACTCTTAGTCTAAAAGTAATGGACAGTATAAGAGTGGTGCAAATATAAATATACAGTTAAATTCTCTGTAAACCAGGAACTTTTCTAAATCGTTACTGAAAAATAACGTATAGAAAGTGCAATGCTGGCAGAGATGAGTCTGAATCTGATTCGTACAAATATTCTGCACTGGGAGAGAAGTTTTCCATTCCTTATAGTTTGGCTATTTGTAGACCTGGTCTAGCCTTTCCCTGAAAACAATAAACCATGCTTGCCAAAACGTTTTAAGCCTTCTTGACCGTGTTCACGATCTGGCAAGAAAATAAGGAATATTGTGCCAAAGACAAAGTGATGACAGATAGAGAGAGATAACTAGATCATCGAAGCATGAATTTTCCTAGAGGTTCATTACAACACAGTGGGATTTTGAGGTTTGGTTTATAAGTCTTGAAGGTTCTGCACTAAAGAGAAAAGCCTAGGCTCATCCTAAGTGATAGGCACAATAGGATAGTCCCCTAAATGTAAAACCTCAATGAAATAGTGAACTAGAAGTAAAGTACTCCCCCACTCCGCCCAAGAGGAGTTTTTTGAAAATAGCCTTCATCAAAGCATGGTCATGAGAGGAAGAGTACTACTAGTAATAATAACATTAGTAAAAAAGAGAGAGAGAGAGAGAGAAAGAAGAAAAAAAGAGAGAAAGTAGAAAAAAAGAAGAGGAGTAAAAAAGGGAGAGGAGAAAAAGGAAAAAAAAGAAGTTGAAAGAAGGAGAAGAGGAGGAGGAGAGAATTATGTGCATTTGAGAAACTGTCAACAAAGCCAGCCAACTCTCTTAGGTGTTTGACAAATAAATGAAATCCTCTTAAGTGGATTTTTAAAACTCAGATCAGTAATTTAATTTAAAATAATTCCAAGTCATAGTGAGCCCAGGCTGCTGAGAAAAAAAAAAAAAAAACAATTACAGATTCTCTCTAGAGAAATCCATTTTAATACAAAGAATTCTCACACCTCAAAGAAAAGTGAGAAATGCATGTTGAAAAACCGACAAAATACACAAGAAACCACCATATGTAAATACCAGTAGAAACAACAGAAAACAGCCATACTCACAAAGCCATCGTCAATCAGAATTATTGAACTCAAGAGAGAAACTGAGTATAAGTGACGTTCACTTTTTTCCATAAGTGAACTAAATTGTTTAAATATGTTCAAATAATAAGTTCTTTAAAAAAATCTTTAGAGCTAAAAATAAAATATTTGAAATAAAAGAAAACCAATCAGCTTAGAAGTTCAGACACACCTGAAAGGGAAATTGTTAGTTGGAAGATAAAACAATTACCATCATCATCACCATCAGAATGCACTTTTGAGAGGGAGGATTGTAAACATGAAGACTTATAGGAAATGCAGAGGTTTAAGAAAATAAATAAACGCAGTGGTTTGAGAGATTTTGAATTCTAGAAAGAGAGAAAAGAAGAAACTGGAAAAAAAAAGACAGTATTTGAAGAACTGATGGCTAAAAATATTTTCAAAATTGATTTCAAAACTTTCAGGTTGGGTTCCCCAGATGTAAACCAAAATTAAATCTATTGAATTCTTTTTTTGGTTTATTTCAATGTTGAGTTTATCCCAAGATACTCTTAGAGGGGAATGGAAAAGCAAGGTAGGAAAGCAAAGGAAGTCAGGACAGTGTGCCTTAGTAAGCAGGTTCCCACTGTGGATACATGAACTCTAGCTCGCTGGGGCCTTTGGGAATGGTGTGGATCGGGGTGGCAAACTTTTCTGTAGAGTCAGAAGAGTAAATATGTTAAACTCTGTCAATCATACAGTCTCTGCTGTGATTACTCCGTCCTGTTGGAGTGCAAAAGCAGCCACAGACCATGTGTGAAAGAATGTGTGTGGCTGTGTCCTAACAAAATGGTACTTAAAGAACAAGCAGCTGGATTCGGGGGCTCCCAGCACCCAGAGCATAACATAGCATTATCTCATACAAGTGAGCACAACTCTGCCTCTCAGAAGTGCATTCTGCTGGTGATGGTGATGGTGATGATGATGGTAATTGTTTTATCTTCCAACTAACAATTTTCTTTGTAGGTGTGTCTGAACTTCTGAACTTTCCTATTGATTTTTTTTTTAATTTCAAATATTTTATTTTTAGCTCTAAAGACTTTATTTTTAAAGAACCTATTATCTGAGTGTATTTAAACAAGTATTCACCCTCCATTTCCTGCTCCTCGCTGGCTGCCTACGAGTTGTTCCCAAAGTTGTTAATTCTCCAGCTTACCCCCTGCCCTGTGAGCAGCCTGGGAAAACAAGGACAGAACAAAACCCTTGGGCAGCGGGGTCCCAGTGGCTTCCTTAGAAAGCTGTCAAATTGGCAGGGACTGGAGTGCATATGGATGTGGCTCTGGCAAGGGTCTGAGATAGAATTCAACCAACAAATCAGGATGCCCATAAACGTGAAGCTTTACAAGTAGAAAAGAACCAATTGCAAACACACGAGTCAGCAAGAGTCAAGTACAAAGAGTCTATTCAATTGCCAGAGCAATGAATGCACAAACATGTTGAAGACCAAGTATCCAAGAGTTGCTCCAGTGTCAGTGTGACCAAAACAAGAGCCTGCCATATAAACCTGCCACTACAACTATGATACTAGGTAGGAGCTCTCATGGGGCGTTCTGTGAATTCAGTACACCTGAAGAGGACACCATGCCTGACAAAGGTGGCTACGGGACTCGTGACCTCCAAATAGTAAAGCCTCCACGTCATTGTTCACATGCTACATTTTCTGCAAGTTCCTTTCACAGGTAAACTCTGGAACTTTACCAAGAATTGGATTCTGGGAAGTTCAGTCTTCAGCCTGGGAGCTGAGTTGTGATGGTAAAACATGGTAACAGACAATCCAGTGCGCCAAGTGAGCTCCATCATGGAGTTGAGCTTTATTTCTGTGGTTCTCGAGCTCACCATTTCTCCTCTCCTTAAGACACCCCAGAAAAAAAATGCCGCGGTCATTATCAAACTCCAGTTAGAGTAGTAGAGGTACCTGACCTCACATATCTAATATTTAGACCTGTTGTCTGCACTCAGCAGATGAGAGTGAAGCTCTGTCAAGATCAGAACCACTTGTCCTACTCCAAATTGACCTGCTAAATAAGTGCTCTTTTTTATGTCATGAAAATTGATCCACACGAATGGGCTGCCATAACAAAAGACAGATATGTGACATTGGCTCTGGGGACAGACAGCAGCAGAGGCTGCAAAGCATTGAATAAACCATTAGCAAAGGCTGGAAAAATAGTAAGACATTTACCTTTGCGGGCTGGAATAAAAGGTCATCTTATTATCTAATAGCCATATGATTGGCCCAATTGTTCCTCCCAGCAGTTTGGGAAGAATAACTAATGAACTGGCTGGTTTGCCTGTGGGTATCTCCTGGTAAATGCTGGAAGTGTTGCTCGTTTAGTGTAGCTCTATATCATAAGGTAAAGGAAGAGAGAGATAAAAAAAAAAAAAAAAAAAAAGGAAACCGTTCTTTTTGCAAGCCAAATATAAAAGAAATACAAAAGCAATGAGGTGTGTTCAGCTGGGAAATGAAAAAAAAAAAAACAAAACCAAAAAAACTTTTTACATCCTTAATCTCTCCATCAGCAAAAGGTCCTCAAAGTCAAGTATAACCTGGACATACAGATCAAATAAAGATGTGTGCTATACGGCTCAAAGATTCTTCTCTAAGATTCTTGAAAGATTTAAGCAGAACCTGGTTGACCTGTTCAGCTAGGCAGAGAGACTGCTCAAATTCTTCAGGGTCTTATCTAAAGAGACCAGGCATCACAAAAGTACTTAGTTACAGGCCTGCTGATCTTGAAAAGAATGATGGATATGCATTTGGGGGCATGAAGTGTTGAGCGAATCAGGTTTTTAGGTTCCTGTACTGGTAAATCAACCACCAGATGGGACTACGAGAAACTGAGACCTTCGAATAATCTCCTGTGGGATCTTGGTATTTTTATGGGAATTAAGCAAGCTGAATTATTTACTCAGGTGCTAGCACTGATGGGAATTTTATTATGTACGAAGAAGAAAGAGCCAGAGGTCCATGCCCTCTGGGATCTATGCTCTAAGGTCTGAGAGCATATTAAAGATCTGAGGAAGTGAGCGGCCACTCACTGCTCAAGGAAAAAAAAATGATATGGTATGTTTAAAAAGTTATAAAAAAAAAAAAAAAGACTATGCAATAGAACTATGAGGCCCACAAAGCCTAAAATATTTACTATTGGAACCTTTATAGAAAATGTTTCCTGAACTCTGACCTTGGAAACCACACCCACACAGCAATAAAGAACCTCAGGGTGGATTTTCGCTCCAGGGGAAAAAAATCAATGCCTTCCAAAGGAACACTATCTGCCCCGGAATGCTGAGTTCTGGAAGAAGGTGCCTAGGAATGCTGAGTTCTGGAAGAAGGTGCCTAGTTACATTTTAAAATGGCTATGGGTCAATTACTTGTGTGTTCCTCTAACTTATCCTTTCAAAGAAAGCATTTGTGGCCATTTTTTTTTTTTTTCCTCTCCCTATCTCTGTTGTCCGGAGGCAGAGAACTTGGAATTTTGTTCAGATATCTCTGGAACAGGAGCCTCTCCCACATCTTGGACGTTTCTAACCTGAAAAGCACACAGTAGGTTCCTAGGAAGTATATGTTGTAAGTGCTTTGCTTTTATTCACAGATTAAAACACATACAACACAAAAAGTTTATGTAATTTTTTTCTTGGAATTCCAAGTATCGCATGCCATTTTTTATTTCATATACTTGTCACGTTGTGTATTTCACTTACTTTTCAGGTTCATAAAGATGCAAGGAATGCTTGTCATATATTTTAGCTAATCTTTGCAATCACGAGAAAACTGAATATACTAAAGTAATTAAATAAGAATTAAAATAACTAAAAATATATAAATGACCGTGGGTGAGGGACACAAAGAGACAGAGACAGAGATAGAGACAGTCACATGAGCACACGTGACCAAAACACATTGATGATGAGTAGCGTTTTTGTCCTTGCCTTTACCCACTCCAGAGCGTCAAATCTGAGTTTCACCTCACCCCGTCTTATTTTCCTCAAAGGAGGCAATGTGAACACTTTTTGTCAATGAGGGTCTTCAGTGTGCTGTGGAGATTTCTATGATTGTTTTTTACTTTTCTGAGGTAAAGAGACAAATGTGTGTCTTGATGTTTCCTTCTTATTCCTTTAAATTGAAGTTTAGTCGTCACGTAATGTTGTCTTAGCTTCAGATGGACAACACGGTGATTTGAGAACTCTTCACATTATGTGATGCTCTCCAATGAAAGTGTGGTGACCATTTATGGCTACATGACATTATTACAATATTACCGACTACACTCTGTAGTCCGTATTCTTCATCCCCATGACTCATTTATTTTATAACTGGAAATTTGTACCTCTGACTTCCCTCCACCTATTTTGCCCATCCCCCCATCTTGTCCCATTCGGGAGCCACCAGTTTGTTCTCTGTATTTAGAGGCCCGTTTCTGGGTTTTTTGGGTTTATTTTGTTTACAGTCCACATATATGTTTCCTCTTTTTCCTGCCAAGAATGTACAGGTAAACCCAGCGATGTGGCAACCTCCTCACAACCATAATGTAATAAACAGGAGGAAAAAAGCCATGCGGTCGGCTGGATAAGCAGAATGAAGGAGCCTCGTCATGGTCGTATTGAGTAGCTGAACCAGTACTGAAACTGCCTCCCCTTGGGTATTGATAAGCAGGGGAAAAAGAAACACCTATGTGTTTGTTCTACTTCTAGTCAGGTTTTCTATTATTTGCAGTTGAACACATTTCTTACTTATACATATATTTAGAGAGAAAATCATTGAATATTGATTCTTGTTTTTATTCTTCAACCCAATGAAAGCAACAATTGCCTTAGGGAAAATAAAAAAGCAGAAACAACATGCCTTTTAGTCTTCCTTTCCTTCTTTTGCTATTTGCTTATTTATACTCCACAAGTATAAGTTTCCATTAGATTAGCTTATTAATTTAGGCCATCCATCCTTGGTCTGCTCTGTTAATTTAAATCTTATCTCTGCCATGACCCGGTGTTGTCCAAATCAATAAATAACACTACTATTTCCTCAGGCCTTCAGTCTTTAAAAGAACCTTAATTCGTGTCTTTTTCTTACTCCTCACACCCGATCCTTCATCAAATTGTTTCCCACATTCTGATCTACATTATCCTGTTTCATAGACCGTTGGAATTTACTTTTAACTACTTTTTCTCTACCTTGACTATGGCAGCCTTGTTTTAAATTAAGAGTATGATCCTTTTACAACATATATCAGGTAACATCGCTGCCCTCCCACTAGCCTTCCGATGATCTCCCTTCACGACAGAAGTAAGTCAGGCAACCTTACCATGGGCTCTAACATCTTAAACCCTCTGGCTCTGACGCTACTTACTTTCTTAGTCACTTGGCTCCATGGGTTTGTCTGCTCACCATGTTGTTCCTTAAACACATCAAGCAGACTGTTGAGGAGAAATATGTGAAGAAATGAGGGGTGTCACTCCAATGGGACACCCTTTATACGGAGACATGAAGCCAAGGAAAAGGACATTTCATGTTAAAGCAGGACGTTTTAAAGGGCATTAATGCAGTGATATATCACATGTAATTCAATGGCATAATGTCCAGTAAAAAAACTTACAGAATTTTAGACTGGAAAGTGAAACTATTGATATGATTAATCTAATACTTTAGGCAATGTGTATATATATATATATATATATATATATATATATACACATTATTATATACTATAGTATATATAGATATACTATTATATACTATAGTATATATATATATATATATAGTATATATATACTATATACTATTATATACTATAGTGTGTATATATATATATATATATATATATATATATATACTATTTATACTATATATACTATATATACTATTTGTTTTTAGAGCAGTTTTGTATTTATAGAGAATTGAGCAGACAGAACAGAATGTTCCCATATAGCCTTACCTCTCCTGGTCACTGTTTCCCTTGTTATTAAAATTTTGCATCAGCATGGTACATTTGTTACAATAATAAATCAATAATGATTCTTCATTACTTTTTAAAATATTTATTCATTAATTTTTGACAGAGAGAGAGAGAGAGAGTAAGGAGGGGAGGGGTGGAGAGAGAGAGAGAGAGACAGAAAATCACAAGCAAGTTCCACATTGTCAGTGCAGAGCCTGACGTGGGGCTCAAACTCACGAACCATGAGATCATGACCTAAGTGGAAATCAAGAGTCAGACACTTGGCCGACTAAGCCACGCAGGTGCCCCAGTGACTCATCATTATTAACTGAAGTCTATAGTTTGCCTGAGAACTCGCTCTTTGCATCATACAGTTCTACGGGTTTTGAGAAACGCAGAACATTATTGTTTTTAACCCTAAAAATTCCCTGTGCTCTATACATTCACCCTTTCCCCCTGTGCCCATATCTCTTGTCATTCACTAGTCTTTTTTGTGTCTCTACAATTTTGCCTTTTCCAGAATGTCATAGATTTGAAATCCTGTAATATGCAGCTTCTTCATACCATTTTATTTCATTAAGCAATCGGTATTTATGTTTTCTCTATGTGTTTTTGTGGCGTTATAACTCAGTGATTTTTATTGCTGAATAATATTCTATCACATACATGTATCCTAGTAAATTTATGCATTCACCTTTTTAAAAAAATGTTAATGCTTATTTATTTTTGAGAGAGAGAGACAGGATGCGAGCAGGGGAGGAACAGAGAGGGACAGAGATACAGAATCTGAAGTAGGCTGCAGGCTCTGAGCTGTCAGCACAGAGCCCAAGGTGGGCTTCAACTCACAGACAGTAAGATCGTGACCTGAGCTGAAGTTGGATGCTTAACTGACAGAGCCAGGGGCCCCTAAGCGTTCACTTTTTCCAGTGGGCCTGTACAATTTGCATTCTCACCCTGGTGAAGAATTCCTGTTGCTCTAAATTATTGTCAACATTTGATATCAATCATTTTTGTTTTCTTTTTATTTTAGTCTCTAACAGATGAAAAGTTGGTTTAGCTTGCAACTACCTAGGGATTTATAATGCTGGGAATCTTATGTTTCTCTTTTGTATATCTTCTTTTTTTCTTGTTCTGTTTGGATCTATTACACACTTTAAATTCAATTTGTTGACTTCTTATTGTTGAGTTTTGAGAGTTTTGGGTATATTTTGAATACAAGTTCCTTATCAGATAATGGATTTTACAAATGCTTTCTACCAGTCTGTATCTTGTCATTTTCGTGTCTCTTACAGAGCAGTGGTTATTAATTTTAATGATACTAATCATTTTTTCTTTAATGTCTCATGCTTTCAGTTCTGTATTAATAATTCATTACTGACCTCAAATTTATGAACAAAGTATGTAAATTAAAAAGACAAAAGAACCACTCATCCTAACCAGGAGAAACTGTATAATTTTAGAAAAACTTAAAGTGTGGATATACTTCAAAACTAAGTATGGGACACCTGGGTAGCTCAGTAGATTAAACATCCAACTCTTGATTTTGGCTTAGGTCATGATGTCACAGTTCATGGGATCGAGCCCTGCATGAGGCTCTGTGCATGGAGCCTGCTTCGGATTGTCTCTCTCCCTCTGTCCCTCCCCTGCCCTCTCTCTCTCTCTTTCTCAAAATAAGTAAACATTGAAAAACAAAACAAAACAAAACAAGTATAATTCCAATTCCTCAAAATGGAAAAATATGGCATGAAAAGAGAGTAGGGTCATGTATTAGATTCCAGAACTCCCTTAAGGAATTACCACACATTGGGTGGTTTTAAATAACATGAATTTATTGTTTCCCAGTTCTTGAGGAGAGAAGCCTGAAATCAAGGTGTCAGCAGAGCCACGTTTTCACAGGGCTCTCAGCGAGTCCCTTTCCTTGTGATATTCTAACTTCTGGAGGCTGCTGGCCATGCTTAGTGTTCTTGGCTTGTGGCAGCATTAACAGCTCTTCCTGCCTCTGTCTTCACATGTTTTCTCTGTGTGTCTCTGTTTTCTTTTATAAGGATGCCAATCACTGGATTAGTGTCTTTGTTTGTGTGGGTTGCTGTGACAGAATACCACAGGCTGGGTGGCTTAAATACAACAATTTGTGGGAACACAGTTGTGGAGACTGTAAGTCTCAGATCAGGATGCTGGCAGGTTCTGTTTCCGATGAGGACCCCATTTCTGGTTCACAGAAGGCTGTCTTCTCTCTTGCCACATGGCAAAAGGGACAATGGATCCCTCTGGGGGGTCTTCTCATTCATAAGGGCTCTACCCTAATTACCTAATCATCTCCCATAGGCCCCATCTCCTTATACCATCTCACACTGGTGGTTAGGAGATCAACTTCTGAAATCTGGGGGCCACAAACATTCAGTCTATAGCTGTAGAATCCACCCAAATTGAGAGTGACCTCATCTTCACAAATTACATATGCACAGACTGATTACATTTCCAAATGATGCCACACCCTGAATCTCTGGGTACACATGAATTTGGGGGTGAAGTTATTCAACCTGGCGTAGGTCATAGAGGTACATCGTGTGCACTTTCCCTTGAACATGTAAACAGTAAAAGTGTTTAAAGACAATGGCAATGGTAATAAAGCACTGTAAATAAGCTTACTAAAAATAAACCTTTCATAACGAAGGTCCCTCCCTATTTTTGTTAAAAAAATAAATTTTTACCAAACAGAACGTTTTGTGAAATGAACTTAGTTGATATGTGAATTCTCTAGAGGGAGGTGGTCGTGTTTGTGACGTGAGGTCGTGTTTGTGATGTGAACTAAATCCTCTACAGTCACCTGTGACATCAATAATGTTCCACAGAGACTTTGAGCACATTCCCCATCGTGTAAGCAGCCAGGAAAAGGACAGCAGGTGTGTTCCCCATATCATACTGCATATTTGCACTAAGAAATTCAAAGGGAATCTACCTGTAAATCATCCTCATCAATTCTTATATGTAAAATGCAATTTGAAGCGAAAGTAGCTTCAAGAAGCTTATTTTATGACCGGACTGTTGATGTTTAATGTCATAACTGGCTTACTCTCCTTAAAATAAGCTAACAAGAGGCACCTGGTGGCTCAGTCGATTAAACATCCAACTCCTGATTTTGGCTCAGGTCATGATCTCACAGTTTGTGAGTTCAAGCCCCACATGGGGCTCTGTGCTGACAGCCCAGAGCCTGGAGCCTTCTTCAGATTCTGAGTCTCCCTCTCTCTGTCCCTCCCCTGCTCGTACTTTGTCTCTTTCTCCCTCAAAATAGATAAACACTAAAAAAAATAATAATAAGTTAACAATAAGCATGATGGTTCTGTGGTTTGAGTGAAAATTTAATTTTCGGCTTTATATGTGTTTGACAACTGTCTACATTTATCACAGGCACTATCTCTCGACCACACTCATGTCCAAAATCAGCCAATGAGTGGAAACAAATTCACAAACATAATTACAGAAAATATTTTACATTTAAAACAGCAATTCTTAATTTAATTCCTATGCTGAACCAATGGAAGAAAATTGAAGAATAGAATAAAATAAAATTGGATTAAATGTTTCTTATACTTAGCAGGTTGACTTAAAATGTAAAATTTCTAATTTTGAAATGTTTAAAGTATCAGCTCAAGGTTGATTATTACAAAACTGTTTCCCTGCAGTTACAAAGAACTTATGGGTTCACCTATACTTAAATTAAAAAAAAAAAAAAAGAAAATTATAAATCCTGCCATTTGTGTCAATGCTGGGATGGAAACACGAGAGAAAATTTCCAGCAGTCCAGGACTAAGAGATGATGCATCGGATGTGTGTAAGTTGCCCACGTCTGAAAACTGGACGAAGCATCTTGTGGCAAATAGATTGTGTTTGAATGCTAGATGGAGACACGTGTCCTTAGTTAAGTCACTAAGTTTCTTCCTGTTTAAACGTAAAACAAGAACTTTTCTGAAGAACTGGGGAGATTCAAGAAATAGTAAGGGAAGCCCCTGAGACTCTGGTACAATATACCCCGCTGTCGAACGGTCTGGTGTCCCGAGGTGGGTGGTGTCTACACGAGCACCTGGCAATTCCACACACCTTACATTTCTTTTCCTCACGTTAGAAGGAGTAGGGGCTGGGGAAATGCTGTTTCTGAGATTCTGCCCTCATCATACCACCAGATAGTATTTTAGGGATAGAAATGTCAAATGTACTCTCCTGAGGTAACTGTAGATGTATGTGCGAAGCCTGACCTATTTCCCCAAAGCAATTCCTTATCAGATGCCTTTTCCATAGATATTTGCACTGAAATAACACACCAAATGTATCAACAGGTTTTAAATTGAATATCGAATAATTTCTCACATCCCTCTCCCTGATTCCGATTCCAAAAGAAGGAACATGATTCCGCTTTGAATAGCAAAGGATTAGAGGAACTGTGTGCACATCTTAGGTACTTTGTAAACACTGGTTGACTAACAATTAATCAAAATAGTGTCATAAAAAGGAAGTCAAAACATACGGGGAGATATAAATGCTCTCTGTGCATAAATCCTGAGTGTAAAACCTCTAGGCCTATGCAATTCTCTACTTTCTGAATTCTCATAAAATCTGCCTAGAAATTAGAGTAAGAATGGCTCCCCCAACAACAATGGCTTTGAGGGGTTAAAGGCTCATTCTTGAATATGGGTGATTAAAATAGAATATTGATTTGGAATAAAGAAATAAACTTATGATGAAGGTATGAAAGCGGATTATGAATAATCTTATTTTAATTATATATCACTAGTGAAAGCCCTCAGGAAAATATTTCCCAAAATATTCATTGAGGTGTTATTACTTAATCAACTTAATTCACTTCTTCTATAGTAAGAAGATAAGTTAATTTTATCTTCACATGTTTATATTTGGGTTTATATTAAATCTGTATGATTCAATAAGGGATATTCTGAATTTCCAGGCATATTTAACATCAAACAGGGATTGTGGTATTTTAATTTAAAAATACCGCAGAGGTTACTAAATAAACTTAATGGCTAAACATTTTGTTTAGGATTTGGAACCTGGGTAGATAATATTTTTGCTTTGTTCACTTATAAAGGAATCTGGTTTTATGTCAGAAGAAAGTTAAGCGTTAATATGCATAGAAATATTCCTGATATGTTTACATTAACAAACATTTACAAAGAGATGCATTGCTTTTAGGCACCATGTTTTGATCTTAAGGACTCTGTATGCTTTACTGATAAAAAATGTGGGAGTTGAACTGATGTTGTCATGTTATTTTGTACTTTATTATTTGAATTTGCTCTTAATTTATAGTTATGAAGACAGAGCTTATTTCCACCAGTTTCTAAAATTGTTACCCATTACTTCTTCGCACAGCGAAATAAGAACATGGCTCCAGTATTTAGCCTAAGGTATAGTGATATACCCGATGATCCCTAAAGCTGATAGAAACAGAACTCGCCAACAGGAAGCTGGATGTCTGTGTCCTATTTGCTGGTAAGAGAACAGATATTCATTAATCTAGTTGTCAATAGCCGTCTTTAAAATATGTTAGTTTTAAATTTTATCTTCAGGATTTGACATCTGTAAAATGTATGAAGAGAAGGAGGTGGGTTTTATGAATAGAGATAGAGTGTGATTTTCTTTATAATCTTATTAGTATGATACAAAAATTATATTTTACTAAAATATGATTCATACACATCAGTCAAAAGTATACTTTTTACCTCAAATACTGTGGTCAAAATGCCCCTGCTGATGCTGGGGCGCCTGGGTGGCTCAGTCGGTTAGGTGTCCGACTCGATTTCGGCTCAGGTCACGATCCCAAGGTGATGGGATTGAGCCCCAAATTGGGCTCCATGGTGAGTGTGGAGTCTGCTTAGGATTTTCTCTCTCTCTCTCTCTCTCTCTCTCTCTCTCTCTCTCTCTCTCTCTCTTTCTCCCCTCTGTCCTTCTCCCTTGCTTGTGCTCTCTCTCTCTCTCAAATAAAAAAAATAAAAACTAAATCAAATTTAAAAGACTCAAAATGTTCCTGCTTATGCTGAAAAAAACATTTGGCAAACCCAACCTTTCAGATCTGACCATAACACAGCATATGTTGGAACTGATTCCCTTCAACAAATATCACATTTTTCTCATTTTCTCTCTCTCTTTTTTTTCTTCACTTTTCATTCCAATTCATTTACGCCGTTACCACGTCCCAAGAAACCTATATATGCAATATAACATCATACCTAGGACAAATACGTAACATGTATTCAATAAATAGACAATATAAGAATCTTAATCAGAGTTTTCCAAATTGTACTCAAAATGTTTTCTCTAGCTACATGTTAGATCTGAAGGATAGAGTCATAACTCATCACTACCTTTTCATTTTTAGATTTGATATTATGGTCATAGTAAGTAATGCAATTAAATACTCTTTCATCAAACTTTCCCATATCAAAGTATACAGATATTGATTACAAGTAGATTTTGGTAAATAAATTTAATACATATGCTCTAAAAAATAGAATTAAACTAATATTATATAAAATGAATAAACATGAGAACTGTTCCCCAGGTCTTTCCCCAGATCCATACTGTTTGCCCCTTAGGTAGACTCAGCTATGCTCTAACTGTTAAGTTTTATTCTAATTAATGTCATATTCTGAGATAAAAGGATCATGGAGGACAGTTTTGACAGTGCTTATTTTTGTTAAATGATTATAAAATTGTTATTATATAAGCCATTTAGATATAACTTTCTTAAAAATACTGCTGACATTCTTTTTATCATAAAACCCACAGACCTTCTTTATTGCTGCTGCAGTCAAAATGTACACTTTGAATGACATTCTCCAGGAAGAGAATTCTGAGATTAATAATTGGATATTCTGTAACATTGTTCTCTAAGAACTGTTAGCTCTGTTGCATTTTCTTAGTTTGACATTTTGCAAAACCTACTGTCTTTATTTGCAGGATAGAATGGAAAGTTTGTGGAGACTTAGGCAACTTTTCTGGAAATCTGCCAATTAAATAAACAATTGAGATTGGAATTAGTGTGGCTTATGATACATTAAATACAATAAAGTAAAAAATAAAAACAACAGTATGAACAGTCTCCTATCACCTCCTAGAAACCAACTAATTCTGGGGATTCGGGATTTTTTCTCTTTTTTCTTTTCTTTTCTTTTCTTTTCTTTTCTTTTCTTTTCTTTTCTTTTTTTATCTCTGTATTAAGGCTTGGTATGGAGTCATATTTTTTATATAATAAAACTCCCTTCTATAATGGTATGGCTGTATGTTAGTAAATATCAAGTACAAATATGGCTATTATATCATCAATGTGTTCAACAACCAACACTTTCAATTTCATATAAATCTGACTTCCACAATGTATTTCCTTCTAGATTCAGTTTAAAACCCAAACCAAACAAACATGTATTTGTGTGTATAATTTATACCATACTTTAAGCTGAATGCCGGAAATAAAAACATCCATATGACTGAACTTCTGTTCTCAAAGTATCTCACATCTAGCTAGGAAGGAAGAAATTTAACAGTAAATACACCATATGCTAAGTGCTACACTAGATTAGGGTAAAAAAGAGGTGTATGGATAGCTTAAAACAGGGAGGACCATTGTGTTACATCGAGAAAGTTTAAAATGTTTGATTATCTTATGGCAATGATAACAGTAGACATACAGTTACTGTATTCTCATTCTGTCAAAGCCTACAATTTAAAAATTCTATTCTTTTTGTTGAATTGGTAGTATTCATGCAAAAGTCATCTCTTCTTTTTTACCATAGTTATTTTTACTTTCACGTCAAACCTACTGGACCAAGAAAATAAGCCTTTTGCTTGATATTACATTTAGTATATTTATTCCCTTACATTAGTCTCTCCAGGCTAGTAGACAGCGAGACAGAATATCATCAAAGGATTTCTAATATAATGAAATCTATTAGAAAAAATGTATTGGTACTTAGCAAAATATCCTCTCTTCTAAATTATTTCATTCCTTTCCAAAGAAAAAAGGTGAACACTTTTTATGTTCACTTTATTGACTGTAGGTAAAATTTATAGAATGATCTTTATCATTCGTAGCCTATAGAAGACCAGAATTGAATTGACATCACACATTCTTTGGAAAATTCTAGAAGTAATAAGAAACCAAAGGACTACTGTCATCCATATTAAGAACAGATCAAGTAAAACATATCCCACTTCATATCTCACAGAGTAAAAGAGCCAGATTTTTAAAAATTTACTATCATTTAAAGAAATTGTTCTTCATTAAGTTTTAGTCTAAGTGATGTCATCGAATGAAAAACACTCTATAAATATCTTGAATTCACCTGTCCCTGTTTAAATATCACAAGGCAAACAGTGAATTGTGAAGATGGTTATAAGAGTATGTAATAATCAGATATTTGAAATTAAAAATATGTTTACTTGTGTTATTTTTCTTACCTATTTTGTGCTTTGAACTACTCTGCAATAAAAATTGTTACCTCAGAAAACTGACACCTTGAAACCATTTTATAGGATGTAGCTAGAAATGCTGCTCACCATTTGTGTTCTTTTTTTCCTTATTTTTTAAGATCTTGGCCAAGTGCAATATGTGATATATATTATGAATAAATACACTTTCACAGATGAGAAACCGAAGTGTTTACCTTTATATGTCATTTTTCTTGCCTATTGAGACAAATGACCTGATTTCCAAAGAATTTGTTTTTCTAAATCAAAATAATAAGAGAACAAAATGTTACTGTCAGGGAGGAAGACCTTCCTCTGCCCTATCTATGGTCCTTCCAGATGGACTTAGGATCAAACTGACATGAGACAGATTAACAGGAGAAAATCAAATTTAATAGCATAGGTACTGGGAACCCACACAGACAGGAAATTTTGAAGACAAGAGGCAACATGAAACTAACATGACCTAAAGAGAGGGAGAAGTTCTGAGGATACAGAAGTAAGAAAGCTCATTAGCAAGAAGGTGGAAAGAGATGTCTGGAAAAACAAGGTTGCCCTATTATGCAGATAGGATCCTTAGGTAAAGGGGAGTCTTTATTAATAGCTCTCTTCCTCCTGCAGACTCTCCTTTCCAATGTAAATATAGGCAGTGTTAGGGGAGGCACAGAACTTTTCCTGCATCTGCTGGGTTTTGATTACTTTAACTCTAAATAATCTCTGTGCCAATGTGGCTCATCTTGTGGCAGCCTGCCCTGGGCCCCTAAACTATCTTAATAATGTTTATCAAAAATAATAAGATACTGCTACATACCTATTTAAATGGCTAAAGTCAAAGACACTGATAATGAACATTGCCAGCAAGTATACAGAGAAGCACAAAATCTCATTCACTACTGGGGAAACGCAAAATGATACATGAACTTTGGAAGACAGCCTTGCCGTTTCGTACAGAACTAAACATACTTTTAATCTGTAATCTAGCAAATGTGCTTCTAGGTATTTACCCAAATGATCTGGTAACTTACGTACACAAAAGACCTACACGGGTATGGGTATAGCACCTCACTGATAATCTCAAGGAAGCAACCAAGATGCTTATCCTATGTGGAAGGACAAACAACAAAACAATAAAATGACCAGGGTTCCTTGGATACGTTTCTGATTCTAGGACTGGGGCAGATAATTAAAGTGATCAACCTAAAGCATCTCATAGTAAGTGCTAACACACACACACACACACACACACACACACACACACACACACGGATGAGTGCATACCAAATGTCGCCAGAACCAACTGAAGAGGATCCCAAAGGTCAAAGCTGAAACAATTTTAACTAAAAAGTAAATAAAATAGTTTTGGATTATAACCCCATGTATTAAAAAAAAATTCCATGAGACTAAAATGATATAAATAAATGATTGACTAGATTCTGTGCAAACATCCAAATAATGTATATAGATTCTGCCCTCATGAAAGCTGGACCATAACTTCCCACCCCTTAAGCCCAGGCTTCCAAAGATTATGGCATAGAAAGGTGCAGGGTGGGGGAAAGTAACATAAAGTGGAGAAAATGACAAATATGGCTCAGCTAGGTGATCAAGGTCAACACTCAAAGCAGTAATAACTCAGGTCGACCGCATGTGTCCTTGATATAAGGTGATGAAACTGGCACCCTGCTCTGTGGTCTCCGTCCCAAACCCATAACCCCCATCTTATCCTGAAAAAACATCAAATTTCACTGAAGGGACATCCTACAAAATAACCGACTAGTACTCCTCAAAACTGCCAATGTCAGAAAAGTCAAGAAAAAAATCTTAGAAACTGACACAACCAAGAGAAGCCTAAAGAGATAAGATGAATAAATGTAATGTGGTATCTTGGGTGGGAAAGAGAAAAAAGAACATTGGGTAAAAACTAGGGGAAAGGGAATGTGCTTTATAATAACATATCAATATTTCTCCATTAACTGTAACAAGTGCACCATGCTGATTTAAGATGTTAGCAGGGGAAACAGTGTGAGGTATATAAGAAGGTAAATGTCTGTACTACTTCTCAATTGTTTTCCTGAAAATCTAAATCTTCCTAAAATATAAAATTTATTATTAAAATACTACTTTATAAAAGCCCTATTTTATATCAAGTATATATAATACTATATTATACTCTATATATTTATATATGTATATGTGTATCTGTATCTGTATCTATATCTATACTTATAAAGGTGTATATCAGTCATATAAGACCATCTTCAAACCAAGATAGATGGGTACCCATCCCTCTGGCTTTCCCCACACTGGAGCCTCAACAAGGCTCAAAAACAAGATGGAGTGACAACATGTGAGCAGAGGTAAGAAGGACATTCAGGTGGTTCCATCAACTCTACTGCTTAAGGATTGCCTGGCAGCCCAAGATACAGTGATGGTCAGGGACTTACTGAGGCATCACATGGAAACATTACCAGGCCATGATAAACACAGAAAGCTTAAAATATTGTTATTCACATAGCACACATAGGTTGTAATTAGAGTTTATATTTACCATGCCCCTGATACCAAATATCCTTCAAAATCTTCAAAGAAGAGATTATTCCACAACTTAGTCTTCCTGCACGTCACTCAAGATGTTACTGTGTTATTTTATTTTTTTCTTTGCCTACCTCCTCTATCAGAAGCAAGCAGAGCACTGAATCACCAGGTTGGGCGTCCTTTTCCGCGGTAACAACCTAATTCCCTGGCAATTACGTCAATTTCAGGTGGCAAAGTTCGCAAAGGCAAAGGTTTTTATTGTTTTGCTTTGGAGAGGAACAGAAAACACATTTTGAAGTCCAGAAGCATTTCAGATAGCTAGGTCAAAGTTCAACGCAAAAATAGTTTCTAAGAACATCTGTAATCAGATAGTTTGTGATGTCTAGTGTTAAGTGCTCAAGGCTGTACCTTGTTTAAACTCAGTGCAGGGAGAACTTTTAGTCAGAAGACATCAATTTACAACCAGAACTAAAGTTTTGATGTTAAAACTCACCTTCAAGTCTTGATTCTTTTAGCATGAAGCCCAGTGAGTCTTTCTAGTATGTTAAGTGTGTAATAAATTATAGAAACGGGGCGCCTGGGCGGCTCAGTCAGTTAAGCGTCTGACTTCGGCTCAGGTCATGATCTTGTTGCTTGTGGGTTCGAGCCTCGAGTTGGGCCCTGTGCTGACAGGTTGGAGCCTAGAGCCTGCTTTGGATACTGGGCCTCCCTCTCTCTCCCCTTCCCCCACTCACACTCTCTCTCTTTCTCTCAAAAATAAATAAACAATGAAAATTTAAAAAAATATATATATATAGAAACTCCTTTTCTTATGAAACTTCATTGATAGGTGCAAAATTATACAACAGAACAAAGTCTCAACTGCGCCCACTAAATTAAAAAAAAAAAAAAAAAGATGGTATTTTCTGTCATTTGTATTGTGTCACGATAGGATTAAATACAAATGGAATCAAAGCTGCTTTTCTGGAACCTAAACCAGTCTGTAACAAAGGGTATTCCTTTATCAAAACTGGTAATTTTGAACTGAAGCTGATAAACTTATTTCACTATGGTTTGATTTTATACGAACACCTATGCTTACTGACTGTCAAGGTTATATCTTATAGGCAGCCTGCTGATCACAATGTCAGTTTTTCCTGGAATATTTTTAGGTTTTTGTTTTTTTTTTCTTCAGTAAGAGCTGGTCTATTCATTATCCATCTCATATATAGAACTCTCCCGGTGTCTCACTAAAATAACGCAGGAGGCTTCAGATACGTTTTTATTTAGTCAATGTAGCCAGTTAGCTCTCGCTCTGTGGTTCTCCATCTTGTCCTTTCATTTTGGGTCAAAGAGGAAAAAGGCATCAATAAGTGAAATGATTGTTCAGCTAGACAATCTAGCCTTCATTGGTGCACACATAAATAGTAAAACAGAATGTCCAGCCACACATACATCCCAGTGTTCCTTTCTGTTGGTGCAATTTCCTTTACTCCTGTTCCTGGAAAAGTGACCCTGTCCAGTGATGATATTTGGGCAAGTATGTAAAGTCCATGATTTTGAGTTTATGTAACTGGTTTGCCAAATAACTAAGATGCACTTTATTTTATCAGTTAAATTTGTGTTTGGCTTTAAAATGAAAACTCCTATTCTCTCAGTGGAATTCAGTTACCTGCTATTACCTAATTGGATTCATTCAGTTCAGTCAACAATATTTGTTGAATGCTTGCTATGCTATTCTAGGGCCCGGTAATGGTAAACAAATCATATAGAGTACATAGAGAGCTTAGAATCTAATGGGGATGAACAAGGAGGAACAAATATATTATGAGTGCTGACATTTATTGAGTATTTACAATGTGCCATCATTGTTTTGATTTTGTTTATTTAGTAACCCATTTAATCTTTAAAATAATCCTATCAAGTTGAAAATGTTGTAACCTTCATCGCACAGATGGAGAGACCAAGGCATATAACTCTAGTCAAAATCATCCTACTTTCCTGCAACTATGAGGCAGCAGAGCCTCTGAATGATACAATCTTAACAAAAGTGATCTAAGAAATGGAGTTATATAGTAAATATGAATAAAGATAGATGAATAAAGATTAATCTATGGATAAAGATGGAGAGTTCTATTCAACTAGAGAATCATATGTCTTGATATTTTAGTGGGACTGCATTGGGAGCCCCCCACCCCCGCCAAAACAAAAACAAAAACAAAAAACTGTGGAACTTGAATACAGACCTGAGAAGATGAAGAAACATCCATGTGTCTACATAAAGGAAATGAGTTCCAAACAAGGGGAAGAGCAAGAGCAAAGACTTAAGAAGGATGTGCTTGGTGCTCAGTTGGTTGGGCGACCGACTTCGGCTCAGGTCATGATCTCATGGTTTGTGAGTTCCAGCCCCGCGTCAGGCTCTGTGCTGATGTCTCAGAGCCTGGAGTCTGCTTCAGATTCCGTGCTTCCCTCTCTCTCTGCCCCTCCCCGGCTCGCTCTCTCTCTCTCTCTCTCTCTCTCTCTCAAAAATGATAAATACTAAAAAAAAATTTAAAAAAAAACAAAAGAAAGATGTGTTTGACTTAGTTGATGGACAACAAGGATGGGACAGAGAAAATGGCAGAGGGTTGGCCAATGGGACAAGTTCGTGAGGCATCTTGAGGTGAAGGATTTCACTTGAGTTAGGCAGGAAGCCACAGGAAGCCATATTTCAGGGATATGATGAAGGTGACATAACCAAATTTAGTAACAGCTGAAAGTAGTCACTGTGTAAACACTGGGAAGGAATGGAAGTAGTAAGAGCATTCAGAGGCTGAGTAATCCATAAGTGATGGTTTATGTCACAAGGTATCAATCTGCATTTACCTTCTCTTGTTATTGTACTCCCGTGAGCCTTTTTCTTTCTTTGCATATTTA
Source organism: Panthera pardus (assembly GCF_024362965.1). Taxonomy (NCBI): domain Eukaryota; kingdom Metazoa; phylum Chordata; class Mammalia; order Carnivora; family Felidae; genus Panthera; species Panthera pardus. The sequence goes on along the minus strand of NW_026526710.1, from coordinate 82,158,235 downwards.
ACCGAAATGGCTTTTCAAAGAAACTGTCTTTCTAATTATAATGTGAACCGTAATCTCTTGGAGGTAAATGTGCAGGGTTTTGGCCTTTGGAAACACGCCAGGGTTGGCATGATAGGAAGGAGATGCACTGAGGGGCAAACAGGAGATGACGCTAACTTGGCGTAGGAAAAGCGATGGCGGACGTGGTGAGCCGATGTCTATCAGGGGAAATGACGTGAAAACAGAGCTTGTAGAATTTTCTGAGTGGCCGGCTGTGGAGGTGAGAGCTGTTTGGGGGGCTGAGTTGTGATCAAGAGTTGAGTCGGGACATGCGAACCCAGTGGTGATTATTAGACATGCGAGCTAAGATTTTGTGTCGGCAGCTGGAATCCATCAGCCTGGACTCCAAGAAAGACGACTCGTGAGGAGGCTTGAATGTCAAAAGGATGGTAGTTTAAAATCAGGAGACAGGATGCTCCCTTAAGGGGTGTGTGGAGAAGAGCCGCTGAGGTACTGTGACTGGTAGCATAGAGAAGGCAAATACTGAATATTTGAAGAAGGAAACTGGGAAGGGCTATAAACCAGGAGGAGTAACTTGAAGGTAGAGGGTTACTGAAGTCAACGTACTGAAGAAGAAGAACATTTTGTTTTCTAGTTTTAATCTGTTAGAGGAGAAAGCTTCTTCATCAGTCCTGCTAAATTCAATGCGATGAAAACTAAGGACAGTGCACTTGGTCCATAGGAAAGACATTGGCCACATCGATTTAAAAGCAGTTCTGGGTGAAAGCTTCGTTCGGTCTGATTCAAAATAATTACCTAAATGAAATTAAGGTAAACTGTAAAAGCTCCACGAATGTTTTTGTGAAAACAACAGCTACATCAGCAACAACAAAATTGTGCCGAACTTCTTACTGATGGTCTGGATTTTTTTTGTTTGTTTGTCTTCCACAGTCCTGGAGTTACAGCTGGATATATGGCAGATTCCCTTTCTGTGGTTTCTAGATGAATCACTGGCCCTGGCTTCTAGATGATTTTGTGTGGGTTTCTGCCAGCGGGAGTTAGGCAGGGGTGATCTTTCTGCAATAATAGCTGTTTCGGCTGCCTTGCATCATTATGATTTTCTGCAGCAACTAGAAAAATCGGACCAGCTTCGCTACAATGATTCACCCAGAGGGCTTTTTTGTTTGTTTGTTTTTAGCAGTTCCAAGGATTTTGTAAGCTCTTAAGTCCCTGTATTAAATCTCTTACTGATTAAAATACCTATAGTGGCTTCTATTTCCCGTGTTATCCCCTGACTAATGGAGACAGGTAGTGCCTACACCTTATCAGAAGGGTGCAGGATATGCTAGTGTTCTTTGAGCCCTGGAGGTGAAAAGAATTGTAAGCAGGTGCATATGAATAACAGACCGTGTGAAATGAAGACTACTCCTGCTTGGCATCAGGTTCCATTATGTGTTCGTTCTTGCAATAATATGCATCTATGAGAGCAGGGATTATAAGAATTATACTTGAAAACAGTAAGTAATAGGTTTGGTTTTCCTAAATTTAAATTGTGTTGAAAAGTGATGAGTAAGGAAAAAGACATATAGGCCTAGGTATCAAATAAACTCGGTTCCACAAATAAACATATTTTAAGAACATATGTAATATTCTGCAAGTACCATTTTGAACAAGAGATACTGCACAAAAGATCTTAAGGAAGAACAAGGAGACCCTCACGAAAGAAGGGCAGGAGTATCAGGAGCTTTCTCACCAGACCCACTTTGGCCCCCGGGAGTACTGTCTGCGTAAGTCCCTCGGGGGCTGGAAGGGCAGGTCCCCTGCCTGGTCCTGGTGCCTTTACCCAAGGAGATGAGGAGAGGACAGGGGAGAACAAAGCAGTGCTGCAGTCCAGAGCCCAGGCCCCAGGCCCCAGGCCACACTCTGGGAAGCTCCGGGTTCTATCCCTGGAGGGACTCTAACAATCGCTTTGCCCTAAGAGGGTCCCCTTCACAACACCTGCAGGAAAGAACATTGGAGGGTCAGGGGAGTATCCGGGGTCTGGCTGCTAGACAAATATTCCTCTCCATTAGAGCAATAAAATGCTTTCTGATCTCTCTCTCTCTCTCTGTCTCTCTCTGTCTCTCTCTCTCTCTCTCTCTCTCTCTCTCTCACACACACACACACACACACACACACACACACACACACCACACTTCCGCAAAACACAATTGAGCAACTTTCCTCATCAATATCAGATGGCGAAATTCAAGGAACATTTTAACTAATTAAGCTGCAAAATAAACTTAAAACAGGTATCTGAATCTAGCCTTGTCTACAAAGAGAATTGCCACTTTGACAAGCTCAATTAACACTTTGAGCTTAACTTAGGAACTTTATTATTATTATTATTATTATTATTATTATTTTTACTTAAATGTTTAAGCAACATGGAGCTAATGCATTCTTTATGTTCGGCCTTCACACAACTGATATCAACCATAACTATGCCCAAAGGCAACATGAAACAGTTGATGGCAAAGAAGATGAAGTTAAAACGCAGATTTTTTTTTAAAGGTACAGGATTCTAATTAGCTAATGGATTTTAAAGTTATATAAATATTATAAATACTGATATATAAATACATAAATATGATAGCACTTAAATTTAATCATACAAATATTTTTTTTTCTAATTTAGACAACCATACCCTGATTACCCAACACTTCATTAAAACACTTCATTAAAAGTCAGAAATGAAGGAGAGATTTAATTCAAGACCACAGTCATTTTGGAAGCTGGAGAAAGTTAAAGTTTATTGAGAGACTATAATGTTTCACTTAATTGCCAAAATAAGAAAACACACTGAAAAGGCAAAGTCTAGAAAGGTTAAAATCTGCATACTACACCTGCACAATAATTACAAATTCTATTGCATATATATATATATATATATATATATATATATATATATATGATATAACCAAAGAATGGGCTGTCTGAAAATGCCCGCATTGTTTATCACCCAATCCAGGGTGTAATCACTCCATTGATGTTCATATATTCTGCACTAAGCACTGTGAAAAGTGCAAGGGAGAAGACAATACATTCAATAGAACTCTAGTTCCCAAAGAAGCCATAATTTAACCAGGAGTTCAGTCATCATGTAGTTAAACAGAATGTGTAAGTATTTCATTAGCCTTTGATTTTCAGAGGGAGTTTATTCTGTCAGGTCAACCTGGCGAACTTCACAGAGGAAGAATTACCCATTTGGAAAGGGCTCCACCTGAAAAAGTTATGAGCATCCCTGCTATCCCTATCATAAGACATATAACACTTCATTTCTTATAGAAGACTGCCTTTTGAGAGGCAGAAGAGCAGAGTTGTTGAAAATGTATACAACACAATCTATTTAGATGCAAATCCCAGACTTTCTGCTTCCTTGCTTAGGCAAGCTGCTTGCCCTCTTTGTATTTAGGGGAAAGGGATCTATATTAGGAAGATTAATCAGACTTAACTGAGTAGGCTAAATTGGAGTGGGAAATGAATTGTCATTTGTGAGAGCCTTCTTTAATCTGGAGCTGACGACCTCAATGTCCCTGTTATACAATGATTACAAGTAAACATGGAGGATATTTTATCAAACACAATATCCTCTCATGAAATACTAGACTATATACCTAAACTTGAACCCTTCCTAAATACATATTTTTTTTCTATTCGTGTGCATAGAATCTGTGCATTCAGCAAATACTTTCCCATATTTCTTATTATTAGCCACATTATTACATTAAATTTTATATTAAAGGTCATCTGATAGAAGGGAAATATACAGACATACTAATTCATTAATTATTCACTTATTCAACATTGATTGAATTCAATCTTGGCCAAGCACTTGATTGGTGTTTCTTGGAAAATTGGTAAAATGGTAATCCGATTCCGGGTAGAAGTAGAAAAGAATGTGTATTAGGCTCCTTTGGAGGAAGTGTTCTGCAAATGTTCATTAGTTCATGTTGACTGTTGTTCAAGTCAACTATGTCCTTATTGATAACCTGTCAGCTTTCTTCCATCAATTATTCTGACCATAATTATGGATTTTTCTATTTCTCCTTATAATTCTGTAAGTTTTTGCTTCACTTATTTTGAACCTGTTACTGGGTTCATAAATATTTGGGATTACTATATCTTTGTGATGAATTAACCCTTAATCATTCTGAAAATGCCCACTTTATCCCTGGTCTTTGCTATGAAATCTACCTAGTCTGGTATTAATTTATCCACTAAATGTTCTTTGCCTTGGTCATGGCATGGTAGTCTTCCCAGCTATTTACTTTTAAACAGTTTGTGTATTTGCACAAAAGGTAGGTTTTTTTTAGGCAGCATATATTTGGTTCTTGGTTTCTTATTCAATCTGACACTCTTCAGGTGGTGTATTTATACTATGTACATTTAATAAGATTATCATTATTATTGATTTTGATTCAAACAGGTAAATAAAGTTAAAGATATTAAAAAGAGAAAAAACTGGTATTTACCCACACATTTGCAATTTAATGTGTTTTTAATTGCTGGTTTTGTTTTCCTTCTTCCAGGAGGAGGAGATCCTTTCATAGTGACTAGCACAGGACATCTCGTGATTGATTGTTTTTGCCTTTGTATATCAAAGGAATTATTTTGCCTTTGGTTTTGAAATATATACATGCAGATTTCCAATTTGACAGTTTTGCTTTCGTTGTTATTGTTACTATTGCTGTTTGCCCATGTTTTACAGAGGACAGCCCGCTGTTGTGTGCCCTGGGTTGTTGCAGAACAGACACCTGCTTTTCCTCTCATCTTTGTACCTCTGGGTAAAATGTTCTCTCTTTGGCCACTTTTAACCTGTTTTTTTATCACGGTTTTTGAGACATCTGATTATTAAATATGCTTTGCCACAGTTCCCTTCATGTCTTACGTTGAATTGATTGATCTTGGTTCTAGGAGTTCAAATTAAAGGTGTGAAATTTTTATCTATTTTGTTTTCAGTATTTCTGTTTACTGTGTCCTCTCCTTCGCCCTTTGTGGGTTCCAGTTTCACATGTATTTAAACCACTTAAAGTTGTCCCATGTTTTGTTTTGTTTTGTTTTGTTTTGACATTCAATTAGCCCTCTTTTGTTTTGAAGTTTTGTGTTCCTAGTTGTTTTTTTTTAATGTCGCTTTCTTTCTACACTTATTGATATTTTAGTCTCCTCAAGATCACTAATGTTATCTTCCGTGGCGTTTAATTTGCTGATAATCCCACGTGGTGCATTTTTCATCCCAGCCATTGTAAAGGTCATCCCTAGACATTACATTTTGCCTTTTTTCATATTGTAAAATATTTTCTCATAAGCAATGTACTTAGAAGTTTTTAAGCCCCCGTGTGCTAATTCTATTACCTGTGTCATTTACAGTTCTGTCTCTACTGATTGTTTTTGCTCTTACTGTGGCTTGTATTTTCCTGCCTTTAGAATGCGTGGTAGCCAGTCTCCTTCTCGGTACTCTTCCTACATCCTGTGTATGTATTATGAAGTTTTCTACTCTGGTCCTTTGTTGAGATTTAGGAATTATGAGCATTAATTATTTTCAGTGGTTAATTTTCAGATCCTGGGAGTTCCTTCACGTGCACGTGCTGATTGGTTTTTGACTGACGACCCAAGAAAGACCTCAGCAGATCTCCAGTGTTCTCGTTTCTCTCTGTCTCCGCAGTTACCTCCTCTCTGGTACTCCTCCCTGCAAACTACCTCCATCTTGGCCTTCATACACTATCAGTTTCCACTCCTCAAGTAGGGAGACTGCAGGGTCTCACCAGGGTTCTTCATGCCTGTCCAGTAGCCTGGAAGCTTGCTTGGGGCAGTAAGCTGGACAATTGTAGAATTCATAACTGTTGTACTGATTTCTAAAAAAATTGTCCTATGCTGTATCATTTTAAATTTTTCTTATTTTCTATTGGGCTTTTCTTTTTTGTTTCTCCCAGTAGTTTCAGTAGGAAGGGTATAATTGGTTTGTGTTACTCCATCTTGTGAGGTATCAAACGTTTTATTGCTTTTTTAAAATTTTATTCTAAGATGATTTTGGAGCAATGCTGTAGAAGATATATTGATGAAATAAGAAACTTTTGACAGAGAAACAAATAGGACGCTACGCTGAGAGCAATATACAGGGAGAATGCAAGAGGCATGCTTGAGTTATATCAGAAGTTCAGTAGGTAGGATCAGACAAACAATTTAACATTTATTATTGGTTTTCCTCCCAGCTTTCTTTATTCACATTGTTATGCACTCTGGTGTACTTAAAATTTAATTCTTTAATAAGGTAGTTAGGCATAAGGCTTTGTCCCAGATTCTGTTTCTGGGGTACACAAACTAAGCTATTTAGTGATACTTTTTTATGCTATTTTTATTCATCAGCAAAGTGAAATTATGCTTGAATAATTCAAGCTTAGTTAAGAGTTAGTACAAATCAAATTTTCAAAGAAATCAGTATCTAAAAATTGCTCTGAGATTATAAGATTCTTATGTAAATATTTGAGTCTGAAAAATGCTAAGCTATATTAAATCAAACTGCTATCTACTTTTTTCTTCTTCAATCTTGTAGTTGCAGGACATATGGAAATAAACAATGCCAAAGTGAATATTTCTTTAATTCAGCAAAGCCATAATAGAAACAAAGAGGCTAATCAGCATAGATTAGGAATCATTCTTATTAAATGACTATAAAATATGTGAAATAATATTAATCTCTTTTGAAAATGCTATATGATTTTCTTTACCACCTTGCCCTTTTAAAAATGGCATTCATAAATGCTTTCAATCTTAAATAAAGATCACACCAAGGATGAACTTACATAAATCTTAATTACTTTTCTATATGGAAACATAGCCAAATACTGGCTTGGCATTTATATTGTCATATTTTGTATATTGTTTTGGTAGTTATTTAATCAAATAGAGAAATTACATAATGGGACAGATGAAGAGGCAGAAACAATTAAACTTACCTAATATTTGATACCCTTGTTTTTTGTAAAAAAAAAAAGAAAAATCACTGCAAAATTCAATATAATGTCCACATTGCTAACAATTTCCCATTAGTTCAACTGATTGTTTTATACATTAAAAATTTTTTTTTTAACATTTATTTATTTTTGAGACAGAGAGAGACAGAGCATGAACGGGGGAGGGTCAGAGAGAGGGAGACACAGAATCTGAAACAGGCTTGAGCTGTCAGCACAGAGCCTGACGCGGGGCTTGAACTCACGGACCGTGAGATCATGACCTGAGCCGAAGTTGGTGGCGTAACCGACTGAGCCACCCAGGCGCCCCTGTTTTATACATTAAAATAGCAAGAGGAGCCCCTGTGTGGCTCAGTCAGTTAAGCATCCAACTCTTGATTTCAGCTCAGGTCATGATCTCATGGTTCATAAGTTCGAGGTTCATGTGGGGCTCTGTGTTGACAGTGCAGAATCTACTTGGGATTGTTTCTCCCTCTTTCTCAAAAATAAATAAATAAACAAAAAAAAAAGCAAGAGAGTTCTGTATGATTAATGAATCATTCATCATCTTTTATTATAGCACTGTCACTTTCTGACTCTAGATGATTTACTACTGTTTATTTAACTTCCTTGAACATTGAACAGAATATTACTTGAATGCTAACATAACATTTTTGTCATCTCTTTTCTTCCACATAACTTAGGACACTGTCTTTTAGCCAAATTTAACTTGTGTTTATAGTAGAATTTATCTTTCATGCATTGTTATTATCTATTTGATATTATTGACCACTAATAATGTTAGGAATATAAGATTATTTTCCATTTCCTATGTGCCTGACATTCTTTCATGCATTTAGGTAAAATCATCTTAATGAAACCCAAACACAGCCAATATCAAGGGAATCAAAGTTCAATGAGGGTAAGTAATCTGATTGATTTCTTGAAATTATGATATGGCAGAGCTAGGATATAACTCCTTTCATAGTTTTCCCAAAAGAATACATGGACATAGTTTATATCTATCCTGTATATATTTTTTACAATATTCAGTATTATAATATATTCTTGATAATTTAAAGACTTGGAAAATATATAATTGTATAAAAACACAAAGATTAATTTGTCAAAATAACAAAGAGAGTAGAATAGAATTTGCTGAGTGTTTATTTGGCAATCGCCATAATGAGTAAATTGAACAGATGTTTTTAGATTATAATTGAAAAAAAGTTTACCACACTGTTATTAACAATTAATAATAATACAATTGAAACCATAAGATATGATGTGGAGACCTTTGCAAATTCTATCAAATGGAATCTTTCCAAATAACAATTTTCCTAGGTATTATTATGCTTATATTATCAATGATAAAATTGAAGCATAGCTAAATGAGTGACCCAAAATCAAAAGTGGTAATGCTCCAATTTAAATTTGGTTTATTTTGATTTTTTTTTCAGTCACAATTACCCCCTGGAGATTTTGTGTCAAAATATATAATCTAGGAGTATGCCTTGTGAATTTGCTTTTAATTTGATTTTATAAGCATGGCATGGTTTGTAAAATACCATGTTATTTTATTGGTGCATACGGTGGTAATTAATTATAATACTTCAATAATGAGGTGAATAACTTTTCTTCATATAGGAGAGACTGACAATTGAGCAGTGTCTAATTTAGTTGCTACCACTAAAGCTTTATATATTAATAAAACTGGATATATTATAAAATGTGATGAATAAAGACATTATTAATGCCTTCATAATTATAATATATATTACATAGTCCAAAGATTTGCTAAAAGTCATTTACTTTATATTGTGAAAGTTTTATTCCCTTCCTATATTTCTTTAATTTAAAATGTCTCAAAAGACGAATCTAGATATTTTTCAAAATGCTAGGTTGTATTTATTGAATGAGGATCAAAATGCGACTATAAAAAAGTAACATTAAATGAGATATTATATTACTCTTGTTGTTAGATACCAGAATTATTCCTATATCCCTTGCCCTGTCTCAATTATTTACAGAAATGTGAATTTTGTTCTCAACTCTGGTTACTTTATGGTCGGTATGTATCTTATTCTCAGTATTTTTAACAACTGAAAATTTTAAAAAATCAGTTCCAGAGTTTAGAAGAAAATCTCTAGATTCGAAAGTTGACTGTCAATGGTAAATAACTGACACCAAACAATACTCACATGTCATAAGTGTACATCCATAAGAAAGTTACAAGGAAAGCAGTCATTGTTTGGGTTCTGAAAGACTGTTTTCTAATCAGGTACATAAAAACTGAGGTGAGCATTGGAAAACATAAATTTTGCATAGACAGTAACGATTCGTAAGAAATCTAGCAGAACTTGAATGAGAAGAAAGGACCCAGGACTCCAGGATATCAGATCAAATAATTTTGGTAAAAAATTTTTATCGGTTGTACTTTCCTGACTTCTGTTCCTTGGAACACCATTGTAGTGAAATAATTATGCAGGAAACTAAGTTTGAGAAAACATGTGTATGTTTCCCAGGTATTCATAGTTAGCATTACCGGCAACCAAAATTTTCAGACATTCTGCAATAAAGGCAACTGAATATGCTTGTTTAAACCAATGTCGTCCAAACAACAACTGTTTATTGCTAGAGAACACGTACTGCAAACTTTTGGCGTAAAGCTCTAGGTTAACTGAATCCTGTGACATGTACCATGCCCTAATCTCCTTTTGGTCTGAATCCAGTACATAACCACAGTGTATATTTTCGTCTGGAATATATGGTTCCTTAGTTTGGATTGTGACTGTTTGCTTTCACCATCTCTTAGCAAGACCCCTAATACAAAATAGATGCTTAATAAATATCTGTTACATAATTTTTCCAAATTTCAATATTCACCGGGTTCCTCTTTTCCTATGTTCTCCATATAATTATTTAAGATAAATAATTGAAAACCACAGCAAAAGCACCCACTTCTTTTTTGACTAGCTTGTTTTTTAAAAAAATACACTTGAAAGTTTCAAAGCCACTGGACTTTACAAATAATATGAAAGGATTATCACAATTATTGTTTCCATTATTGTTTCTATATAAATCCAAGTAATATGTACAACTTGTACTAGAAAGGAGGTTTATTCCAGGGAATACACCACTAGACTACGATTATGGCTTTCTCACCTAGTTGTATACATTGAGGGAGTCCTTGGGTAAAGTTATTCCAATAATGAGTTTTAATTTGCCTTGCTTGAAATGGGTACATAATTCTGTGTCAACATTTCAGAGGCAGTTTTTGTAAGGAAGCTTCAATTTTAAATGTTTTAAAAATATTAAATGTCACATGAAAATGTGCTAAGAACAGAGTGACATCAGCATTATGGCAAAAGCCATTCCTTCGTTTTGTCTCTTTTGATTTAAACTCACTGACATCCGTGAATGAAGAAGCGTCTCAGGGCAGCTGAGAGATCCATCCATCTTTGCTCCCCAAGGTGGGTGCCTTGGACTCTGAAAGAGGTGGTGAAGGGGGGAGGGATGGTGGTGAACCAGCACAACCTTTATGGCAGAGGCAGTGGCAGGTCACAGGCTGAGTGGGGGTGTGCCTGGCTATGCCTGCTGAGGCTGGGGAGACCAGTTGTTTTCACTGAAATAAAGCCCTCAGTGAGTGGGGTTGAAGGAAAGGAAATGGGAAGTAAGGGGAGATACCACACATCTCCGGGACACCCCCTCCACCCAACTTGTAGATCCCCCTGAGGGCTGTGGGTGCATCCAAAGTTCTAAGTACACTCCTCCTTCTGCCCTGTGGCCATCCTTTGCTGTTTTTTTTTTTTTTAATGCCCAATCCCAACCCTTGTAGTGAATTAGCTTTCCTAAGCGAACCTAGAGGCACTTCTCATCAAACACCATGAAAAATCATGGTAATACAAAGAAAATACCACAAAAAGAAAATGACAATTTTCTAGCAATTGAACCCAAAGACGTGGAATATTGCAATCTAACTGAAAAAAAGAAAAGAACTTAAAATAGCTGTTATAAAGAAGTTCGAGTTATAAAAACAAACACTCAGAAGTGCAATACAATAATCTCAGAAATAAAATTAATGAATGGAAGGAGTACTTTACAAAACAGACATTCTAAAACAACAACAACAACAAGAACAACAACAACAACAACAACAACAACAAAACCCCCCAAGAAACAGACAGAAATTCTGGAGCTAAAGAACTCAATATCATATGGAAGATAAAGAAATAGATCACATGGAAGAGAGAATTAGGAAGCTCAAGGTTAGAAATATAAAAATGACTCAGGTGGAAGAGGAAAGAAAACAGATATAAGAAAAAGTAAAGAAGCCCTTTGAGAAATAATAGATTGCATTAAAAAAGCCAACATAAGAATAATGGATATCCTGGGGCACCTTGGTGACCCAGTCGGTTAAGCCTCAACTCTTGGTTTCAGCTCAAGTCATGATCTCATGATTTGTGGGGTCAAGCCCCACACTATCAGTGTAGAGCTTGCTTAGGATTCTCTCTCTCTCCTGTCTCTTTGCCCCTCCCCTGCTTTTGCACTCTCTCTCTCTCCTTCTCTCTCAAAATAAATAAACAAACTTAAAAAAAAAGGAGAGAGAGAAGGGAACAGAGAGCATATTTAAAGAAACGATAGCTGAGAACTTCCCAAACCTGGGGAAGAAACTGGATTTATAAATCCACAAAACTAACAGAATATGTTATTATCTCAATGCAGAAAGACCTTCTCCAAGACCTATTATATTAAAACTATCAAAAGTCAATGCTAAAGAAAGAATTTTAAAATCAGGGGAAAAAAAAGACAGTAACCTATACAGTAACCCCATTAGGCTATCAGCAGGTACTGAACAAACCAGGAGAGAGTAGAATGACATATTCAAAATACTGAAACAATCCTAAAACTGTGTAGAGGCAGAAAAGGTCCCAAATAGCCAAAGCAATTATGAGAAAACAAAACTAAAAGAAAAACCAGAGGTCTTTTGCTTCCAGATTTCAAACTAAACTATGAAACCATAATGATAAAAACAGTCTGTTACTAGAATAAAATTAGACACATTAGCTAATGGAACAGAATGGAAAGCCTAGAATTAAACCCTGGTAAATACAGTCAAATACAGCCAACTAATATTTGACAAGGGAACCAAGAATACCTAATGGTGAAAGGATAGTGTCTTCAGCAAATAGGGCTGGAAAACTGGAGAAACACAGCAGAACATGTGAGTGCTATCTCACACCATCACAAAAACTAATTCAAAAATGGACCACACTTAAACATAAGACCTGATGCCATAAAGCTCCTAGAAGAAAACAGAAAAGAAACACTGATATTGGTTGTGGCAATAATTTGGGGGGTATAAAGCCAAACACAAACAAAAGAAAAAGGAAGTCAATCAACGGGATCACATCAAGCTCACAAGCTTCTGCACGGTAGAAAAACAATTAACAAAATGGAAAGACAACAACCTACAGAAGGGGACAAAATTTTGTAAACCAAATATCAAATAAGGGGTTAATATCCAAAATATATAAAGATTTCAGTCAATTCAATAACAAAAAGACAATCAACCCAATCTAAAAATGGGCAGAAGAACTAAATAGACATTTCTCCAAGAGGGTATCTAAGTGGCCAACAGACAAAAGAAAAGATGTTCAACATCACTAATCATCAGAAACATGCAAAGCAAAACCACAATGAGATTATCACCTCACATCTGTTGGGATGGCTATCATCAAGAAGACAAGAGACAACAGGTGCTGGTGAGAATGGGGTGAAAAGGGAACCCTTATACACTGTCGGTAGAGATGTAAATTGACCAAACCACTATAGAAAACAATATGGAGATTTCTCAAAAAATAAAAATATATCTAATATATGATCCAGAAATTCCACCTCTGTGTATGTACCTAAAGTAACTGAAAACAGGATTTCAATAAGATATAGGCACTCTCACGTTTATTGTAGCATTATTTACAATAGCTAAGAGGTGGAAATTACCCACACGTCCCTCAATGGATGAACGGATAAAGAAGATGTGGTAGGTATACACAACGGAATATTGTTCAGTAACGAGAAAGGAAGGTATCCTCCCTTCGTGACAGCACAGATGGACTCTCTGAGCACATGCCAAGTGAGGTAAGTCGGACAGAAAAAGACACTATGTATCATTGATATGTGGTATCTAAAATAGTTAAATCTGTAATAATAAAAAAAAGAGCAAATGATTACCAGGAGATGGGTGGGGGATAAGAGTGATGGTATTTGAGGATATAAACTTGCTGTGAGTAGTAAAAGAGCCATAGAGATTTAATGAATAGTATGGTGAATATAAAAAATAATATTGTACTATAATTATGTAATATAACTAGTATAACTATTGCTTTATTGGCAATCAGATCACGGTATATAAAGGTATCAAAGTAACATTGTGCACACTTTAAACTTGTACAATGCTGTGGATCTAATTATTCAAATGTGCTGAGCACCTTGAACGCTATTAACTGGCAGGCTCTAGTGAATTCAGGAAAACCAGAATGACTATCTAGTTCTAAAATCAGGATACTAGCCTAAATAACCTGGGTGATTATCAAAATTGTTTCCTGAATTCTTGACTATTTTGCCTACGTGGAAGTGGTAAGAAGAACACGATAATTAATAGCAATTATATCTCTAAAACCATCATTTATTAACAGCACGAGCTTTGAAAATCAGGTTCATTTGGATGGCTCAACTGGAATAGAGTTGATTTTAATTTGTTTGTGTTACCATTAAGACCCACTAGGACAACTGGATTTATTTGCACTCACTGTTACTCCAAATTCACATAATTCCAACTCTGCCGAGAGCACTGATGAATACTGAAGCTGCTGTTTCTTACCTTCAGAAGTCAGAGAAAACATGGAGAGATAGCTTGGAAAAATGAATTTAAGTTGACTCTAAGTTTTTGATACCTGATAAACTAATGTGTACTATATATATTATTGAAAACAGTAATAACCATCCTACATTTAGAGGGCATGGACCATCAAGGTTTCCTAATCCCGTTAAAAATAAGAGTGGGATACTGCCCCACTGCACTCTTTAAATTCAACTCTTATATATGTTTTTGTTCCTCTGATCACCTCTAATGGGAATAAAATTTAAATTGCTCTATAAATTTTAAATTTCTGTTTTCCTAAATTGTTATTTATTTTGAGAGATAAAGAGAGAGAGCAGGGGAGGGAGGGGTGGAGAGGGAGAATCCCAAGCAGGCTCTGTGCTGTCAGTGTGGAGCCTGCTACAGGGTTCAGTCTCATGAACCATGAGATCATGACCTGAGACAAAATCCAGAGTCAAATGCTTAATTGACTGACTCACCCAGGCACCCCTAAATTATAAATTTCTATGAAACTAAAAAAAAAATAATAGACTTAGCAATTAAGAAAGGCAGAATTTTGAACACTCTTTTTTCAGATATTTGTTACTTATTAGGCATAGGAGATTTTCAAATTTCAATTTTTTTTAACGTTTACTTAATATTGAGAGGCAGAGAGAGACAGAGTATAAGCATGGGGAGGGGCAAAGAGAGAGGGAGATGCAGAATCCGAAGCTGGCTCCAGGTTCTGAGCTGTCGGCACAGAGCCCAATGCAGGGCTTGAACTCACAAACCGCAAGATTGTGACCTGAGCCGAAGTCGGATGCTTAACCGACTGAGCCACCCAGGCGCCTCGAGATTTTTAAATTTTAAATCACTACCACATTGATAGTTGAAATATTTAAGATTGTTTTTGTGTTTATTTGTTGAAAAAAGTAATCAGCTGCCATAAATACGGAAGTTATATGAGGAACATATGTCAAAAAAAAAATCAAAAAGATTTCAATTATAGAAAAAAACTTAAAAAAAAAAACAATTGCACAGAGGCTTTGCCTGTAGCGGACAAAATAACTGAATAGTTGCACATTAGAAGAATAAATCGAGATCATTAAGAACCTCTGCTAAGATATTGGGGAAGGCAGAGCTGAAGTTGTTCTCCCTGAGGTGGGACAGTCTAGAGCTGAAGCCTTTGAATTTTTCAGAGAAGCTGGGGCTAAATAGATATGCCTGCCTGTTCATATTAGGACAGCAGAGGTTGGACAGCAAATCGTCTTCTCGGCACCCATGAAGTCACGTGTACATTTGCAAGTGCACGAAGTATAAAAATATCTGTTCTTGGGGCACCTGGGTGGCTCAGTCGGTTGAGCATCCAACTTCGGCTCAGGTCATGATCTCACAGTTCATGAGTTCAAGCCCCACATTGGGCTCGCTGCTCGTAGTGCAGAGCCTGCTTCAAATCCTCTGTAACCCTCTGCCCCTCACCCGCTTGTGCTCTCTCAAAAATAAATACCCGTTAAAAAAAAGTCTCTGTTCTCAAATTCTGAAGCCATTGGTTACACCGGCACTTAGGAATGGTGGTAGGTCTTTGCAGTGATAACACTGTATTCTGTCTAATTTTCTTCTTCATTAGGGAAGTCATGATAATTGAGAAAATAAGCAGGGTGTGTTTGTTGGTTTCTTTTCAATTTACTCCAATGTAGTAGTCATACAGCTTCCCTCCTTTCAAATACATGGTAGGATTGTTTTGCCCCATGGGATCCTTGAAGGTAGGTGAAGCTACAACTACCTTGGCCAATGAACTATGAGCAGACATGGCCGATAAATATTTAGATGGAGGAAATTAAGAGCCAACACTAATTCATCACATACTCTCCCCGAACCCTCATAAACATAAAAGCGTATGTCAAGAAAGAACTTCTTTAGCTCAGTTCTCTGAAAATAAAAATAACAAACAATATATTTTTGTGTTACCCTAATGGGATTTTGGTACTATTTGTTTTCACAGCATAACCTAGCCTTGTCCTGATTAATACAGTAATATAATAAATAAATAAGGACACCAAAGCAACAATGAGAGAAATGTTAACATTTGGCTTTGCATTTTCTTTTTTTTTTTACATTTTCTCTTTGATCATAACAAAACTGCCATCATTTTGAAATTGCTATATGTTTCCGTTTATGCAGACATATGCATATATGAATTCAAATATATTTATAAATTTATGTATGTATATAAATTATAAATTAAAAGTCCATTCAACTGATCCCCTTATAAACTTGTAAATTCTAACTGGTGGCATAAGACAAGTCATAGGCACATTTTTCACCCTGCGATATGTGTTTTTTGTATCTGAGGGCCTTCTCAGAGTAATACAGAAGAATAAGTGAGTTTGGCATTTTGATTTGATGTATTATACCCTACGCATCTGATATTTCTTTATAGTATATTTGTGTGATGCTTTCTAGACACTTAAATCTGTGCATTCAAACATATTTGAAAAGTTTCATTCTAAAAACCATCTAGGATTGAATCTCATGTGTGATACAGTTATCCATCATTCACAATCCACAATTCTGCAATTACCTTTAATTACTTTTCAGCCTCCAAATATTAGCTGAAAATTGTGTCTCAGTGTTCAAAATAGGTATGAATATTTGTTTTTAACCTATCTACTTCCCAAGGAAAGTGAGTAGATGGAAGTTCCGTTACCACTCTTTCAACAAGGCATCTGTCATGATACATTGCTGTATAGTCCAAACTCAGAAACCATGGGAGGATTTTTAAGCAGCACAAATCTATCAACGAGTCCATTACCTACTCAATGAAGCATAAAATGAACAGATAGTCTTGAGTCTGCTCTCCATATCATTGTTGCTAATATAGTCAGCATAATAATGAAAAGTACACGGCTGAACTCCACCTACACTAGACAATGTGAAAGAAACAAAAAACAAACCTAAGGAAACATTGCTGCCAAGGATTTACTCATTTAGACAAATGCAAAACTCTTGAGAAGATAAGTAGGAGTTTTAAATATTCTCTAAGAACACATAAAGACATAAAACAGGGCCACTACTGATCGTTTTTAACTTGAAAAAGGAGAAAGAAAAGGGGCAAAAAAAGAAAACCTACTCATCAACCAGCAGGTGGAACCACTATGGGTGTGGAATTTCCATACTGATGGTGGACTTTTCCATTATGGAAGAGGCAGTATGTACACATTTACAGCAGAGACGGTGTATACACATATGGGCTCATCCACAATGAGAAGGACCACAGACCTGGGAAGGACCAGAAATCAGGCGAGACCTGGGAAAACTCAGCCACACTTAGTTATGGCACTGATGAAATTAGGCATGTGACAAATGTAGGCACTTTTAATTAATGAATTTGGAGAGTGGCTTGTAGGGATCCCATCCAGTCTTGGGCAGCCTCCACACTTTCATGGGTTTTCCTTTCATGACGCCCCCAACCCTCACGCAGATTCTTATGATGAAGAACCAAGAATAATTCTCACGTGCCTCTAGCAGGGAAGGGGAATGTAAATTAAGTTTCTACCTTAGCAAACTAGAGAAAGAACAGCAATTCAAGCCTAAAGCAAGCATATGAAAGAAAATAAACATCAGAGCCAAAATCAGTGTGATTAAAAAAAGTAATAGAGAAACAGCATCCAAATCAAAGGCAGGTTCCTAAAAAGATCAATGAAATCGATAAACCTATATCCAGGCTCATCAAAAAAAAAAAGAGAAAAGGTAGAGATTACTAATATCAGAAATGAAAGAGGGGCCATTGCTATGATCTCATGGATGTTAACAGGACAATAAATAAATAAATAAATAACCCCACTCCCCCAAAAAACCCAGACCACCCCTAAAAAATCTATGAACATAATGCTCACAAATTTGATAAGTTCATGTTTAGTTTAACACAGATATAAATGCTTACATATAAAATTATTTATAAATATATGTGTAAATAGGTTAAGTATACACACTTCTTTACCTTGTCAGCTCAGGGCCTATAAGCAACAACACACGGTAGCAGTGAGCACAATAGAGCCTGTATCTTCATTTCTCATGCCATTACAAGGACCCAGGGCCTTTGGAGAAAGTGCGGATTCTAGCACTTGGGCAGGGAATATACAAGATGATCCTGAAGCACTTTTTAGTGCCAGAGAGTGAGGAACTTCTAACGCAGACACACACACACACGTGCGCGCGCAGACACACACACACACACACACACACACACACACACACAGGCAGGCAGAAGTATGTCAAGGGCACAGGAGCTAATTGAAAGTGCTTCCAATAGCCATATCTGGAATAATCAGAGAAAGATTTAATAAAGCAGTATTGGGTTATGTACCCAAAGCATAAGATTAATATTCGTTTCTCCATATTGATATAAATAAATAACTGAATCAATAAATGGAATAGAGAAAAGTGTCCCATGCAGAAAAATCCCAAATCACATTATTACTAATAATAATTAATAGTACATAGCATATATTCTGAATTGATAAAAACATGTTTAAAAACAAAAGGATAACAAGGTAACTCATATACATGTAGAGGAGGAAGATGATTGGAAGAATGAGGGTGTATGATCAACAACCTCCAATCCATTCCTCAGCTACTAAGGGCCCACATTTTTGTGGTAATAATAACATTTCCCATTAAAATTCAAAAGGAAATTTCTTGTGTCATGCTATCCTACGAATATGACTTAGAAGTCATATGTTTACCTGTAAATATATTTTTTTAATCCTTGAATAATTCTAGAAGCAGTGGAGAAGTATGGGCTGGGGGACTGCCAAAGGCAGGTGTTCTCAAGGCAATTCCTACTGAAATCAAGGCTGGGTTAAATAACAGTAATAAGAAGTAAATACTATTGTTTGGGGCATCTGGGTGGCTCAGTCAGTTAAGCGTCTGACCCTTGATCTTGGCTCGGGTCATGATCTCACGGTTTGTGAGTTCAAGCCCCACATCGGGCTCTGTACTGTCAGCACAGAGCCAGCTTTGGATCCTGCGTCTCCCTCTCTCTCTGCCCTGCCCCCTCTCATGCTTTCTCTCTTTCTCTCAAAAATAAATATTTTTTCAAAGGAAGTAAATATTAATGTTTCAGTTCTGCATCCTTTTTACTAAAATGTGTGTGTGTGTGTGTGTGTGTGTGTGTGTGTGTATTGAGATATAACACACAGAAGTATAATTTTTAATACAGGTAATTTTCTCCTGTCCTATGTTTTTGGCATTGCCAGTTAAAATATCATAAATCTTGGACTATATGCTTGCAGCAATTTTTTTTTAAATGAAAAACATCACAAAATAATTAGTTTGGGGTTATACAGAATCAGGAATCTAAATTCCATTTCAAACAGATTTTAACCAAATAGATTATACATTAATTTCAGATAAAGTTTACTAAGAGATCTGTGCATTCATGAGAGATTCACATGTGTGTATTATTTAGTGACTATATTTCTAAAGCTTTTGAGCACAAAAATAGGACACATTTATTGGCATATTGTGAGTCAACATTTTGCCAGGAAAATATAGTGTACCAACTTGATTCCGAGTCAATAGAGCAAAGATGAATTATGTTTAAAAGTGTTGCTTCATTGCACAGAACAATTTATTTGTGGTACAAAGAACTATTTAAATGAATGCGTTTTAAAATGATATTTGAATAACTGTAATATTAATAGTTTTTAAATGACAGGAAAATCATCTGGGGACTTTTATATCTCATAATCCTTGGTAAAACTCCCCAAGTAATACATGGGAATTGAGAACATTGAATGCACTGCACAGTTTCCTGAGTTGTCACATATATTAGACTCAAAGAAGCATTTTGCTTAATTCACAAGCGGTAGACATAAATTCCGCAATAGAATATATATTAGTAATGGTCTATCCCCAAGGCATTGGCTTTTAAAAGCCTATCAAGATATTAAGAAACTTTTTGAATAAAATGTCCTTAAAAATAAAATTTATTTACATGCACATTTTTTAAAGCCTGCAAATCATTTTTCAAAAGCCATATTACTATTTTCCACTGAAGAATGAGTTTGTATATAGTGATAACCTTTAGATGGAAAGACTCTGGAAGAATATGCAGTTTTATAAGCTATAAATTATCTTCAAATTCATAACATTTTAATCATTCTATTCAGTGTTTCATAACCTCCATATATACCTAAAAGGAGACCCCATTGTGAAGTAATATTTTCAGAAAGATTTCCCAATGCCGTTGGACTCATGCCGGATGTTCACAGAAGGACCCAGGTGAACATAGAGTTAGACCACAGAGATTTTTATGTGTGTGCTAAAGTGTAAGTCATGTACCTGATTAAAGAGGAAAAAAATCGCAAGAAGCAATCATGTCCAAAGAAGCTCGGGAAGCCAACATGTGGTCCCTTCCCCACCATCAAGAGGATGTACTCCCAGGAGTCAACAGCACAATCAGTCAATAGCACAGCCAGAAATCCTACCTTCTATTCGCTAAACTAGTCATTCTGGTGCAGCCTTTCCGAGCCCCAGTAACAGAAATGTACCCGTATCCACATCTGATACCAGCTGCCATATGTTATTATCATTTCTCCTGAAAGGCAGCATGGATTTCTTTTCAATGTGAGGAGGTTTTCAGAAGACAAGAAATTCAGATAGGTAAAAACAAATCTTAATATTTGACTTTTTACCTACGACAGTAAGTCTGTTGTACACAAAACCAAGTTCCTCTATATTTACGTGAGTCTGTGCCCTTCTATCTCAGAATCCCATGGTAAGAGACCTAACACAACAACAGGGGAGGGGGATTGCATGCTTATCAGTTCACACTAAAATCATTCAGATGGGGTAAAAAATAGAAAACAAAAATCAAAGTCTAGGATATCTCTAACGATATACTTTAAATTACATATTAGACTATTTGAGCTAGGGAAAACATCAAGTGCACATTCAGATAATTGTATTTGAGACGAAATACAGTTTTGGCTTAATTAATAGGAACATATAAAACATCTTACCTGAAAACATGCCCGCTGGGGAACTTCACACGTAGAAGGAGTGGTAAGGTCTTTCACCTCCTCATGATCTTGCAATGACTTCAACCTTTCTCTCAAAACCATTGCCTAAATAAGGACTAAGTTCTTCTCATCGACTTTTGGCGTGACTTCCAGGGACCCCTTTGCTTTCATTTCTGCTGTGGAAATAAAGAGACCAAACCCAAATAAGAGCGGACAGAAACTATTTATTCAGAGCTTGCCATGACCAGAGAGTCGGTACGATCACGTGCACTTGGAAGACAGCCATAGAAAGCTGTAGAGGGACAAGAGGGAAAGCCTTCCCGCGTGCCCTGACAAAGTCAGCGTCAGCGAGGTGTGGGTATGTTCCTCGGAAGCAGACGCTGGCGTGGTTCGTCCGCTGGTGACTTTTAGGGGTTCTTGCAGAGGTGGAGTGAAAAATGATAGTGCCAAGGAGAGAAAGCTAAGCCAGGAATATGGTCCCAGTGAAGAAAAACTGTCACTTGATTCCACTGAGAAGGTCTGTAGATCAAGTGCACCCCACAGCTCGTTCCAGCTTGAAGCAAGGCTGGAGCCTGAGGCTCTGAACCTCCTTGTCAGTCAGTCACTCGAGAAGCATTCCCCCCTGAGGGGGTGTAGTCTGTGCAGTGAAGCTGCCCCCCTTCTGCCAAGGATGTCTGGACAAGAGAGGAGCTATGATCTGTTATCAGTCCAGGACAATCACCACAGCTGGCGCTGGGTGGCCGAGCATGCGAAGGGACCGGGAGGGACGCCAGCCCCGTCTTCCACAAGTGCCCCTTGCAGTCATCTGAACTGTAACTCAGCTTTAACAGCTCTGATTTCTTACAGCCTCTTAGTTTTTCATTTGGATAGCCATCATTCTCTTTGGCTTAGCTCTAGCTCGCATCTCTGTTTGGGTTTGTTTTGGATCATTTAGATGCAGTTCCATTTTTCCTCCTCCGTCTTCCATTACAACAGTTGGCATATATACATGACACAACTATCCAACACATTCTACCAAATGAATTTACTAATACAGAGAATGCAGTGTTCAAAGTGCAATTTACCTACACCGAAATCTCTAATAATAACAAGAGTAACAGAGAGATCGACGCTTATGGTTTTCAAGGTCATTAGTAGTTAAAGCATTCCCAGCAGCTACTATATTCACTCATCTTGCCTGTAACCTATGCCAAAAAACCAGAGTACTTATCATTTGTCAAATATAGACAATGTGTTTTCTAACAATTTGTTGTTGACCTATATCTCATGGTCTTTGCATATTATGCATTTATTAAATTAATGTGAGCATGTACTTAGTAACCTTAAACAAGATTAATTATAAGCATATCAAGTTTTGTTTGGGGTTGCAGATCAAGATAAGTTCTCTAGTATCTACCCTATCAATTTGTATGAACTTTTTTTTTTTTTTTTAGCATTCATTACACATGGTGCAGGTATCTGTCCTATATTTTAACTATATTGCAATACGTTGAAGAATAAGGAAGTATCTAGGCTACATGTTTAGTCTCCAAATGCAATAACTAATCAGTTATCAGTAAACATTTCTTAACTGAGTTAAATTAAACTTTCATTAAAAGTAGTATTTTCACTGAGTTAATACAGTGAACAAATTATAGAAATGTAGGAGATGACAGGGCAATGACAAATATAACAATGTGAAATATTTTAGAGGTAGGATATGCTGGGTTAAATACTACTTGTCCCTAATTGTTTAATGTACCTATTTGAATAATTTTACCTGGATTTACCAAATGCAAAAGGTTAAAAAAAAGTGTCACATCATTTTATGCAAGAGTGGACCCCTACTGAGATCAGCAAAAATGGGGAAAGATTATTAGGGAGAGACCCCATTATTGGGAACAAAGTCATATTGGCACAATCCATCTACAACTCTGTCATTCTTTGCATTGAAACTTCTTTTTGCCCACCTTAGTGTTTAACTTTGTTTTACTTTTAATATATAAACGTGCATGATTCCCAACTAACTCTTTTTGTGAGCAATTCAAAGAAAACAGATCTGATGTTGACAGCCAGCCATATGCTCATCTTTGTGGAATGTAGACAACATTGCTAGCCGTGCATGAGAAAAGGAACAAAAAGGATACTCCTAATATAATATTCTCAAAAACCTGCTATGGAAAATTGTTAGTAGAACAATTGATTTTGTGATGAAAAGATGATCATAAAATAACATGATTCTCTGCTTCTCTCAGCATCCCAATAAAAATTGCATTTTCATGCATTCCCTTCGACCAAGACTAGCTTGAAACTGTATTGTTTAAGGAATCCTATAAGACTATTTGATAGTATGCTAGTTTTTACCATGGTTAACCTGAGATTTTGTGTTATTTTACCGTGAAACTGTTTAAGAGCATTCAGCATAATGAAACTAACAAAAATCAAGCCCCTGGAAATCTTCTTGTACAAAACTACTACAGAATCTATTCAGAAGGTTCACTTCATGTCAGTTGTAGAAGGAGCCTGCAAATGAAGGGATTTCATTGCATGGATGTGTGTGTGTGCATGTGGGTGTGCGTGCGGTTTCTTTTTTACTAAAACTTCTCTCTTCAACTCTATTTCATCTATTATATCCCTAGAGTAGAACAAAAATATGATGGATGCTGTGTGAAGAAAAAAGCTTTACTAAAATACAATCTTACTATTTAAATGTCAAGGAATATCAAATTTGTTATGAAATACTGCGGAGGAAATAAGAGGGGGATATGGTCTGGAGGCGTGGATGGAGCCAACTGATGGTTTTTCTTTTGTTTTTCTTCAGAGGCAGTGCTCCCCACACGGACTGCTCAGTGCTGGGCTGCTCGCCCATCACACTTCAGCAAAGAACAGACAGGAAGCTTCACTTTCAACAGTGAAGCTCCCGTGGCAAGTAAATGATACTTTCTGTCTACTCTGAGCAAAGTATTTAAAGACTGCTGACCTGAATATATTCAAGGTACACAAGGTCAAATTAACTATTTGTAGTGGAGGAGATTGGGGCTGGAAGTCAATCCTTCGAACAAATTTCGATCAGTTAGCCAAATCCCCACGCAGTGTCTGAGGCTTTCATCTGGGAAGTGGGAATTCTAGTCCTGATTTGGCCAAATTTTATATTAACAGACTTTTGTAAAAAACAAAAAAGAAAAGAAAAGACAAGGAAAGGAAAGGAAAGGAAAGGAAAGGAAAGGAAAGGAAAGAAAAGAAAAAAGAAAAAAGAAAAGAAAAAAGAAAAGAAAAGAAAAGAAAAGAAAAGAAAAGAAAAGAAAAGAAAAGAAAAGAAAAAAGAAAAGAAAAGAAAAGAAAAGAAAAAGATACTGGGGCATCTGTGTGGCTCAGTTGGTTAAGCATCTGACTCTTGGTTTTGGCTCAGGTCATGATCTCATAGTTTGTGAGTTCAAGCCCCAAGTCAGGCTCCTTGGTGACTCTGCGTTCTCTCTCTTTCTCTCCCTCTCTCCCTGCCCCTCCCCCATCCCCTCTCTCTCAAAATAAAATAAACTTGAAAAAAGAAACAACATACTTTTTGCACACTGACTATTAGGTAAAAATATAACTGATGCCACTCAAAGTGATCCATAATGGAACTGCGGGAGCCTCGCTAGATGGTTTTCCAACTAATTTTCCAATAACATAGAACAACGTATGCCCATCTCTTTGCTAAAGCACAAACACAATAGAGATACAGTATACCAATTTTTGAAGATTTGCTAAATACCTAGTGCCCTTCTCTGCTTCTACTTCTCAGCATCATTCAACACAGGCATCTGACTAATGTATTCCCACTTTTACTTAATTGCACAGATAATCACAAAGTCAAAAATCAGGGCGGATTCAAAAAAAAAAAAAGGAAAAAAAATGATAAAAGAGAGAAAATATGTGCAGATTCAATAAAAACATTTAGAGTGCGGGTCCAGAAGATTGGTTACACACTATTTTCAAATATTTTCTGCCTGTCTTCCTGTCAGCTGTCTCTCCTTTCCCTCTTTATGACGTTCTTCTCATGCACCCTCAACTGAGTAGTAAACCCACTTCACAGGAAAGGGATGAGCTATGTGGAATAGGAAACAAGACCTCGCTCAGGTTCTGTCTTCTATACCAATTTACTCCAGAGCAACACATATGAAAATATTATCAAGTTTAGCTCTCCGATTTCCTTAACAATTAAGGGAATGAATCATCAATTGATATAACACAATTTACCTGTAGTATGTTGAAGAAATTACCTTCTAAAAATACCTTTTTTCATTTTCTTCATTGCCTAATTGCTCCTAGGAAAATGTATCGCATTCACATATTTGCTTGGTTGGGATTCTGTCTTCTGATCTTATTCAGGTTTTAATTGAAATTTAATTGATGTTGTTATGTTATTGTTATGATGATGTTATGTGTGTACGGTATTTTTCTGTGCATTTTTTTTTCTCCTGGAGGATCACAAAGAGGAAAATTAAAGACGAATTGTGATTTTTTCCCCCTTTTGCCAGGATAGTGACCTGTGAATGCTCAGAATATCCTGAGATATTCGTTTACAATCCTCTAGGGAGAAACATTCCACTAAGAGGCTTTTATTATAGTATTTACCATACCTGGTGGAAACAACGATCAAGACAGACATTTTGTAGTATCTTACGTGGTCCAGTCTTCTTGAAAACTTATATTTTCCCTGGCAACTGCTCTTTTATGGTGTTTATTCTTTTTCTTAGTGACCAATCTGCATATTAAAGATCTCTTGTATTCATGTCTCCCTCGAATTCCTGATTTCATGTGCCATGCAAGTCGAATGAATTCTCAATGTTAGAAAACAGCACCTACTCTCTCTGGATATTAGGACCTGATCTTGAATCAGTCTTGAGTGCTTGATACTAGCTTTGCATCTCTCCAACCTCACGAAGAACTGAGGCTTATTTAATATTTCAACATAACGAGTCCGTCTTCTTTGCAGGAATTCTGCGAGTCCGTGCCCTCCTTCCTCCAGGGCAGCATGGTCCCTTGGAGTGGCAAGGCTAGACAAGGCTTGTCCTAGTTGGGGACTTACGTTCAGGTATCTCTGACCGAGGGATGTTGCTGAAACTTCCAAAATCTGTGTCCTCAGGAGCCTCCATGCCTAGATTTTTTTTTTTTTTTGCTCCTTCTCCTCTAAAACTTTGTTTTCCTCTACTTTTTGAATTTCCTAGGACTGTAATTGCAAAAGAAATTCGTCTCTACCATCTGTATTCCAGCAGCCGTGAGCCCCGATGCTGCTTCCTCTGATGTTCCTTTTCCATTCTGCTCTGGTTCAATGTAGACGCTGCTGAATGTTGAAAACCTTGAACTGCTCACTGAATGGTTTCCTTTTCTTCTCTACCACATGGAGGGATAAAACTGTTAGCTCTGCTTTCATTTGTTTTCCTACATGCCCTTCCAAATTGAGCTCAGTGAAACTCCTTATGAATCTATGAAATTAACATTTCTGATTCTGATAAAATTAACTTTTTTTTTTTCCCCAAATGAACATTGCCATAGTTACCAGCCTTATCTCTCTAAGGTAATGTCTCCTATTGGGCTATCACTGCATCCCCATTTCTCCATGGTTTTCCAAACAGAAATCCTCCAATTCCTGAGATGTCCTAGAATTCAATTATATACTGACTCTAACTACACATAGTTGATGCAGATCCAGTAAAGGCTCGGTATCACTTCTCTCACTTCAGATGACTACCTAGGAGACTATATTTCTGTCTGGACAACTCTAAATTCAGGGGCTCCCATGACTTCCCCTCAGGTTCAATCATTTGCTAGACTAATTTATAGAACACAGGAAAGTGCTATCCTTACTGTTCAAGTTTATTATAAAGAATAAAAATGAACAGGTAGGTCCAGAAGGGTCCCAAGTGCAGTGGCCCCTGTTCCCTGGGAAGTGGGATGTGCCACCTCCTGGCACATGGATGTGTTCATCAGCCCAGAAGCTCCCTTCCCCTCTCTGTTTCAGAGATCTTAATCTAAGTTTCATTATATAGTCATGATTAATTAAAGCTCTGGCCATTTGTGACTGAACTCAATTTCTGGGCCCTCTCCCTTCCCCAAGGCTGGGGATAGGGCTGAAATTTCTAACCATCTAATCTCTTGGTTATCTCTGGTGACCAGCTCCCATATTGAAGCTATCTAGGGGCCCACCAAGAGTCATCATATTAGCATAAACTCTGGGATGGTCAAAAAGGGTTCATTATGCACAACAAAGGAGTCACCTATCAATGAGACATTCAAAGGCTTTAGCAGCTCTGTATCAAGACCAGGTAACAAAGACCAAAATCTACATTTTTTTTTTTTTTACTGTATTACAGTTCCTCAGAGAAGTATTCCATGTTTCCTGGAATATATGAGCTTTATAAATTTGGAGAGATATGCATAGATTTAAACATATCTGGAGGAAACAGAGAGAGAAATAGGCCTTGAGCTCTCCTCATGGAAGGATTAAATAAAAATGTACTGCACGTCTAAAATGCATCTATAAAGGCAACTGTCCTTTCAAATTGGTAAATTTTTTCATGGGAAAATAATAAAAATATGAAATAGGGGTGCCTGGGTGGCTCAGTTGGGTAAGCATCCGACTTTGGCTCAGGTCATGATCTCACAGCTTGTGAGTTTGAGCCCCGCGTCAGGCTCTGTGCTGACAGCTCAGAGCCTGGAGCCTCTTTTGGATTCTGTGTCGCCCTGGCTCAGCCCCTCACCCGCTCATGCTCTGACTCTCTCTCCCTCTCTTAAGAATACTTAAAACATTAAAAAAATTTTTTTTAATGTAAAAAAAAAAGAAATCGAATGATACACATTTTTATCTACTTCAGTTTGAATGAAATGGCAGTCAATAATCTGGTACCCAGACATAATGTGTGTATTGTAAGAAATACTTGTTAAAAAACAATAGTATAAGAAGGCATTTCTTTATGGATTTCAAATATTAACATTTGTCTATTCTGTCTCAGTTCTCAGGTCGAACTGGTTTACCCCTATAAGCAGGTTAGCTTGAAAAGGGAAGCCGTGAACAGCAGCATTTTTATTTCAAGTAAGTAAGGGTACTTATCCCTCAGCTTTTGAGTTTGATGCCCATATACCAGCTCTTTCTTAGGTATTGGCTTCTTGCTAGTCTACTGTACTATTCAGACCTGTTTCTGGTGACCATTAGGCCCCTGTTTTTCTTGTTGGGCTGTTAGAGTTTTGTCTGTGTACATGCATTGTAATGGGACATGGTATTTTTGTCTTCGAAAACAGCTCTAGGTTTCACCTACAGCTTGAGTTTTGACAATTTCCAATAGCTCATCTGGGAAATTCCACAGTGAAAACAAAAACAAACACAAAAACAAAAACAAAAACAAAAACAAAACAAAAAACCCCAATAACCTAGCCAGGGCATGACTCTTTCTTCAATACTAGATCCTAGGCGTAAATCATACAATAATGACATTTACATTATATTATGCTTATTTATTGGTATGACTTTTCACCATCAGCTAGGAACTCCTTGGAGTTAAGGTTATATGCTGTGCATTTTAGTACACCAATCTTAACACAGAGCTTGGTGCATAGCCGAATAAACCAACAGGTGAGTAAATGTGCAGATTTCAAGTATGAGACAGGGCTACTGTGATGCATTCACCATTCAGTGGAGGAATGAACTGAAAGCTTACCGGATTGGAAATAAAATACTGCTTCAAACTTATTGTGGATAAGATGACGGTTAGGTAGGTCAGGAGAAATAAAATACATAAAATATGTTAGCCTGCATAATATTCATATTATTTGGGTGGAGGGAAACAGTCTTGCTAATTGTATTTGAGGTTTTTGTTACCTGGGAGAATATTCTTTTAACCAATGAAAGTGTACCTCATGAATGAATAATGTATTTTTCATGACCCAAATTAAAATGTTAAAGAAGGAAGTAATAAATTCCCTCCCTTCCTTCATAAATATATAAAAAATAAAATCCAATTAGCACTTGAGTGAGTGGATCACTAAAAATTATAGCACATCACAAATTACTTGGAATTGTGAAGCATGCTAATTCATATTTTGGAATAAATTCTAGGCTTGTCAGTATGAACTTAAATCGATCTTCATTTTTCCCTCTTTATATTGACTTTCAAATCATGGGGTATTATCAGAATAATTTTCATCAAAGATAAAATTCATTTTGATTTTTCAGTTTAAAGTATTGCTAGTAGAGAAGTTGTATCCCTTTAGATTAACAACTAATTATTTCACAAATAAAATTCAAGTTGTTACTGTCTGTGGACATACTATATAAATTAAATTACTCATTGCTTTTGAAAAACCTAAGTTATTAATGTGCTCATCTCAGCATACTTGTTTATTTCCCTTCATTATAAGTGATTTATGCAATTCATTAGATTGTGGTAATTATCACTTAAGACTTATAAGGCTTTTATTTATGCAAGCTTTACTGGTGTTGATGAAATGTACACTGATTTATAAGGCAGGTTTGATAAGTTGTATATATAGGATAATGAAACCACTGAAATTATCTTTAGGAGATAATCAGATGCATCGTATTTCTGGTAAAATCATAACTGGAAACGATCTCTAGCACAATTATTGTGTACTGGATATACTGGAGAGCTTGAGAAAGAGAAAAAGCCTGTGTCGATTTTGGTTTATTGTCTCCAGATTAAACATAATGCTGCAATAGGTAGCCAGGGTTTCCAAACACAACACCCAGGTTAACTGAAATTATCTCTGAGTGCTATATATTTTCAAGTGCTACAGTTATCATAATAAAGCCTATTTCATCCGTAAGTTGAAAAAAATCAGGAAGTTACAATAGATTTTAAATTATACCCTAAATTAGTGATTTATTTCCCTTTCGACTCAACATTTGAAGTGTTGTTTCCTTTGCTTTCAAATGCACCCCTTGGATGTTTTCAGCTGTCACAAAGATGGCAAAGTAGGAGACCCCAGCCTCTCTCCCCTCCCACCAAAATCAGGCAGCTCTCCATGAGTGCAAACTGCTCTGAGATAGCTCAAGGGCACACTTAAGAAACTGCAACAGAGTGGAACAGAAAAAAAAACTGTGAATAACAGCACAAAAAGGGAAAGTTGAACAGCTTCATTTAGGCTGCATCAGAAATGTTGAGTGATGGATATGTATGTATTTATTTATATATTTTAGTTCACATCATCACCTAATGCTGCTTGTAATTTCTCTTCTGACCCAATTTAACTTAGTTGTGTGTTCCTTGTTGTAAACGTTTGGAGATTTCTTAGGCATCCCTTTGTTACCGGTCCACAGTTTCATTTGTTTATGGAGAAAGAATACACCACATATGATTTTAAGTATGCTCTTAGTTTGTTGAGATTCATTTCATGGCCTGGCATGTGATCTATCGTGGTGATCATTCTCTGTTCTTTGCGAAGAATGCATGTAATGCTATTAATTAGTATGTGTAGTGGTTCATAAGGTCATTTAAGTTAAATCACTTAGTACTGGCATGCCTTCTGCATCATTGACATCTGTTTATGTCTATTTTGTGTACACATTCTTCCCACTACTGATATTCGGATGTTAAAATCTCCAAAATGAATGGTAGCTTTGTCTGCTTATCTTTAATTTTTGTCAGTTTCTGCTCTTTTATTTTAAGTCACTGTTATTAGGTGTATAGATGTTTAAGATGACTCTCTCTTCTCAATGAGTCAATCCTTTGATCAAAGTGAAAAACTGTGGTAACAAATCTACTTTGCCTGATATTAATCTACATATAATATATATCATATTAATATATCCACTACTGCTTCTTTTTAAAATTTTTTTTTACATTTATTTATTTTTGAGAGAGTGAGACAGTGCATGAGTGGGGGAGGGGCATAGAGCAAAGGAGACACAGAATCCAAAGCAGGTTCCAGACTCTGAGCAAGCTGTCAGCACACAGCCTGATGCGGGGCTAGAACCTACAAACCATGAGATCATGACCTGAGCTGAAGTCAGACACTCAACCAATTGAGCCACCCAGGTGCCCCAACTTCAGCTTTCTTATGATTGTTATTCGATGGTGTATTTTTTTTTTATCCTTTACATAGTGTATTATTTATCTATTGCTGCTGTAACAAATTATCACATATTTTTGTCTTAAAGTCACATAAATTTATTTACTCACAGTTTATGTGGGTTGGGAGTTTGGGTGCAAGGTAGCTCAGCCTTCTCTACTCCAGGTTTTATGTGCATGAACAAATCACGTCAGCAGGGCTGCATCCTTTGCTGGAGGCTTGGTGGATAAATCTGATTCCAAGTGAGTCCATTTTTTGGCAAAACTTGGTTCCACAAGGCTGGGAGTCTGAGGTCCTCATTTTCTTGTTAGGTTTTGGTGTGGGGTCATTCTCAGCTTCTTCAAGTTCAGCCATACTACTCAGCCCATGGCCCCCTTCTTCCACCTTTACAGCTGGCAGTGCAGACCAAGTCTTTCTCACATTTTTATCTCTCTGCTGCCTCCCTGGCTGCCATATCTCTGTGACTCCAGCTGGATAAAATTCTCTGCATTTCAGGGTCCAGGTGATTAGATAGGGCCCACCTGAAAAACACAGAATAATCTCCTTATTATAAGGTGTAAAATTTAATTACATCTACAAACTTCCTTCAGCAGATTATTGATTAATTTAATAACCAAGAGGTGGGAATCTTGAAGGAAGCATCCTCAGAATTCTGCCCATCATACCTGTGTGTGTCTTTTTTGTGGATTCTGTCTTGTGGAAATCATATAGTTGGGAATTATTTTATAACACCTATTATCTCTGTTTATCAACTGGATTCTTAGGACAATTTACTCTTTCATATAATTAACCATATACTTTCATTAAATTCTCAACATTGCATTTATTACTTCTATATTTCTTTCTTATGATTTCTTATTAGGAGAATATTTTATTTCAATTATTTCCCATGATGTATAATCAATTATTGTTTCTTTTTGTGTTTTTAGTGGGGTCTCTAGGGTTTACAAAATATACTGTTCACCTGAATGCAGTTCACCTTTGTGAGAAGTAGGTGAGATGTTTCATTTTCAGAAATACCAAATAAAAGCAGTACCGTCTAGTTAACAATAGGTTTAGACCTATTGGAAATATGTCCGAACCACCCTCCCCCCCAACAAACGGAGTCCCAAACCCTTAGACACTTCACTTCTGGTTCTTCTTCCCTTCTCCATCATGGGCTTATTTTCGCGGGCTTTCTAATGAGCACGCGCCAAAGAACTGAAGTCTCAGCGTCGCCTCAAGGAATGTACTTTTTGTGTTAGGTGGCCATAGGCGACTTCCGGGTAAGGCTGTAACCTCTGTAGTACTCACCCCATGGGGAATCAGAGGAGGGGGATGCATGCCAGGAATAAATTGTCTGCTGTAACTACCCCAAGCATGTCTGTCTGTTGTCAGACACCTGTTCTTGCAAGAATGTTGATTAAAGCCTCGCTTCATTGTGTTCCCAGTTAATTATTCGTGGGATAAATTTAAAAAAGGAAAAATGTCTTTTATATACACTCCATATGAGTATTTTCCATGTTTCCCTGTGTTTTGTTTAGCTATAAATGCTCTCATAGAATTATTCTTTTGCCCAATGACTTCCTTCAACAACTACTGTCATTCGAACCAGCTGTTGAAAATTCTGTTTAATAATAGAGTAAATTCGTCCTAGCCAAGAAAATCAAAAGTGAATGATTCAATACCATGAAACCAGGAAAAAAAAATTCCTCTTAACTGCTAATATTTTATGTTTCTTTTTGGCTCAAAGCTGCACATGAATTGCATATGCCATAACCCACCAGGGGTTCTTCTTGTGAAAATGCTGATTATTTCTGTGCTAAATAAGCACTAACATCTCAGCATACAAAGATTTTCTCCCAAGTGTCATGAATTCTACTAAGAACAAGAGACCACTGAATTTGATCACGCACACACGCACGCATGCACACACACACACACACACACAATCACCCATGAATTATCTTCTTACCCTCGAAAGCATTTTGTTGCATAGATTACGTTAAAATATTTGGATAAAAGTATTTGTGCACTAAATCTACACAGACATAGCATACACGTGTCAATAATTTCCCCTAATTCTACTAAGTTTAAAAGCTCTTATCATCCTTGATATGTATGGAATGTATTGACAGATTACATAAAGAAAAAAAGAAGATGTGCTTTAAAGACATCTCTATGTAATGAATTCCAAATTATTATGAATAAAATAATAACATATGATGATAAAACAGTTTTTACTAGGCTAAAATAATCTGTTTCAATATATGGAAACTTTGTGTCAATTGCAAAAATAACTAGAATTACATGCTTGTATTCCAACAAATATATTTTTATTCCCCTGGAAATGTGCCAAGGATACTGATGGAAAATAAAAACTAAATCATAATTTGGTGTTTAAAATGGTACAACTTCTGGGGCGGCTGGGTGGCTCAGTCGGTTAAGCTTCCGACTTCGGCTCAGGTCATGATCTCCCGGTTTGTGAGTTTGAGCCCCACGTCGCGCTCTGTGCTGACAGCTTGGAGCCTGGAGCCTGCTTCAGATTCTGTGTCTCCCTCTCTCTCTGCCCCTCCCCCACTTGTGCTCTGTCTCTCTCTATCAAAAATAAAATGTAAAAAAAAAATTAAATAGTACAACTTCTGCCATAATAAATGCCAGAGCAAACAACAAAAGAAAAGAAGCAAAAAAGCCACATTCTAATGAATATCTTTTAAGGGACTGAGCTTTATCAAGAAAAGAAATCAATACTGATTTTATATCTGTTTTAATCTCCTAAAGTCTTAATATCCAGTTAAAAATAGAAAACGGGTTTTTTAGAACATATATGAATTCTAAATTTTCATTCAATCAATACTGATTAGATTTACAGTTTAACTGAAAATTTTATAGATTTTACTGGAGCATTTTTTCCCTTATATTTTGTTTCTGGCAGATCTATACAACAGGAATTGTTTTAATCTCATTTTCTGACAGGCCAACTATGGCCATGCAATTTAATATTTCTCTCACATAAACACCAATATTTTTTTATATTCTTCAGTGATGACGAGTCTAAGTTTTGAAATAAATGACATTGTAATTCTTAAGCACAGGCCTTCAGTTGGGAATTTCCTTACTTTACTCCCACCTGGTGAGATAATATTTGTCATCCTTCTGAATTGCCATGCTTTCATGACTCTGTGAATAATAAGGATATAATCTAACCATTCTGTATATTTTAGAAACCATATATATATATATATATATATATATATATATATATATATATATATATGCCTTTTTGCTTTGCTAATGGACTCTGATAAAACTATGGGCCTTAAGATTATAGATGAGTCAGAAGATGTCATCAATCAGAATATTGTTTGCAGTAGTCTAGGGACAAGGTGAAAATATGGTTTAGTGCCATTCTATAACATCTGTGCCACAAGGTCACAGAAATCTGAAGAGGTGAAGTTTCCTGGCATTTATGATGCTGTAAATCTTGCTAAGGAAACCTGCTTTTATACTACTATTTCCGTCTCTTTTCTAACAGGGGTTTCTGATTGAAGACTCACTACTGTAGTTCCTCAAATATCTTGTTTCAGGTGATTGTTCAAATGGCTCTGAATATTAACTATATAACATACTTGCCTGAATACCAGTGGACAGTCTGAAAATCAAAAGCAAGCAAACAAGATTCACACACACACACACACACACACACACACACACACACACAGCAAAACACTCCATGGCACTGAGAATAAACCACATGCAAAAATATCGATAACTAAATGAGTCTAATCCTCAGATAACTGTTTCAAATGAAATTAGAGACAAAATAAGAAATCTAAATGCTAATGTGAATGAAGATGGTCAACATGTTCAAACATAATCAGCATTCGATCTATTCACATTTTGTTTTACAAAAGCAAAGACTTTTATTTTCTGAGACCCAGATGTAAAGTACCAAGGTACTCCGGTTATGAGTAATGGGACATATAATAACATCAGCAAGAATTTGACAACTTCAAGCTGTCCTTTTAAATGATTTATGCTAGGAACAGATAATATGCATGCCCACAGGGAACTCAACACCTATTTAGCTACACAGGGTCTGACAAGAGGAGTATCAGTACCATGGCAGGCCATAGAATTACTCCAAGGTAAAGGCTTAAGGTGGATCACAAAACTTATTAAAATATTTCTAAACATAATAATGTATAAAACAAGTAAATGTGCTTTCATTTTTGCACGTTTCTATGTTAGTCCAAGATTGCTATGACTGTTGTCCTATATTTTGAAAACTAGATTTTTCTTGTTAAAACATAAAAACCTGGGGCGCCTGGGTGGCGCAGTCGGTTAAGCCTCCGACTTCAGCCAGGTCACGATCTCGCGGTCCGTGAGTTCGAGCCCCGCGTCGGGCTCTGGGCTGATGGCTCGGAGCCTGGAGCCTGTTTCCGATTCTATGTCTCCCTCTCTCTCTGCCCCTCCCCCGTTCATGCTCTGTCTCTCTCTGTCCCAAAAATAAAAAATAAAAAAACATTGAAAAAAAAAATTAAAAAAAAAAAAACATAAAAACCATACATGAACACACACCAATGGATATCTCAAAGTAATTTATGTATGCTTAATACGATGCTTAATATAATTTTGCTCTCAATACAAATAGTAAACATCATTTCAAATGTTCACACTAGTACATTCGTCATTCTATTACAGTGATCGTCAGTATTTATGCATAGTGAAATATCTAAGCAGTGCAGTAATATTACAAAAGTTTAAAAAATGAGACAAGATCTCCATGATCCTCCATCAAAGTGAAGGGGAGAGCCTATGTTCATTCTATGATTATCATTATACTGGAGATGATCAATGACTTCACTAGGATGGACTATCATTAGAGTATATTGTATATGAAGGTAGATTTCCTTTGTTCAGATCTTGGGTTTAATTGTTGCTAGCTGAAGACTTTGGCCAAGTAACTTAATTTCCTATTCTATAAAATGGTAAGAGGAACATGAATAACCTCATATGGTTTCGTGAGCATTAAATAAACTCATGTATGGTTTAGTACTATTTAGCATGGTACTTGGTTTGTTCTCAACAAATATAAATTGGCTAGCAGAATATTCAAGTATTCTGAGATTAGTCCATACCTCATCACTTCGGTTTCTTCATTAACCAAAAGAGCAATTATGACAGTAGTCATGGGATGAGTTTTAATCTCATGGCTGTAACGTCAACAAAAATGTTCCATCACCTATCCCTTTCAGCTCCCCACGCTGAAGGGCCAGGTCTTAGTCAGTTCACTGCCGATACCAAATGTCTAAACTCTGCCTTGACAATGAAATTCAGCAACAAGTTTTAGCACGCAGTTGTGTGCTTGGCACTCTCATCCAGCAGAAGTGGACTCCTCTAGTGTGCCTGGGGACGCGGTGAGGGGAAATGCGATGTACTCCATGGCTTCAATGATCACCATAAGATAATATTAATTCACCTTTCCAATTTTCCTGATCTTAGTTTTCATTTAACACATATGCATCGAGTCTTGGAAAGTTTGCACGTGAACTGGTAATAACAATTCCACCTGACATACCCACCCTCCTCCCCAAATATCACTTGGATGGACCAATTATTCTTTTTTCCTTTTTTCTCCTAGACCAGTTATTCTTAAATAATGTGTGTGTTCAAAATGGTATCTGGCGTTACAAGCAAAATGTCAAAATTCTTCATGCTTCCACTTCGGATCTGAATCGAGTAGTTAAGTAATTCATCCAACTTGAAATCAAAGATCCTTAGATTTATAAATATGTTATATATATATATATATATAAATTATATATAATATATAATAAAATAAAATATATAATAAATAAATATATATAATATACATAAATATATATAATATATATCATATTATATATAATATGATATTATATATTATATATCATATATAAAATTATATATGATATATAATAAAATAATATAATATATAATTATATATAATAATATAATAATATACCTATATTATATATATATATGTAATATATATATATATATATATATATATATATATATATATGTAATATACTAGTCCACTTTAGTCGATACTGGTAAGAAATGCAGAAAGCTAACCTAGAAAACCAGGGAACTGAAGCCTGACTTCTGGAATAGAAGAGTGAGGAGCAGTGGACTCTCAAATAATCATTTAATTGGATGAAATAATTTAATCAAAACAAGAATAATTTAAAGACTCTAGAAAATTGTCCTAAGGCATACAGCAACTGGAGAAACACACATTTAAAAATCGACTAGATCTCGGTGAGGGGATGCGAGTCTGGTAATGCGGCTTGCCTTCTCCTTCCCTTCTCATAGCCCAGCAAGATGGGGGCTCCCTCTCCCAAAGCTGCCGGTCAAGCAGGAAGACCAGGCCATGAGCATTCCCCATCCTCCAGCTTCATGTTGCAGAAGCTTTATTCAAGGCAAGTGGGCCCACATGTCTGAGGCTCCTTTCCCAAGGGAGCCCTCCCTCAGGGTAGCATGCTAACCAGGTGCAGGACGCTAAAACTGAGGCTCTCAGTCCATGGGGCAGAGTTTTCATGCTGGGAAGGGCAAACAAGAATTCTAGAGTCACTATCCCCCTCAGCCTCTGCTCATAGAGCAGGGTGTCATTCTGGGAGCAGCCAGCTGTTGTCCTCATCCCTAGGTCTGGTGAAGTGCCAAGGAGTTTCTGTCCAAGGGGCGAGAGGACCTTACAGAGCAGGGAGAATTCTATGCATGGGACGTCATCAAACACTATGGAGGACTTGCTGGAGAGCAGTTAAAAGGGCACTCATAGGACCAGGATACAAGTAGTGGCAAGAAAAAAAAAATGACGGAACAATCAGAAATTGTGAACAGAGAAAGAGATGGTTAAGAAGGACCCTTAACCATGCACGGACCTGGATGTCAGTCAACCCTGGGGATTGGGAAGGTAATGCATATGTAGTGAGGACTTCCACTCAACGAGGAAACAGAGAAGGACATGGGAAGACCTGAAAACATTTCTCAAGCTAAAGCAGTGTGCAGAGAGAAATTTATAGATGTAAACATCTATGTTAAAACAGCTCAAATACATAATACAGCCATTTACTCTAAAATATTGGGAGGGGCGCCTGGATGGCTCAGTTGGTTAAGCCTGTGACTCTTGGTTTTGGCTCAGGTCATGATCTCATGGTTGGTGGGTTCGAGCCCTGCCACCGGCTCTGTGCGCGTGGCACGGAGCCTGCTTGGGATTCCATCTCCCTCTCTCTCTCTGATCTTTGCTCTCTAAGAAACAAATAAATACACATGAAAAGGAGATGAAGTGAAAATTAAATCACAGAAGGTAGAACAACTTTGTTGTATCCAATTTATGCCTTAGACACTCTAGGAACATGTGCCAGCACTCTGTTCAGCCCACAGATGCCAGAGACCCTGGTCCCAGTGACATTAGAGTCCTTCCCTCCAGCTGTTCCTTGCACCATTCCTGAGCATCTGAGTTTTCCAAGTACTTCACTGTCAGAAACGAGAACCATTCCAACCTTTTCTTACAGATTTCATAAGTTTGCTGCCTAAGCCCATAAGTGACACTGCAGCAGTTAGGTTGTAGGACACATGTACACTATAGAGTGGCATGGAATCATTTCTTCCAGTTCAATGGATGGTTAATGTTTCTTTGGATGTTTTTTTCTTTCTGGAAATAAGAAAGATCATAAAAGTACTCTGACCCTGGGATCAACCCTCCATGTTGAATGGACAAGACATAGACCAACTGCCTAATTAGGTAAACATGAAAAACAAAGCAGGATCAGTTTTATGTATCCATTACAGTTGTTTAAAATGTTCGTAGTTCTTTCAATGTTTAGTTTAAGTAGATGCCATGGTCTATTCATGGTTTTTCTTGTCCCTGTAACAATGGATGTTATTACAAATGGAAAATCCCCATATGTTCTTGCATGTGTGGCTGTAAATAGTGTAAAAAGCAGGGTTAGGCTGATGAAAGAAGCTGCAGTTTCTAATTATCAACAATACACCTCGGTCACAAGAAGAGAGTGAAGGATTATCTGGAGAGTCTCTGTAGATCAGCTTCAATGGAGGCAAAGTCTTAGACTTGACACTGTCCTATTTTATTTCAAAAAGCAAGGTTACACTGTAACCTTTTCCAAGGGTAAAGCAAACAATCATCTCAGTAAAAAAGTCTTCCCACTCAATGAAACCAAAAGTCAAGTGTATCCGCCCTGAGATGAGCATTCATAGACAGATAACTCTTCAAAATATAACAGTGGAAATCATATATTTTACCCACTTTCTGACCAGGTTTGGGTAATGGTGTTCCAATGGAGGCAGGAAGGAGCAAAGCACATTCCAGTTTCTAGAATGAGACTCTTGTGATTGGAAAGCAGAGAGAGGACAGGAAGTGGAAGCTTTTCCGGAGGGAGGATTGTGCTTGGAACATTCAAGGTTATTCAGGCCACACTCTGGAGAATGGATTAGAATGGATTGGAATTGGGGTGGAGGATAGAATATGTGCTAATCAGACAGGAGGCTATCACTTAATCCAGGTGAAAGATGACGGCCGATTAGAAGGCGATATTTGTCGTTGAAATGGAAGGAACGTGATGCAGGAGAGAGGCATGAACTGGACAGGACTGGGGACTGCTCAGTACAGGGTAGAGGTTGGTAAATGACGACTTACTGGCTTCTAACGTAGGCAACTTTTTGGATGTGGTGTCTTTGAAGAAAAAAATCAATTATTTCATGTTTTTACATTAGGATATTGAAGATCTACTTAAGAAAGAGAAACAGGTGTAATATGAGAAACATAAAATAGAACAGCAAAACATTACCATTTTCCTGGACATTTTACTTCTACAAATGCTTCCTAAATGTGATTTTATTTTCCTGGAAACTACATCGTATTTCGCGTTGTTAACAAATCTCCTGCCAACGAAATGTATTCTTTGAAATTCATAGTATTTGCAGTTGGGCACTAAAATGTTATTAGGATTTCTTTACTTCAGGTATTGCTTTTTGAGATACAACTAGCCGAATTCATTATTTCATATCAGCTGCAGATGCATTCTTATTACTTCATAAAAATGTTAAATAACATCATTCCTAGGAATTAATTGCTTTAGATTATCTAAATTCTCTATCTCTTGGCATTAATTTTTCTAGTACCATAAAATAAATGATTTACAGTTTGACTCCTTTAAGAAAAATCTAATTTTCCAGTAGCAATTTATATGAATGATCTCATATTTACTTTAGAGTACATAAATATGATATGTATAACTATTACCATATTCAAATTCTTCTTCATTCAGTGTTTTTTCTTCAATTTTAAGGCAGTCGCTGTTCACTGAGGCCAGTCTGTGTTCATGATTTGCACAATTTTAATATCTACCCCTTCTCTGAAAACGTTTTTATGATGCTTGTGAATGAACATATTTCATGAACATTATAAGACCTTGAAGTATATATTATAGAACTTAGGGGGCACCTGAGTGGCTCAGTCACTTGAGCATCCAAGTTCAGCTCAGGTCCTCTGTCACCCTCTCTCTGCCCCTCCCCTGCTTGCGTTCTCTCAAAAATAAGTAAATATTTACTACAGAACTTAGCATATTACATAAATATTAATGATTCCAGAAATTAGGGGTCCAAATTATGTCTGTTTATTCAAATGCTGGCATATAATTAGATATTTTACCCCCAAATTTTTAAGAAAGCAATTTCACCAATATTTCTAGGTTTATCTTTTCATTCACTTGGTATTTATTGACTAACTCGTGGTGATTATGGTATAATAAAATCTTGTTTTCTAAATTGTAAATGGATAGAGTTGACATATGAATAATATGGTTGCTTTAAGTAGGGAAAAACCAATATATTGAAGAGTTTACTGATCTGATATACTAAGGCTATCTATGTTTTAATATCTAACTAAATTTAGATAGTCTAAAGTAAGGATGAAAACATCAGATACCCATGGTTCTGGGCAGATACAAGTTTGAAAGTCTATCGTTAATATATGTAACAGGAAATGAAGAAGAGACCATCGTAGTAAAATAGTAAGATTCCATCCTTCCTAAAATCATTAAAATTCAAGGAATAAATAAGAGCTTTACCACAGCCAATCAGAGGCCATCGAGGGCAAATTTAGCCTCCTGGAAGGCTGTCCTATATCATCTTCATTGAAACTTGATGTAACACAATAATTTTTATTTGTTTTATTGCTGCCATAATTGCTCCCCAATATAGATCTATATAATTCGTTTAAGAGAGGAGAAAGAAAAGTAACAAGCTGGTAAAAGTTGATCATTTAGTAGGAAATTCTTTTGTTTTTAATCTAATTAATTTATCTATTTAGAGAGAGTGAGAGTGAGAGCAGGGGAGAGGAGCAGAGGGAGAGAAAGGGAATACCAAGATCTCACGACCCTGAGAACATAACCTGAGCCAAAATCAAGAGTCAGATGCTCAACCAACTGAGCCACCCAGGCACCCCTGGTCACTTGGCAGTAAATTCTGATCTGAAGTCACATTTAATTAATTTTGATGTACTGCCTGTTTGGGACTTCTGTAAATAATCACGCTATACCCAAATCAACTGACATACATTCTTTTCTGTTGCTTTCACATGCCAATGTCCATAGTCACATTTCTTACAGACATTCTTCCCCTTCTAGATTTCATTTAAATCGCCTTGAGCTCATCAGGCTTTCCTGGGAAAGTTGCACTCACCACTCCTTTCCTCCCTCTCCAAGCCATGGAAAGAATTTCATAGGTGTCAGCTTAATAAATTAAGATGTTTGAACAAAGCTCTTCTCATAAAGGCAAGTGTTAATCAATGATTGTATCTTAAAACACTTTTCAGTGTTCTCCTTTAGCTATTCAGTTGGGAAACAAATGAATCTTTTAACTCTGCTTACAAACCTGGCAATCACTTCTCAGCTCATGTAATTTCCTGTGAAATGCAAATAACAAATAACAAAGAAATACTAATAGCATTCTGCTTCCAAACCTCTTCACCTAAGACAGTAGACTCATCACCAGCATTATCTAGTTCCTGTCGGTTTTACTAAATGCTTCACTGAACACCATTTTAGATTTCAATAGCATTTTCTGCCCTGCCTACTACCCAGCTGGAGATGCAATGCCGCTTAATTTAGCTTCTTTTTTTTGGGGGGGGGGGTGCAACACCCCTGCCCCATGTACTAATTTTTCTATCAGTCTGATTTTCTTATATTCAGCTGTGGTGATATAACAACCCCAAAACTCATTGCCATGAAATAGCAATTTTTTTTTTCTTTCACTCATATCACATGGTCTTTGCAGGTCAGCTCTTATGCTCCTCTCTGTTTTATTCTTTACAGGGCACGGGATAAGTAGGCAATTGTTAATGAGGTTTGCCATTCTCCTGGTGGGAAGAAAGAAGGGCTAGCTCATAAAACTTCTTGGATAGGACATAAACCACTTCTCACATTTTATTTACCAATCTATGTCTCCCGGTCCAATCTCTGCTAATTGGTTAGGAGGTATCGTACCTGACAGAGAGGGACAGTGAATGTTTGGATACAATGAAATGTTTTAACACAGTGGCCTTTTGTGAGTGAACAGATTAAAGAATAAGTATAGGTAGGGAGATCTGTTAGCAGGTAATTGCAGTAATATTGGTACAAGATGCTGGTGGCTTAGACCAAGGTAACAGGAAAAGCAAGAAAAGGTCAGATTGAGGATATATGTCATGCAGAGCATACGAGGTGTTCCAAACAATTGGATAGAGGACAAGACAGATAAAGGATCAAGCTAATGTGAAATGTATAGCTTGAACTAGGATATAATTGCTGTCCACTGAGGGTGGAGAAGAAGACAGGATTGTGGGAGGAAGTGAGGAGAGAACACAGCGTGACCTGAGCATCTGGGCCTTAGATTTCGGGACAACGCTGTTGCGAATGGACCAACAATGTACAAGATGACTGGCGGTATTAATTTTTTTTATAAGCTTTTATTTAATTTCATTTCATTTCATTTCATTTCATTTCATTTTTTGTAACCATATATTTTAAATAAAACCCAAGAGTGTGCCAGTAGATTTTTCCAGTCACATTCTATTGCATGGATGCAAGTATTACATATAGACATGGATTTCACTAGAAATGCAATTTTTGCCAAACTAATATAGCAAAAAAGAGAGGGATGCAAAAAACTCAAGCACACAAATGATGAAGTGATTATAATGCCTGACCATGAAGTATAAATAGGATAAGGACAGGGGTGAGTGCATCAACTGGGTAGGCACAGTAGAAAGCTAATAGAATTGAAAATTCCAATGGGCTAAAGAAAAAATTCTTCAAATTTGGGTACCAGCACCACAGACCTGGATCACATGGAATTGAGCTAATTGGAGAAGTAGCCCTTAGTTGTTATGAGAAGATCTATTTTTAAATTTTTTGAAGTCTATTTATTTATTTGAGAGACAGAGCATGAGTGAGAGACGGGCAGAGAGAGGGAGAGAGAGAATCCTAAGCAGGCTCTGCACTGTCAGCACAGAGCCTGATGTGGAGCTCGATCTCAGCAACCCTGAGATCATGACTTGAGCTGAAATCAAGAGTCGGATGCTTGACCGACTGAGCCACCCAGGCACCACTACCATAAGATCTTGGTCGTAATTAGGAGGAGTAGGATGAAGACAAAGTCATTGAAAGAGGACAGTTCAAGAAATCAATTGGCTTTTCTGTGTTCATGGCTTTTCCCCATCATGCCCTAGTCCGCTGCACTCTGACTTGTGATTATTATTTAAATCGCCTTGACGAAAGCAATATTTCCAAATTGTTTAAATACATCTAAAAAATGCATGTGTCATCCTTTCGGCTTACATTTTCTTGCCTCTGTTCTGTGGCCACAAGAACATCTCTGGTTTAGCTGGAAAACTTGTGTAGGTTCAACTACTTATAGGAATGTGAAAGTGTATGGAAAACAGAAGGGTCATTCCCATCCTACACTAGCTGACCACAAACCCATCCCAAAGCCACTGAATCATGTGAAAGAATTCAGTCATATCAGTACAGCTGTCTGGCCAATGGGCAGCTAGCTGCAGGTCACATGAATGATCTCAGATGAGATTAGAAGAATCACACAGTAAAAAACATAAATTACTAAGAAATAATAGCTTTGTGGTAAAATGCTGAACTCAAGATATGTTTAATTATATTGCAATAGCTAACTAAAATATACGTGCATATTGAAATGTCTGAAAATTAAGACAAGTGTAGTAGTGGAGAACAGATAGTTGCTATATGAGCGCATGATAGTAAAATGGGAGGGAAGTGGGGGAAAAATCTGGGTGATCATAGGCCATTTGTGTTTTCTAACTGGCTTTACCGGAAAGGAAAGTAAATTTCCTCATGACAGGAGGT
Organism: Panthera pardus; assembly: GCF_024362965.1. Lineage (NCBI taxonomy): Eukaryota > Metazoa > Chordata > Mammalia > Carnivora > Felidae > Panthera > Panthera pardus. The sequence continues at coordinate 82,113,932 of NW_026526710.1, read as the reverse complement.
AGTTTTGAAGCTTGGAGCAAGGCTTGTCAAGGAGGTGAGGCTTCAACCTACCTACCTACAGAAACTGGGAGATGAGGACACTATCTTCCTTGATGATCTGTTTCAAAGGGAAGGTTCCCAGGTCCTTGAGAACAACATCTCTGGGGTGTGAAGCTAGCAAGAGGCTTTTAAAAAGCTTTACATCATAAAAAAGAGAGAGGATTCACAATTACAAGAGTTCTAAAGCATCATGTCTATACTATAGAAATAAAGACAATGAAAGAAAAACATTTCTATCAAGAAGATGGAGACGCACTTCTGATCAGGTCATCTGGATTCTGTAAGGGCCAGTGTGAGAGGGAGGTCAAGGGGTTTGTGGGTAAGACGCCTGTGTAAAGTCAGTCAAACCTTCAGGAGACATTAAGCCCCTTTTGGTCAGTGGGTATTTGTTCTGAGTTGCCTATGTTGGCCCAAATGTTCAAATTAAATCTTTATGTGCTTTGAGGTGAGCTAATGTTTCTGTCTTAAGTGAGATAAAATATTTATCACAGGAAGAAGGTATTATGGATGGAGGGTACTCTCTTGGGAACACACGCTACAAAATCCTTGAAAATTGAAAAACCAAATGGATAGATGTTTTCTTTTTTTTTTTTTTTTCTTTTTTTTTTTTTTTTTTTTAAATTTTTTTTTTTTTTTTTTTTTTTTTTTTTTTTGGGACAGAGAGAGACAGAGCATGAACAGGGGAGGGGCAGAGAGAGAGGGAGACACAGAATCGGAAACAGGCTCCAGGCTCTGAGCCATCAGCCCAGAGCCTGACGCGGGGCTCGAACTCATGGACCGCGAGATCGTGACCTGGCTGAAGTCGGACGCTTAACCGACTGCGCCACCCAGGCGCCCCGATAGATGTTTTCTCTACACACAAAATTAAAGGCTGACAACCAAAATCGAGGAGAGAGAAAGAGACAGAGACAGAGAGAAAAAGAAAATGTTTCCCGAAGCAAATTGACATGGTGGGGTGTGTGTTTGCCTATCATCTCAGTTCAATCTATTAATGAATAGTCAATCCCTTTGAATTACTTGTGGTATTGCATTCCTCTAATGATATTTAATGATAATTTCACCCAAATGTACCTATTTATTCAATAATTATTTTATTCTTTCCCATTTTTATATTCCTTTTCTCCTCTTCCTCCCTCTTTTCATTTGTTTACAGTTCTACTTTTCTCCCTGAAAAAGTATGTTATCTTTGAATGAAAAATAACTGGTGTTGATTGATTGATATTTTCCCAGAAGCCTTCAAATACTGTGCTATAGTCTCTGAACCCAAGGGTAAATTATTTTCAACTGTTTTTCTAGGACACCAGTAAAAGTACACCGAGTAACACCCCTCTCTGCACACACCCGTGTTGTTACGTTTGCTCTTATGTCTTAAACCTTAGAACTCTTAATTACACTCAGAATATGACTCTATACCAACAAAATCATACACTTCACCATTTCTAACGTGAGTCAGAAATCTGACTTGAGTGTGGAAATAGGAGTCACTGCCAGACAGTGGCTGGGCTTCCAAATGGTAAATGGGGTATAAACACCATAAAACTTATAACCGTGTCTTGGTGAAAAGTGGGGTCCGGGATCCTAAAAGGAGGAGGCATTCTTAACCACACATTTAGCACAAAGGGAGCTGAGTACAGGCAATAACCATAGATGCCAAACGTGCATAAGGTGTTGGAGATGGTGTGAGCCTGAAGATGTGAGGTCCATGTAGTAGAGATTTATCTGAACTTCAGATTTGTAAAAGTATCTCCTACCTGCTTAGGAATGAAGAGGCCAGCAAATAGGATGAGCTCGTTCAGAGAAAAAAACTTTAACACCGAAAGAGGCCTCGGGAAAAAAAAAACTGATGTCTTATAAAGACACACCAATCAATAATTTCTGGCAGAGAACATCCCAAGCTGAAAGGCTAAGTATCACAATAAGCGTCCCTTTCCAAGAAAAAGTAAGCATCGATTTCACGAGCTATGATCAATGTCGCAGAACTCAGAAGCTTATTATTAGAACTTATTTTACTGAGAACTGTTGAGGAAGAAAGATGATTCCGTAGTTCCATATACAAATTAATTTATTTCAAAAAGAAAGCTTTTATATAAATTAACACATTTCTTGGGGAACAAACAATGTAACTATTTTATGTTTCAGAAAACTCCCTGCCCTCACAAAAAGAAAGATTAAAGTATTTATTTTCACTTTACAATGCATTGTATTTTAACAGTTATTTTGTGTATAGCCAAATATGTGCCATTGTATGAGTTCGTTAATCTGGGACCAAGAACCACTTATTACAAAACATACCTTTTCTACAGAATCCTTAACACAGAGATTTTCTTGTCAGCGAAGACAGCTGCTTTTATGGGATAGATTCCACAAAAGTGCAGTGATGGGAAAAGAGCTAAGGGAAAGGTAGGGTCAAGACAGTGACACTTTGCAGACCACAGATGATGATTCCTATGCACGTTCACCGGTTTTCAGCCTAAGGGTGTGAATTAAGATCCTAGACTCTCACTTCCTTATAGCCAGGGATTCTGGCGAGTCACATGAGTTTATATCATGGTCTCTATTTAAACTGAATCGAATGAGGGGTGCCTGGGTGGCTCAGTCAGTTAAGTTCTGGCTCCTGATTTCAGCTCAGGTCACGATCTCATGGTTCGTGAGTTCGAGCCCCTCGTCGGGCTCTGCGCTGACAATGTGGAGTCTGCTGGGGATTCTCTCTCTCCCCCCCTCTCTGTTCCCTCCGCTGCTCATGCTCTCTCTCCCAAAATAAATTTAAAAAATTAACAAGAAAATAAATTGAATTGAATGAAACTGGAAAAATCATACATCTTCATTACAAATGGATTTGAAGTTCGAGTATCACATAAACCAGTGTAAAGGAAGCTGGAAAATTATCCACTTGCAGGCCTCAAAAGGTAAAGAATAAACTGAGGGCATAAGGCTGAAAATAAATAATTTTAGGAAAATAATATGTTCTGTTGTAAAAGAAAAGCATTGTATAGGGTCCAACAGATACTTAAATAAACAAAAATACTTCCTATGATTTAGAGTATTTGATATTTACAAGAAAATAGAAATTCAACAGCATGTTGATGAGAATGGCAATACACTTGAGGGAAAAAGCATAGACTACCCAGTAAGTCAGAGACATTGTTCTGTGTAAAATGTCTTAAAATCCTATCCCATAATACAATGATTGTTTCTTTTAATGGTTAATCTGGAACTATATATTAAATCAAAATGTATTAATGTCGTTCTGTCTCATCACCAACTGTTATTTGCTTCTGATAAAAGATTGACTTGTAGATCTACCATATGTGAACAAATTATCAAGCAAAGTAGCGTTTAAGCAAAGAGCGTTACTAGAGGTAAATGGAATCATCACTTCATGATGAAAAGTTAAATTCATAGAAAAGACACAGCAAGTTTAAACTTATATGACCCTTATATGTTATATGTTATATTAACATAACCTTTTTGGTAATAGTATGCTCAAACACAAAATGGGAGTAAAGCCATAGAAATATAAAATGTAAAAATAATACATTTGATATACTACATATACATATAGTATTATTGTAGCCATCTATAAACACTTACGCAATAGAACATAAAAGAAATCACCATAGGGTATTTTTTTTTAATTTTTTGATGATTACTATTTTCAGAGAGAGATGGAGGCAGAGCATGAGTTGAGGAGGGGCACAGAGAGAGGGTGACACAGAATCCAAAGCAGGCTCCAGGCTCTGAGCTATCAGCACAGAGCCTGACAGGGGGCTTGAACCCACGAACCACGAGATCATGACCTGAGCCGAAGGTAGCCGCTTAACCAACTGAGCCACCCAGGCACCCCTGAAATCATTATAGGTTTCAAAGGATTAGTTTTATGCAGACCAAAGAAACTAGGAATCAATTTAAAATATATATTAAAAAATACAAGGCAGTAAGTTAAGAAATGAAACCAAAAAAAAATGAAAAGAGGAGCTATAAACATTACACATCAACATATTTAGAATTGAGAAAAATGAATATAAATATGAAGGATACAGCTAAAACAGTTTGATTTATACTATAACATTTATAATTGCATTGAAAAACATGGCTGAAAAATTGGTGAACCAAGAAGTTACAGAATTTAGATAAAAAACAAAACAAAACAAAACAAATGAATCCAATGACCACATAAGGTAGAATATACCAGGAAAGACAGTAAATTCAAAGTATATAAACGATGCCAATGCCAATTCTGCTTAACACACTGATGAGAATGACAAAACTATCATGAGATTTATGAGGGAAAAAAGGGCAGATATAAACAAGAGCATGAATGAAAATGGGGCATTATATCAGAAGCTGTCAATGATGAAAAATAATGAGATGCTATAATACTTTATGCCAATAAGTCGAAACTCTTAGAAGAAATGTAAAAAAGATAAGAAATAGAACTCTCTGCATTTGTTAACAACAAAAACAAAAACCCAAAAAACAAACCCCCCAAAAAGTGATCCTCTCCCCATTCAAGATATAGGATCAGTAAATACTCCCTTTAAAGAAAGCTCATTAAGGTGATTTTCAAATCAGTTTTACAGCAAGTTTACAAGAAATTCTCCTAGTCATATAGAAATACTCCCTAAAAAGAGAAAAAGAAGACTTGCATAAGTGAGGCTACCATATTTTGATGTCAATATGGCGGGAGAGTGGTAGAAGAAGAAAGACAAATTGCAGGCCGGTCTTCCTCATGGACACCTGCACGGATACGTGCAGCACACATCTAGGTAGCACACGTTAATCGCATTGGGTATATCTCAGCGACGTGCTGGCTTAAGAGTTGAAAACAATTTAATATATAATTTAGTACATTAAGAGATGAAAGAGAAGGCAATCTGATTATGCGTAAATGCAGAAATAATACAGAATAAGATACATTTAATTTTTATTTAAAAACATTCTTAGCAATTACAAATAAAAGGAAATTACTGGTATCTACAGATTTTATTTACATCTTTTACCCTGTAAACAAGTTGATAAAACATTTGTAAAGTTAGTCAGTTAGTATTGCGTGTAGTTATAAATCAGTGTCACAAAACATGGGTAAGTTCTGGTTGAGACAATTACAAAATTATATTGAAATATGTTAAAAAGTATAAATCGATGGGAGCATATGCCAGCTTCATAAATAAGGAGATAAGGAGACACAACACATAGAGATTATCAATATTCCTTAACTGATCTATAAATTCAACATAAATTCAAAAATTTTGTGGTAAAGTTTGACAAAAATGCATCCAACGGAAAAAAGAACAGAAATAACCAACATATAACTGAAAAAGAATAAGGAAGATCTTCCCTAATAGATATCAATAATAATTCTGAAGTTACATCTATTAAGACTGAGACAGAGAAAAACTGAAAGAGAATAAGGAGCTTATAAAGACATCAAGAATATATGGGGATTAGATTTCTGATAAAACATGCATAGTGGATTCCATCCGACTTAATAAAGTATCAAAATAGAAAGCAATTTAATACTTCTGAAATTCAATTTCTTCTGTCAAGCTAAAAATACAGAAATTAATACAACTTTTGCCAATAATAGCAAGCAGTAAGATGCCAATTCTTGATGACATTCCTGTCTATTTACCACCTATGTTTTTCTAGATCGATAGATACATGGATAAGTTCATCAAATATAAGTGATGGTTATTTTAAGAAGATAAATTCTATATATTTTTTAATTGTTTCTTCTGCAATTATTGTTTCATAAGTGAACATGTGTTCTGTTTTTCCAAGTTTGATGTTAATAATCTTTTAAACCATTATAAAAATTAATACTATTAAGTAGCCTTGCATTGAACACCAAAATAAGGCTCAGTTGTTTTAATTTTCTAATAACAATACACAATTTGCATTTGAGTAATATAATAATTGAGTGGATAAATATTAAAGTTATTTTTGTTGATAGTTGGTTGATATTAGTTGTTATCTTTCTAACTCATTCCTCCTCTGTTGCATTTCATTTTATTTTATTTTTTTTATTAAAAATTTTTTTTTAACCTTTATTTATTTTTGAGACAGAGAGAGACAGAGCATGAATGGGGGAGGGTCAGAGAGAGGGAGACACAGAATCTGAAACAGGCTCCGGGCTCTGAGCTGGCAGCACAGAGCCCGATGCGGGGCTCGAACTCACGGACTGTGAGATCATGACCTGAGCTGAAGTCAGACGCTTAATTGACTGAGCCACCCAGGCGCCCCCTCCTCTGTTGCATTTTAACAGACGCTCTCTAATATATCGCTGTTGAAAAATTATCTACACTTAGATATTGGATGATAAACGTACTCCTTTCTAGGGCACACCAGAAAATGATAAAAATCCTTCAAGAATTTAAAAAAGGTAGCCTTTATACCAGAAATAGGGCAATGATATTTAAACGATGTGGCAAAACGCCAAGGAGATATTTTAGGCACTGGATGTTCACACTATATTTTAGTATATATTTTTTAATCGAATCTAGGTTTGTAAATACATTTTAAAATTGATGTCCTTGCATAATAGGTCCTATATATTAATTGAAGGGCTTTTATTATGAGCCAAAAAGGAAGAACAATAAAGGAATTCATTTAGCTGGATCTAACTAGTTATTAAAGGCATTCAGAGTATGTTCCCAATAATATGATAGTAGGGGGAGGGTCAGAGAGAGGGAGACACAGAATCTGAAACAGGCTCCAGGCTCTGAGCGGTCAACACAGAGCCTGACGCAGGGCTCGAACTCAGGGACCGCAAGATCATGACCTGAGCCGAAGTCCGCCGCTTAACCGACTGAGCCACCCAGGCGCCCCAACAAACCCTCAGATCTTAATACTACAACTAACATGCTGGAGATACCTATATCTATACTGATATTGATATAGATATATCAAATATATATAGAGATACATATCTGATTGGATACATATACTATATAGATCTATACAGTAGCAGATACAGTAGTAGCATAGATCTTGTATATTGTATGTATATAGACATATCAGATATATGTAGATATATATCCAACTACAGAATCATATATATCAGACATATACAGATATATAAATAGATATGCCTATATCTCTAGAATCAGTAATCAAACGAATGCTTGTAATAAGTCATCTTTATTAATCAACTTTATTTTCAGAACAATTTTAGATTACAGAAAAGATATGAGATAATACAGAGAGTCTTCAAATACCCCATGCAACATTCCACAGTACTAACATCTTACATTAGCATGGTGCAGTTGTTATAGTAAATGAACTTGTATTGATACAGTGATAGTAAGTCAAGCCCACATTTATTTTTTCATATTACCCTAGTTTGTATCTATTGTGTTTTTCTGTTACAGGATCTTAGGGTAGGACATTACACTTAGCCATCATGTCTCTTGAGGTTCCTCTTGGAACCTTGGTTCCAAGGTTGTGGATGGTTAGGTATTGGCTTGACTGTGATGGTTAGGTATTTCATTCATTCGTATGTTTGCTTGTTTATTTGTTTATGTTTTCGAGAGAGAGTCTGTGAACAGGGGAAGGTCAGAGAGAGACAGAGAGACAGAGACAGAGACAGAGAGAGAGAGAGAGAGAGAGAGAGAGAAACTTAGGCAGGCTCCATGATCAGTGCAGAGCGCATGGAGGGGCTTGATATCATGACCTGAGCAGAAATCAAGAGTTGATCACTCAACCGACTGAGCCACCCAGGTGCGTTAAGATTTTATTTTTTAAGTAATCTCTACATCCAACATAGGGCTCAAGCTCACATCCCCAAGATCAAGAGTTGCATGCTTCACCTACTGAGCCAACAGGCACCCTAGGTCTTTCTTATTTTTAATGATATTGACAGTTTTTAGGATGCTGGTTAGGTACTTCTCTATTGAAATTAATCTATATTTTTCTTATTATTAGACTAGAATTACAGGCTTGAGGAGGAAGTCCATATCGATAAAGTGCCATTTTCATCACATGATATCAAGGGTACATATTATCAACATGGCTTACCGCTGTTGACATTGACCATGACTACTTGGTTGAAGTAGATATTGTCAAGTCTCCCCTCCTAAAGTTACTTTTATCCTATTGCATACTGTACTCTTTCTAAGGAAGTCCTCATGCACACCCCACACTTAAGGTGTTAGGAATTATGCTCCACATCCTTAAGAGCGGAGTATCTACACCAATTATGTAGAATTTTTCTGCATGGGAGATTTGTCTGTTATCACTCATTTATACATTTATTTAACCATTATTGACAACTGTGAACTCAGATATTTATTTTATACTGAGGATAATAATCCTATGCTATGTTATTTATTTGTCTTTGCTTATATTTCCCCAGTTTTGTCACTTGGGGCTCTTTCAATTGGCTCCAGTGTCACTTTTATATAACCCATCATTTTTTGTCTGGGGGGAGCGTCTTCTTACTTTCTGACATTTACAGGATGCTCCAGGTTCATCGCGTATATTTCCTGCCATACTTCAAGAATCAGCCATTTCTAAAAGGAGCTCTGGTACTTTTATTGAAAATGGTATCAGAAACCAAGACCTGGGATCTAGGTCTCAAGTTAAAATGCAGGCACACAGGACTAAGGGGATCCCTAATCCAATTTGATTGATGTCCTTATAAGCAGAAGCAATATGTATGCACCGAGAGAAGAAAGCAATGTGACAACAGAGGCAGAGATCGGAACGATGCAGTCTAGAAGCTAAGGAGTGCCAAGGATTTTTGACAAATGCTAGAAAAAGGCAAGAGTGGAGTCTTCTTTTTGGTTTCCGAGGCAGCATAGCCCTGCCCACATTTTAGATTAGGACTTCTATTTTCAAGTATGTGAGACAATAAATATCTTTAAAAAAATAATATCTTTTCTTTAGTGACCCAGTTTGTGATATTTTGTTTTGATACTTCTAGTTTGTGAATCTTAGAAAGCCAACCCATGTAATACCACTGCTTCTCACTAATAGAGCACGAGTAGAACCAAAAGATATATGTGTGCATCCTATCTATACCATGTACACACACATGCATTTCTACCGGTTCCCATATTTCCATATGAAACTAAGCATGGGTTCATACTGTTGTTTCCAACTCCTGTCAATCATTACATGGATCATTCTAGTCTCCTCCCCTTGTTCATCTATAACCTTCTGCACCAACAGTGAGACACCTCGTTCCCACCATCTGCCATCTATTTCCTTTATCATTCAATCCATTATACATGTAGAGCAGAATCAGATTTGTTAACCAATTCTCCCACGGAAATTGTTATCAACTAGAAGACAGTGCTTATTCACCATTCATTTTCTCTTCAGCTTTAACAGATACCACTTGTTCAAAGTTATTTACGTCAACAGTTTACTCCATCCCCTTCAAGTGAGGTTGTATTTTTTACAGTTATACATTTGTTATACAGTTAGATTTTTTATTACCTTCCTCATTCCCAGATTTTTCTGACCGTCTAAATATATTTTTTAATTGCATATACTAAGGTTCACTATTTGTGCTGTGAATTCAAATTTTGGCAAATGTGGCAATTAAATGTTTGGTCAACACAAAGTATCATGTATTCACAAATAGAGTATCTCACAGGGTAGTTTCACCACCTTGAGTGTTTCTTTTTTGAATCTTTGCCCCAAGCTATATGTAAATATAAATATTTCATTTTACTTTTAGATTCAGGATATGCCATCAGAGTAATTGGTTTTTAATCTTGTATTTACACCAGTATTTCCTTTATTCTTCATACAGTGATAAATTTAATAAAATGTACTAAACGTGAAAAAAAGAGGCGTTTTAAACATCTTTTGTTGGAGAAATAAAGATGCAATATTAAATTGCAATTTACTATGATTTGATCTAGGCAGAAAGTATAAAAGATTTACTTCTGATAAAAATAATTATTTTGCTCAAAAAGTTAATGAGATTTATTAACATGTAGATTAAGCAGGTGAGCAGAATATTTCCATGATAAAAGTTATAAGAGTTATTCTGCATAACATTTACAAATGCCGAAAAAAATTTACAATGGCTGGATAACATAATAGAGGTAGTATTTTTTTTCTTCACTCATGAAAATTCAGTACACCTCTTGAATGCTTGCTTTGCTCCACGTATGCTTTCCGATGTAAAAGATCAAGTATAAATACAATACTCCTTATAGTAAGAGGAAACAGACAATTTCCCATAAGAAAACTTCACTTAGTGATAAGAACCATAAAGGTGATAATAGAATGATATAGAATGGAAGGTAGGAGAGGACATTATTGGCTTAGACGAGCAGGGTAGATCTCTCTAAAGGTTGTCACTCTTGACATAAGACTTAAAAATCAATGTCAAAGTAGCAAGGCAAAATCTGGGAGGAAGCAAATCTAGGTTAAAACACAAATCTGGAAATGTGTGAAACAACGTTTGTGTATTTGTGTTCTAGAAATGAAAGGATACCAGTGTCACTGGCAAGCTCTAAATGAGTAGAGTCCATCTTTGCAGGGACACGGGACACGGGTGTAGAACCAGATCATGGAGCCCTCTTGTATTTCTTCTACATCATTTTGTTTGTTTGTTTGTTAGACAGAGACTGTACACAAATGGAGAGAGGGGCAGAGAGAAATACAGAGAGAGAGAGAGAGAGAGAGAATCCCAAGCAGTCTCCTCACTCACACAAAGCCCTATGGAGTGGAGTTCGATTGCATGACTTGGGCCGAAATCAAGAGTCAGATGCTTAACTGACTAAGCCACCCAGGTTCCCTCTTCTACATCATTAATCTCATTAATATTTATCCATTCATATTTTACTTCATACCTTACACATTTTGATGACTAATTCTGTGCTTACGCTTTACTATTGACCATTAACAAAACAAACCACTTTCTCCTTAGTCATGATTCTAAACGTGCCATATCATGTTTTATTTAAAGCAATAAAACCTCAAGTTGATTATATCTGAGCATGCATGAATAACATTTCTTGAAATTTAGAGTAACATTTTTTTGAAAAAAAAAAAAGTTTTGCGCATAGTGCATAATCTTAAAGAAATGAATACACGTTTATGGACTTGCCTTCTACTATGTTTAGGTTAGAGCCTCTGAGGGATACTGGCCACCCTCTAAAGCAGGATGCCCTCCCTGGCTGTGTTACTGTTGCTGGGGTTCACAGCAAATTCCATGCATAAAGTACACAGAGGGCTTTCCATGTATCTATTCTACAGAAAAAGGCAAAAAGGAAGAAAGTCCATGGATAAAAGTAGTATCCAAGCATGAGCAGGCAGGATCTAGTTGCTATGTGCAAAGGGGAAATTGTCTAGCTTGCTGTTGACTGTCCTAAGCTGTGTTTATAGTAGAGTAGCAAACTGGCAAGGCTATTTAAAAACAAATTTAATTTTTGTATAGTAATATTTTGGTAACAGCAATCATTATTCTCCAAACTACCTTACGTAGCTCTTCAAGAGAAAAAGAAAAGAATTGAATATAGATTTATATGTTGATCTTTTTTTATTTTAAGAAAGCTCACCTTAATATATAGTTAATTATATTTCGTTTTTAAGTAAAAACACATCGAGATAATAATTATAATAGCTCTTCATATTGATGTGCATAAGTAATTAAAACAATTTTTTTGACATTTATTTATTTTTGAGAGATATAGAGAGGCAGAGTATGAGCAGGGGAGGGGCAGAGAAAGAGGGAGACACAGAATTCGAAGCAGGCTGCAGGCTCTTTGCTGTCAGCACAGAGCCCAATGGGGGGCCCGAACTTACAAACCGAGAGATCATGACCTGAGCCAAAGTCGGACGCTCAACCGACTGAGCCACCCAGGCGCCCCAGTATTTTTTTTTTAAATATAGATCTCTGGAAATGCCCCACATCTACTCAAACAATCTTCAGATGTGGTTCTTCACAAAAACTGACTTTTTAATACGTTTCATAAGTGATTCTGGTGTACAGAGATGCCTTTAATCCATAGATTTTATGCCCTTTCAGGGAAAAAGTCTATATGATCTACTAACATCTCATCAATTAGATGACAAAATTATAATTCATCAAGACTTAAAAATGTAAAGTGTTTAAATATAGGAACAATACTAATATTGTATCCCACTCAAGAGTCAGGTTCTTGGTGGGTCTCAGTGCTGACATATGTTCACTGTGGAAATGTGAAAAAGTTGATATTGCAAAGAAATAGTTCAAATGAATTGGTTCGTGACTTTTTATTAATGTTGTTCCCAAAAGTACACAACTAAGGGAAGCTTTCTTAGCCAATGGGAACCAAAAAAGGGAGGTGTGATTCTTTCCTTATTTCATCAATCATCAACTTATAAGATCACTGTAATTCAGAGCATTTTATTGTAACTTGGAGAAGGGTTATTTTTCTTTACAACTTTACTAAATATCCTACCGGGAGAGACACGGCAGAGCAGTTCAAATTATGGAGCTGTTCCTGTAAAGTGTTTACTCTGCCACACACTAGGCATAGGACGTAAGACACGTTCCTTGATCTACAAGGCATCATCTTTTCCCCATGTAAATTTTTGATAATAAAAATAAATCACGTTGTAGAGGAAAATCAAGCACATTTGTTGATGCTTAGGTCTCTAATTAGCAAGAAGTCACTAAATATTAGCCTCTGACATAATAATTAGTGCTTGGGGGTGCCTGGGTGGCTTAGTCAGTTAAGCATCCGACTTCAGCTCAGGTCATGATTTCACAGTTTGTGAGTTCGGGCCCCACATCGGGTTCTCTGCTGTCAGCACAGAGCCCACTTTAGATCATCTGCCCCCCTCTTCCCCTGTCCCTACTCTGCTCGTGTGCTCTTTCTCTCAAATATAAACATTAAAAAATAATTAGTGTTTGTAAATTGATTGGAAAATGTGATCACATGTGCCATCAAGAGACTTGAGTGTGATATTGGATTTAACAGAAAGATATAAAAAGTTATTAAGCAAACCAAAAGGAAATCTGCTGTGGTAAAGAGTACATTATGGAAAATGTGCAGAGAATTTCAGTAAGCATTGAACAAAATGGGATTCAGAAACAGAAGGTAAAGGAGTTTAAGACCTTAGAATATTAGGTAAAAAAATTAAAACAGTATATTTCTAATTCCATGGATGGAAAATGTTTATATTCCACAAAGTTTACAATACTAGAATGAAGAAAGAAGGTAATAACAAGGAAGGAAAAGCATGGTTAAAATAAGATGTTTTAGGACAATCCCTCAAAGGAAATAGTAATAGACACAGGAGAATAAAATACTCTTTACATAAGAAAATTATTAATAAATGTTGATATTTGTGATACAATAATTGCAGACATGCAGAACAATCATTGCATGGCTTATACTAAATCTTTGTCTTCCTATAGCATATGTAGTTATTACTAATAACTGCACTGTAAATTTATGGCAACAATGACATATGGGGTGAGGATGGATAGGAAAAAGGTGAACAAGTAATAATAGACACTCAAAAGCTTCAATGAATTTCAAATGACTATTTCTTAATCTGAACCATGGAAATCTTCAGACATTTGTCTCAATCACTCTAATGAAATTAACAATTATATTGTTTAAAAAAATGGCAACTCACTTGGCATATATCTATGTGCACTTTTATTTTTTTTAAATTTTTTTTTTTTTTAATTTTTTTTTTCAACGTTTTTTATTTATTTTTGGGACAGAGAGAGACAGAGCATGAACGGGGGAGGGGCAGAGAGAGAGGGAGACACAGAATCGGAAACAGGCTCCAGGCTCCGAGCCATCAGCCCAGAGCCTGACGCGGGGCTCGAACTCACGGACCGCGAGATCGTGACCTGGCTGAAGTCGGACGCTTAACCGACTGCGCCACCCAGGCGCCCCTAAAAATTTTTTTTAACGTTTATTTATTTTTGAGACAGAGAGAGACAGAGCATGAACAGGGGAGGGTCAGAGAGAGAGAGGGAGACACAGAATCTGTAACAGGCTCCAGGCTGTGAGCTGTCAGCACAGAGCCCGACGGGGAGCTTGAACTCACGAACTGCAAGATCATGACCTGAGCCGAAGTCGGACATCCGACCGACTGAGCCACCCAGGCGCCCCTATGTGCACTTTTAAAGAGTGTATATTCTTTCACTTGGTGTCATTTCCCATGTCAATCAGGAAAATTTTGTTATTGATGTTTGCGTCTTCTCTAGCCTTGCAAAATTTCTTTATCCTTTATCTATCATTTCCTGAGACAATACTATTAAAATATCTGAAAGTGATTATAGATTTGTAGATTTATCTATTTCTGTGTTAATTCTGCTGCGTTTTTGCTTGATGGTTTTTGGTGCTCTGTTATCTGTTGCATATATATTTAAGATTGTTACATATTCATAGGACATTGCTAATTTCATTGTTATACCATCCCTTTCTCTGTGAAAATGGCCTTTGACTTTTTTTTTTAAATTATTTTCATGTTTATTTATTTTTGAGAGACAGACAGAGGGTGAGCAGGGGAGGGTCAGAGAGAGAAAGGGAGACACAGAACCTGAAGCAGGCTCAAGGCTCTGGGCTGTCAGCACAGAGCCCGATGTGCAGCTCAAACTCACTAACGGTGAGATCAGGACCTGAGCCGAAGTCGAATGCTTAACCAACTGAGTCACCCAGGTGCCCCCAAAATTGTCTTCCTCTTCAAGTCTAATTTATCTAATGTTATAACCACATCAGTTTCCTTATGATTACTGGGTGCATAGTACTCATTCCCCAACCCCCGGTTCTTTCAAAGCATATATTTTCTTGTTTCATATTACTCTAATAAACAGAGTGCAGTATGGTTTTCTCCTTCATACAGGCTGAAAAACTTTGTCATTTAATTTAAGTGCTCATTCAATTTATGCTCAACTAAATTTTTGGTTATTAAATGATCATGTTGCTATTTGTTTTCTACTTTCCTGGATTGTTCTCTTGTTCTTCCTGTATCTTGTGTTTTTGGTTAGCTAAATATGATTAGTGTCCAATTTGTTTCCTCTATGGGTTTCTTATCTACATCTTATTGGTCCAGTAGTCATTGTTCTAGGCTAACAATATGGGTTGTTTGCTTATCATGGTTTATTTTGAATCTTTTTTTGTGTCTTGTCAAATTTCACATTAAACATTATAAAATTCTTGACTTCAACCTTCCCCTGCATTCTTTATAATTGATACTTTTTATTTCCTACCTGAAAGTTCCTAATTTTAACATTCCCACTTTCTAAGCATAATATCTTAGGATGACATAAATCTATTTACTTGTCCTTTTTTTTGTGATTTTTAATATAGTATATATCAACATATGTTATAAATGTCATCTTACAATTTCATCATTTTTCATTGAAGTCTTTTGCCTTTTTCACAAATTTTAAAAATAATAGTTTTTTATATATGCCAATTTATTTTTGTTTGTATATATACTTGTATATACAAACATATGTGTATATATATGTGTGTATATATATATATATATATATATATATATATATATATATATGCAAATTCATGTGTGTGTGTGTGTGTGTGTGTATTTGCTCTAAACTATTTTTCCTTGATTCATCTCATGTGTAAATCTTATACAAAGGTCTGTAAGTCACTATTTTTATTCTGGGATTTGTGCCCCTCCTACTCCTCCACCCCTCACCCCTGTTACTCAGATTGTATAATTTCTATTCACCTGCCTTTAAATTTACAGGCTTTCTTTTATGCCGTCTCCACTCAGGTAAATTTTTATTTAAATTATTTTACTTCTTAGTCTAGAATTTCCATTTGGTTTATTGTTTTATTTTATTTTGTTTTGTTTTATTTTATATTTATCTGGTTTCTTTATCTGTTCATTTGTTAAAATAATTTTATTTCCTTGATTTTTATAATTTTTTAATGTTTATTTATTTTTGAGAGAGAGATAGAGTGAGAGTGGGAGAGGGGCAAAGAGAGAGGGAGACACAGAATCTGAAGCAGGTTCCAGGCTCTGAGCTGTCAGCACAGAGCCAGCTGTAGGGCTCAAACTTGCAGACCATGAGATGGTGACCTGAGCCAAAGTCAGACGCCTAACCAACTGAACCACCAGGGACCCCTCCTCGATTTTTAAAATAAATCTATTTAAAACTTGTAGTCTAAGTTCAACATCTAAAGCATAGTGGGCATGATTTCTACTTATCACTGGTTTAACATAAATTGCATGTTTTAAATTTGCATGTCTAATGATGTTAGATGAAATACTGAACATTTTAAGTTACATTTTATAGATATCTCACATTGTGTTTCATCCTCAAAGAGAGAATCTTCACTCTTGAGGAATTCAGTTACCGTTCGAATGATTTGAAATTTGTAAATGGTTAGGGTAAATCAAAGAAAACCCAGAGAGATCTTTCCTGAGCAGGTCTAACTTAGCAAGACAAAAATCATATGGTGTCACCCTCCAGGTCCTAACAGAATTCTCTAATCTAAGATAGGATGGTTCTAGAATAATTATATTATAGTGTAGCAATTCTCAAAATGTAGTGTGTTTCTGCTGCACTCCAATACGCTTTCGAGATATCTGTTAGTTTAAGCTATTTTCATGAATATAATATGTGGGATTTTTCTTTTTTAGCCTTTTAGCATGTTGACATTTATAAAGATGGCCCTTAAGCATTGGCTGATAAATCTGCTGATGTCTTCTCAGAAATCAAAACAGTGGCACTAAACTGTGCTAGTAAGTATATATTCTTCAGCTTTCCATATCTACATTAACTTTTACTTGTGACTACACTGGATCAGTCAGTAAAGTTACCGATTTATTAAATCCTGTAACTTTGAGCATACTTTTGAATATCCGGCATGAGAAAATACAAAGGATAGTGCTGAATACTGAAGAATGATAGGTTTTCGGAGAAAATCTTTTGGATACTGAGTTTGAAGCTTAACCAGGCACTTTTTAAATTTTTTAATGGAACATCATTATGACTTAAAGTGGCTGAAAGACAAATTATATTTAGTCAGACACGTAGTTTGTAGAGTTTCCCAAAAATTAACAAAGTGAGCCCGTGCTGTCACTCCAAAGAAAATAATAGGCAATATTTGTTTTTCCTTATATCATTTGAGATAGTTGAAGAAAAGAGAGAATTTTTGAAAACTTTCATCTTCAACTAGAGGACTGACAAAACTAAGTGTTCTCATGAGATCCATACAGCTTTTAGAATTGTGAGTTTCTACAGTGTATAATGAAATATATCAACATTTGAAAGAGCTCCATCACTCATTGAACCCAAGTGGACAATGCCTACTTAATGTTACAAAACCATATGTATGGAAAGGATCCATTCATTGATATGATCCCAGCTTCCCCTTCACAACTAGTCATAAGAACAACCAATATTTTATTTGAAATGTAGAAAGGATATCCAAAATTATCAGAAAAATAGATTAATATTTCTCCTTTTAAAACCACACATGTATGTGAAGCCATATTTTCCCTCAGATAAGTCTATCAAACTTATCAAACATATCAGACCAAATAAAGAAGGCAGACGTAAGAATACAACTAACTTCTTTTAGGCTAGTTATTTAAGTCATTTGCAAAAATGTGAAATACCACTTTTCTCAATATAATTCGGTTTGTTTTGGAAAATATCATTATTTTCATAAAATTATATTGTTTACATTTCTTTTTAGTGTATTATTATTGCTATTTTAAATGGATTAATAAGTAAACATCCCTGAAATTTTTCAGTTTTAATTTTGAATATGGCAACCCTTTACACCTCAGGTGTATGCTGAGGTGTTAATGAAATGTTAATGAGCATCCCTTCGCTGAAAACCAACATCCACTGACAAGGTGCTTCACCAATCCTGCTCAATTTGAAATGTCTCCACTCTGTTCTGATCCTTGTATCAGGTGCTATGTGATGAGTTCTAGGAGGTTGTACCAGCTTATTTAAAACCCAGCCTGCAGCCAAGAACTGATGGGTAATCCCCCTCTACGTGGCTTCCTTTTCTGCACAGCTAACTCCTCTCCAGTGACCACCATACATACTCCCACGGCTTCAGTTGACCCAAACTTTGATCTCTGCCTCCTCAGCTCAGCAAGATTCCTATGCTCTGTTCATATTCCACTTTTCTGCTCTCTCTTCACCCTGGGTCGGAAGTGGTTCTGAGGCAGAGAACTGAGTGAAATTCTTCCAAGTGGTGCTGACATGAGCTAATATTAGCCACTGGCTAAAACCCAGTACACCATCTATCTTGCCTAGTTTTACAGTTTATTTTGGTGAGAGGAATTGCCCGATGCCTTTAGCAGAAATCAAAACTTTTTCATTTAAAAGTTTATGCCTGGCGCATAGCGTCATTCTTGGCACATTATATTCTGAGAATTCATTATCAAATAATACATGTATATATGTATGAATAAACACATAGATAAACAAACAAAAGAGATGGCCAAGTGCCCATATTTAGAAATGAAATCATTTCTCTTGGTCTTAAATTATGACTATCTCTCTCAAACTACAAAGGAGCAATGAGGGGGGGGATTGACGAGACCAAAGGGTTCAAGTTGCTTTTTCATAATTGATTTTTATTAAGATAATAACTTTCATACATTAAAATTCATTTTAAAATCTAGGCCTCTGGATTGTAACTAACTCATACAGTATTGTAACCACCAATACAGTCAATACATAGATATTTTCATAATCAAGTTTCCTCATGACCTTTTATAGTCATTGCCTCTCTGTGCCCAGATCCTAAAAAACATTGATCTATTTTCTGTCCTTCCTTTTTTGTCTTTTCAAAACCTAATATAAATGAATCAAACAGTCTCTGATCATTTTATTCTAGTGCTTTTTCTCAGCATATTGCATGTAGTATTTATGTTGTATCAGTGGCTTGATCTTTTTATTAGTATTATTCCACTGTACAGATGGATCCCAGTTAGTTAATAATACAAATGGAAGGATATTTGGCTTGTTTCTTTTTGTGGGAGACTATGTATGGAAAGCTGAAACATAAAGCTATGATTTTTGTGTGTGTGAACATATGCTTTAATCTCCCATGGTTAAATATCTGGAAGTAGAAGTGCTGGGTCACATGGCAAGTATATACTTAGAGTTCTAAGAAATTTCCAAACTGCTTTTCAAATTGGCTAGATCCTTTTGTGTCCCTAACAGCTTCTTTTAAGAGTTCAGTTACCCTTCATACTTTATAGCATTTTTATCATCAGATTTTTAATTTACATATTTATTGTGTGTAAAGTAGTGTCTAGTTCTGGCTTTAATTAGCATTTTACTTTCTCTTCCCCTTTCCAAGTTGTTTAAGCCCTCCCACAGGAAGAAGATCCGGAAAGGGGCTTTATGCTCTTCTTTGAGCAGTGGCTGATACCCTCCTGCAGGCTTCTAACCCTTCAGTCTCCTGCCCTTTTTCCAACCTTTCCTGGAAATGCATCCCCGCTACTGTAGAAAAGAACCCATGATTGTGTACAAGCTCCCTTTGTGTCTACAGATTCAAGAAGATCTATCCACTCAAACTATATCACACTTAATCTTTAGTGATTTGTCTTAAAAATTAGCTAAATAAATTTTTAAAAAGCAAGTGAAACATGGGCGCCTGGGTGGCTTGGTTGGTTAAGTGTCTGACTTTGGCTCAGGTCATGATTTCACAGTTTGTGGGTTTGAGCCCCACGTTGGACTCAGTGCAAACAGCTCAGAGCCTGGAACCTACTTCAGATTCTGTGTTTCCCTCTCTCTCTGCCCTACCCCACTCATGATCTCTCTCTCAAAAATAAGTAAACATTAAAAAATTATTTAAAAAGGCAAGTGAAACTTTGTTAATAGGAATTAAGGACCTGAAAATGAAGGGATATACTATGTTCATGGATTGGTTGTCTTGAGAGCATTAGGATGCCCCTTATCAATTTGTACTATAGGTTCCATACTATTCTTATAAAATACCAGATTTATACATTAAATTTGACAAAATTATTCTAAAATGCATTTGGGAATGTAATATACATACAATACATATAATAGTAGAAGCATTTTTGAAATGGATGAGTAAGGTTGAAAGAAGTATAATATAAAATGTCAAAACATACAGAAATAGACCTAAATATATACTGTTACTTGATTTTCAGAAAAAGGGTCCATGCATTACAATTGGAAATTGAATATCACTTTAAGATATAGAAAAACAAAATTATATCTTATGGAAAAAAAAAGAACCTGTATTTATAGCATAAGGGAAAAAAATCAACTGGAGAAGGAGCACAGACCCAAATATAAAAACTAAAACTCTATGACTTGTAGAGAAAAATACAGTAGAATATTTTTAAACACCTTAAAGTAGTCAAATATTTCTTAAACAATACACAGAAGTCACAGATAACAAAGAGAAGGTGGAATTTTATAAAAATTTATGCTGTTCAACTAAGGCACTGTGAATTAGGATCTGTGTCCAGAACATATAAAGAGCATTAACAAATCAGTACATAGGATGCAGACAACCTAATGTGGGGGGTGGGGGCAAGGAGCCAGAGACTTGAATGGTCACTTCAGAAATGAGACTATCCAAGGGGTATGTACATGAAAATACATTCAAGACTATCACTCATCAAGGAAATAGAAACGGCAACTGTAAGGAGATCATTGTGCTCCCATCACATGGTTAAGGTTGTAAGTGCTGGAGACAAAAAAGCAACTGGAATTCTCAGACATTGATTGTAGGAGTTAAAACGGTATGCCATGTTTAGAAAACTGTGTAGCAGTTGTTAATAATGTTATATGTAATATATATATGTTACATATATATGATAAAGTGTATATACACACACACACACACACACACATATATATATATATATATATCTCCCTAACATTTCACTCCTACTACTCCTAAGTACTACAAACATGAAAAAAATTATTTCCAAATTGATTGCACACAAATATTGCATACAAATATCCATGGCAGCTGTGTTAATAGCTAAAAGCCAGAAAAAAAATTGCTCATAGATAAACATTTTACACATTCATAAACTATTCTAAAATGTTTTATAGTTAAACTTTAGGAAAGTCCTGATTAATGCACATTTTTGCAGTAAAACTGTTGTAAAATAGTGGCTTTGATACAAAGCATGAACAGTAGGGTCACCCACACACCCCTGAACTGCAAGAATGGCAAGGCTGAGAATGTGGAAAAGTAAAGCTTAGGGATCACGACATTTGTCATGATTGGTGAAGCAAAAGCAATATCATTTTGGGTTAATCGAGGAGATAGAATTTGATATTCACTGGAACAATGCAAAGGATATGGCAAAAAAAAAAAAAAAAAGACTTGACCAGTTGAAAACAAATCTGAGTTAATTATGTCAGAAGCTAGTATAAGCAATATGCAGAGCAAAACTAAATAGGGCCATGTGTTTGTGGGAGTCTGGAATTATTTTATATATAAACATGGATTCTTTGGAAGTAGCCCTAAGATTCTATGGGTAATAAGTAAAGAGAGGTGTTTATTTTAAATAATTCTAAGCCATAGCAGTACAATGAGCTCCACAGACACAGTGCCAGGGCAACTGAGAGCCAGTCGAAGACTGGGCGACCTGTGCCTTGCGGGGGAAAGTCATTCAACATGGACTAAGGCGATCCTAAGAAGCTGGGAAGCAAAATATCATCATATGCATTCTTTGTGCAAACTTGCAGAGCGGAGCACAAGAGGAAGCAGCCAGGTGCTTCAGTCACCTTCTCCGAGTCAGTTAAGAAGTGTTCAGAGAGCTAGAAGACCATGTCTGCTAAAGAGAAAGGAATATTTGAAGATGTGGCAAAGGTGGACAAGGCCCACTATGAAAGAGAATACTGATAATCCCCCTAAAGGGGAAACAAAAAAGGAGTTCAAGGACCCCGGGGCACCCAAGAGGCCTCCGTTGGCCTTTTCCTCATTTTGTTCTGAGCATTGCCCAAAATTCAAAGGAGAACATGCCTACCAATCTAAAGGAAAGCCTGACGTGGCAAAAAATTACAAAAAAAAAAAAAAAAAAGTCATCAAGTCTGAAAGAAACAAGAAGAAGGAAGAAATGAAGAAGAGGAGGAGGAGGAGGAGGAGGAAGATGAAGAAAGTGATGATGAACAATCTGGCTTTAGCACAGTTTTTGATCCATAAAACATTTAACCACCCTGTACACAACTCACTCCTTTAAAATTTTTTTTTTAACGTTTATTTATTTTTGAGACAGAGAGAGACAGAGCGTGAACAGGGGAGGGGCATAGAGAGAGGGAGACACAGAATCCGAAACAGGCTCCAGGCTCTGAGCTGTCAGCACAGAGCCTGACGCGGGGCTCGAACTCACAGACCGTGAGATCATGACCTGAGCCGAAGTCGGACGCTTAACCGACTGAGCCACCCAGGCGCCCCCAGCTCACTCCTTTAAAAGAAAAGTTATAACGTAAGGCTGTGTAAGATTTGCTTTTAAACTCTCCAGGAGCTTCTTTTGTTAACACTCTACCGAATGTGTCTTTGGGTAGCCCTGGTCTGGTGGTATTTTCCATAGCTGCTCCCTCTGGCCGGTACAGTATGGGGGTTATATATTGGCCTGGGAACTTAAAGCAGGTTCTGGTTGGTGCACAGCGCACATGGGTTCTATAAGGGGATGGCAATTTGTCACCTTCAGTCACCTCTGATGCAGCTTATACAAAATCATCGTTGTTCTTTTAACTGAACACCATTCTGTAATTGCAAAAAAAAAAAGTTGCAGCTGTTTTGTTGACATTCTGAATGCTTCTAAGTAATGCAACTTTTATTAAGGTTGTTTTTCAAAAACTATCCTACCTTTTTAAGTCTATTATTATTTTGAATTCTCTTTCACTGACGTATAAGTGATAGAAAACTGTGGGAAAGCATTTGAAAGTCTGAGGCAATTTATATGGTAATTTATGATTTCCAAATACACCCCTAAATATTTTTGTACGTGTTCTATTGTGAGAGAGCAACAACTACTTTACAACTGCTTCTGGAAGAATGTCAGTAGCACGCCCTCTCTTTGGAAACAGGCTGAACGAGACGCATGGCAGGACTTTAGGAACACTATACAGAAAATTCGCCCCTCCTATGCCTCACAAGCCTACCATGTACTTTTGCCAAAACCCTGCCGGAAATGAGTCACGACTTTACATCGATTCGCCAGGTTTTTCATGCCATTCTGTAGCGTCATCTCTTGGTCTCTCTTCCTTAGCCTTCTGTCGTTTGTCTTGTATTTCTTCTGCTTCTCTATCTTAATCTCGCTTTTTTACATTACTGTGCCTCATCTAATTTTTCATCTTTTCTCCATTCATGTTGGAAGTGATGCAATGCTCTCCACATGCAAATGCTACTTTGAGAAGGGAAAAAGTGAGTGACTACAGTTCTGATTAATATACATACACAAGAACGGCAACTATTATTCATGGAGAACAATGTCCTTTTAAGTCCTCACCACTGCCCCCAAACAGCATTATATGATGACAATAAAGGGTGACTGCCAGCGAAGAGAGAGAAAGATATAGAACAGCTGGCAGTATGTTTTTCAATTTTCTTCCATGAAAATGACTGTGGATTTTCATTCACTTTCTTCATTAACTGTAACCCTTTTCACTCCGTGGAATAACATGTACTTCAAGAGTCAGTAAGTATGGAAAAAAGATTAAAAGTAATAATAAAAAAAAAGACAGACTAGGTTTCCTGTTCAGATAATTTTGAAAGCTTTACTCAAATACTACATTAAAAAAAAAAATAATAAGGGGTGCCTGGGTGGCTCAGCTGGTTGAGCGCCCAACTTCAGCTCAGGTCATGATCTCATGGTTTGTGAGGTCGAGCCCCACATTGTGCTTGCTGCTGTCAGCGCGGAGGCTGCTGATCAGAAGATCTTCTGTCCCCCTCTCTCTGCCCCTCCCTTGCTCATGCTCTTTCTATCTCAAAAAGAAGTAGACATGTTTAGAAAATAATGATGTGAAACCTGCAATGTATTCATTGGTGTCTATCCATTGAATGTCTCACCTTAATATACATTCCTGGATGGATTATTTGGGTTTGGCCAACATACACAGGGAAACATGTGACAGGCACTTGGTTCATGATGTCTCCAACATGTATTTTAATACTTGTATATGATATACAATACCTGACAAATATGTCACTATATGTTCACTGGAATGTGTTTTGTATCCATAATATGTACATCAGCCTTTGTAGTCGATGTGGGTATTTTTTATCCTAGAACTCAGTCATGCTCTATGAACAATGATGTCTTCTGAAAAAAAATATTATGTGTCTATAATTGACGCTGTGTGTTTCTAGTTCATTCATTTTCAATAGTGAATGCTACTCTGTCCTTTGAGTGTAGGAGAACATATTCATTGACTCTCATTCTAATGGACTTTTGGGATATTTTAAGTTCACAAAGGCTGCATGGAGTGTTCTTTTGCCTCCTCACACTGCTGTTGCACAAGTGGAAGCTCCAGAATGTTGACCCTTCCTCTTGTGAAATGGGAAGCATTTAGAGAGTTTTAAATAGAGGAGCGACGTGATATGCCATATTGTTTAAAAGACTCATTCTATCTACTAAATTGAGAATAGACTGTAAGTCAGAAGAAAAGAGGCGAAAATAGTTTGGGGGTGATTCTAGTACATGGGGAAGGACATGCAATGGACAGATATCAAAGAGGTAAAATCAATCAAAATGACCAGGGCTATAAGAGAAGGAGGTACGTAACGTAGTGGCAAAATGGTAAAATCTCTGTCATTCTGGGTCCGTGAATTAGTATGAGGAGCAGGGCACATATAGGGGGTAAATTAGTCTGTTTTGTTCATCCACTGGACTTTGAGATTTCTTTCTTTCTTTTTTTTTTTTTCCTGTCTTAATGTGGCATAACCTGGCCTATTCTGACTGAGGTGGTCATGGTTAGTATTGCCAGGATCATTTGGTAGCCAAAGGGGTAGAATTCCTTTAGTATTTAAAATACCAGGTATCTTGGGGCTCCTGGGTGGCTCAGTCGGTTAAGTGTCCGACTCGATTTCAGCTCAGGTCATGATCTCAAGGTCGAGAGACTGAGCCCCACGTTGGGCTCTGCACTGAGCATGGAGCCTGCTTAAGATTCTTTCGCTTACCCTCTGCCCCATCCCTGCTTGCAAATGCATATGAACGTGCTCTCTCTCTCTCTCAAAAAAAATCAAATAAATAAAATCTCAGGTGTGTTATTGTAAGGAGTTGTGGTAGGTAGAGTTCTAAGACGACCCTCAAGAGTTGCACCTCGCTGTATACTCTTACACAGGTGAAACTCTGCTGTAATCAGGGTTGGCTCTGTGGCAGAGGTAAAGGGGTTTGTTTAGATGTAGTAAGTGCTCCAGATCAGCTGGAGCCAATTCATCTGTTGGTCTTGAGTTAAACAAAGGGAAAGTAACATGAGTTGGCCTGACTTAATCAAGTGACACCTTTAGAGAGGAACCAGACCCTACAAGAGACATTCTCCTTCCCACCTGATGGAAACAAAAGTTCATGCTGTGAAGCAGATGGTCTGAGGTCTTTAGGAGCCAAGGGCCCCAGTCCTACAACCACAAAGACCTGAATTCTGCCACAGGCAAGGGGTCTCAGAATTTACGTTAAATGGCAGCTACTTCACTATAAGATCTAAATGGATTAGTGCCATAGGTGTGTGGTGGCACTGGAAAAACAAGATGTGACACCAAACACGGAATGTCAAGAGACAAAAATTTAGCCTATTAATGGCCATACTAATTTTGTGTTTGGCCAGTTGTTTGCTTCCTCATTTTCTATTAATGATCTAGTTTATGGCCACTTATTTAGACTAATTAGGCTTTAAATCATATATACTTATATACTTTTATTTTGTATCTACCCAGGCTTGGATTTATATAATTTATTTGGTAGTGGAAATGAATCTAATTGTACATTATTGTAATTTCTTAAGGACCGAAACACACTACTGATCCTTAAATTGCAAAGCATGTGGTCTTAGTTAACAGCCCGTTGGGGATGATTTGAATATTAAGTTCAATGAATTGTATAGTATGTTAAGTAAGGGAGAAGCAAAACAAACAGTTGAGCGAATTGCAATTTTAGCATATCACACCCTCTACAAAATTGCCATTTCTCACTTGGGGATACTCTGTGGGACACAATACAGTATCTTCAAAGATAACCCTCCCATAATGTTTTAATCCACATGATATAATTAATTTACAGTATCTGAGTTAATAAACTATTTTTGAAAGATAAGCATAGTGCTTTAAACTTTAAAAAACTCTTGCAGTCTGGTAATATCATCTTAAGTTAAAAGATGGTTAAGGTAAGATGGTTCGTGAGTTCGAGCCCCAAATCACACAGCCAGCGCGAAGCCTGCTTGGAACTCTCATTCTCTCCCCTCTCTCTGCTCCTCCCCTGCTTGCACTTTCTTTCTCTCTCTTTTTCAAAATAAATAAATAACCTTAAAAAAATAAAACAGGGGCAACTGGGTGGCTCAGTCGGTTGAGCGTCTGAGTTCCGCTCAGGTCATGATCTCACAGTTTGTGGGTTCGAGCCTCACGTCGGACTCTGTGCTGACAGCTCAGTGCCTGGAGCCTGCTTCAGATTCTGTGTCTCCCTCTCTCTATCTGCCCCTCCCCTGTTCACACTCTGTCAACCTCTCTCTCAAAAAATAAATACGCATTAAAAAATTTAGAATAAAACAAAAACAGTATAAATTTTAGTAGTGTACATGTTTATAAAATTGTTAATACTGGCTTTGTGTCACTTCAGCAAGCTGGTAAGAAATTTACCCTCGATGAGCTTCAATTTTCTCACACCAGTAAGACGAATGAGCCCAATCTCAGCATAATTGTTAGGTAAATGTGTGTAAAGTTGAACATAATTTTACACACTGAACATAAGAGGCTGTTCAACCCCCTGACATGATTTCTCTAGCTTTGTTTTCCCTCCTTCCTTTCTCTGTTCTTGTCCAAGTCAGGGCACAGGATCATCTGACATGGACAATCCAAACATACGCAGCAAACCAAATCCTCTATCCGTGGAGTTTCACTGTGTGTCAAAATAGTAGTCATTTTCCACAAATTCTGGAAAAAAAGTCTCCCTACATTTCTAAAGGTAAATATGAAGGCATCATAGTTGCAAAGTTAATTTTATAATAAAAATAGTTGTTATCACATCTGACTAATAACTGAGAAACAGATGATTTGAAAATTGTGACAAAATAGTATGTGTCTCCTCATTGACAGCTTATCAACCTAAATTAGCCCAGGCAGAATAAGAAGATCACAACTGTTTTATATATCAGGAGAGAGTTTAGTAATACCCATACATTAATTTGGCAAAGTCTGTACACTAATTCCTGGAGGCAGAGAACATAGCTACATGTTAATATTTTTCATGAATTTAAGTATTTGGACTATAACAAATAATAGGTTGTTTAAAGGATTTAGATCAGCTCAACCAGCATCTCAAAAATATCCGGACTGCACATTTTCACCTGAGAATTCACTTTGTGAGTGCTCTAATACAGACCTTATCAAAATCTGGCTGTGAAAAAATAATGGAATAAGTGTTAAGAATACGTAACGTGTTTCTCACTGAAGTTCTATTCTTTTGTAAATATGAAAAGAAAACCAAAATGTTTTGTATTCTGGATATGTTACTGACTTCTCGGTAAAATAAATAAATAATCAATCAATCAATCAATCAATAAAATATTTTTTAACTGCATCCATATCAAAATTAGTTGTGTGTCATTCATTTCCAACAACTTCAGGGAACTGGGACATATTAAGGACTAATGCCTGCAGAAAAACATGTAGGCAGAACCCTACTGACAGTTCCAAATGGGAACCAAAGCCTGGCTCCCACTGTCGAGGAAGTGTTGAAATAGGGGGTATTAAAGCTATTATAGCAACTAAAGGAAAGCAATGTCTGTCTGGATTTGAGTAGTGACTTTCGGAAAGGGGGTATGTTCCGAGGATGAATTGATCTTTGGATAGTCTAAGAAAGAAAGGGTAGGAAAATCTGTGAACTCAGTTTATTGTTAAAACAATGTTAAATCACATTTTATATATTAAAAACAGGAAGAAAGATAAATACAGCAAATGGCACCGGGGAGATGAGTTGTGAAGTCGAAGCTAAACACACAATATTACCCCGCTACTACTTCCTTCTCTATAACTTTATGTTCTTCTGGCTCTTTGGAGAGACTCAGTGGGCACTAGTCAGTCACTGGCCACTGGAGAGCTCATGTCAATCCACCGCTGTGGTTTCAAACAAGCAAAATTTCAAAACCTATGAACATGCCCCTTATGTAATTTAGTAGAACTTTAAAGTTCTAGGATGTAGTTAAGATGTTGAATCCTATCTTACTAGAATGGAATTTTCCTGGCTTAACAAAGACTGATCCCCAATTTTCAAAAAGTGGGCAAAACATTTAAGAGACACGTCATCAAAACCACGTATGAGTGTAATAAGCCCATGAAATGTATCTTACTTCTTTAGTCATAAGGCAAAGGCACATTAAATCACAATGTGACATAAATATTCACATAGTCGAGAATAGTCAACATTGAAGACGGGCAAATCAAGTGTTCGTGTGGATACTGGATGACTAAAAGTCTCAAAAGTTGCTCATGGGAATGCAAAATAGTATAATTACTTTAAAAATCTTTGTGCCCATTTTTATAAAGATACGATTCCCGTAAGATCCAGCAGTTTTACTCCTAGATAATTACTGAAGAATAAAAAATGTATATGTTCACACAAAGTCACATACTCAAATATTTTTGCAGCATTACTTAAGGTAGCCAAAAATAAAAAGAGAATTAAAAAGGCAACTAATACCATCAATAAGTCAATAGCTTCACAACAAAAATAAACTCTAGAAAAAGTAAAATTCTCGAAAATATGAAATGATGCTGACAGAAAGCACCAGAGACGGTGCTAGGGTGGGACAGGTGACTGGCTGCCCAGGTGCGCAGGGGACTTCATAAGTGACCGAAATATTGTCTTCTGATGGCAGCCTCGTCTGATTGTATATTTCAAACGGTTGACTTCTATTTTATGTCAAATCTAAAAATAATAATAGGGCAGAATTGTACAGGCTAAAATCAACATGCAGTAACACCTTACAGAGAAAATTAAACTGTTCTCTTATGTACTTATTATTTCTAATCAGTAGGTTAATAGAAAAGTCCACTTCTAGTTTATTCATGCTCATTTCCCTCTTATCATCACTTTAAGGATTATGACCACTAATAAATCCCTATCCAAAGTGCTATTCCGATCAAGACCCTAGGCTAACTTCCATTAATCAGAGGCCCTTTGAAATGCAGAAAAAGAAACTAGTTTAAAAGCCACTCACCAAACACCTGAAACATGGATCAGTTTAAGGTTAACATGCTGGGTGTAGCTTTAACAAAACGTTATAAGCATGGAAATTGTTACAAGTGACTCTCAAGCCTACTTTCCCCAATTACACCTACCCTACTGCAACACCATACAAATTATGTAACTGTGATTATAACTCTATACAAATGTACACACACACAGATGTGTAAATGTGCAATGTAAATGTACATTATCTGTATGAGGTGGTGATGGTGACGGTAAACTCACTTCTTACACCTCCATGTGACCCTCTGTAGACAAAAACAATTCTCCAATGTGACCACAGGGACACGGTGTCCCTCAAAAGACAGAGAGAAGGTTGTACAGCGAGTCCAGGAACAAATAAAAGACCACGGACACACTGAGCAGGGACCTAAATTCCATCTTTGAAGTCACATCTTAATGCGGACACCACACTTGGGTTTTGGTTCCCCAAGAAAAGCAGCAGAGTGACAAGATCACTAGCTATCAAGAATGAAAGAGAACTATTAGTGATCATGCAGGAGGGAGCCTTGGTCCCACAGGTGGCCCTTCTTTTGACAGAGCTATTAATAAGTCAGTGCACAGAAAGAGGCAATCCTGAACTTGAGTTTAGAGGTAAATCACGGAAAGAGATGAGCTGCGACGCGAAACTAAGTGGCAGGAATATTTTTGCTGTGGCTCCAAGAAAGTAATTATACTTTGGAGAGCCTCCAGGGTTTCAAGGGGTGGTGAGATCTAATATTCAGTTTTAGCTGACACTGTCGTTTGCTCATTGTTGTTAACCACCTGTGGGAGATCATGAGAAGACATTTACGTTCAAATTCAAGTTGATATAAGAAAGAGATAGCGAGCGCCTTCCATGACAGATGCGATAAAAGTGACACTGAGAATCAAGGTGAAGACAAAATTCCTATCCGGAATCATCTTTAAGAACATGAACCTCCTTAACTATGGAGATATAATGAACAGGATGTGATTTAGAAGGCTTGCATTAGGATATGTTTTTGAAGTACTGTAGTAATCATGGACAGAGATACAGTTTTCATTGAACTCTTGGTAACACTAAGCACCTTTTCAGTAGCAAGTAATCATTAAAGTCCGCAAAGCACTTACTGATGTGGCTCTTATGACAAACAAAATCATTTACATTTAATATTTAATCAAAAACTTGCTTGGCATAATTCCTGAAGGGTACTTTCAGGCAGATGAGTAAAGAATGATTTTTAACTGCATAATATGGTAGAAAGAATGTTGAGAGCCTTGCTTGTAGAAGTTTCGTAGAGAAAATGAAAGCTTAGTCAAAAATTTTTTATATAGTTTACATTAGAATAAAATATTTGGAATTTTTACAGAATATATTTTATATTCTAGGATTGCTTTAAATATTTTTCTAGTTATTCTGAAATTTATCCCTAAAGTTATATACTGTCATTCCAACTGTAGTATTTTATACCATATTTCCAAACCTAAAACAAATTTCAATCCATAGAAAGGTAACGTATTTATAATCTGATAATTTGATTTTGTGATCATTCATATCATTATCATCATAAGAGCATTTTTCCTTTTAAATTATTTTGAAAAATTTTTTCAGATTCTGTTATTTAACAAAGTGAATAACTTTATTCCTACAAATCAGCTGATGGAAGTTCAAGGATTCTTCTAATTACACAGTAAGTAAAACACATTGATTCTTTTCTGATTTACATCTGAGAATACTTTGTGCTGAATCATTGATGGTGAGCTTTCTTACCATGTAGCAATGAAATTGCTTGCTGATAGATCTATTCATTTAATCATTAGACGACAATTTCACATGTATTGTGAATTTTTTTTAAATTTTTTTTAACGTTTATTTATTTTTGAGACAGAGAGACACACAACATGAACGGGGGAGGGTCAGAGAGAGGGAGACACAGAATCTGAAACAGGCTCCAGGCTCTGAGCTGTCAGCACAGAGCCCGACGCGGGGCTCAAACTCACGGACCGCGAGATCATGACCTGAGCCGAAGTCGGACACTCAACCGACTGAGCCACCCAGGCGCCCCTTGTCTGATATTTTTAATGTGAATTATAAGTCACCCTCTTGTTGACTTGTGAATAATCTACCATAATTGGGTTTAGTGTCACTGTTCTTGAATGCCAGCACCCGTCCAATTTACATTAGGATGTATGGAATATAGAAGAGACGCATTTTTAGAAATGTTAAATGAATACAAGCGTGTTTAACAAGCAAATTCAGATGACATTTTGTGGATTTCCTTGTAAGAAAGTTTACAGAGTCTGACCGTGGGGACAAATAAATTTTAAATGAAAAGAAGAAAAACTCTTTTTCAAGAACCACTGAACAATTAGTATCCCGAAAAATTGTTAGGATATTTTAATAGTTCCTATGAAAGGTCAAATGCTAACTTGTGCTGTTATTTTAAGGAAATAAAAGGTGTTTCATAGAGGAAAATCAACTAAGGGAGAAATATATCATTTTAACAGGGAATTTTATTTTAGAAATAAACATAACGCAGTAATGTGAAATATTCTTTCATTGTTCATAATCAACTACGTTAATTTAGTGAATAGCTAATAAATCAACCTTTTAATATATGAATATATAAATTATTGAATATTGGATTTTCTACCATAAAAAGAAGATTTCACCTTTTATGAAAATAATTGGTTTCCTTATTATATATAACTAAATTAAAAGAAGCTACTGCAGTGTTTGATACTTATATAGTTGTGATTGGTCTACTCTATCTCAACTTGTAATAGTAGGAGTAACATCATAATCAAATAGCGATTAGACCCGTAAATTAATATCTCACAGTGCTTACTACATGGAAGATATCTGTTAAATGATACACTCCTTTATTTCCAGTTTCTCCATTAATAAACAGGTCTCTTTTAGCTGCAGTTTATATTCTCCTCTTTGTTGAATAAGGTAAGGGGTATGATTTCCAAATGAAAAGAAAGCATTTCAAAACACTGCTCAATATAAGAAAATATTACTTAAACTACAGAGCGATGCACAGCACTTAGTTTCGTATGGAATAAGGGAAATCTCATTCAAATTTATAAGCCATGTGTAACCTCTGATTTAATGTGTTTCATGTTAGTAGCCTGTAAACATTATAAAATTTGAATGATTCCTATTATTTCAAAAGTCGATTTCAATTTTATAGGCTGAAAAATGAGATTTAAAGCTAGGGTTAATAGAATATTGGAAAAAATTCAACTACTTGTGATACACAAATTTATATAAAAAAATGAGACAAGTCAAAAAATGGATAAGAAATAAAAGGTAAATTAGCAGTTTAATACCGATGGGTTTCTCTAAAACTATAAAATATTTAAATTATCTGAGTATCTGTGTGAACTTAGTGATAGAAGTATACTATGCTTTGTGAAATCCAAAGAAGATCAATGCCCCAAAAACAGTTTGTAAAGGACCATGTTACTACAGGTGTGACCAAACCTGCTTTGGATTCTGTATCCCCCTCTCTCTCTGTCCCTCCCCCACTCGTGCTCTGTCTCTGTCTCTCTCTCTGTCTCACAAAAATAAATAAACACTTATAGATTAAAAAAAAAATAACTTGAAATAAAAAAGAAAACTACATGTAATTGGTAAATCTGAAAAAAAACGAGAAAATTTTAAAATAGAAATTAATCTGTTTTAAAGTTTCAAAGGAAGTTTTAATGCTTATACGATTTTAGAATGGCCAATTTTCTCAGTCTGAATAACATGCATTTCATGTGAAACTTTCCTATCAGTTTCTAATGTATAGCAAAGGAAAATACTATCCAGGGAGCCAAAATATAAACCCATTGTATATAAATAAATGAAAGTATAGCAATTTTTGGTGATAGAAAAGTCAAATTACCTGTAAATAATTTGCATGTTACTGCAAGATATAAAAACAAGTTGATAAATATAGGAAATGTAACATCTTGGTAAAATAATTCAAATTATCTTCCTATGGACGAGTAGCTAATCCCACAATTTACAGGTATGTAACAGAAAAGGATTAATTTCTTTTGATTTTTTCAGATCAGTGTTCAGATAGATTCTGGCCGCCATTTAAGATTCCCACCACATGAGTGTTTTCTGTGGTATGAATACTGGATCTTGGGGAAATAAATTAGACACTCAGAGCTTTATCACATATTTTCACATAAAAGATGCATATTAACTGTTTTCAATTATTGTGACTTGCATTTGTCAACAATATAGTTTTCTTGCCTTATTTAATATTTGTTATTAAACAACTTACCTTGATAAAGACTGTGAATTTTGTCTTTTGTTACACGTATTAATAAATTAATTAAAAAGTTCAGAATTTCACATGCCTATACCTCCCAAAGAGGTGAGGAGGTAATTCAGAGATGTTTTAAACTAGAAGACAGGAGTGATGACACATATATATAAACTCCCCCAGAATGTAATTAGCGCACGCGTCTTATAAACAAGTTGAGAATTAAAGTCCCCTAAGTGTTAGTGAGACACTTTATTTTTAATTTATTTATTGTTTATTTTTCAGAGAGACAGAGAAAGCCCATGAGTAGGCAAGAGGGGCAGAGAGAGGAGAGAGAGAGAGAGGGAGAGGGAGGGTGGGAGGGGGAGAGGGAAGGACAGAGAGAGAGAGAGACAGAGACAGAGACAGAGACAGAGAGAGAGAATCTTAGGCAGTTGTACTCTCATCACAGAGCCCAGTGCTGGGTTTGTTACCATGAACCATGAGATCATGACCTGAGCCCAAATCAAGAGTCGGACGCTTAATCACCTAGATGCCCCATTAGTGAGACATTTTATAATAAATCCACAGCAACACAGATTGCAAATGAACAAAGGTTTTTATGCTATGATGTTTCAATAAAAGATTCAGAACAATTTAACATGTTAGTTCAAAAACAGGCTTTCTAAATCACTGTAAAATGACTTAGTTCATAAACTTCAAAAAAGAAATGTATTTTCTACTATTTTCCCCTGAAACTACTGTTGTGGAAAGGAGAATGTGAAACAGAATTACGTAACGGAAATGGGCAATATCAAAATAGATCTGCAAAAAGCTTTACTGCAGGATCACCTTGGCAATATTCCACATAAATTAGGTGTCCTTTGATTTATTTTCTAGTATTCGAATGCAAATAAAACATGGTCCTTTTGTCTGCCAAAAATAATTTTAGAATTAATTCACAAAAGCAAGCAGATTTTAAATAAACAAGAATTGTCATTGACTATCTCTGTAACATGGAAAAAAGTTCTTCCTGTCTCCCCTTCTTTCATCTCTAACCTTCAGGAGAGTCACCTCTTGACAAACTGTATGGTTTGAGGGGCGCCTGGGTGGCTCAGTCATTAGGCATCCTACTTCATTCAGCTCAGATCTGTGGGTCCGAGCCCCACATCCGGCTCTGTGCTGACACCTCAGAGCCTGGAGCCTGCTTCTGATTCTGTGTCTCCCTCTCTCTCTGCCCCTCCCCCACTCATGCTCTGTCTCTTTCCAAGCGTCAAAAATGAATGTTTAAAAAACTTTAAAAAATTGTATCTGAGAAATAAGTGATTACTGTTTGTGAATGCGCTTTACAAACTTGAAATTGGCAAATATGTGTTTTATTTATTACATAGTTATTACTTATTATTGCATATGTATGTAGCAGAATTTGGTTGTTTTGCATCTGTTCAGTAAATTTATGTTAACCTAATCCCAAGAAAGGGGACGCAGACATCTGTGCCATGCAAAGTAAATAGTAAGGTCTCATGCAAAATAAACCAGAGATTGGTTAGCCTTGGACAGTGCAACTTCCTGCTGGATCCTTCAAAAAAAACTTGAGCAAAAAAAAAAAAAAAAAAAAGTTTACAGTGTAAAGCTTTAGAGTCGTATAGTTTGTAGGTCAGTTTAAAGTCACCGGGATCTAAAACTACTTCCAATCTTCAGAATGGTCGATCTTCAATAATTGCTCTTGATTGGGTCATGGTTGTTCAGACTGGCCGGCCATTCTACTCACGCCACAGGTAGTTGAAACTTACATGTCTGTAACTTTCATGTGCATGTCTGTAATCATAATGTTGGCACAGGTGTCTTTTCCGTGGGGTTGGAAAGAGAAAGTGCGGCGCAGGTACCACATCCCAAAGGCATTAACTAACAGGGGGGCCAGAGGAAGTAAGTCAGGACAAAACACTGCCCCCTGGAGGTTCCAAAATGTATGTGACAGTATTTTCCTCTGACAATTTTACAGTTTTTCAGGGTCTTGACAAAGTTTGTGGAAGTCTGTATGTAGCTCGTTGAGCTTAGCGTGTAAGCAATTTTCATTCATAGAATCGAAGGTTGTGAAAGGTCAAAAACAATAACCCATAATCTAATATTCTTCATGGTAGTCTCCACGCACTATCAAACACAAATATGATTGAATTCGGTTTACGAACTATGCGGACAGCTCATGAGCTCTTATGTGCGGGGTGGACTGGGGAAACCACGTAGGCAATGTTTCAGGTAAGCGCTTGGTCTCACAATGTCCGCAGAGCTCCCCAAACTGACAGGTATGGAATCTGAGGTGGAGGCAATCCATTCTGGAGAGGGGATCAAGTGGATAGCAAATTCAGTCATGCGGCTTTGCTTAAAGTGTTAAAATGAGGGGCGCCTGGGTGGCGCAGTCGGTTAAGCGTCCGACTTCAGCCAGGTCACGATCTCGCGGTCCGTGAATTCGAGCCCCGCGTCAGGCTCTGGGCTGATGGCTCGGAGCCTGGAGCCTGTTTCCGATTCTGTGTCTCCCTCTCTCTCTGCCCCTCCCCCGTTCATGCTCTGTCTCTCTCTGTCCCAAAAATAAATAAAAAAAAATAAATAAAATAAAATAAAAAATAAATAAAGTGTTAAAATGAGAGAACAGCCAAGTGAGCGTTTTCCATGTAATTTTAATCAATTCGGTAAACAAGCAAATATGTAGCAGGTGCTTCAATAAGGGCTGGAGTAGAGAAGTGAAAAAAACAGACAACTTTTCCGCCCTCATTGAGCTTATCTCCTAACGGGAATTACATATCGGCCGTAAGAAATGAAGGAACATTTATGATGGATCAGCGTGAGGAGGTGACAACAACAAAATCAGAATGGGGAATTAGTAAGCTGGGCAGTACTGAAAATTTTCAGCAGTCCTTCTGAGAAGGTGACAGGTGTATGGAGTTGAATGATGTTAAAGAGCTTTCCAGGCAGAAGGAAGATGGCCCAGACATTGAGTTCAAGAAATGTCTTGCGTGTGGCATAAGCAGCTGAGTAAGTAAGGAGATTACTTTGCCAAGGTGAGCTAAAAGAGGGAAAGTGTCATAGTACACACAGACATGGAAGATAATGTAGTCATATCAATAGCTTTGGCTTCAATCTTTTATGAGTGAATTTAGGAGTATTTTGAACTGAGACAACATGATTTGGTGTATGTTTTAAAATGATCACTTTTAATGCTATCTTGAAGAAATACAGAGGGAAAACAGGTACTAAAAGCAGGAATACTCTTTAGAAAGGTCTTAGAATATTCCAGCAAAAGCTGCTGGTGACTTGTACCGGGTGTGGGCAGTGTTGATAGAGATGCGTTAAGATTCTGGGTACACCGTGAGGGCATAGTCAAATAAACCGTAGGAGGGATATGAAGGAATCAGAAGGAATCAGTCACACATAGGAGGGATATGAAGGAATCAGAAGAGTTGATGTCTGGAGATCTAATGTACACAGGGTCGCCATATTTAATGATACTGCATTGGATACTGGAAATCTGCTAAGAGATTAGATTCCAGGAGCTCCTATGCCACTCTCCAAAATAATATCTCTATGAGAAGGTGGATACGTTAATTAGCTTGACTGTAGTAATCATTTCACTGTATACATGTATATCAAATCATGTACTGCTTAAAAATATGCAATTTTTATTTTAAAAAAGACAGAAGTCCTAACAACATTTCGTATACTGGTTTGAATAATTCAGTGAGAGATAAATTGATAAACCCAGAGAAAAAGGAGTTTTTCTCAAACAAGAGAAAGTGGATCTATGCGTAAGAAGAGATGCCGATCTCAGCTGGATGCAAGAAAAATTTATCCAGGAGAGAAGGTAGAAAGAGTGGGCTCAGATGCAGGTGGTTACTTGCTTCTCAAAGTTTGTTTTTTTAACTGCCTTCAAATTTTTAGAGGAGCAGGAAACATGATGCCATCTGAAGGTAGGAGTAGAGAGTCTGAAGGAAAGCTGAAATCCTTAAATCCTCACCTGGTAGTGTGAGAGAGAAGTGCTGTGGAAAGACCACGGGATAGCCAGGGAACATCAAGTGCCCATCTGAAGTTACCGACCACAAATTAAAACAGAGAGCATCATTATGGTTCCATATATTATATACATTTCCATATATATTAACCAAGTTCATCATATTCATCTGTGAGGCCACAGACAACAATAAGGAAAAAGTTACACTTAAAAGACTCGTGGCTGCTTCAGAAGAACATGGTAGACGAATGAAGGAATAAACCAACCTACGTTATTTACATGGGAGTGATTATAATGATGCCCATGGATTTTAAGCCTGGAAATTTAGGGAATTTCGAATATGAAGGGTATTTGCGATTTCTGGGCTGATAGGGCGTGACAAGCAAAATAGAAGTTATGATGCAATTGAATTTGTGAAGGTGAGCTGCCAGAGAAAGTTTACTGGAAGTTTAGCAGAAGATGAATGGAGAGCGAAATGTTTGAAACAGGTTATGCTGGGGTTCCCATTATTAGTAATGAAGAGCTGGATTGTGACCAGCTCCTCATTACGTTTAGGGTAGGTTGGAGGACACACTCTTTAGTGGAGAAGAGTGAAGGAAATGAGAAACCAGTGGAAGGCTTCTCTAACTGGATACGGAACACACCCACACACTCACATGCGTGTTCTTACACACACAGCTACTCACACAATTCTTCCAGGAGGGCCGGCGTGGCTGGGAGCTTGAAACTGACCAGTCTTATATAGTGTAGTTGAACTTCAGTGTCTTTATGAAGAGGGAGCATGCAAAAGAAAGAGAATTCTTACACCCCGCATGCCCAGTTAAGAAGGTTGCATGGGAGAGGGGCGTGGTGGCAGGGAAAGCCTCAGTGGGTAAAAGTCCATCACAATGAAAGTAAGAAGTGCAAGTTCACAAAAGTGGTTGCGGGGAATTGAGATCCTGAGGGAGGAAGAACATGAAAAGGTTTCAGAAGCTGAGGAAGGGTGAAGGGCGGGCAACATGGACACATGTGAAGGTTACAGTCTGAGAATGAAGGGCTCACTGAGGACCCTCAGTGTCCTAGGGTCGTTGACATGAGCAGAAAATAGGGCGAGATGAACTCAGTTTTGGAACTGAGTTTTACCATCTGGAAGATGGTGGAGCAGCTGTGTGTACTAAGAGGGCAACTGGCAGGTGGCAGTTCTTCCCAAAGCAGGTGAATTTCTAGGACTGCTGCTTGACTGTTGCTTATAGAATTATGGAGTGCAAAAATCACTTCATTATTTCTAGTTCTCACATTTCTACTTCGTATTACTACTCATTCTTCTTAGATTTAGAAACTTAAGAGTTTTTCAGGTTTAATGTATATATATTTATTATTTTTTAAGGTTTGTTTATTTATTTTGAGAGAGAGAGAGAGAGGGAGAGAGAGAATCCCAAGCAGGCTCCATGCTGTCAGCACAGAGCCCAACTCAGGGTTCTATCTCACCAACTATGAGATCGCGACCTGAGCCAAAATCAAGAGTTGGTTGCTTAACTGATGGAGCCACCCAGGCACCCCAATATCTACATTTTTAAAACATATATATTTAAATTTATATTTAAATTTAAATGTATACACACACACACACACACACACACACATATGGTGGGTAAGAAAATTACAACTGTACTTTAGAAATAATTAACATCTTTAAAATATTTAGTTTTTCCTTCCAGTGTCCTACTAAATGTTCCTAGTCATTTTCCCCTTTTGTAATAGGACATTGCAAAATGTAAGCCAATTTACCTGTAAGTATAGTATAAGTTACAAAATGTTTCACTTTCAGTAACGACACATGAATACGGTTTCAGCCCAGGTTCTTCCTAGAATACCACCTGGGATATCACTGAGAATTTCACCTCCCTTAGCAGCTCCCAAAGGAGGTTTTCACCCACAACGTGCAGCCGGTTGTATTCCACAATCTGCTGGGCATACATGGGGGGAATGACCAGCTCTGGCTGCCTGTGTACCAGTTACACCAATACTCGGCGGGATTATGGGAGAAGATTTCCAAAGTATTTTTACTTTTAGATGCATAGTTTCTTCACCCTTAACAGTCACCCTGGCATAGAATAGGTCAATGTCTGCTAACTAAAAAAATCAAACAAACAAACAAAAAAAACTAGGAGTGTTTCTAGAGAAATAAACTGATTTTCTTCTCTGAGAGTTTGTTCTCACAAGCATGATTGTCCCAAGGGTCTGGGCTGAAGTCCCTGTATTCTCTCTGATTTATTTTACAATTCTTAATACAGCCTACTAACAAAATTCGACTTCCTTTAAAATCACTGCATAAAATATGATAATGAAAATGAATATTTATAAAATTCAATAGCATATTTTAAGGCAAAAAGACATAAACTACACCTGACAGTAACTGACATTTGAAATAATTTTCAGGTTTAGATGGTGTTGGTCTCTTTGCAATTTTTGTCATTTGCCATCTTTTTCGAAAAATTAAATTATCCAAATGGTTATCATTCCAAAATTAGGTACTGGATGTTATCTTCTGCTATAAATTTTTGATAACATATTAAATTAATCACAATTGCTCTTTATGAATGGTGAATGATAAAAACATACATATAAGCAGAACACTTAATTATCCTCTTTTTCATATGTAGTGGCTGTGTCTTTTATAAAATTATAAATAACAACCTACAACTATTTCTAAACAATTTTCTGATTTTCTAAAATAAAATAAAATAAAATAAAATAAAATAAAGTAAAGTAAAGTAAAGTAAAGTAAAGTAAAGTAAAGTAAAGTAAAATAAGACAAAATAAAATACTTTGACCAGGACTCTTTGGAAGAAATGCCTGATGAGCTGACTTGAGCAGGGCAGATAAAAGATGATAGTGGAAGGGGGGTGGGGGTGCCTAGGTGGCTCAGTCGGTTAAGCGACCGACTTCAGCTCAGGTCATGATCTCACGGTCTGTGAGTTTGAGCACCGCGTCAGTCTCTGTGCTGACAGCTCAGAGCCTGGAGCCTGC
The DNA here is from genome assembly GCF_024362965.1 of Panthera pardus. Taxonomy (NCBI): domain Eukaryota; kingdom Metazoa; phylum Chordata; class Mammalia; order Carnivora; family Felidae; genus Panthera; species Panthera pardus. The sequence goes on along the minus strand of NW_026526710.1, from coordinate 82,073,303 downwards.
TTCAGATTATGTGTCTCCCTCTCTCTCTGCCCCACTCTCACTTGTGCTTGGTCTCTGAAAAATGAATAAATGTTTAAAAAAATTTTTTTAAAAAGATATGATACTGGTTTATTCTGTTATGTCAAAAGATAATTTGGTGTCCCTCAGAAAGGACGGGGTTATGCCAAAGGGACACAGGATGGAGCCAGATCTGGGTCAATGTAAACAACCCAGAAAAATTAATTATAATAATAGATTATAAACTATTTAACATTTTGAAATCCATGAACCTACAGCTATAATAAATATTTAAATACATTTAAATAAAAGATTTAAGGATGCTTACTTATAGTAAAATGTGACTGCCAACAAGAAAATTCATAGAGGATACTTGAAATAGGAAAACATTACTTTGTGACATCATTGTGAAGGTTGGCTCAAACCCATGAATGAATGCTAAGTTCAAAGGAACATTTTGGTGCGGATATGTGGATGATATTACAGTGTCTTTCCTCAGACTGTTAGTTATATGGAAAAAAAAACCCTCAAAACTCTCTAGTGGGTAAATCTAACATTTGACCTGATGATAAAAATTAACATCATCAATGATAAATAGATGGGCGTCAGATGCCTCGAGGTATGCTATGCTGAAAAGAACACAACATGGCTTAGGAGTATACAAACCTGTAATGCATAACCTACATTTAAACATGAGGAAACATCGGTCAAACTCCCAATAACATTTTATTTTAAAAAAATAAAGAAGGGGGAGCCTGTGTGGCTAAGTCGGTTAAGCATCGGACTTGGGCTCAGGTCACGATCTCGCAGTTCATAAGTTCAAGCCCCTCCCATGTTGGGCTCTTCACTGACAGCTCAGAGCCTGGGAGTCTGCTTTGGATTCTGTGTCTCTCTCTCTGCCCCTTCCCCGCTCACACTCTGTCTCTCTCTCAAAAATAAATAGATATTAAAAAAATAAAATAAAATAAACGAAGCATGATTAGATTTTAAATAATATCAGAAAAGATAAAGAAAAACTTTGGGAATGGTTCAGACTAAAAACACTATAGACAGATGGCAGTTAAATGCAATATGTAATCCTAGATTGGATCCTGTCTTGGAGGGAAAAAAAAAAAAGCTACGAAGGAAATTACAGGTTTAATTGGGAAAAAAAAGAAATATGGATGGTGGATTAAATATTCTATTCGGCACCTGGGTGGTTCAGTTGGTTGAGCATCTGACTTCAGATCAGGTCATGATCTTGTGGTTCGTGAGTTTGAGCCCCACATCAGGCTCTCTGCTGTTGGCGTTGAGCCCCCTTCAGGTCCTCTGTCTCCCTCTCTCTGTGTCCCTCCCCCACTTACGCTTTCTCAAAAATAAATCAACATTAAAAAAGTTTTTAGTAAAATAAAATACCTTATCAATACTACAATTATTGAGTGGATATATATATATTGTAGTTATGTAACAAAATACCCCTACTCCAAATATACACTGAAGTGTTTGGAGGTAAAGGGCCAGGATACATGCAACTTAAACTAGAGTGGTTCAGAAAAAATAGATGCGTTTGTATTTTTTAAAATTAAAAAAAATATTTTTTTTTGAGATAGAGAGATAGAGAGAGAGAGAGAGAGAAGAGGAGCAGAGAGAGGGAGACACAGAATCTGAAGTAGGCTCCAGGCTCTGAGCTGTCAGCACAGAGCCTGACACAGGGCTCTAACTTGTGAACCTTGAGATCATGACCTGAGCTGAAGTCGGCCGCTTAACCTACTGAGCCACAGAGGCGGCCTTGTATTCATATTTATATAAACATGCAGACATAAAGACACACGTATAAATGAAGGCGAGAAGGAGAGTACAGATAATAAAGCACACAGTAAGATTATAATCGTTGAATGGGGGTTACATGTATATGGCTGTATGACCTAGTCTTATTCTTGCAACTTTACTATTAGTTTAAAATTCTTTGAGCATAAAATGTTACAAAATGTTTTTAAGTGACTTTCGCATGTGCCCTCACAGAGGCATTAAAATTATGCCAAAAGTTGGAAACCGATATTTCATCTGGAACTATGTATCTTTCCAAACCAGCAAACTTGGCCTTCCAGCAGATCATCTCAGGAAAAAGGAGGACTCGAAGTTGTTGGGTGACATGATTCAGCATTTGTCAATAGGTCAAAGTTCAACTCCATAGTCTTTCCCTTCCTCAGCACGCTCAGAGTATCCCTATCGACAAGCATTAGCAGTTTTTGAATAGTAAACATTTGACATAAAATTATTGAATTTTGCATGTTACATGCAAACACTTTAATTTTATATGATAGTTCCAAATAATATGACCTGAATGTTTCCATCTCCTATGTTCCATTATAATTTTAAAGGCAGATATGCAATATTTTTACCTGAAGTATTTACTTCCCAGTGGGCACCTGCTATCTATCATCGTATTACATAGTGGAAAAGCTCCCTTGTGTACCCTGCCCTCTACTCATGATTTTCCTAGTTAAACTCATTCAGGTCCATTTAAACAGACTCTGAATTGTACTATCATCTTCTAGTTAGCTCTCTGGACCCTCGTCATTTGGATAACAGGTTTTTCTCTTTTCTAAAACATTTCCTCAAGCATGCCTACAACTTTGCATATTAGAAAACTCTACCTGATGATAGTATGTTCCAAAAAAATGTTCAGTTGCAAGCTAGAATCTTCTTTCCTATATAAGTCCAAAGAAGGATTATATTTTTTGCTACAGTTCTGCTTCTTCTGAAAGCTTTTATATCAATAGTTTTACTCTCTTTTTTTGTTATTGTTATTGTTTTTTTTTTTTTTAAATCCGATTCCACGCCTCACATTTTTGTGTTTTCTAACACATTGAATAACATGCCTGTGCAAGGTCTATCTGATTGACTGGTTGATTGATTGGAGTTCCTCATTATCCCCATATCCAATTTCCAGTTACCTATTTGCCATAGGTGACTGATTTAATGCATTTGGTATGTATCAGTGAAGTTATGTTCTGGGTAAATAGCATAATGTTTGCTCAACTACTTTTTAAAATCTATGTATGCTTCTTAGCATATATCTAATCTGATATTTTTAACCTCTGAATAGTATCCCACAGTGTATATGTGCCTCATTGTAATTAATTATCCTAACAATGATGGACGCCTGAGTTGCCACTTTCACTACAACCACCACCACAAATATAAAGATCAGTCTTCTGGATGGTTCCTCATGAACCCATGCCAAACTATCTACCCATAGAATGTTAAATATAGTAAACATTGGATTGGGACAACTTGATCTGTGTGCTCTGGAAGATGAGCAAACATTTCTAATACTTGTTAAAGGAGTGATGTCTTGCAACGAGTAGTTCATGACGCCAAACATCACATGATCACAACTGAGCCGATGGTTCTTGCAGTTTGCTTTGTTATATGAGTGCTTTGCATTACAGGCATGTTTCTGGAATGAGTAATGCTTGCATACCAGTGTTTTACTGTAGTTTAACTTGGATCAGCAAGTAACCATGCAATGCAGACTAAGTAAATAAGAGCAAAAGGCTTACCTCCCCCCAGCAAAAATAAATAAATAAAGTGAGGGAAAGAAAGAACATTAAAATTGGAAGCACCTGAAAGTTTTTCCCCAGAAATTAATATTCGAACAATGTATTGTCAAAAACAATGTTCAGTTGTGAGCACAACCCGCAAATCAGAAGTTCAGTCACAATTCAAAAACCTGAAATCAGCTTTATGACTGTAAAAACTATTTTTAAAAGTCTCATTTAGCAAATACTAATGATTGGGTAAAAATTAACTTACTTAGCAAATACTAATGAAAAATCAATTACCTCTGGATTAAATGTCTATTGAAGACATCAGTAAAAATGTCTACACCTTTATGGAATGGTATGGTGGTTATAATTTTACTGTAAAATTTATTTTAAACTTTTTAATGTTTATTTTTGAGAGAGAGAGAGAGAGCACAAGCGGGGAAGGGGCAGAGAGAGGGGGAGACACAGAATCTGAAGCAGGCTCCAGGCTCTGAGCTCAGCACACAGGCCCCAACTGCGAGATCATGACCTGAGTTGAAGTCGGATGCTTAACTGGCTGAGCCACCCAGGCGCCCCTGTAAAATTTATTTTAATGGCAAACCTATATATATATATATATTTCTATTCACAGAAATTAAAAAAAGTAAGTTCTCAATTTGTAGAGAAATCAACTTTAAGTATGCTTAATCATAAAAATAAATGGATAAAAATGTAAAAGTATAGTGTGAACACTGTTTGTTAATGTCAACATTGGTTTTTACTTTCCAGAATGTCATTTAAACCTAAAAATTCTATCAGATAATGTGTAGATACCTATACATTTTGCACGTCACCATATAATATGCATATTCTACCCATTATAAACACTATGGTGGACATTTTTAAATTGTCCTATATAATTCCCACACAATTATGCTGCACTGACATATTGGAATAGTATGTGTGGTGACTCAAAAATGTCTAGTTATGGCTGCAAGAAAAAGAAAAAAAAAACACTTTACCAAACTTGTCAGAAATATTTTTTATGAGATTCATAAAAAATGAAGAGTTTGACATCTACCCATAAATTTTAGAAAGGGCACAAAATATTTCTCAAAAGTAAAATTGTCTTTTCTCCTAGAAGTGCATAGACACTTTTGGATATCCAAAAAGGAAAAGGCAATTAGGAGCAAGAAAGGGTCTTTTTCTTAAAGTAAATAACAAACTTACCCAATGTCTTCTCTTTTGGTGACCTTATCTGATGGGTGGAAGCCACTTTTAGATTTATTTAAAATATGATTTAAAAATATTCAAGTAGAACATATATATATTACTTGAATTATTACTATGAATATATATATTCAAGTCATATATATATATATATATATACATATATATATATATACACACACATATGTATATATATGTATACATATAACATAAATGTTAGGTGTGAAAAATAACATGACAAACAATTTTGAACCATTTACCAAGCTAAAGAATAGGACATCACCATACATTAGCTAGTTGTATAGCATTCTGTAATCATATGTTCCTTCATCCCCCAAACTGTCACTATTTTGTGTTTATTATTCTCTTGCTTTTCCCAATGGTTTAACTCTATGTGTATTGCTTTATGCAATGTACTGTCTGGTTTTTAGCCTTATGCAAATATTATTGTATGTTTTCTTCTATGACTTGTCATTATCTTTCATTAAATTCTCATCAATATGTTTGACAAATTAGCCCGTACTGATTATTTTTGCATATTTAGTACAATTTGTACTATGTTGGTTAATAAAGAATGAACATCTGTTCAAATCTGTACTTTTCGTTTTTGAAATATTCGGATTTTTTTCTTTGTTTTTGTAGGGACCTTTTTTATTCCTATTGATTTATAGGAAATGTTTATTCCAATGCCTCAATAGATGACTTGTCAAAACACACTCATGTGAAACATAGATCTTACTCAACATAAACATTACTAATAAGTCATGGGATACAAGCCAGAAGCAAACACAGACCCAACATCCTTCACCTAAGGGAGACCAATCCATCAGGCGCAGGGTCGAAATAATGTCCGTTTCTCCCATGCTGTGACACCTTTCGGTTTTCCAGTGACAGGTGAATATAGAATACTGATGGTGAAATGTTTTCAAAGAGATCTTGTTTGGTTTGGAGGGCTTCCTAGTTTTACACTACATCAATCCAACAGATAGGAAATATATATGTGACTGAACATCCGTTGTCCACACAGCCAAATCCACAAATTCCATAAAACTCCCCTCCCAAATCCATAAATTATGTTTTTTTTATAACAGACAATCTAGTCAGACCAGGTATCACATCATAAAAAGGATTTGGTTTTTCGGTTTTTTGTTTGTTTTATTTTATTTTTGCTTTTAGGTAAAATTTGCCAAGCGATACCATTCTACTAGTAAATGTTACATTTACATGTTTCCACGAGTGTCTGGTCCAGGCTTGTCATTCTCTGTGTCCCACCAGGAAAAGAAGATATCATGGGTTGACTCTTTCCTCCTACTTTACATTTGAGCTTAGCAAGATTTTGACATTCATACGTACTGAAAATATTTCTTCAAGCATTTTGGTAGTGTCTTTTGATGAACAAAAACTCTTACTCTCAATATAGTCGAAACTATCAATCTTTCCCCCTACACACATTTTGTGAACTTAACACCTATGTCTTCTTAAGATGTGAAAGGTTTATTTTCCACATTTGTTAATCTACTTGCAGCTGGATTTATGTATTCTAGCAGAGGAACCCAAGTGTGGGTGCACGGTGAGTTATTTGAAACAGCAGAAGTGAGGACATGAGGTGTGTGACGGCAGGGTGCCGTTGGGTCATTCCACAAGAGGCTCGGAGGACATGGGGACAAGGAGCAAGTTCTGTTGTGCCAGTCGTGCTAGCCGCCATGGCACTGTGACCCTTCATGGAGTGTCCTTCCTCATTAAATCCATATGGCACCCGAGTGCTGTCTCTCTAACAAAGACAGAGGTCTCCTTTCTGGTGTCTGCAAACCTACGACTTCTGTCTCCTTTGGAGGCCATCATTAGCACCAGACAATTAACCACTGGGCAACAAAACATGTCTGCTATAATTCTCAAACTCATGGAGCCCAAAAGACTCATTGGAGATTGAGAAACTCACCAGACTCCTGACCTAATATCATACAGTATGTATTTAAATGTGCTCTCTTCCGAATATCTTACACTTTATATTTTAACTCACAAATCTTAAGCTTATTACTATAGTTAGAGCTGGACTTGATGCAATAGTGTTGGCATTCCATAATGGAAACATATGTGCTATTTTAGAGTGTTCTTATGTTACTCAAACTAATGCACTTGAAAACCTTCATAAAGCATTGTGCTTGTTCAGTTAAGGTCCACTCATTACCATTTACAAATGATCTGTATCCGAATTCCTGCCAAATATTTCTGTCTCCCTGAGCCTGTCTCCAACTGTGCTGCACAATAACACTGCTTTTATAATTAAATATTCTCCTGGAAACATCAGCTAAAGGGCATTAATATTTAATTACTTCATGCCCTATATTTTGTATGTTACAAAAGCACTATAGGAGTCCAAGAGGTTATTTTTTTCTTCACTGGAATCTCAACTGAACTTCCAAAGCTATCTCTTTTTTTCATAGCTTGGACTCGCTTACTTCTTCTGTTAAACCCTTCCGTTATTTTGACATTTTCTTGTAAATCAGAACTACACTTCCCCTCCTAGACAAGTTCTTTACCGAAGTGCAAGAAACTGTTTTACTTTTCTCATTTCTCACTCGACTCACCAGCAACCCTCATTTGTTCTTTTCAGACAAAACAGTTCCCCACCCAATCGACCCAAGGACAGGCTGCCTGCAATACGGCCTGTGCCTTCCGACACAGCCTCTCCTCCGGCACCCAGAGATGCGGTGAAGCCATCACAAGGAAGGGAGCTCCTTGCACCCACCTCATATCCCAGGAAGACGTGTCGGAACCACTGCAACTACATTTGATTAAACACCGGATTCCCGGGTGGCTCCTACGTGCAAAGCGCGTGCCTTTGATGTCTCTGCTCATGCCCAGTGTTGGTATTTGTGGCCCAAGGGGCACATTTCAAGGGATTACATCTAATATCTGTAGCCCAGCATCAGGGAGAAGGATGAGTCCTGTCAATTCCTCCCGGGCACTAAGAGGGATATACTTGGTTATTAATTTAGGTAATTGTCACGTCAAGTAGTGTCCACGCGTCCATTTTCACTTCAGAGAAAGCTGTAGTAGAGGAAAATGTACTTGTAATGACAACTTGAAATTGAGAAACAAAAAGAACCTTGTTAACTAGTTGGAACAGAGATAGAAATAAACTTCATGAAAAGTGAGCGTAAGCTTTCCAGATAGAAGATTTTGGCATTAGGGCATTTATTCGCCACGAAGTCAAATAAGAGACCCGAGAAACTTCACTTCCGATAAAACGTGTTGACAGTAGTAACTTTAAACTGTTACTTGTGGAAAGCACCTTTCAGTCATGGAGACTCAATCAGAGGAAAGACTATCTTTTTTTTTTTAATGTTTATTTTATTTCTTTTGAGAGGGAAAGTAAGAGAGAGAGTGAGCAGGGGAGGGACAGAGAGTGAGAGAGGGAGAGAGAGGATTCCAAGCAGACTCTGCATTGCTGACAGCAACATGGGGCTCGAACTCAGGAACCATGAGATATGACCTGAGCTGAAATCAAGAGTCAGACACTTAACCGACTGAGCCACCCAGGCACCCTGAGGAAAGACTATCCTTAAAGGAAGACTGTAGTTGCAACTCTCAAAGCACCAAAATGCAGTTCTTAAAAAAGGTGGTATCCCACAGGCAAAGCCAACAAACTCTGAAACAAGGGGCTTCCTACAAGGATAGAATGTTCCTTAAACTGCATTTGGCATGACTTCATACCATGAACTAAAAGGGAATATAGAGCTGACTGAGAAAATGTACGCTCCTTTACACCCGGCAGAAATTTCAGGAAATAATACAGAGATCTAGAGTTTTAATTGTGAGAAATCTTGTTACAGTTGGTTTGTCTTGGCTGAGAGAAGTATGACTATAATAACACACACACACACACACACACACACGCACACACACACACACACCTTAAGATACCAGTAGATGCTTCACTGTGACACAGAGAATTTCTATTAGCTGATACAACTATGCCCATCTTCTCTCCGATAAAGGGATCACCTTTTTCAAAAAAAGAAAAGAAAAAGTCATATTGAATCCATCAAATTATATAGGAAGATAAACTCTGGGGGAAAAAAAGAAATAATTTCCTGGGGGAAAATGCCATAAATTGCCAGATTCAAATTATGGAATGTATTCAAAGATCTTAGTGAAAGTAGCAACATGCTGGGGGCAGAAATGTAACAACTGTGTAAGAGAAGGCGGAGCTGAGGGGGGCATGTGGGACAGGGAGGCTACAGTGTGGACAGTGGTGACTATTGGAAAAGAAAAACAGCAAGAACAGAGTCTTTAACAAAACCAGGACAAAGAAGAATCAAATATACTGAAATCAGAGTAAACCAAACATAGCTAACACACTTTCTTAGAAAGGAACAAGACAATTCTCAATCCGATCAAAGAATGCAAAAAGTAAAGTAATATAGAATAAGGATATCACAATAGAATAAGATCAGACTTTAAAAATAATTGGAGAAAACATTTTAGTAAAATAAAGGCCAAAAATTGTTAGATAGGCTAGGGATTTTTCTTCCAAATAGCACCTAAAAGCTGCTCATGGGGTGCCTGGGTGGCTCAGTCGGTTGAGCTTCCAACTTAGGCTCAGGTCATGTTCTCATGGTCCGTGAGTTTGAGCCCCGCATCAGGCTCTGTGCTGACAGCTCGGAGCCTGGAACCTGCTTTGGATTCTGTGCCTCCTTCTCTCTGACCCTCCCCCATTCATGCTCTGTCTCTCTCTGTCTCAAAAATAAATAAACATTAAAAAAAACTTAAAAAATAAAAGCGGCTCATAAGAAGTAGATATTAAATGTAAAATGCAAGAAAGTTTTTAAAAAGAATGAAACATATACAATGAATACACTAACAAAAAAAGTCAACGTCACTATATTTGTAGTAGACAAGGCAGTCTTGAAGATTAAATAATAATGAGACACAAAGAAGAATATTTCCTTATGACAAAATACTCAATACAAGAAGTTATAATTCAAAATTGATATGTTATGAAATGACCAATGATAAAGGTAAAATTTTAAAAAGGAACAGAGAAATTCAAAATCATATGTGAGATTTTTAACATACTTGTCCCAGGAATAGATAGGACAAGCAGTGGTTTATTTGTTTGTCTTTACCTGGAGTTAATGAGAATTTTTTGGAAGGTTTACACTTAAGGTCCATGATATGTTTAAGTGATAACTGTTGCTTTATATTCAACCTAATAATTTCTTTGTATACACATATGTCAAATTATGGTTGTGGATTATATTAGTTCTTATGGCTTTTCAGTTGATTAACTTGAATAAATATTCTTGATAGGTAATCATAAGGATATATGTATATAGATCTGGTAGACAGATTTTATCAAGTTAAGGATAGTACTATCTTGATAAACATTTGTTTCCTGTTGTAATTCAAGAATGAGTGTTACTTCCAATAAATGGATTTCCAGCAATTATGAAAGTGTTCCTGATTGCTTATGTTTTAAAAATATCTAGTTAAGAACATTAAATGTTTCCATATTTAATCACCTTTCATTTTGAAGAGTAACTCAACTTAGTCATAAGATAATCATCTCTCTTGTTTAACCCAAACATTGTCTGTTGTTTGGATATGATTATACTAATGATCTAGAATGTGTTAACATGATTTGCATGCTTTTATGTTTTTTTATAATTTGAAATTAAAAAGAACAATTGAGATATAAACAGTGGAGTAAAGCCAGTTTTTAAAATGTCTTTACTCTAGTTGAAATATATACATTTCTGGGGCACCTGGGTGGCTCAGTCAGTTAAGCTTCTGACATTGGCTCAGGTCATGATCTCATGGTTCATGAGTTCGGGCCCCGCGTCAGGCTCTGTGCTGACAGCTCGGAGCCCGGAGCCTGTTTCAGATTCTGTGTCTCCCTCTCTCTCTGCCCCTCCCCTGTTCTCTCTCTCTCTTTCTCTCAAAAATAAATAAAACATAAAAAAAAAAAGAAATATATACATCTCTGTACACATTTTCAAATAAATAATTAGCAAAAGATTACCAGGTAGGGGGAGACAGATTGTTTAATAAAAGGACATGGGGCAGTCAAAGAAAGATTACTAGTAGGTATTAGATAAAATGTTGATAGACAAAAGAAAAGACATGAGTAAATTAAGTTATGCACAACTTGGTATATAACTTTGGAATTTAGCCCCTTTTTTTGAAATACAAAGCCTTAAGTCTGCCTGATTTCCATACCTCCACTGGAAAAATTACACACACACACACACACACACACACACACACACACACACACTCCTTAAACTGCAGCATCACAGAAATAGGTAAAAAATATAGGATAATTTGGGAGAAGTAAGGGGAATTCATATATAATCCATCAGCACAACCAAATGGCATGAAAAGCAATGTACGTTTTCCATATTGGGACGGTACGAACACGACTGGTTTGGCATTTATGCAAACATATCAGGGCACGAAGGAAGGAAGGCAAGAAGGTAGGAAGGGAGAGAGGCAGGGACAGATGCACAAGTACCAGGGTGTAAAACTAAGAACAAATCACACTGTGCCCAAAATGAAGAGCATCATCCATCTGTGCTTCATACTAAAGAAAACTTAATATAGGTTTAAATATGAGATAAATAAAGGGTAGAATTTAATGATCCAGAAATTGCAGAGGAGGGAAACACACTAGAGCAAAATGAATAGCATTATAGGAGGAAAAGATAAAAAGGGGATTACACAACAGAGTGAGCACAGCTGAAAACCTCATTAATGACATAGAGGAATGGCCTAAAATAACCACAATTGAATCCATATGAAAATAACAAAGCCTTTGGGCCAATTAGAGAGAAAACCCTAGAATAACAAGACAGACAAAGATAATCTTACCCAAAGATAATTGGGAACCTTGAGGTAGAAAGCCTCACAAAGTCAATGGAACACTTCTCTATAAACATAATAGCATATTTATTTTTTTCTAGAAACATAGTGAAACAAAATCACACATTAGAAGACCAATCAACAATCCTAATAAATGGAAAGAGAAAATCAGCTATGCTCTAATTAATTTACTTAATGTGATGAATTAAAAACTCAGATATTCAAGTTTAAAACCTGGGTCACTGACAAGACTGCGGCTTGGGTAATGAGGAAGGCACAACAAACTATTCTCAAAGTTAGCAAGAAACTTAATCTAAAATAAAATGAAGCATTTTTGTTGTTGCTGTTGTTTAAATGAACCAGTATTTACAGTGCATGGAGTGGAACACCAAAGTAGCAATTGCATATTTATTTCGTTGTCAACCATGCTGCGTAACAACGCATCAGTGTTATCCCTGTACTGATGAAAGTACTCAATATACGCACAATGAGCTCTGAATAAAATATTTACATTTTAAATGGGCTGTTAAATCAATTTATAAGTGGAGGAACTAAAATGTCAGACAATTAATTATATAGTATAGATACACAAGAGAATCTTTTCAAAAAATTTTTTAACATTTATTTATTTTTGAGAAAGAGACAGAGAGCATGAGGGTGGGGAGGGACAGAGAGAGGGGGAAACACAGAATCCAAAGCTGGTTCCAGGTTCTGAGATGTCACCAAAGAACCCTATGCGGGGCCTGAACCCATGGACCTTGAGATCCTGACCTTAGCCAAAGTCAGACGCTTAACCAACCGAGCCATCCAGGAGCTCCCAGACAATTTTTTAAATGTTAATTCTCACCACTTTATCTACAAATCAGGGCAACCCTAATCAAAATCACAGAATTTTTTTTTTTTACAGAAATTGGCAAGTGGATTTAAAAATGTATGTAGAAAGCAAAGAATCAAAACTCAAAACAATTTTGATGCAATAGAATGAAAATTTTTGAAAAAAGAGAATGCCTTAACCTATCTAGTTTCAAACGTATTTCAAACCTGCAGTAAACCAGGACATTTGAAATTGGCCTAAGGTTAAATTTGGAAAAGTATAAGAATTCAGATATCTTCTCCTGTTCAGTAAATTGCCTTTTGTTTTGCTGATGGTTTCCTTTGCTGTGCATTATCTTCGCTTTTTATTTTGATGTAGTCCCAATAGTTTATTTATTTTTTTTTTTTAATTTTTTTTCAACGTTTTTTATTTATTTTTGGGACAGAGAGAGACAGAGCATGAACGGGGGAGGGGCAGAGAGAGAGGGAGACACAGAATCGGAAACAGGCTCCAGGCTCCGAGCCATCAGCCCAGAGCCTGACGCGGGGCTCGAACTCACGGGCCGCGAGATCGTGACCTGGCTGAAGTCGGACGCTCAACCGACTGCGCCACCCAGGCGCCCCCCAATAGTTTATTTTTATTTTGTTTCCTTTGACTTATAAAACATATCCAGACCAATGTTGCTATAACCAATGTCAGAGAAATTACTGACCGTGTTCTCTTCTAGAATTTTTTATGGTTCCAGGTCTCATATTTAAGTCTTTAATTGACTTTGAATTTATGTTTGTGTATGGTGTCAGAAAGTGGTCCAGTTGTTTTTTTGTTTTTTTTTGTGTTTTTTTGCATGCAACTGTCCACTTTTCCCAGCACCATTTATTGAAGAGACTTTTTTTCCCACTCTATATTCTTGTCTCCTTTGTCATAGATCAACTGACCATATAAGTGTATTTTACTTCTGGCTTCTCTGTTCTGTTCCATTAACCTACATGTCTATTTTTGTGCCAGTACCATATTGTTTTGATTGCCACAGCTTTGTAATATATGTTTAAAGCTGGAATTGTGATAACCTCTAGTTTAGGCCTTCTTTCTTAAGACTGCTTTAACTAAAGGCAACCTACAGAATGAGAGAAGATATTTGCAAATGACATATCCAATAAAGGGTCAGTATCCAAATACATAAAGAACTTACACAGCTCTACACTAAAAGGACAAACAATCCAATTAAAAATGGGCAGAGGAACTGAATAGACATTTTTCCAAAGAAGATATACAGCTGGCCAACAGACACATGAAAAGATGCTCAACATCACTAATTATTGGAGAAACCCAAAACAAAACCACGATGAAATATCACCTCACACCTGCTAAAATGGCTAAAATCAAGAAGACAAAAACAAGAGTTTGTGAGAAGGTGAAGAAAAAGAAACACTTGTGCATTGTTGGTGGGAATTTAAATTGGTAGAGCCACTGTGGAAACCAGTATGGAAATTCTTTAAAAAAAAAAAAGCTACAAGATAGAAATACCATTTATCCAATAATTCTGCTACGTGGTGTATATCCAAGGAAAATGAAAAGACATATGCAAATTTGAAAAGGTATATGAAGTCCTATATCTATCGCAGCATTATTTACAATAGCTAAGCTATGGAGGCCACCCAATGTCCAGCAACAGATAAAAGGATAAAGAATACGCAGCATATGTGTATCTACAAAAAGGATGAAATTTTGCCATTTGAGAAAACATGGATGGACCTAGAGGGTATTATGCTAAGTGAAATAAGTTAGACTGAGAAAGGCAAATACCATATGATTTCACTCATATGTGGAATCCTCCAAAAAGTGAATAAACAAACACAAAGTGGAGTCATACCTATAAATACAGAGAAGAAGCTGATGGCTTTACGAGGGGAGGGGATGGGGGATGGGCAAAGTGGGTGAGGGGGAGTGGTCAGTACAGTTATGGAATGAATATGTCATAGTAATAAAAGGTATAGCATAAAGGACAGAGTAAATGATTTTGTAATATAATGACTGATGGTAGCTACACTTGTGAGTACAGCATAACAAATACAGAAGTTGAATCACTATATGAAACTAACATAACATTGTGTGTCAACTATACTCAATTGAAAAATTTTAAAGGTACCAAAATGTAGATTCCAAAAATTGTCCTGCACCTATATGATCATCTGCTTTTTGACAAAGAGTCTATGGGAAACAATTGGAAACAATTGTTTTTTCAACAAATGCTTGAAAACTTTCCCCCTCTGTCTTCTCTACCACCATTTTCTATTCAAGATCCTCTTACCTCACTTTTCTCCAAAGTGTGCGTTCTCTGAGTTTACATCAACTCTAGAAGCTCTCGTCTTCTTCAATGCATTCAATAATCATTTTTATGGTGAACCTCAAATCCTAAATTCTGGCCTCAAGATTCCTTTATGTCGGGGTGCCTGGGTGGCTCAGTTAGTTCAGCATCCAACTTTGGCTCAGGTCATGATCTCATTGTTCGTGAGGTCGAGCCCCGCATTGGGCTCTGGGCTGAGAGCTCCGAGCCTGGAGCCTGCTTCGGATTCTGTGTCTCCCTCTCTCTATGCCCCTCCTCTGCTTGCACTCTGTGTCTTCTCTCTCTCAAAAATAAACACACATTAAATTTTTTAATAAGTAAAAAAACTGTCTAAGTAGTTTGGATTTGTTTTTTTCCTTTATTATTTGTTGGTTTTACTTGCATGTTTTCATGCTGTGTTTAGGATTGTCATGACTTGATGAATTAACCTTTTTTATCATTATGGAATAAATTATTTAACCCTGTTTCTTACTCTGAATTCAACTTAGTATTAATATATCCACTTCAGCTTTAATTTAGTTTTTATTTTATTCTATTTTAAATTTTATTTTTATTTGAGAGAGAGTGAGAGCAGGGGGGTAGGGTGGAGGGGGTGAGAGAGAGAGATAGTGAGAGAGAGAGAGAGAGAGAGAGAGAGGGAGAATCTCAAGCAGGCTCCACGCTCAGTGCAGAGCCCAATGTGGGATTTGATACCATGACCCTGGGATCATGACCTGAGCCAAAATCAAGAGCCAGATATTCAACCAACCGAGCCACTCAGGAGCCCCTAAATTTGTTTTTATGCTCTATCTTCTTTCCACCCTTTTACTTTTAATCTCTGTGTATTTTCATATTTGAAGTATGTTTCCTCTAGAGAGTAATAGAGATATCTTATATTTTTGTACAATCTGATAATCACCATCTTTTATTTGGTAGGTGTAAACTATTTAAATTTAACATAAATACCAATGTATTAGACTTGAATATACTTTTTTTTGTCTTATACTTGTCCTATATGACCCATGTTTCTTTATTCCTGCTTTATTTTGGAAGGAGTTCAACTAATTATTTTTTTTAATATCCACTAATGGCTTATTACCATACATTTTACCATTTGCATTTCTAACCTAATATAATCTATGTTCAAATAATATTATACCATTTCATCTGTACTACTGTTATTACATTTTACTTCTAAATATGCCATAAACTCCCTAAAATATGATACTTATTTTTGTTTAAAATAGTCAACACTTTTTAAATAATTAAAACCGAGGAAACTATCTCATTTTCCCTTTATTTACAATTACCATCAGTTTTTGGGGTGCCTGGGTGGCTCAGTTGCTTCAGCTCTTGATTGCTCTTGATTTCAGCTCAGGTCATGATCTCATGGTGCAAGATGGAGTCCCACATCAGGATCTGGGCTGACAGCACAGAGCCTGCTTGGGATACTCTTTCCTCTCTCTCTTCCCCTCCTCTACTTGTGCTTGCATGCTGTCTCTCTCTCGCGCGCGCTCTCTCTCTCTCTCTGTCTCTCTCTCTCAAAAAAAAATTCTTAAACAAAATGAAATACAATTACCATCAGTTTTCATTCCTTGCGTAAATCCAAATTTCCATCTGGTATCATTTCTCTTCTGTATGTAAAAACATACACTTTAGTATTTTTTTAACTTTATTTATTTATTTTGAGAAAGACATAGAGCATGAGCTGGGGAGTGGAGGGGGGTGGGCGGAGAACCCCAAGCAGGCTCTGAGCCGTCAACCAGAGCCCAACATGGGGCTCGGTCTCACAAACTGTGAGATCCTGACCTGAGCCAAAATCAAGAGTTGGACACTTAACCAGCTGAGCCACCAGGAGCCCATACTTTAGTATTTTTTTAATGAAGTTTATATATATATTTTTTTTCTTTTTCTTTTTACCTTTATATTTGAAATATATCTTCTCTTGGTAAAGAACTCTAGGTTAATCAGTGTTTTCATATTTTATTTTATTTATTTTATTTTATTTTTACTTTAAAGATGCCACTCCATTCACATATGATACTAATAATGAAGCTACACCTGAGTTTGACAGAGTCTCTGGGTTGAGTAGAAATTGGGAAGAAACAGAACAAGTCCTTTACCTGTGCCATGATATGAGGTCAACAAAATCAAAACACGAGGAAATCCTATAGCTCAAATAACACTGGTTTTTAATGAGAGAATTATATGGAAGAGATAGGAATAGAGGGAAACATCGACTAAGAAAGACTTACAGTTGAAAGACAACCCCTCATTCCCCCTTGCCCCAGACCCCGGCAGCCAACATTCTACTCTCTGCTTTTATGCGTTTGACTATTTATTTAGACACCTCAGACAATGAAATCATACGGTATCTGCCCTTCCAAGATTAGTTTATTTCACTTAGCTAAATGCCCTTAGGTGTCATAATGTTGTTGCACTTGGCAAGATATCCTTTGTTTTTAAGGCTGAATAATGTTCCATTATCTGTATACACCATACTTTTTAATCTATCAATGGACAGTCAGGTTTTGTCTATATCTTGACCACTGTGAGTAATTCTCCATAAGTATGGGGTGCAGATATCACTTCAAGATACTGATTTTAATTCTTTTGGATATACACCCAGAAAAGGGGTGGCTAGATCATATGGTAGTTGTATTTTTAATTTTTTGAGGAAGTTTCATACCGTTTTCCATAGCAGCTGCCCCATTTTACATTCCCATCAATAGCATGTAAAGATTCCAATTTCTTTTGTTTGATGTTTTTGATAATAGCCATCCTAACTCATGTGAAGTGATTTTCTTCTTGTGGTTTTAATCTCATGTTGAGAGTTGTTACCACACATGTATTTATACAAATGTAAAAACAGAAAAGCAAACAAATCAACAACAACAACAAAGGGATACCTGAAAACATTTGGAAAGGGTCTATTAATTATTTAACTAATTAATTATTTCAGGTCTATTACCTTAATTGTAATAATAATTTTATGGATGTAGGCATATGTCCAAACTCATCAAATTGTCCACATTAAATATGTGCATTTTTTCACACTTTATCTCCACCTTAACAAAGCCAGACAACTTTTTTTAAAGACTGACAAACTTCTGGGAGCCTGGGTGGCTCAGTTGGTTAAACATCTGACTGGCTCAGGTCATGATCTTCCGGATCCTGAGTTCAGGTTCCCTATAGGATGTGCTTGAGCCCCGCTTCCAGTGAGCTCTGCTTCTCTCTGTGTCTCTCTCCCTCTCTCTCTGCCCCTCACTCACTTGCACCCTCCCTCCACCCCCCACCAAAAAAAAAAAAAAATAGACAGAAATGTCTGGGGTTTTATTTGTTGTTGTTTAACGACAAGAAAAAAATGGTACTTATTTTGGGTTACCAATGTATTTAATAAGTAAGGAAAGAATTCCACTAAAGTCTAGATAATAGTTATATGTAAATTAAAATTGTGTTGCACAAAATGGATTATGTTTGAGAAAAGTGAAAGGGCATTTTGCACTATGTGTCACAACTCTGTTTCTCCACCTGGTGGTTATGATTTTTTCCTTTTTTATCTCTGTTTTATCTTCTAGTTTTATAAAAACAGCAATAATAATATTGATGAGGAAATCATTTAGGCTGTTCTTTTATATTATTTTTTGAATAATTATATAAGAAAAGATTGTACATAAAGCCTTTCAAATAATGCCAGTGGAAAGCTTTGCTGAAAAAGTAGATAATTGCATTATTGATACATGTTTTTCCAACAACAAATATTTAGTTTAAGTTCAAAGTGAGAAAGCCAGAATTTATGTGTTTAATTTATGTATATATTGGTTTCTCAAGATATAATTTTAGTTACTTGAGATGAATGATAAATGTTTGACAGATTATTTATAGATGATAGCTAGTTAGCTAGCTGGCTAGGCGGTATTATCTGCTGTTATTCTTTGCAAAATTAAAGGCTGTGATTTTTGGTTAAAAATATAAGCAAAACTTCCAATTAAGTGAATAGGTTTCCCTTTGAATACTTGGGTCCCATATTCTTGTTAGTAATTAGACTGATTAAATTAGTTAATTAGGCATATAGTCTCTGCTATCAATTAGAGTTTCCAGTTACTCATGCTATCTCTGACTTCTTGCCCCCACTTGGTATACCGCTAACTATGGCTCCTGTTGCAGACAGCAATTTTTTCTCTGTCCCACACCATCAAATTTTACTTGCTCTTGGCCCACTCCCCCATAGATGTTTTAATGCCACCTGTTTAACATAAAAACAATTTACATTGATAACAATAATAGCTATAACTTTTAAAATGTATACTCAGTGTTTAGTACTCTCAAAGGGCTCTGCATGTACTATATAAATTATATAAATTAATAATCACAAAAGTACTAGACAACTAAATTCAAGGGGCTTACATAACTGCCTGAAGGGGAGAGAAGCAGTAAGTCACCAACCATGTCACTCTTACTGCAAAGCTGCTGTTCTTTCAACCGTGCTGTGTTAATGGATGATGCCTTAACATTCTGATATGAATATACACACCACCAGCAGTGATATCCCTATTACCAAGGCTAGCCTAAGGCATTTACTCAACTTGGAACAACCTCATTACATTTGATTATATTACAGATTTTGTTATATTCATTTCTTCAACTTAAAGACCAATCACACTAAAGCTAATAGTGCTAAGGACACAGAGGAAAAATGCCACTTAAATACCCGTCTCCATTTTCTGAAGTTCCTCCTGGAAGGACTCCCACAGAGAAGATAATGGTGGTGTTACTTGGGTCATCTTATCTCAACCCAGGACTGGGACTTCACTTACTTACCTTAACTTACTTTCTCTTTCTACTGTGTGTGTGCCTGGACCCAGGATCCTTTATATCATCTCATTCCCCTTATGGATCCTTTCCTCCACTCTCTTTGTCCCAAGGCTTAGGATGAAACCTCCCAATATTAAAGTTGAGTTATTTTTTAAGCTGATTTTGTTCTCAATTCTGTACCTATCCTCCTGAAATGCTAGAACTTGGATTTTACACACTGCCAATTCCAATTTTGCAGCTGAATTCTTGACTTTTCACAAACAGTAGATAATAGAAGGATCCTGGGATACTGGAAGAGGGAATAAGGGTCATGTTCTCTCCAGTTGGCTTTCCATCCCAGTCAGCTCTGGATGAGCAATAGTGTTGTTTCCCGCAGTATGAGCTGTGCTTGTTTCCATCAGTGCAATGGTGTCCATTTACTATCTCACCTTCTCATGGGGGTCATGGCGATGACCCTACACCTCCCACAGGGTGATCACTCTGGGCTTCTGGTCAATGTCCTCTATCCCTTGAGACCCCCAAACTCTTCTTGCCTCTGTGAGAATCTCAAAAAATGTACTGCTGATCAAAAACTTGCTATCATTTTCACTGAATTTTAAGTTCCCACGACAATCCAATCTGGAAAATTTGGAGTCTATATGCCTCTTCCTGTATCTCCTGAAGAAAACCAGAATATGAGGCTGGGACATTCAGTATCGAAAGCCAAATGTCTCTTGACAAATGTCTCTTGGCATCTGCAGTAGAAGTATGCAAAGGTCCTAAATAATGGATTCCACCACAAGATGCCATTTTCACTAGGGTTTGCCATGTAGGGCATATAACCTTAGGGATTTTAGGGATAAATTTCAAAGATTTTCAGGTGAGCAGATCATTGTAAAACCCATTTTGCCAGAGAAAGTAAGCATAAGGGTATACATATACCTTGTAAAATAGTTACCAAATTCTAGGATGTTGCTAATTCCCTGAGGATCTACATAACATATGAAACACAAAGTGTGTCTTCTTTCTGAACCCATAGAAAACACAAAGGCAAAGCCTGGAGCCTATAGTTCATAGCGTCTTCCTCAAAGACTTACCAATCCTATGTAAAAATTATGCAATATTTCCTCCTTACTCATATATCCACTCTGTCAAGACATCATATATTTTTCTAGTTTGGGGCAGGGAATTTTTGCCATTGCTTACAATGTGTTATTCCAAATCCTTGCATGAATCTTTCCTTTGATTACACTTTTCTAAGATAGATATATATATATATATATATATATATATATATATCAATCATATAAAATATATACATAATTTTATATTATAAATATATATACATTTATATATATAAAATATTTATTTTAAAAAATTTTAATGATTATCTATTTTTGACAGAGAGAGAGAGAGAGAGAGAGAGAGAGACAGAGCATGAGCGGGGGAGGAGCAGAGAGAGAGGGAGACACAGAATCCGAAGCAGGCTCCAGGCTCTGAGCTGTCAGCACAGAGACTGACGCGGTGCTCAAACTCACAGACCGTGAGATCATGACCTGAGCTGAAGTCGGTCGCTTAACCGACTGAGCCACCCAGGCACCCCTATAGTATTTTAAATTTAATACTAAATATTATGTAAGTTAAAAAATAATATTTAATGTTTATTATATTTTATTTAGTATTTGCTAATTTAATACATATTTAAATATTTATAAACAGCACATAAATGTAAGCTTATAAAATATAAAAATATACATTTAATATATACATGCATATAAATATATATATATTATATATACACATGTATTTTATATACACGTATATCCACGTATATTATATACACACCAATATACATAGGTGATGTTACATTCCTTCTCGGAGAAAATAACACACAAAGGAGGAGCTAAAGATGAGGGAAAGCACTAACAGGGCAAGTGGAACTATGACTAACTATTTTTGTCCTTTCTAGAAACTCTTCAGTAACTTCCTGTTGTTCTTAAAATAAGGCAAAATACTTAGCATATATGAGTAGGCATGGCGTGGCCTCATCTTTGCCTACTTCTCCAGGTTTGTCTGGTCCCTTGTGTGTCTCCCTTGTTGCACTGCAGCCTCGGGGATCTTTAGCTCTCAGGGTGTTCCTTGCACTTGTAGCACATAATTCTCCCCACAGACCCTGGCCTCCACCTGGAGGGTCTCTCCTACCGACGCACTCCTACCTGCCACACACATATGCCCTCTTCACCACATTACTATCTACTAACCCTCCAACGCAAGCGTTTTTCTTTAGAAAAAAAAATTGCCCCATTAGGTCAGGTCCCTACATTGATGCTTTTCCACAGTGGATTCTAAATGAACGTTCAAATGATACTATTGTCAATGTCACTAAATGACCAGTGTTTCCCTTCAGTGCTTCATGGGATGCCCCAAAAGGCAAGGACAACATCTGTTGGCTCACTATTTTATCTCAGCCCCAAGTATAATGGTTAGTACTTAGTCACATGTCCAATAAATCTATATGTTGAATGAATGAGTGAATCAGGGCATCAGTGACTAAAATGACTGAAGAAGACCTTGGAATAAAACCTCTCCAAGTTTTTTTTTTTGTTTTGTTTTGTTTTCCTGGAGAAGGAAGAAAATGTTCCTGGCAATTTTATTATTGGAATAACAGCACAGAGCATGTTTAAAGAACACAAAACTATTTCTGATATTTATTTTCCTACTAGCCTCTTTAATTTATGACTATAGACATGAGTACTGTATGGTCGCAATTATCTTGTATTCAACACCCATAATAATTTCATTATGCCATTCAGTAATCTCTCGATTGTTTCTGAGAGCATTGTGTTTCTCCATTTTTAAACAGCTTTGTTGAGATATCAAAACATTATCAAATAATTCACCCATTTAAAATGTGCAGTTCAGGGGCGCCTGGGTGGCTCAGTCAGTTAAGCGGCCGACTTCGGCTCAGGTCATGATCTCGCGGTCCTGGAGTCCGAGCCCCGCGTCGAGCTCTGTGCTGACAGCTCAGAGCCTGGAGCCTGTTTCGGATTCTGTGTCTCCCTCTTTCTCTCTCTGCCCCTCCCCCACTCACACTCTGTCTCTCTCTCAAGAATAAATTAACATTAAAAAAAGTTTTTAATCTGTGAAATTCAATGATTTTAACAAATTTACCAATTTGTACAATCAAAAACACAATTTCAGAATACTTTCGTACCAAAAGAGCCAAAAAGAAACTATCAAAAAGAAACTCCTGAAACTCAGTATTCAAAAAGAAACCCCCAAATAACCTGAATGCCCATTTGCAGTCATTCCAATTTTCCCCACCCCTCGCAGCAGCTCTCATCAGTCACTACTGTACTTTCTATGCCTATAGATTTGCCATTCTGACATTTGATGTGAAGGAATCATGCAATACGTGATCTTTGGTGAATGGCTGCTTTCACTTGGATGACTTTTTTTCAAGGTTAATGCATGTTGAGGTATGTGTCCACAATTCATTTCTTAATATTGCTAAACAATATTCTATTCTATGGATATACCACATTTTGTTAATCCATTTATCAGTTGATGGATATTTGGGTTGTTTCTAGTTTTGGCTATTATAAATAATGACGGTATAAACATTTGTGAATAAGTTTCTGCCACATATGTTTTCATTTATTGTGGGCATTTACCAGGAATGTATTTGCTATGTCATTTGATTATGCTGTGTTTACCCATTTTGATTTACTTATATTTTGTTTACTCATTTTTAGAAATTGCTAGATTGAGTTCTAAAGTGGCCATACCATTTCACACAATCTCACACAAAACACAAAGTTTCTAATTTCTTCACATGTTTGCCAGCATTTATAATTATCTCTTTTTTATTATAAGCATCATAATCATCATGAAGTGGTGTCTCAAGGTGGTGGTGATGAACATATCCCTAATAGCTAATTATGTTGAGCACCTCTTCACGTACCTGTTTGCTCTTTGGATGTTAGAGAGATGTCTGTACAATTTCTTTGTCCATTTTTAATTGGGCTATTTGTCTTTCAATTTTTAAGCTGCAAATGTGCTTTGTGTAGTCTGGATATAAACCCCTGATTAGCTATCCGATGTAATGTCCTCCCCACAAATACGTACCGCTCGTAATTCTTACAACCTTTGAATATGTTATCTTATGTGGAAAAGAGACTTTGGAAATGTGACTGACTTAAGGCTCTTGAGATGGGAAATTATCCTGCATTATCTGCCTGGGACCAATGTAAACACAAGGGTACTTATGAGGAAACAGGAATTCAGGAGAGTACAGGAAGGAGATGTGACAGAGCAGAGGTTTGAAATGATGCAATTTCTGGCAGGAAGGGGGTCACAAGTCATGGAATGTAAGCGGCCTCTGTAAAGCTAGCTGGAAAAGATAAAGAAATGGATATTCCAACACACCCCTAGGAATAAAGACTGCTGAAAACCAGATTTTACTCCAATGAAGCCCATTTGGACTTTTAGCTTCCAGAAAAGGAAGATAAAAAACTTGTGTTATTTTAGCACCTCAAACTTGTGTTAATTTGTTAGAGCAGCAACAGGCAACTAATATATGTGATTCACAAATATCACTCCCATTCTATTGGCTGCCTGTCCTCTTTCTAGACGGTTTCTATGAAGAACAAATTTTTTCATTTTGATGAAATCTGGTTAATCTATTTTTAAAATTTATTTCTTGCGCTTTTAGTGTTGTGTCTACTAAGGCTTTGACTAACTGAAACTCATAATGATTCTGTCCTACATTTTCTTTTAACAGTTTTATAATTTTAGCTTTTAAATTTAGCATAATTTATTTTGTGCAAATATTTGGGACATGGTGAGAAGCAGGAATCCAAACTCATTGTTGCTACTGTTGTTGTTGTTATTATTATTATTATTGTTTTGCATGCAGATAATCTTGCATCACTTGTTGGAAAGACTATTCATTCCTTATTGAGTTTTCTGGATTTTTGAAAATCAATTGAAGACGGATATCGAGTTTATTTCCAGAGCGTATAGCCTTTCTTTGATCCATATGTCTCTATGGCAGCACCACACTGTGTCAATTACAGCAGTAATATAGTACACTTTGAGATAGGAAACTGTTAGTTCTCCAACTTTGCTCATCTTTTTTAAGATTGTTTTGGATATCCTATGTTTCTTGAGTTTTCACATTAGTTTTAGAAACACTTGTCAATTTATACAGAGAAGTCAGCTGTATTATGACACTGATTTCATGAAATCTGTAGATCAATTTGGTGAATGCTGCCATCTCAATATTTTAAGTTTTCTTATACATGAACATTAGACATATTTTCCTTTACTTAGGTCTTTCAAAAATAATTTCAACAATGTTTTCTGTTTTGTTTTGTTTTGTTTTGTTTGAGAAAGAGAGAGAGAGAGAGAGGGCACAAGCACAAGCTGGGGAAAGAGAAAGAAAATCTTAAGTGGGCTCCATGCTCATTGAGGAGTCCAACATGGGGCTTGATCTCAAGATACTGGGATCATGACCTGAGCCTAAATTGAGTCAGACACTCAAGCGATAGGAGCCTCATGAACAATAATTTGTATTTTTAATGTACATAATTTATACATATTTTCTTAAATTTATTCCTACATATTTTGTCCTTTGTTATGCTACTATAAATACAATGATTTCATAATTTTGTTGATGAATTGTTCATTGTTAGTTCATAGAACATTTATTTTTATATATTAATCTTGTATCCTATAATCTTGCTAAAACTGCTTATTGATTGTAGTAGTTTTTAATGGAATCTGTAGATTATGGCATCTGCAAAAAGAAAAAAGTTTTAATTTTTTCCTTTCCAATATGTATGCTTTTGAATATTTTTCTTGCCTAATTTCCCTACACAGATATTTCAGAAGTGGAGAAAACATTCTGGTCTTGTTCAGATCTTAGAAGGAAACAATCCAGACATTTGTCTTTAAGAATGATGATAGCTGTGTACTTTTTCTAGGTATCTAGGTATCCACCTTAATCGTTTATGGCTCCTATAATATGTCACCATGAACTGGGTGACAGATTTGATATCTGGTCAAGTTTGACTTCCTAGTTCATAGATGACCAACTTATATCCCTGTTTCCTCACATAGTGGATGAGTAATAACTCTCTGGGTCTCTTTTACCAGTGCATTTATTTATAAGGGCACCTCATCACCCCCTAAAAGCCCCACCTCATAATATCATCACACTGGGGGATTAGGATTTCAGTATGTGAAAATTGGGGGGAGGAGGGAATATTCAGTGCATAGCATTCTACCACTCGCTCTCCCAAATTTGAATCCTTCCCACACTCAAAATATATTCATTCCATCCCAACAGCCTCAAAAGTCTAAAATCTAATTCCAAAGTCTTATCTAAATATCATCTAAAACATATATGGTTGTGACTCAAAATATGATTCATCTCAAGGCAAATTATTCTTTAGCCATAAACATGTGAAGCCAAAAAAGCTATATGCTTTCAAACTACTCTGGTAGGACATGTATAAGGTATACATATCCATCCCAAGAGGACGAAATAGGGAAGAGGAAGGGGGTAATGGGTAATGGCTGATCACACCACACTACCTGTGCCATCTGTGCCTTGCCCATGCCATGGCTTTCTGCCAGGGCCCCAAACCTCTATGTAGTGTGTGTGTTGGTGGTGGGGGGGGGGTGGGGGCACACCTGTGGCTCTCTGGGGCTGCCCTGTCCTTTAAAACAGGCAGGCAGTCATCCTCTATAATTTTGCTGTCTGGGCCTGAAGTGGGAGCAACAGCTCTGATGATCTCTGAGTCACCTTCCTGGTCATTCTTTCCTTGTCTTGAAGAATAGCACCGGGCTTCTGTCCACTTGGTTGATCCATACTAATCTCCTTATCAAATGTTTCCTTGGACACAGCCTTTGTATTCTCATTTAATGCAATATGGATAGTTTGAATTTTTTTTCCATGTCTTTTAGTTCTGCTTCCTTTTTTTGTACCAATTTCATCTTTAAGTAATTTGTAATTTCTCACATTTTATTATGAGTAGTCAGGAGGAGCCACGTCTCATTTTCCCTACTTTGCTAGACATTTCTTCAGCTAAATATCCATTTTCATCATGCACAAGTTCTACCCTTCATAAAACACTAGAATGTGAGTACAATTCAGCCAAGTTCTTTGACACATTATGACAAGGATGGCCTTTCTTCCTGTTTCCAATAGCATGTTCTTCATTTCCACGTGGGACCTCATCAGAATGGCCTTTACCAACTATATTCCTACCAATGTTATAATTGTGAGATACTTTATACTCGAAAAAGACAGAAGCTTTCTCTGCAAGTCTTTCTTTCTCACCAGAATTGCCCTTAACAGATTGTTCATGACAGTGCAGCGTTTTTTCTTAGCATGCACTTCAAAACTCTTCTATTCTCTACCCATTACCCAGTTCCAAAGCCATTTTCATATTTTTAGGTATTTGTTACAATAGCATCTCACTCTCAGTACCAGTTTCTGTCTTAGTCCATTTGGGTTGCTATAATAAACCACCACAGACTGGGTGGCTTAAACAAGAAATGTTTCTTTCTCAAAGTTCTGGAGGCTGGAAAATCTAAGATCAGATTCAGTATCTGGTAAGAGATGTTCCTCAGTTCAGAGATGGCTGTCTTCCCACCCGTTCTCACATGGCAGAAGGGATTAGAGAGCTCTCTGGGTCTCTTTTCTAAGAATACTAATAGTAGTCATGAGGGTGGAATCCTCATTACCTCCCAAGGGCTCCAATTCCTCATACCATCAGACTGGGGGTTAGGATTTCAATATATGAAATTTGGGGGCACACGAACATTCAGTACATAGCAATACTTTTTATCAAGTTGAGAAAATTCCACTAGGAACTAAATCTAAAGAATGTATGTAGACGGGACGCCTGGGTGGCTCAGTTGGTTAAGCATCTGACTTCAGCTCAGGTCATGATCTCGCAGTTGGTGAGTTCGAGCCCTGCTTCAGGCTCTGTGCTGACAGCTCAGAGCCTGGATCCTGCTTCAGAGCCTGTGTCTCCCTCTGTCTCTGCCCCTACCCCACTCATGCTCTATCTCTCTCTGTCTCTCTCTCAAAAATTAATAAACATAAAAAGAAAAAAAATTTAGAATGTGCATAGAAACATTCTAAGCTCTTTGATTAGGTACCAAGAAAATTGTGTTGAGGACAATGACAGACCCACTATTTTAAGTAAATTTATCCTAACTAAAAATACTCCCTATTTTTTTTTATTACACCGATTACAGATTTGTACATCTCTCAGAATTGCCACTTTTATTAATCCCTCTCCATTTCCCTTCACCCTCCAGTTTACTCAGTCTCACCGGAAGTAAAGAAAAGGGCTCAAAAGTAATCTTTTCCTGAATGTTGCATATTGAATGAGAGATAGGCTTCTAAATGTGGCATACCTACAGATAGAGGGAAAAATAACACACTAGTGAGAGTTTCAAGTGAGCCCTCTCTTTATGTTAGCACTTAAACTATTGAATTGCAAATGAAATTCCAGGCAAGATGTGATACCTCCAGTTTCATTTAACAAGATTCTTTAATACTCATGAGATTCATAAGAAATTGGATGCTATCCGAACAGCAAGGATTTGTAATAATGGCCCAGGTATTATGAGGATTAGAAGAATCTGAATGAACAATCCCTTAGCTCATAACGAAAATGATAAAGGATAAAAGGTAGCATTAAGTGTTCAGTGATGTAGGATAGTTACTGTAGGTACAGCTGCATCAAATTAAAAGTCACTTACTTGATTAGTTAGCTAAATAAAATAGCTTTTATTTTGTACCTACATAAATATTTTCATAAGTCACTGGGGGCCTGTGTCTTCTAAGAATAAAGTTTTTAATGTAGTTACAATTTTTATTGAAAAATATTATTTAATAGAGTTTCCTATACTTCCTCCTTATTCATTGTTAAAGAATTTTACGAAAACAGTGGATGTGTGTTCATCCTGGGAAATTCAGATCAAATGTGTAGTCAAAATTTTATTTGCAGGCATATATCTGATGGAAATATTCACCATTGTCAGTGGACAATGAGCCATTTTTAATAGTTCCTCTTATGAGTTGTTAAAGGTTTCAACTGTCCTTCTTGGGGAAGTGCTTTCAGTTGCTGAGTGGTAATCTACATTACTTATTATTCATGTAATTTAACTAATTCTATCTAAAATAACCTTTCTATTTAAAATAACCATTTCTTTTGGTTGTTGGAGCTGTTGAAGGCTATTGATGAATTAACTTAAAAATCCAGGAATCCAGTTACATTTGAAAAGTTCAAGTAACCTAAGGTCCTCTAATATGTTTCTCACTGTAGTATGGGATGGTATATGGGTTATACATTGGCAGAGAGAAAGTATTAATAACATACCAAGAGCTACTTTCTGACCTCTCCTTTCCAAGGAACATAGTTTATCTTGTGATTAATAAAAGACAGACTTAGGAAGACAGTCTTTGAAAGTTAGGGATTTTAAAATATTTTGAAAGTTTTTCTAGTACATGTAATTTCCTTTTATTTAGCACATTATCTAATTCCATGAGACTGTGGACTGAGCATAAGTTTCTCTGAACAACCCAGCCTTTGTTTGTAATTACCTTTGAATCCCAAATACCATGGGTGTAAAGAGATAGTCTTGACTCCATATTATTGTGATGATGAGAGATAGAAAGCCCAGGAGCCCAACCAGATGAACCAAGATGTATGTCCTTCACTTGAAACAGGACTGTGGTTTAACCCATTTCATCAGGTTCTGTCACTCATGGTTTTTATCCTTTGGTTGCTGCTGCAGAAGCAATGATACAAAGCCTGGTGTGGGAAAGGACGAAGGGACAAGGATAAGGTGCTATAAGCTAGTGATCATATAAGCTGTCTAGGAGGTCAGATGGGAGGATCTAGAAATCCTCCAGAGATCCAAAATTTGGAGATCCAAAATGTCTGGAAACCCCGGAAGTCCCCAGAGTTTGACGCTACTTTGTGTTTCAAAAGCAAACATCATTTTAGTGTTTCTCTAGGAGACACAAATCCGTCAATAACCAGTTTGCATTAGAGGTGATGATATATAGAAGGGATCATGCTTTCTTCAGAAGGCATCACAAAGGGGCATCCAGGTGGCTCAGTTGGTTAAGCATCTGACTTCGGTCCAGGTCATGATCTCACGGTTCATGAGTTTGAGCCCCACATCAAGCTACCTGTTGTCAGCAGCAGGGCTCCCTTCAGGTCCTCTGTTCCCCTATCTCTGCCCCACCCTGCCCCTGCTTTTGCTCTCTCTCTCTCTCTCAAAAATAAACATTAAAAAACATTTAGAAGGTATCACACACAACTATGTACTGAAAAAAATGCACAAGTATGATCACTTATACTCAATCACTAACTCCTTCTCTCTCTATTTGACATGGGAAAAACTGGACACCCAAGATGTTAAATTTCTTCTCAAAGGCAGATAAACCAGTAAATGGTAAGGTGGCTTATTAAGTAAGTCTAGAAATTGGTTATAGACTATTGAGGTCACCATGCCGCAGCTACTACAGAGACTATCATAGAGAATTCTATGCATGATTCTATAGGCCTAACTCATTCCCATTCTCATTGCAACACTAAGGAAAGAACAAGGTATACGAGAAATCAGCTGAAAATGCTCTTTACATATATAGTTCTTTTGGTTTCTATAAATGTATCTTAAGTCTAACAATAGCTATTACGCAAATATTTAACATTACCCATAAGTTCTATAATTTCAAGTTGTTCTGGTAATTATTCATGTTGAAAATTGTTATTCATCTATTTCAGATTGGTGGAGATTTAAGCCAACTATCATTGGATTTTTATCATTCACTCCATCTGTTTAATGCAAATTCCAGGCTTCTACTTAAAACTCCCGATTTTCAAGGTAATATAAGACAGCAGAAATTCTAATGTTCTCTGGAATGTTTTTCAAGGCATAGAAATCAAATCTGAAAAGAAATTGTTCTTAATTTATTTTCTAAATCTTCTCAGTAGAGGTGATAAAACTATGAGCTAGTTTGCTAAGTACTGTAAGTCTGAGAAAGGTGTTGAAGGGTAGTATAGAATCCAAATTAAGGCATGAAGACGATAATAATTAACGATAAAGCCACTTAGGGGAAAATCTTCCCAGCAGTATAAAAGTGTTACATGGAAACAGCAGCACACTTTGGGCCAAACTGCAGTCATTAGCATATATTACAAAGAAATGTTCTCACCTGTATTCTTATTAGTCTAGTATCATTTCCGTGTATGTAAAACATAGAGATAAAAAACAGCTAGATGCAGAAAAGCTAAATTCTTCCCGATACTGCTCGCATTTTTCAGTCTGCAAACACCTCAGTCTAATGAATCTGGGAATGGAGAGGAAGCTATCGTTATAAAACAGTAGGCATGGGTATCAGGAAAACGCCTCAGATAAAGATCCAAGGAATTGCATCTAGTTTATCAGAAGTCTCCGGATAATATGAAGCAATGAGGCTTCCTTGGTTCTCATCCCTCAGCAAAAAATATTTCTGAGGGCACTACATTCCTATTTATTACGTGGACTATTCATTTGCCAATACTTGAGGGAGGGTCTTTGAACTGTAAAAGAAAATTGGCTCTTTTTTGGAATCAACTTGGTTTAGCAGGCATGCTGTTAGTCAATAGATATTTTGCATTGATCCCGAGAAAGACATTCTAGCCTTCAATCCTAGAGGAATCCAGCTGGATGCCGTTTCTTTATGAAGAGAGGCAAGCCAATAAGTGCATCTTTAAAGAGTACAAATCCTTTAGTCACTTCTGTTTTTTCTTTATAGAACAATTTCTTCAGTGATCTATTGGGCAGAGGGTTAAACACGCTGTGGAATGCCATCCATATCTTTCCTAATCCACAATCAAATAAAAATACATACTGCCCCCAGGGTTCAACTAATCTTAAAACAATTTAGACTCTGTGGGGAGACCACGTTACTAAAAACAGAAATATGACCATCTTTTTACAAACGTCTTACAGCGTGAAAGCTAAACACATATGTAATAAATACATAGCAAGCGGCTTTGGCTTTCTACGGATGTCTAGCTCGTCTCTGGGTCAAATCCACCTGTCCCTCCGTGGAAAGACAAACCTGAAGTCAGAGTTTACTCACTCTCAGCAGTATAGATGGGGATTCCTAACTCCAAGAAGTTGGTTTTACTAGAATGTTGGTGGTTTGTTTATTTTTTTCCCTTCTGCCTGAATACAAACACATTAAAATATATTTCCTTTTAAGTTTGAAAAAAGCAATCAGAAAAACTTAACCACTTCCTTATCTAGTGAACTTCATTGCAATCTTAGTTTTAATGAGACATTTTCCTTCCTGATCTCAGTCACCTGAGGTGATCCTGCTCAAATATGAAACAAAGTCTCATGGTATTTAATACACATATATTGCAATTGTTAATTAACTTGCCCACCTTTCTTAATCACCTAGAAGCAAGTAATTGGTGTTTTTCTGACTGTATCTCCAGTAACTAGCACATCCTTGGCATACAGTACTAAATGTATGTTTCTTTTTTAAACGAATGATTGAATAAGTGAATTAATTGGCATTTTTATACCTTAATTTCATCAGATGATTTATTATCCTAAACTTAAGTCAATTACACTGTTAGGAGGACAAAAGGAAGTATAGAACAATTAGCCCTCAATAACATCAATTTATACACAAACTAAGAGTATGCTTTCTCAAAATCCTTTAGTTGAATTGTTATCTTCTCAAGAATATACTGGTCATCAATAATTCACAAATTCATAATAACAACGATGTTGTATTCTAAAACACTCCTAAATAATAAGTGTTTAATAGCTTTAATAATATTATTTTTGAAAAACAGCTAAGTTACTACATGATACATGAAGTTTTATTGGAGTGAAACACTACGGTAATAAAACAAGTACAATTTTAATAGATAAAAAAGATAAAAGATAACTAATAGCACATTTAACTATATGATAATTTTTTTTTCCAAACAGACAACTATGTCAGAGCATAAGAACCACATGATCACATCATTAGTGCTGGGGGTCTTGCAGCACTTTGTAATTAAGATAGAACAAAATGCTACATAAGCCATATTTACTCATATTTATTTAGCTAATTAGGTAATGAAGCATATGCAAAATATAAAGAGCAAAATTTAACTCTGTGGCAAATCTGATCTGTATTTAAATATTCGTATTTGTAGGTACATATATCATATATGTGCATTACATACATGATACAAATTGAATTTTGTGTCCATTTAATCTGTATTTGTATTTTACGTGTATGAACATCGTGTGTATGTTTATTCAGTATGGGTGAGTATGACAGAATTCCCACAAACATACCCTAGTATTGCTGATACCTGATCACTCAGTTAATTCAATTAGTAAGAATGAAGCTCTTTATGGAGAAAGAACGGACAGTGTTTGAAAGGTAGCAGAATTGAAAACATGATGTATCAATATGATTCACAAATATAAATTAATAAAATTTAATGACTGTCATCAAAATAGATCTTGTTTGAAAAAAAATCTTCATTTCTGAATTATTTACCAACGGGTCTATGCTTTCTTCTTTGCATGATGTGACTTTGTTTCAGGTTACATTCTCAACAATACTTGAAAAAAGTCATGATATTTTTTGTTGAAGCCTGGGTGAGTTAATAGCCAAAAGGAGCTGGTGCTTTCTAAATCTCTAGAACAGAATTTCACTTGTTATCTTTACAAACTTTGCCAATCCAGATTAGGTTTTCATCACTGTGTATCAGTATTATTAAAATGACATACTACTGGGGCGCCTGGGTGGCTCAGTCTGTTGAGCGGCCGACTTCGGCTCAGGTCACGATCTCACGGTCCGTGAGTTCGAGCCCCGCGTCGGGCTCTGTGTTGACAGCTCAGAGCCTGGAGCCTGTTTCAGATTCTGTGTCTCCCTCTCTCTGACCCTCCCCCATTCATGCTCTGTCTCTCTCTGTCTCAAAAATAAATAAACGTTAAAATGACATACTACTAAGGTTATGGTAGTATTTCAGTGTAATGTCTTTCATCCCAGTTTACATTCCGAATCATCTGAGTCCAACATATCTGAAACAATTTTAGATGATCCTTCTTTATGAAGCACTCAATATAGTTTAGGGACTATAAAAATACGCATCCATTTCATCAAGTGCAGACATTTTGGAATCTTAATAACTGAATGTGTATATTTCACTAGCGATTAAGAGAAGGCTAAGTCCCATAAACACCTTACATAAACAACCATGACTGACTTCATATCTGATCAAGGCCAGTGTCACAGGAGGAGGCCTCAGACTCACAAAAGCCCCACGATGTGAGTTTAATGTTCTGGGTCACCGTCTTGAGTTTTGAAGGTGAAGTTCAATGGGACAGTGGAGGATTCCCTGCGGCTTGGATCCTTGGTTTGTGCATAGTGTCCCCTTGTGCAATCTACCTGGTATGGGTTCCTGCCTGCCTGCTCCCAGATCCCAGATTTCCCAATGACATTGGACATCCCTTTTCCTGCTAGAGCCACATGGCCACCTCTACCTGCACACACCTGGGGAGGCAATCAGGTCACTAGGGGCTGGGGAACATTTCTACCACTGCCCTTTGCCCTGAGGTGGGTCTTGGACAGACATATGGGGAACGTTTAGAGTTAGGTGCTAGGCATGCTCTGAGTAGAGGTGGGAAAAGTAAATACTTGTCCCTGCCCCAGGATACTAATATCACAGCACAGTCATATCCATGAAAATGACTCAGTGGAGCCCTCATCTACCACTGATATACTTACTGGTGGTGGCATTTCTGGTGTGAAAGTTGCAATCCCATGGGATCCTGTCTGTCCTGGGCTGGGAACAATGACTTCCTTGCCCTGCCTTGTGTCCTGAACTTTATTTTGCTCTAGATCCTGAAAAATATGTTGCTGTCCCCGCACTAATGTCAGAATAATATCTACCATAAAGCACAGGTATATAAAATCTGACCTCTACACCATGAAGTAAACTATGCCTCCCCCCCCCCCCAGGGGTGGTATCAATTTTTGTACAAATAACATAAGGCAAGATATTTTAAGGACATAGAAAGTGTTTAATTGGTTACTTAAGGAGACTGAGGAAATGAAAAGAGTTATTGAGCAGAGATCAAATTTGAATCTGGCCTCTTCACAGTCGAGTAAAGTTTAATAGGTAGAAACAACACAGAAAAAGTTGTGCTAGGTACCGGGAGCAAAAATGGGTATCATTAAGAAAGTGGGAAATCTGACAAGTATGTCGTACATCTGCCTGGCTGGGAGTGGAGAATGCTGGACAGTATGAGCAGAAGTTAAGCCATGGAGGCTGTAGAGAGTTGGGACCGTCAAGCCATTACGTACTACAGTAACCTCACAAATAATAGCCACTATCAAATATTTAACAGAGGCACAGCACGTCAATCATATTTAAAGCAAATATTTCAAAATTGGATTATAATTGCTGGCCCGAATTCCCAACAGCATACACAGCTTTTAAACTAATGTTTTGTGATTAAGCGTAGAACCACCATTTTCCTCCTCAATATCAAGCTCTCAGGAGCCCTAGCCTGAGCTAGAGATGTAAGAGATGAATGGAATTTAGCAGATGAACTAGTATCTCTCCAGTCTTCAATGACTTCGAATTTAACTGAATTTCTTCCCCCAAATGAGGTACGTCAGATGCATTAATTTGTAGAGAGAATGGTGCTCATGAAGAATTATCTTTTATTCCTCACCGATGGTGAAGAAAATAAGTGGACTAAAATTCCAAGTGCCATATACTTGATCCCTGGTGAGTCTGGATGCAAGGATTTTTTATACACAGTTGTCTGGCTGTAAGGCAAACTTTAAGTTCACTAAACGTATTCTAACATGGCTGCCACATGACAGAGAATAGGTAAGAAGAAAGGTCTACACTAATTATAAACAAGGACACGAATGTTTGGATTTCTTGACTCAAAGACACAGTAAGTAGACCATTTGGATTCTGCTGATGCCTTAATGTGACTAAAGCCTATGGAGACTTCTGAGGTAACATATTCCACATTAAGAAAGTCATTGGCTGTGATTGTGTTGAGTTTGTGTCTACTCATACACAACTGGCAGTGCCATTAATGAAGTTATGGAAATCATTTGCTATTAAAGGATCAAGAAGAGGCCCTGGGTAGTCAGTTCACTCGAGAAATTTCCTGTAACCCAATGATCATTGGAGCTAAAACTCAGATACTGACTAATGTCTCATTGATTTTTTTTAAATTTTTTTTTAACGTTTATTTATTTTTGAGACAGAGAGAGACAGAGCATGAATGGGGGAGGGTCAGAGAGAGGGAGACACAGAATCTGAAACAGGCTCTGGGCTCTGAGCTGTCAGCACAGGGGCCTGATGCAGGGCTCGAACTCACGGACCACAAGATCGTGACCTGAGCCGAAGTCGGCGCTCAACCGACTGAGCCACCCAGGAGCCCCTAATGTCTCATTGATTTTTAATGACACTGAGCCTCATTTCTCAGTACAGAGTGGAGTTTAGTGTGCTGGAAAAACCCAGTAGCACAACTCACCTACTCAAAATACTGATACGGATGCTTATGGTGTTATTTTATGAAACTACAAAATCTCAGACCAGTTGAATCATTCAAGCCTAACGGAAGTCATGTATTACCTAGAATCAAGGGACTTGATCTCCACACTGGGGTGTGAGAAGCAACTTGTTTAAGTCATAGGAAATTGTTCAGACATTGTAGAAATCTGGCTTGGCAAACACCAGACTGATTTCATTTGAGGGGGAAAAATACTTCTTGTATTTATTTATTTACTTTTTTTAAATTATTTTTTTTTACAGAGAGAGTGTGTGTGTGAAGGGAGAGAGGGGCAGAGGGAGAAAGAGAGAAAGAACTTAAGCAGGCTCCATGCTCAGCAACCCAGGGCTTGATCTCACGACCATGGGATCATGAACTGAGACAAAACCAAGAACATGCTTTCAACCAAACTGAGCCACACAGGCACCCCGGGGGGGAAACATACGTCTACAGGTTGTACTATTAAGCATCATTTAAGTGCTCTGCCTAAGGAATTATTTCATAGAACATTGTCAAGAAAGCTATGATACTGGAAAGTTTATTTAAGTTCAAATAGAAGGCAAATTAACTGAAATCTTAATTTGTGTCTTTTCCCTCCCCAGAGGCTCAGAAAGCACTTTTCTCTGCCTATAATACTCTTCACAGATGCTCCAGTTGAGATTTGGGAAGGAAAACAAACATCACTCAGGTATTCCAATCGGACAGTTTCAATGCAGGCAACAGGAGACATGACACGCGATTAGAATATCTTTGAGTACAAATAGAACCACTGTAATAAGTAAACATTTTTAGGATTTCACAGTGATGCTTCTGTGAAACTCAAGAATTTCAGTGACGGGGGGGCTGAGGAGTTAGATGGTGTCAAACTTAACACCCTGCTGTATCAAAGCTCACAATCTTCCGGCATTTCTTATCTGCAAATGTGTTGCCTGAAAATGAGATCTGAAGGTAATGCTTTCTCCATCTCTTCTGTGATAAATCTCCTGTGAATCCTTCTCACGGGCAGATTCTGACTTGGAACTTTACTGGAAATCAGAGAAAGGTCCTTCCTAGAGTCTCCTCTGATGAGCCAGAGAGATTCTAAATGGATGCGTTAGGGATGCTCAGGTACCCACAAAAATCCCAGCTCAACTATGTCTTTGTCAACTCAGCATCCATACATGACCTTTTAAAGAAGTGTGAGCTACTGAAAAATTGCAAATTACATTTTGTTTCTGCCTACCATGTTCCAACTTTTCCTCATAAAATCAAGGTTCACTCCCACAAGTCTTTGTACCCCTACCCAGAGTCATCCTTATTCTTTTCTACCTTACTTAGAAGGCTCTTCGGGATGCCCGGTGATGCAAAGACAGCAATGAATGTAATCGTGTTAGAAAAGAGAATCTTCTAGAAAAGAGAAGAAGAAAGTGATTGGAAACATTGATTAAAATATAAATCTGGTAAAATATACTATCTATCTATGAATAAATATTTACATGCCTATGTGCATGCGTGAGTGTGTTTGTATAAGGAGAGAAATGGGTTTACTGACTGCAGCCCTGTTCTCATCTCTGCAACTGCTCTCATGGTCCCCTAGTTCCTCCAGTCAACATTTCTTTTAGTTTTGGGAAGTGGGTTGGCTTATAATAGTTTCATTACCTAGCAGACTGACCTCACACTTTTGTTTCTCATGGGCTAAGTCATGCATGTTTCCACCTGCGTTGGTTTGCTGTTGCCTTCTAGGAAGATTTACCGGTAAGCACAGGGATACAGTGAGGGGTGCCCTCAGGGAATGCTCTGGTCTGCAGCTATATTCCAAACCTTCTCCTTGACAATCAAATCATTTACTGAAGTCTATATCATAATTCCTCTCATTTTTACTTTTGACACAGCAGCATGAGGGACACCAATGACAAGCTAGCAATCTCATCTTCCAGCGCAATTGTACTATTTTTGGCCCTCTGATGGAAACATCTCTCCTTTGATCACTAGGATATTTAGCCCGGTGAACCCCAAAGCTGAAAGGACAATCTTGCAAATGGGAAATGAGGGCTTATTGTAATGAAAGGAGCGTTCACCCTTTGATTTGCAGAACCAAGTGTTCTGTCACTAGGAATAATGGCGCTGCATATGGGCCCCAAGGAGGATGCATCTACATCATCTTGTAAGCCAACACCTGAGCCAGGCAAGTTGTCAGCAGCATATGGTGCATGGATGATGGGTGATGTGATTTAGAAGAAGCCTTATTAGATGTCCAAAAGGAAGGTGGGTGGTAACATGAGCTGAGCTGAGCAGAGTGGAGAAACTGGTGCCTGGACACACAGCAGAGCCAAAGCAGGAGAGGGAGGAGAGGAGGACTCAGGATCACTGGTTGGCAACGGAGGGACCAAGCAGCATCTGGGGGAAGGAAAGGCCGGAAGAAGGATAGATTTGTTGGATGTAATTGATGTTTCTGTTTGGTACCTACTTAGTCCAGGTGGGGATATCAAACAGTCCGATGGTAGGTTATCACTGCTGTTTATGTTCACACGCACAAGTTGACCATAAACTCAGACAGTCCCCTTTAATTTTTTTTAATGTATAAGTAGCATAATAGAAAGCCCTTGATGAAATACACCTATTTCATGAAAAAAGCATCCCCTGTATCCACAGCTAGAAATAGTCTCTTTTAAAGTAAAGAGATCTAAAATCGTGTGGTAGAACAGTTTTCTATTCTACGTGGATAGAAAGGATTTTAACAATTCCATTTTATATTTCGTGAACTCAGAAATATTAAAAACCAAGTGAGGCTTTTCTTATATTATACTCATTCCAAAGAAACAAAAATGCTATATTAGAGCAGTCTAAATATGTTAGTGAGTATAATATATCTAGGATATTATGACTGAGAAATGTCAGAATTAAAATGTAGAAAATGTCTTCTTAATATATGTGGTTGTGTCTAAAAGTTTTAAAGGGCTCTATTAAATGCTCCATTTATTAAGCAAAATAAATATATTTCA
Source organism: Panthera pardus (assembly GCF_024362965.1). Lineage (NCBI taxonomy): Eukaryota > Metazoa > Chordata > Mammalia > Carnivora > Felidae > Panthera > Panthera pardus. The sequence goes on along the minus strand of NW_026526710.1, from coordinate 82,034,168 downwards.
TTTTTCCTATCACTCTATTTCATAATGTTCAGGGAAAACGGCAAAATTATTTTAAATTTATATACATGTATATCAGTACATGTATTCATTATCCTCAGGGAACATGAAAAAGAGTAGGTATAATAGAAATCCAAACAGGTAAGAAACAAACCATGATATATCATACAAAATTGTACAAATCATACCTATCCTGTATATAATTGGGTTTACATTTGCCTACACAAAAAATTATGACATGAAAATATCACCAATATATAGACAATGCAGACAGAACACTTCACTAGCTACTGTTATTGGTCTAAATGAGAAAGCTTGTGTTTGTAATCTGATATATAATTCAATATATCTCCTCTCCCATCCCCGCTCTCCCTAGGGAAAAATGAGAATTGGATATTTCTTACAAGGCCCCTAAAGTGTCATACTTAAACAGATGTTATGAAGAGCTTCAGAGTCTCATGATACAAGTATGTCCCATTCATTATTTTTCCATAAATAATCTCACCTACTCAACTACCTTCTTGTCAACAGATCTGGCAAGACTCTCCGGATCTCCACCTTTTCACACAAGTTTCCAGGAACCCCAGGTCCTTATATTCCAAAAGAGGGAATTCTCCTTCTCCACCCAATCAGCTTCTCCACCAAGTAGAGAGAAAGGAAAGGTTTGATTAGCCTACTGCTGTTATTACTTTTCAACAGGGCTGATAATTGGCCCCAAGCGACTCCGGTCTGGGTCCAAATGCAGCTGCACAGGACCTCAAGGGAATATGAGCCTATATCAGGAAAGGGGACTCCAAGTCTGCAGCCATGCAGGGTATGCTCAATTCCCCAACCGGTTTCCCCATTGACAGCTAACCTTAATAAGAATGGAGTAAGCATTTTAGATGGCATTTCCCTACTTGTTCTGGGATGCTAGACTTTGGGGTGGTAAGGATATTTTTTTAACTACTAAAATTATCTAATACTATTTGCATCTACTAGGCAATGTGATTGTGATTACTTTACTTAGTGAGGTTCATTTTATGCATCAAAACTTGCTGAAGCTCGCACAAGACTACTGCCCAAATGGTTCTAAGGGGTTCACAGCTGAACTCTGATGGCGGAGTCGGGTGGCGGCAGCTGAGGGAGATCTATGTGCAGTGACTGCATTAATTATATTCACAATGTTGTTCGGCTTTCTATTTCCAAAATTTTTCATCACCCCAAATATAAACTGTGTCCTTCAAACGCAATAACTATTCCTTCTACTCTCCATTCCTAATAACTTCAAATCTGCTTCTGTGTCTATGGATTTACATATTAGTTTATGTGAAGGGAATCAAACAATGCTTGTCCTTCTGTATCTGGCATATTTCACTCAGCATAATGTTTTCAAGTTTCATCCACTGTGTGGCATGTATCAGAAACTTCTTCCTTTTCATGGTCGCATATCAGTCTGTGTGTGTGTGTGTGTGTGTGTGTGTGTGTGTATTCTTCCCACATTTTGTTTAATCATTTATCTGTTGATAAATAAGTCTTTGAATGTGTGTGTGACTGTGTTTAGGTATCATGCATTAAAAAAAAACAAATTACACAATAGATTAGAAAACTAAATTCACTATGGAAGGGGGTCAAGAAAACCTTTTTTTTTTTAATTTAGTAAAAAGGAGATGAGTGTCAGATAAAAAAACGCTATGCACAATATTCCCTGTGAAATAGACTGCATTCTAACACACATACACACAAACGCACAATTAACATAATTGATATTCATTTAGATGATAATCTGCAAACCACCCTTAGAAAAAATATCTTGCACAATATACTGCATGATTCATAAGTCCTCAGATGCACCTAACTTTCACAAAATAAGGAGATTATAAAAATTCAATTAATTGGGAACTTTAAGACAAATAGCAATGGTAGGTTATGGAGTTACACCTCCATGATGTCACTCAAATATGAAGACTAAAGATTTGGTGAGTTGTTCCTTCAATAGTACCAAATTTCAACTTTGCTAATTCTCCAGGAACTTCTATTTAGAATTTTTCTCACATACATACATAGATACGACACACACACACACACACACACACACACACACACACGCGCGCGCACACACAATAAAGATGCTAGAGAAATTGGTTTCCTCTTAGTCCTTGGCTTCCAGGGTAGTATTTCCAGTTGTAAATGACAGAGAAGTACAGATGAATGTCTCTTGTAACCACTTCAGTCATCTTGTGAGAGCTCTGTCTGAATCAGCTGTGCAGAAAACCATCCACTCCCAAAATGCATTCAACCAGATGGAATTCTACTACTACTTGACTGAACATGTTCTTCAGAAGGCAGAACTGATTAAATATATCATGTTTTCTGACATTAGAAGAGGCATTCTACCCAGTGGACCATGTAGGGGGGAAAAATCTATTTCATATAAAGTCTTGATCTAAATAAGTGTCAAAAATGCAATAAAATCTTCTCTACCAAAAGAAATGGGGGCTATAAATAGGGATTTCTGTTCTTTCTTTTCTGTTCAGGTCAATATGGAAGATGGTGAAAATAAAATATGGTGATTTTTCTCTGCTACAAGAGTTTTGCAGTTTTATGATATTGGAATTGGGTCTTGCTCTTTATGTACCTGCTTTAGAAAATCACCATGCTAACCTACATGTTAAAGGTATAATTTGCACAGAATTGTCCTTTCATTGACTTTCCATTTCGTGTTAGAAAATGTTACTGCTAAATCATAAAAGTGAGCCAAGTGTCCCTGACCTTCCGCTCTGGTTTTTTCCTATATTCTCTTCTTATGGAGTTGATTCTAACTTTTGACTACAGTTTTCACTGAATTCAAAGTCAATGTTAACAACCATAATTTACCTCATAAATTCATTTTCTTCTAGTCAGCCTGGAATGATTCAGTTAATATTCCAAAGGAGAGTCCTCATTCCTTTCCTTAACCTTCATTTCTTCCTATTCTGACTTCATTAGTTTGTACAATATATTTTTTCAATTAGTGTTTCATATGTTCATTGGCCATATACAAATAGTCCCAAATTCCGCCAACATTGCCTTATACATAAACAAGAAATTCAAAATAGATGATTTTTGAACTGTATTCTAACTTAAATATGACTTTGTATTTTCCTTGAAATAACTCATCTCTCTCCCTATCCCGTCATTTATCTGAGGTTATAGTCTTATCAATTTTTCTTCTGTCTCCTCCTCCTATACCACCTCCCCTAAGTACAAAACCACTGATGCATTTGTCATCCTGAAATTAAAATTTATCCATTTTTATCATACAAACAATCTTCACATAGCTTCACAGATTTCCATAGGATTAACTTCAGAAAATATAACCTGGTTCTATTTTTCCTATTCCCTTCTTATGCCCACTTAAAACAATCAGTCCTAATTCCTTATTCTGTCTTTTCTTCCCAGAATGTTCTCCCACGTAATTCCCATTTCTCATCTGAAAGAAAACTTCTTTGAATTTCTATTATATGATCATTCGCCCCATTATTTTGACTATATCTATCAAGATATCTATCTATATATCTACCTATCTATAGATATATCTCTCGAGATATCTATCTTCAGAGATATATCTATAGATAGATAGATAGATTAGATTAGATTAGGTTAGATTAGATAGATATCTTGTCACCTAAAACTATAGGTTCCTTGCTATTAAAAATATTTTTATAGCTCCAACTGCATCTGGGTCAGTTTATTTTTCAAGCAAATAGCACTAAGATAACTGAGTATCTACCTAACTAGTCCACATATGTATATCTTATCCACTGTACTGGATCTTAATTTCTTACATGGTAAATAGTGACCAAAACCAAATAGATCCTGAGAGGATAAATGCATGCCCTACTTTTTTTTTTTTAAGTAGAATTACCCCTATTTAAATGAGTTTTGGGATAGAAAATGTTGTCAACTCTTGAAGTAGATTTACTGGCTCATACGGGACATGCTTTCCCGGGGATGCCTTTAAGAATGGCAAACATAACAGATCCATAATGTCCCTTCACAAATATTCTTGCAGTCTTAGCAGACAATTCTAAGACTCTTATTACATCTTTGGCACATGAAAGACGCACAAGCAGTTTGGAGTCCCACTTCAAAATGTCCTGATATTAATATTACTGTTCAGTACAGACTTTGATAATGTATTAAGAACTGTATTGGCTAATACAATAATAACAAAATACAATGCTAATGAAACTTGATGAATGGACTCAAAACTTCCCCTATTGCTTTAACAGTATATTAAGGGCACTATAATACAATAATGATACAGTGTGATGGATGAGACCCATGTTATTATCCACACTTATGTGTATAAAAAGAAAGTGCCTTCATGCAGTTCACACTAAGTTGAATATATCAAATGCTGTCACTGTATCAGCCAAAGTATATGTGATTGTTTGCTGACTTTCCCTCCTTACACTCATTACTTGGCAGGAACTTATTGTAAATGAACCTGAAATCCTTTGCTCTTTTATAGAAAAGCACGGACATAAGAGATGCCATTTGAGATGCTTTCCTGGGACAGATTTTAGAGAGTATCCTCAATCCTAAGATTGTTTGCTTCCCGTCTTCAGAATTGCTTGTAATTTTGGTAACTGGACTTGAGCAGTAATAGGTCTCTTTGTAAACTCCAAGTCTCAAAGTCTGTGACAAGAAATTCTAAGAGAAAACTTTGTTAGCAAATTGTGTTGGAGTCAAAAAGAATGAAAATAAACATCAGAATCATTTATCTCCAACACAAATCAACTCTTTCTTCTGACTTTCTATTAAAGTTGATAATATCCATCAGACACTTAATTTCAAAAGCCTCATATCAGTCTCTCACTGAGCCCTTTGTACAACCCACACCTAATCCATTGTTATTTTCTAGCATATAACCTTGCAATAGCTCTCACATTTGTGTCTTCCTTCCTGTCTCATTCCAAACCCTGCCCTTATTCTGCAGCCTTTTTCATTTTTAAGGTTAAATAATATAAAATTGTAAACAATATAAAATTTATTTTAATCTAAAATAAAATAAAATATATATAATATAAAATGTTATATAGAATATAACATTATATTGTATTATAATATACATCTATATTATATATAGAATAAAACATTATAACATATATATAACATATATATATAACATATATAACATAACATATATATATATATATATATATATATATATATATGTACTTTCTTTTTACTCATTCACCTGTTAATAGACATATATAGGTTGTTTCCATATCTTGGTTATTCTGAATAATGCTGTTATGAATAGGGGAGTGTATCTCTTTAAGATCCTGATTTCAATTTATATATATATCCAGAATTTCTGGATTATATGGTAGTTCTACTTCTAAATTTTTGGAAAAATTTCCAAACTGTTATCCATACCTGCTGCACCATTTTACAATCCCACCAACAGTGATCAAGGGTTCTAATTTCCGTACATCCTAACATTTGTTATCTTTTGTTCTTGTCCTTGTTTTTGTTTTTGCTTTGGTAATAGCCAACCTGACAGATGTGAGATGATGTCTAAGGTAGTTTTGATTTGCATTTCCCTGATAATTAATGTTGTTGAGTACTTTTTTAAATACTTGGTCCCCATTTGTATGTCTTCCTTAGAGAAATGTCTATCTAAGTCTTTTGCCCATTTTTAATTGAGTTATTTGTTCTTGCTATTGAGTGGTAGGAGTTTCCTATATATCTAGGAAAATTATTATATTATGCCATATATTATATGCATATATTATACTTCATATATACATATAATTTGCAAATATTTTTTTCCTTTTCCATAGGTTGTCTTTTCATTCTATAGATTGTTTTCTTTGCTGTACAGATGCTTTGTAGTTTGATGTAGTCCCACGTGTCTATTTTTGCATTTGTTGCCTGTGCTTTGAATGTCATATGCAAGAAATTACTGTCAATACCAGCGTCTAAAGGATTTCCCCTGTGATTTCTTCCAGGAGTTTTATGTTTCAGCATAATCAATGGTGAAAAATTGAAAGTTTTTTTCTCTAAGATCAGGAATAAGATAAGGATACCCACTCAGAACTTCGATTCAACACAGTACTGGAAGCCTGACCCAGAACAATTCAGTAAGAAATAAAATAAATCGAAATCAGAAAGGAAAAAGTAAATTTATCTCTGTCTACTGTAGACATAATTGGATATGTAGGAAAGCTTAAAGATTCCTCAAAAAGGTTGTTGGAAAAATGAACAAATTCGGTAATGTTGCAAAACAGAAAATAAACGTATCAAAATAAGTTGTGTTTCTATATGCCATTGTGTGTGTGTGTGTGTGTGTGTGTGTATGTGTGTGTGTGTGTATGTGTGTGTGTTTGCGATAGTCATTTTATTGTTCAAATACCTAGTGGATTTGTTTGATCACAAAGTCATGTACAAACGTCAGTTCCCAAGACTCAATGACTTCCACAATATTGCTGGGATGATCTTTCAAGGTTTTGTTCTTTTTATTCCCTTAATGCTTTATTCAGACACTTAAAAAAAAAAAACATATATTTTACCTATTTTTTATGGTATCTCCTACAATTTGAAAGACTCTCCCCCAAAATTTTCATTTCTGGGAATTCTACTTATCCTTCAAGCCTCATTCAAACAACTAATTCTTATTCTCTCTCTTTCACAAGCTAACATATTATTAACATCTTTTTTTTGTTACTTAGGCTGCTCTTTCTTACATTCTGCCCATTTACTTCCCTTAGTGATATCTCCTGGTATTGTCTGCCACCAAATTTTAAGTCCTTTAAGGATAGACAGTGTGTATGAATAGTTTGGTGTGAAGTTCATAGTTACCTAGAGTATTTGAGTGTTATTAAATTATGCCTATGGTATAACCAAATATTTTATCCAGACCATATTTTATAGTACCACATATAAAAGCTTACTTTCTTCATATATCTAAACTCTACCACCTTATAAAGGACGATTCTGTTATTTTTTCCTTAAGAAATATTCCTAAATGAATGACCACACAAAATGCCTCTTTTTTAGAACTGGTAGTTTTCTATAAAAATTGGACTACTGATGTGAGCCAGTAGATGTGTCTTTAGTCTTCTAAATATTTGTGACTTGTATCCACATTTAATCTATATATTCTCTGTTAGTCTCAACCACCAAGTAGTGTATTTCTGGCAAACAGTTGCTAAATATTTTGATCATTTTGTTTATTTCAACAAATGATAGTTACAGAAGAGCAAAAATTCTTCCAGTGTCCTAAGATAGATGGGTTACATGGTTCGGTGCTGAATACGTAGTTCAACTCTCTAAACAATTATGGCATTCCACAGTATTTTAAGTGTCTGTTTCTACTGTCCATTCAAAACAGAAACAAATTACCAACAGCCTTGTAAAAAAAACACTCAGTCTCACAAACAGTAAAATACGTGCAAAGCAAAACTACAATAAAACATAATATTGCACTTCTGAAATTAAAAAATAAAGGATGATTAAGACCAAGCAGTGATCATAATCTACACAAATCACGATTCTCATGTTTGTTGTTGGGAATGTAAATTGGTATGGCATATTTGGACTGCATTGTGACAATATTCACCACAACTTAAAATTAGTGCCCTATGAACCATAAAGCAGACTCGCAATGATAAAGAACCCACTGAGGGCTGCTGGAAGAAAGAGGGCAGGCAATGGGCTAAATGGGTGATGGGTATTAAGGAGGGGCACTTGTTGTGATGAGCACTGGGTGTTGTATGTAAGTGATGAATCATTAAAGTCCACATGAGAAAACGATATTACACTGTATGTTAACTAACTGGAAATTAAATAAAAACTTGGCTAAAAAAAGAATAATTGAGAAAAAAAATAGTGCCCGATAACTGAGGAAGACCACCATTGGGTATATATTGTTATGAGATTTGTGAGCCATGGATTCAAATAAAGATGATCACTGCAAAAGTATAATTTATCAGGGCATTTTTAATTAAACTATGTGTTTTGTCTCCCATCTAATATGTATGTGTGGTTGACTCTGGGGCATGAAACATACAGGGTACAGATTTTGTTTTAACCTTCATACAGGACTGGTACATTTTATGATTGCTTCTGTTTTCTCTCTGATGGAATTATAATCCTTGCATCATGGCCTTTTGACCAGCTGAATGCACACTCAAGTGGTATTTGTGATGTCTGAGAAGAAGCTTATAACTATGTATGGTTATGGATGTCAACAGACTTATTGTCGTGATCATTTCATCATATATACAAATATCAAATCAAATCATTATGTTGTGCACCTGAAACTCATATAATGTTTTATGTCAATGTACTATAGTTTAAAAAAAAAAAGCTCAATTCTGGTCCCATCACTTATCTTCTTCCCTCTTCCATGGGACAGCTGTGTCCTTTGTAAAAAGTCTACTCCTTCAATCGGAATTGCATAACAAGGGAGACGTGCAGTTTATCTACAGCAAACCAAGCACTATAGAACATGAATAAAAAATAAATAAATCAACCTTTTTTTTTTTAATCTATCGGGGTTTATGAGTTAGTTGATACCATAGCACCACCTAGTTAAAAAAGGAGACATGCAATATGTAGTAAAAAAACCGAGGTTTGTAAATTAAGTCTAATTGGGTCTAAGATATGAAGTCTACTCTAAAAATACTGTGAATTTACTCAATTCATTCAAAGGATTCTGGTAAACAGAATCCTTGGTAAACAGATGAGCATAACACGAATGATTTTCTCCTGGGAAGTCAACCCTTAGACCCCAAATGGCTCAGAATGAACCTCAGATCTGTAACCACAGATTCTTATATCCTTTTTTATTTTGCTGTTTAGTTGACCTCTCCAGAGAGATTTTTTAAATAAATTATAATAATCTATTTTCTGATGAGCTTGGTAATGATGTAATTTTCCTTTCTCTTAATTTGAGTACCTCTTATGACAGTAGCTTTCTGAAAATATTTCCATCATGAAAGTTATTTACTCTTGCATAATTACTCATTTAATTGTGTTTAGAATAAATTGACAGCGAATTCATTGTCAAATGGCACCTTATAGATCTGCAGTCACAGTGAGAATTTTCCAGTCACCTTATGTTTTCCCAGGCCAAGAAAAATGGTTGTAAGTTTGGATTCTAGCAACGGTTGTATCATTTGCCTTATTCTTTAGAGTTTCATATCCCTTGGAAGATATTTGTTAAGATGCATATTTTATTACATAAACTGAAAATTTAAATGTGCATATATGGCTGCATCAAATTTTGTCATACTGTAAATATCACTTTAGACTGTTTTATTCTTTTGTTTTTCCTGTAAGGCATTTGGTTTCAAAGTTTTCATTCATTACGTTCAGGCTTTACTTGTGTTTGGAAAATTTTGTCTTTTTAAACTATGGCTTCAAAAATCTATAAAAGTTCTGATGAAATAATATCACGTTTACAAATCTTTCTTGAGAATCCCCCAAAACGTTTAAGTACACTCATATCCTCGCTCTAATGGATAAATATATATTTAACCTAAGTTATTTGAGGAAAAGGTGAAATTATCCATCATGAAACACAAGTGACCAAAGAAAAGGGCGTCAAATCACGACTGTATAATTTCTATTTCACTGCAATCAGGTAGAGTTCTTCATAATCAAGGACAATGTGTTTACAGTGACACCATATGCATTTGGATTCTCCACCTCTCTTGAGCTCTCTCACTTGACCTCAAAAGTGCATGAAGCCTTATTGGATGTAGTCTGCACTCCTCACCCTCTCCCCTCCCCGCCCCTTTTCTTTTTCTCTCTTTGTGGTCTCTCTAGAACATCTGCCTTAGCAATTGCTGCAGAATGAGAAGGGCAGAAAGGAAGCTCCCTCTTGGGTGACTGTCCTCTGAGGAAGCCTTGGCATTGGCTTCAGTGCTCTTTTTGAGGTCACGTAATCTATTAATTACAGCGAGATGCGTGAAAACAAACTGGCTCAATGTGTTTGAAAATCAACATTCTTGGGGTTCCCTGGGTGGCTCAGTCGGTTGAGCCTCCGACTTCAGCTCAGGTCATGATCTCACACTCCATGAGTTCGAGCCCCGTGTTGGGCTCTGTGCTGACAGCTCAGAGCCTGGAGCCCGCTTCAGAATCTGTGTCTCCCTCTCTCCCTGCCCCTCCCCTGCTCACATTCTGTGTCTCCCCCTCTCTGCCCCTCCCCTGCTCATGCTCTCTGTCTCAAAAATAAATAAAAACATTAAAAAATTAAAAAAAAAAAGAAAATCAATATGCTCTCTACTAGTTATACTGTATTAATCAAAATGTTAGTCCTCACTCTTGTCAGCCAAGACACCCTGAGGCCATGTAGGAAACCACTCCCTTGATTTTTGAGAGAATCTGACTCAAATTCCTGGCACAGAGTCATGTCCTTCCTATCATGTCTTTGATTTCAGCATTTTACATGGCCCTACTTCTCACTGAATTACATTCCTTCTGAACAGGGATTCTTAATTTTTTTTTTTCCTGGCACATTAAAAACAAAACATTTTCCTGAAACAGCTTTCTTAGTAAATATGTTGCTTCTAGATTTTTGCAAGTTATTATTCAATATTTTGAATGATATATAAAATTAAAAAGTATATAATTTACAGAAAACCTATTTACATTTCTAGAAAATATACATTTAAAATGTACACACACACACACACACATATATATATATAAATGTGCATATTATGTGCATATATTTGCCAGCCTCCTATTTAACTACACCTGTACTTTTCACCAACCCTACCCTTCTCCTGACTTTCAAACGAATTTTTTGTTCATATTCAGGTTTCAGAGATTATCAAGGGATGAATCCACACTAGCACCATATACTGCCTAAAATAAATTCTGGCAAATGCAGTTTTACAACATATGCAAATCTTTTACATAGATTATTTACCTTTGTTTTAGGTTAAAATCAGATCACATTATATGCTTTTTTCCTGAGCCCACACACATTTGCCTCCTACTTCGTAAGAGCTTATGTGAAATTATTTTTATAAGACCTTTAGTATTGTTTTCTGGAATCCTCTAAGATACTAATAAGTCAGGATAACCCAGGGAGTTGCAGCCAAGATCCACAGGGGCTTGTGTTTCCAAATGGGGTTGGTTAAAAATGACAACTCCATTGGTAGTTGATTCATATGAGAATCATGGGAATTTGATGAATAATTCACAAAATGCTGCATATATCTGGATCTATTTTTTATTTTATTTTACCTAATTTAATTTAATTTAATTTAATTTATTTTGAGAGAGAGTACAAGCAGGGGAGAAGGGCAGAGAGAGACAATCTTAAGCAGCTCCACACTCAGCACAGAGCCCGATAACATGGGATTTGATCCCACAATCTTGGGATTGTGACCTGAACTGAAATCAAGGGTAGGATGCTCAACTTACTGAGCCACCCAGGCACCCCGTGAATTCTGTTTTGAAACAGCAACAAACTATTACATATTGGAAGATTTCATCTCTTCTGGGTTACAAATGCCTCAGGGAAATTGTTGAGTGTGGTCCAAATTTTCTGTTTGTTGGGATTAATACCAAAGTCATGTCCCGTATATCTACAAGGGCCAACATAACAACACTTCTTTTCCCCAAGTCTCAAACTGCTCCTGAAGATTGTGGATCTTCTATGTTTCCACCAAGTAGGCATTCATTGTGAGTTTTATTTTGATGCTTTTGAGTTACTTCCTAAATGAGGATGAGGGGTATAATATAAACATAAATATAAAACACACAAACAAACTACTGTCCTGGGCCACATCCCTGTCATTCTTCTAGGTAATTCTCCTTATATTCCAGTCTACTGCAGTCTGTCCTTCCATCTCAAGCAGCTTAATTTGGAGTTGTGTATTAAGAAATATCCCTACCTTTCTAAAAGTAACTGATAAATATATCTCCCTGTTCTTCTATGATTATCAATAAGTTGTTACAGTATCCATGTAATCTTAAATGTATTTTCTTCCTTTTTTTCTGTTATAGTTTTTTCATTTCTATCAAAATACAAATTAGTTGCAATTAACAAAATCTCGCTGGTCACTGTACATTGTTACCACATTATCAATGGCCATGTAAGATCACCATACCAAGCATCAAAGAATGGCAGGTTTGGTACCTACTGGGTGATGAAAAAATCATGAGTGATAGGGTTATAGATCAAGTGACAATATTGTATATGGCTTTAGTACGAATTTTCATTTGTACTGTTACCCTAAGCTTTGCCTCCTAGACTGCTTACTGTACCGTAGAGAAATTATGCATAAATGTACTAACTAGAATTATTATTTCCCTTTTCCTTTTAAATTCATGCTTAAAATCAAGGACCAAAGACAATCAACTCTAGTATATTCTGACAATTACTTCTTGAAGCCTTATAAGCTAATATAAACAGTTCACTTGTAATCAGTTCACAAAGTGAGTTGCTTAGAGTAGTTAATGAGTGCTTTTAGCTGTTTGTGTTTATAAACCTATTATTAATCCATTTCAATAAAATTATATAATCCTTAACCCTATTAAAGAATATCTTCAAGAAATCTAGTGAAAATGTTTTCCTCCTGGTGAAGATAAACGGGGGTTCTTTTGCAACACATGCTGTTGCCAGTGACTCAGGTGTATAGGGCTCATTTCCAGGTCTAAGCAAAAATAAATAGCTTTGCTTTCTTCTGAAGTGTAACTACCATGGATTTCAAACATCTAGAGACATTTTAATTAGATTTCTTTTTATTTTCCTTTTTCTGAAAGGAAAATGATTAAAATTCAAGAAATCAAGTTGTTTGTTTTCATTAAACCATAATGACATCCTGAGGACAATTTATTCTTTGTGTCTCTCAGATGCAGCATATTACACAGAAGCCAAAGAAAAGGAAGACGAATACAGAGTGTTTTATGTGTATACAAAATTTCTTCCCAAAATGTTCATTTTTGAAAGTTTTGATACTCAATGAGGAGAGAATATGCTGTGTTTTTCATTACTGGCAAGAATCTGCAGGTCACTTGAAATTAAAAGCATTCAGATAGACAGTTACATAGATGTACAAAGTAATATTCTGTTTTGTGTAGCCTCTCTTGGAGAAAAAGATGTAAAACTGGGAAAGAAAAAGAGATTTCAGGAGACAATATTCTATTCTCCATGTTGACAATGAGACAATTGTAAGCCTAAGTAAATGAATCCTAATTTCTATATAATTGAGTTTTACAAAAGCTGGATATCTATCTATCTGTGTCTCTATTTGTGCTCCTAAAAATAAAGTTGTCTTCAGGTTAAACCTATTTGATGGAAGTACAGGAAAACCTTGGTTTGCGAGCATAATTCGTTCCAGAAACATGCTTGTAACTCAAGGCGCTTGTATGTCAAAGCAAGTTTCAAGAACCGTTGGCTCAGTTGTGATCATGTGACATTTGGCATCATGTACTACTGTCACATTGAAAGACATCGCTCATTTATCAAGCTAAAATTGATTAGAAATCTTCACTCATCTTGTGGAACACTCACAAACCAAGTTACTCTCAATCCGAGGTTTTACTCTGTTAGCCTTCATTTCACCATCACATTCAATAAGCCAGTGCTATAAGTAGTATTTATGGCGAATATTTTTTACAATTTTTATTTAAATTCCAGCTGACGTACAGCGTAGTATTAGTTGCAGGTGTAGAATTAGGTGGTTCATCACTTACATAAAACACCCAGTGCACATCACAAGTGCCGTCCTTAATACCCATTACTCATTTAGTCCAAATCCTACCCACCCCCCTTCCAATAGCCATCAGTTTGTTCTCTGTGGTTAAGAGTCTGTTTCTTGGTTTGCCTCCCTGTCTCTTTCTCTCTTTTTTAATCAAGATTCAAGTTACTTAACATACAGTGTAGTATTGGCTTCAGGAGTAGAATTAGTGATTCATCACTTACATATAACACCCGGTGCTCATCCCAACAAATGCTCTTTTTAATGCCCATCATCCGTTTAGCCCATCCTCCCACCACCCTCCTTCCAGCAACTCTCAGTTTGTTAACTACAGGTAAGAGGCTCTTATGGTTTGCCTCCCTCTCTGTTTCTATCCTATTTTATTTTTCCTTCTCTTCTCCTATGTTCACTTGTTTTGTGGCTTGAATTCCACATACGAGAACTTTAAGATACAAAACAGATGAGCATAGGGAAAGGAAGCAAAAATAATATAAAAACAGGGAGGGGGACAAAACATAAGAGACTCTTAAATACAGAGAACAAACAGGATTGCTGGAGGCATTGTGGGGGAGGGGTAAATGGGTAAGAGGTATTAAGGAAACTACTCCTGAAATCATTGTTGCACTATATGCTAACTTGGATGTAAATTAAAAATAAATAAATAATTTTTTAAAATTCCACATGAGTGACACTATATATCTGTCTTTTTCTGACTGACTTATTTTCATTAGCATAATACATTCTAGTTCCATCCACGTTGTTGCAAATGGCAAGATTTTTTTCTTTTTGATTGCTGAGTAGTGTTTCATTGTATACATAGATACCACATCTTTATCCATTCATCAGTTGTGGACATTTGGGCTCTTTCCACACTTTGGGTATTGTCAGTAGTGTTGTTATAAACATAAGGGGACATATGTACCCCCTTCAAGTCAGTATTTTTGTATCGTTTGGATAAATACCTAGTATTGCAATTGTTGGGTCGCAGGGTAGTTCTATTTTTAACTTTTTGAGGAAACTCCGCATTTTTTTCTGGAATGGCTGTACCAGTTTGCATTCCCACCAACAGTGCAAAAGCATTTCCCTTTTTCCACATCCTCACCAACATCTGTTGTTTTCTGAGTTATTAATTTTAGCCATTCTGACAGGTGTGAAATGATATCTCATGGTGGTTTTGATTTATATTTCCCTGATGATGAGTGGTGTTGAGCATATTTTCATGTGTCTGTTAACCATCTGGATTTCTTCTTTGGAAAAGTGTCTATTCATGTCCTCTGCCCATTTCTTCACTGGATTAGTTAGTTTTGGGGTGTTGAGTTTGGCAAGTTCTTTATAGATTTTGGATACTAACCAATTATCCAAATGTCATTTGCAAATATATTCTTCCATTCCATCAGTTGCCTTTTTGTTTTATTGATTGTTTTCCTTTGCTGTGTAAAAGCTTTTTATCTTAATGAAATCCTAATAGTTCATTTATGCTTGTGTTTTCCTGGCTTCGGGAGACATGTCTGGTGAGAAATTGCTATAACCAGCAACAATGAGGTTGCTGCTTGTGTTCTCCTCTAGGATTGTAATGGTTTCCTGTCTCACATTTATATCTTTCATCCATTTTGAATTTATTTTTGTGTGTTGTATAAGAAAGTGGCCCAGTTTCGTTTTTTTACATGTTGCTGTCCAGTTTTCCTAACACCATTTGTAGAAGAGACTCTCTTTTTCCATTGGATATTCTTTCCTGCTTTGTCAAATATTACATGCCCATATTGTTGTGGGTTTCTTTCTGGGTTTTGTGTTCTGTTCCATTAATTATGTGTCTGGTTTTGTGCCAATACCATACTGTTTTGATCACAACAGCTTTGTAATATAACTTGAAGTCTGGTATTGTGATGCCTCCAGTTTTGCTTTTCAAGATTTCTTTGATCATTCAAGGTCTTTTCTGGTTCCATACAAATTTTAGGATTGTTTGTTTTAGCTCTGGGAAAAACGCTGGTGGTATTTTGATAGGGATTGCATTAAATGTGTAGATTGCCTTGGGTTGTATGAACATTTTAACAATATTGTTCCTCCAATCCATAAGCATGGATTATTTTCCATTTCATTGTGTCTCCTTGAATTTCTTTCATCAGTGTTGTATAGTTTTCAGAGCACAGATCTTTTACCTTTTTGGTTAGGTTTATTCCTAGGTTTTTTGGTGCAATTGTAAATGGGACTGATTCATTGATTTCTCTTTCTGCTGCTTCATTGTTGGTATATATAAATGCAACAAATTTCCATATGTTGATTTTGTATCCTGTGACTTTACTGAATTCATGTATCACTTCTAGAAATTTTTTGGTGGAGCCTTTTGAGTGTTCTACACAGAAGTATCATGTTGCCTGCAAATAGTGAAAGTTAGACTTCATCCTTGCTGATTTGGATACGTTTTGTTACTTTTTCTTGTCTGATTGCTGAGGCTAGGACTTCAAGCCCTACATTAAATAATAGTAGTGAGAGTGGACATCACTGTTTTGTTCCTGAACATAGAGGAAAAGCTCTTAGTATTTCCCTATTGAGGTTCGGTTTTTCATATATGGCCTTTATTGAGGGTCTTTATCATGAATGGATGTACTTTGTCAAATGCTTTTTCTTTATCTACTGAAAGGATGTATGGTTCTTATCCTTTCCTTTATTAATGTGATATGTCACATTGATTGATTTGTGTATATTGAACCACAGTTGCAACCCAGGAATAAATCCCACTGGATCATGGTGAATTATTCTTTTCACATACTGTTGAATTTGATTTGCTAGTATTTTATTGAGAATTTGTGCATCCATGTTCATCAGGGTTATTGGCATATAGATTTTTTTTTTTTTTTTTTTTTTTTTTTTTTTAGTGGAGTCTTTGTCTAGTTTTAGCATCAGGGTAATTCTGGTCTTAAAATGAATTTGGAAGTTTTCCTCCATTTCTATTTCTGGCAATAGTTTGAGAAAAATAGGTATTAACTCTTCTATAAATGGTTGGTAGAATTCTCCTGTGAAGCCATCCGTCCCTGGACTTTTGTTAGTGGGAGATTTTTGATTACTGAATCAATTTTTTTGCTGGTATCAGTCTGTTCAGGTTTTCTATTTTCATTGGTTTCCATGTATTTTTTTTTTTTATTTCTTCTTTGATTCCTTGGTTGACCTATTGACTGTTTAGTAGGATGTTCTTTAGGCTCCATGCATTTGTGGTCTTTCCAAAATTCTTCTTGTGGTTAATTTCTAGTTTCATAGCATTGTGGTCAGAAAATGTTCATGGTATGATTTCATATTTTTTTGTACTTGCTGAGGCCTCATTGTGCCTAGTACATAATCTATTCTGGAGGCTGTCCCATGTGCACTTGAAAAGGATGTGTATTCTGCTGCTTTAGGATGAATATATTTGTAAAGTCCATCTGATCCAGTGTGTCACTCAAAACCATTATTTCCTTGTTGATTTTCTGCTTAGATGATTTGCCCATCGATGTGATTGCTGTGTGAAGTTTCTCTACTATTACCTCATTATTATCAATAAGTTCCTTTATGATTGTTATTAATAGTTTCATATATTTGGGGCCAATTATGGGCATATAAATATTTACAATTGTTAAATCTTCTTGTTGTATAGCCCCCTTCATTATGATATAGTGCTCTTCTTCAGCTCTTATAACAGTCTTTGGTTTAAAATCCAGGTTGTTTGATATAAGTACGGCTACTTCAGTATTTTTGTTTTGTTTTGTTTTTGATGTCCATTTGCATGAAAACTGCTTCTCCATTTCCTCACTTTCAATATGCAGGTGTCTTTAGGTCTAAAATGGGTCTCTTATAGGCAGTATATAGATTTTTTTTTATCCATTCTGACACTCTCTATGTCCTTTGATTAGACTGTTTAATCCCTTTACATTCAGAGTATTTATTGCTAGATATGTATTTATTGCCATTTTATAACTTGTTTGTGGTTGTTTCTGGAGATTTTAACTGTTCCTTTCTAGTCTGTGTCCCTTTTGGTCTTTTCTTTCTACTCAAAGATTCCCCTTTAATATTTCTGGTAGGGCTAGCTTAGTGGTCATGAACACCAGGTTTTTCTTTGTCTGGGAAACACTTTATCTCTCTTTCTATTCTGAATGATAGATAGACTTGTTGGATAGAGTGTTCTTCGCTTCAGATTTTTCCCATTGAGTACATTGAATATATCATGCCACTCCCTTCCGGCTTGTCAAGTCTCTGTTGACAAATCTGCAGCTAGCCTTACTGGTTTTCCTTCGTAAGTTGATTATTTTTGTTGTTTTTAATATTTTTTTCTTTATTAGTGTATTTGGCAAGTTTAAATTTTTTTTTAACGTTTATTTATTTTTGAGACAGAGAGAGACAGAGCATGAACAGGGGAGGGGCAGAGAGAGAGGGAGACACAGAATCTGAAACAGGCTCCAGGCTCTGAGCGGTCAGCACAGAGCCTGATGCGGGGCTCGAACCCACCGACCGTGAGATCATGACCTGAGCCGAAGTCGGACGCCCAACCGACTGAGCCACCCAGGCGCCCCATGGCAAGTTTAATTACAATATGTTTTGGTGTTTACCTGCTTTTGTTGATATTTTAAAAGTTTTTATTTATTTATTTTGAGAGAGAGAGACAGAGAACAAATGGAGGAGGGGGAGAGAGAGAAAGAGAGAAAGGCAGAGAGAGAGAGAGAGAGAGAGAGAGAGAGAATCCCAAGCAGGCTCTGAACTCTCTGCTGAGCCTGACATGGGGCTCCATTCCATGACCATGAGATCATGATGACCTGAGCTGAAATCAAAAGCCAGATGCTTAATCAACTGAGCCACTCAGGCACCCCTGGTTTTGTTGACTTCTATAGGAGTTCTCTGTGCCTCCTGGATATGGATGTCTGTTTTATTCCCCAGATTAGGGAAGCTCTCTGCTATTATTTTCTCAAATTAATTTTCTGTCCCCCTTTTTTTTATCTTTTTCTGGGACTCCAAGATATGAATGTTATTACATTTGGTGGAGTTACTGAGTTCCCTAAGTAACTCATAATCCATAATTTTTTCTTTCATTCAGCTTCATTATTTTCCATTATTTTATCTTCTATATCACTTATTCACTTCTCTGCTTCTTTCATCCTTGTGGTCATTACATTCAGTCTGTTTCAAATTCAGTTATTGCTTTTTTCATTGCTGACTGATTATTTTTTAACACTTTTATCTCTGTCTTCAGGGCCTCCCTGAAGTCCTCCATTCTTTTTTCAAGTCCAATAAGTATTCTTTTGATTGTTGCTGTAAATTCTCCATCAAGCATATTACTTACATGTTTTGATTAGATCTCTGGCCATGACCTTATCTTGTTTCTTTTGGGATGAATTCCTATGTTTGGCATTATGTCTAGGTATCTGTCTTCTGTGTTTTAGAAAAGCCTATTCTGTTTTCTGTTCCTGAGAGTAACTTATGAAAAAGAGGTCATATAATGTCCAGGGGACTGGTGCTTCAGGGAGTGTCTCTGGTGTGTGTGTTGTGTGCTTCATTGCTTTGGTTTGGCTGTTCTATCATTCAGGTCAGTCATCTGCAGAGGCTCTCCTTGCCTGCAGTGGGCAGTGTTTTGACGTTGGCCACAGTTTGGTGAGTTTTAACTAAGTGTTCAGTGATCTGCTTATTAAATGAGACCGGATGTTACTTCTGTAGAATTGAAGACTTGCAGAACTCTCTAGTTGGAGATGTGGTGTGTGCAGGGGTTTCTGCTGGTCTTCTGGGGAAGGGACCCACTTTGCTGGAACTGAGGCTAACTTGACGGGAGAGGGCAGTACCAGAAGAGTGCAGGGGGACAGAGCATGGTGTAAGCATGTTAGGCAGCCAGTGTTCATGCTGTGCTGTTTACTGACACGGTTTATGCTGAGGGGCAATGGAGGGAAATAGCCCCAGCCAGCTCCTTTTTCCATGGAAAGGGATCTCCCCTGTTTGCTGCTTTCAGGGAAGGAGTCCCAGAAGAACGAATAATTCCCCCTTGTGCATCCCCGGCATTTTTCAGATCACCATTTTCATGCTGTCTCCAGGCTGCTTGCCTGCCAGAAGCAGCACAGTGCACTTCGGGCTCTATCTTAAACAAGCCTACTGACTTTTAAAACTTCCAAATTTAGGGATGTGCTGTTGTGGGGAGCTGCACTGATCTTACACTCGATCTTGTGGGATTGAGCCCTGCAACAGGCTCCACACTAAGCCTTAAGATTCTCTCTCTCTCTTCCTCTTCCCCTCTCTCCCACTCTGTGTCTCTCCTTCTAAAATTAAAAAAAAAAAAAAAAAAGAAAAACAAACCAAAACAAAATATCCGTTTTTCACAGGAATCTTGATTATTTCAATCATTCAGAAAAACACCTTCTAAATTAATTATATGCTCCAGATCAGGGGTTGGGAAAATATAGCCTGTATGCTGTTTATATTATAAAGTTTTATTGAATACAGCCACACCTATTCATTAACTTCTTGTCTAAGGCAGTTTTCATACTAAAATAGTAAAGGTAATTGTACTGACAGAAATCCTATAGCCCACAAATATCTGGCCCTTTGCAGAAAAAAGTATGCCAAATTTGCTATAAAGATCATGAATTTTATATATTATTTTTTTCTGTTTTCTGAATGGAACTTTTTACTATAATTTTGTAAGCCATTGCTATCAACAAAACTACCTCAAATTCAGTGGTATAAAACAACAATGTGTTACTATTGTTCATGGTTTTGCATTTCATTTAAACTTTATTCTATTGTCAGAAGAACTCAAGCATGCAGATGTGGGCTGAGTCAGTGTCCCTTAATCTCTAAGAGGCCAGGGATCAGCAACTTTTCTGTGAAGGACTAGATGGTAATTATTTTAGGCAAGGCTCTTCTGGGCTTTTACAAGATAGAACAGAAGTGTGCACAACCCCTTGGGTCTAGGTTTGGGTATTGATGATGAAAAGTTGGCCACATTCTTTTGGCCAAAGCAAATAATAAGGGCAGCCCATATCTGAGGGCTGGGAAAATAATCTTCAATTCTTGATAAGAAGAGCTGTAAAATCCATTGTAAAAGTTAGATACAGTAAGAGATTTTTTTGAGGGGCTATTTTTGCAATTCTTGACTGTCATACTTTTCCTATTCTCTCTCCTCTACTCTACATTTATTCACATACCTTTCAGCTACATGTAGTAAATACCACAATCAAGATGCAATAAGGAGTACTTGCACATACAGAGTTCATGAAATTGGAACTAAATGCAGTAGCAGCACGTAACTTTTCTCATATCACAGAAGAGTGAGTGGCCTTTTCTTTCTTTTTTTTAAATGTGTATTTATTTTGGGAGAGAGAGAGAGAGAGTGAGCATGAGCAGGGGAGGGGCAGAGAGAGAAGGAATCTCAAGCAGGTTCCTCACTGTCAGCACAGAGCCCCATGTGAGGTTCAATCCCACGGACCACAAGATCACAACCTAAGCCAAAATCAAAAGTTGGATGCTTAACCAACTGAGCCATCCAGGTACCCCATGAGTGGCCATTTCTAAAATCATAAACTTTATTAATGGGAAGAAGAATGAGAGTGGATATTTGGCATCCTCTGGTATAGACACTACACTACAAGTCTATTCTATTGATGTTTGACACCCAAGTTCAAACCCCACTCTCCTCCCACTCTCTTCCATTCCTCTCTCCAATTTTACCAGATATTTGTAAGGTATTGACCTTTCTCCATGAAACCCTGTACTTGAGTGGGGGCAGACTGGGCTAAATCCCCAGGGGTTAGATACTGGCTGGCCTAAGCCAGTTAAGGTCCTGGCACTATTCTAGTTAGTTATTTGTTAAGATCAAGGGCATAGAAGACATTTTCTGGAGATTGAGGAAGGTGTGCTGGTGTTAATGGGAATAGTTTTATAATAATTGAGATGAGAAAGAGAGATGATTTATATTCTGGATTTTGCTATGTCAGAATATGGTGTCCTGAGCTATGACAGCCATCTTCTGGAAATTTAGGCTGAAGACATTGCCAACATAAAACAGCATAATTGACAGATTAAAAAAGTAGTCTGTTAATGATGTCACTGAGATATGTAAATGTAGAGGTACCTAACTCTGCTCTTATGTACATGTATATTAATATATTATTATCTGATTAGTTAAGAAATTACGTTTTTTTCATACTTGAATTCAAAAGCATTCTAACTGAAATCACCTCACTCAAAGCATAACAATAATAATAATAACAACAACAACAATGACAACAGTAGCAACAACAGAAACTGGATGTAAAGAAAGTCTGGTCTATGAATACCAAGTACTCAAAGGAGGAAAAGTATGTCAAAAAGGGATAGAGTGTGGGATTACATGTTGGGTGGGGTGGGTGATGAAATTCAAAGATGAAGCTAGAAGGAACTTTAATTCACCATTAACACCCATGGCAGTCCAAAGCAACATCTATTTCTATTAGAGTTTTCATGGAAGTGGAAGGCCTAGAGTAGAAAAGTGTATCAACAAGTTGCACAGAAGGATGGAGGGATAGACCTTGCAAAGAAAGTTCATGCCCCTAATCCAAAAAAGAAAATGCACACAATATTTCAAAAGCAAGACAGCTTTTACAACTGAGACAAAATTTTGGTCAAAATCAGACTATCCAAAAATGTAACAGTGAATTACATAGTAAGGGCAAGCCTTCTTAAATCTTCACTATGCAAGGTCGGATTTAAACAGAGGCTACAGTTTCATGTGAAAGTCAAGCCTGCCCAGCTGGTAAGACAGGAGAAATTCAGAGCGGGGGCACCAAGAAGACTCTTGAAGGTGGTTCAGATCTAGAGCACGTACAGTGATGGCCCTTGAGAGAACGCCTACCATATGTACAGGTGAATGTCAATATCTCTCAGGATAAATAACCAAGCTTTTAAAGACTGAAGAATAATGGAGGCATGACACAAATATATTAGAAAACCATGCTAGTGTATTCCCACTCTCAAATGGTATAAAAATATTTTAATATGGGATTGAAAATCCCCCTTTAAATTTTTTTTTAATTTTTTATTTATTTTTGACAGAGAGAGAGAGAAAGCACAAGAAGGGGAGGGTCAGAGAGAGAAGGAGACACAGAATCTGAAGCAGGCTCCAAGCTCCGAGCTGTCAGCACAAAGTCCCACATGGGGCTCAAATTCATGATCTGCCAGATCATGACCTGAGCTGAAGTCGGACGCTTAAAAGACTGCGCCACCAGGCGCCCCTGAAAATCCTCCTTTTATTTAAACCTATTATATGTTTCAGCTTTCAATATTTTTGACAATTACCGTAGTATGTATTTTTGCGGATATTTATATGTTGCTTAATTTCTATACTAGACTGTAACTTTCGTAAGAGCAGAAAATCTATTTCCCATATAGGGAAAGGTCCCTAAAGAGTTCCTTATGAATGTGAAATTTTCTCCATTTCATCTTAAGGAAGGGGAGGAAACAGAACTCAATTTTACATAAAGCTCATACATAAAAAAAATTGAAATTGTGATAGGTAAGTAAGATCCAGAATAACATTTTATCTGACTTTTGCTTTACTTTGGAAAAGGTTAAATGTGGCCTAAAAAGACATTAATTCACATACCATCAAAATATTTTTAAAAAGGAAAACAAAAGGACTTTACTTACTTCGAGAAAACCAGTGGCATCTGGTCTAGCATGATATAAAAAGGAAAACTATAGAAAGCCTGGGTCTCCAGGAAAAAATAGCAATGTCTAAAATCAATAAGCACTTGCCACATTGTAACAAGGATATTGTATTGATTTTTCAAACTTCAGTCTGTGCTCATTTAGAAACTTACTATTTGGTGTATGTCTATAGACTTTTATTAATATATATGTAATATAATATTCAACTTGCCAGCTATCCAGATAAATGATTTGAAACTGTAATGATCAGCTATATGCCCACATACCATATGTAACAATGGGTTTCTCTTACAATTGCTGTGAAATCTTCATATTACGATCCACTTTGTTACCAATAGTGCATACACAGAAACACACACACATTAAGAGTAAACCTCAGAATTTTAAAATATGATCAAGTGTTGCTTTCAAGGAAACTTGGACATAAGCATAGATCTTCACAAAATATTTTGGGCAAAGGTTACTGAATATATCATTGGCTACCCTTACTTTCTGACTAAATTTAATAAGGTATTTTGAGAATTGAGTGTCTCTGTTTACATGGTCATATAAAACCAGCAGTTTCTTTAAAAGTCTGAAACCATGATTACAGAAAAAGATAAAATTAATAACTTGATACAAACCACTGGGCCATGTCGAAAGTACTTCCTCTCACGAAATTTGGTTTGGAAATTTTAGATAAGATTGAGAGAATCCATTACTATGATTCTACTGCGGTACTGTGGATACATATTATAGAACTATTCAAAATAGCTATCTAGAAGTTAAAAGTTATCCAACATTCAGTCGCATTCATTTTTTCCTTTTTAATTAGATAAGCCATATGTTTGTACCATAACCATTTAAAAAATAAATTAGAATAAAAGCAATAAAGAAACATTAACTGAGATCTTACAACCTAGATATAACATTATCATGGCAATATATTTATAGATATTTTCCTAGATATATGCACACATACATAAACCCATAAAATTCAATGATAAAAATATGATTTAAAAAAATCCATTTGTCTCCATCTATATCATAAATACTAAAAGAAACTACTAACTGCTACTGTCTAAACTGAGAAAGGCAACACACTTTTTTCAACCCTACTCATTATATGATTGCTAAAAGAACAAGAATCACATTAGTTAAAAGAACAGAATAATATAAGTATTTTACAGCATTTATTATTTAGTTTTTTTCAAAGATGTTTTATCCTTTGCACTATGGTAAGTTTAAGCCAGAAGAATGACCTAAACTAATTTTAAAGATTACTAACTCTTGATCCTTTCACAATTTTGACTCCCTTTTATTAAATTCTTTATTTTGACAAGTCTCTCAGAAGTCTACAGTTACATCTTCAAGTAATGTTTTATCACCCTTGTTATCTGAGTGTGTCTGGACACAGTGAGAAAGTCTAGAGTCACCAATATGCACATATGTTGGGGTATTTTATTCTTTGGAAAACTATATTTTCTATTTTTCCTTATTCCCATTCATAGGTAGCTCTTTTTTGTTTTTCAAAATTTTTTTAACGTTTATTTATTTTTGAGACAGAGAGAGACAGAGCATGAACGGGGGAGGGGCAGAGAGAGAGGGAGACACAGAATCGGAAACAGGCTCCAGGCTCCGAGCCATCAGCCCAGAGCCTGACGCGGGGCTCGAACCCACGGACCGCGAGATCGTGACCTGAGCCGAAGTCGGACGCTTAACCGACTGAGCCACCCAGGCGCCCCTGTTTTTCAAATACATACATGTGACCTTGTTTCTTCTTTTTATCCCCGTACCATAATTTTTTTAAAAAACCTGTGTCTACGTTATTTCCACTTGTTTGACCAGTATGCTGGAATTCTCTTCACTTTATGCACGGAAGGGAATTTCTTACCACATATTTTTGTCAGCTATGTTATTTCGGTTCATCTTCAGTGGCAGTTACTAGAAGAAAGGATCTAAGATCATGTCCTGTATTACATGTACTATTTTCAACTATATTAAGTGATATGAGTTCACACCAATGTCATCTAATCTAATCCAATACTACATGTTAGCTTAGCCTTATCCCCTTTGCTTGTCTGTAACCTCCCTCAATAACAAGACACTTTTATTTGGATATTAAAGGAAATAACCCCTCGCCAAAAACAAAACAAAACAAACCAAACCAAAAAGACAGAGAGAGAGAGAGAGAGAGACACCTAACTTTCAACTTCTGTCATTCATTTATATAAATTTCAATTACATGCAACATGTATATGGATTCAGAATTAATACATAATCCTTCAGGAAAAGACATTACCTATTTGAGTACTGTGCTTCTATACAATTCCTTTTGCCTTTATACTTACAAAACCCACTTATTTCTAAAGTTACTTAGGTCAACAACTCTCCCACACCCTTCAGTGAGCCAATTTAATATATTTATAAACATTAGATTATCTTCTTGTAGTGTGCATTCTGTCCTAAGATCCCCCAAACTCTTAAATGTTTTGCATACTTTAAGATTCAATTTTGTGCTGTAAAGTTTTATGAATTTTGAAAAACGCATAAAACATATCTATTGGGAAATAATATAAGTGCATATGAATTTTAACTCTAGTATCCACATTATTATTATATTAGAAAGAGAAAATAAAATAAAATTTTTATTTGCCTCAAAGTAACTATCCATTGGGAGATTCTGTTATGAATTTCATATACATAAGTATAATTAAGTATAATTATAAAAATTAATTTTTAAAAAAGTTGTCAAAGTGCGATAAAACATGTGTTCATTGGGAAACAGTACTAAAAAATCTTGGTTTATTGTCTGTGTTTTTCCTTGCATCTGAAAAATAAAGATCTTCTTTTTAATTGAATTAGATCACTATTTTTGCATAAATTGCCATATTGTGTAATGAAACATCCATATTTGAATTGATATAAGTTCTATAGATATATCCTGGTGATTATTAACATCTCAAGAGAAGAAAACTGTAGTGGACTCAAGTTACTGTTTTTTTTTTTTTTTTCCCAAAACATCATAGATAAAATAGTTAAGTATTATACTCATTAAAATTAATCTAGTATATTTGTAAATAAACGTGATTATTTCATACCACTCTATCTGTTTGAACAATTTTTCAGAAACAAAATTGATCTTGGCATTTACATTCAGAGTTATTGGCATTATGTCATAGAATAACACTGCCTTAAAAGATGAATCACATACCGTATTTCTGCTGTGCTTATTGATTATCCTTCAGCATATAAAGAACTTGTAAGGTTAAAAAGCATTTAAAGATTTATTACCAGTATTGATCTACTTTTTTTTTTGTGTGGTGCTGAAAGCAAATATAAATCCAGTTCCAGCAAAAGATACAGTAAACATTATTGTTTAAACACCAGAATTTACCAATTTAGGGGATGTTTTCACTATATCATAAAATGTATTATTTGCTATTGGTTACATATATGGATTCTTATTTCATTATCAAGATTTATCACCTTGTTGGTGCTTATTATTGATTTAGTAAAAACTAAACAAATCTCAGCTCCAGCCCATGGAATGTTTCCTTGATTATGGGTATGCTATTCTTAATTCAGCTTAACCAACCCAAAACATGATAAGGATAATCTTTTAGAATGGAAGAAAAATACTCTTTAGCTCTATCTCTACTTCATCTATATCTAAATATTTTGTTTTCTCTTTCAATACCTGTGTATTACATTTAATGAAAATACAATGTATCTGCATACCATATTTTATCATATTTATCCCATGTATATACTGTATATGTACATACATACATATTTGTATATATATTTAAAATAATTTTTGTGCATAAAAACACATACTTCCCATATGCTCTAGAGGGCTAAAATTTTAATGTGACGTTTTAAATACATCTTTCTGTATATCTAGCTTATATTTTTTATGTGAGCATTACAATCATTACTCGAAATTAGAAGATGAGTTGAGAGAGCTGAAACACTTTCCCTCTGTAACTCTGGACCTAAGACAAATGGAAAATTGATATAATCTATCACATTAGCACATGTAGGGTGTGGGTACAGACCACGCTTTTAGTTTTTCTTCTGTACCAAATATACAGTTCTCATACTATATGGATTAAGTAGGCCAGGCACAGCGTTTTAATCAGGAAGCTAGACATTTTCATTAGATAATTGATATTTACCATTGTATCATGTTCTCTAAGAATAGTCGTCTCAGAGATGACAAAAACACATCTGTACAAACAGAACTGGAAGTTGCTTCACGCATTTGTAATATCCAAGCTATTGAGTGTTAATGGCCTTCTCTGAAAGAAGTACATATATCTCTTAAACGAGGCAATGTTATAATCATGGATAAATGGTGTTTATTATGCACTTTCACACAACTAACGCTTGATAGACATAAAGAACAAAAATGTTCAAAAATTCTCTAGACTCGACAACAAAAGGAATAGTGAAAATATTTCCAATTTCTTTTATGTAAATGCATACCCAACAGAAAAACTGGAGTATTTCTGAAAAGCAGTCATAACATATCAATTGAAAGAATTGCAAATCAAACAGACATGGATATAACAGAAACCAACATCTGTAGGAACGAAAAGCCAGTATTTTGAGATTATTTTTTAAATGTTGTAGCATATAAGATCACTGCTTTTTGAACTCTGAAAATAGGACCTCCACCTATGACATTTTTTTAATATTCTTTGAAAGGCCAGATAAATGTCATTTCATATTTCAGACTAAGTGCAGATGACCAGCTGTATCTGAAAAGTGATTTCATTACTTCCCCTTATCCAGTGCTCACATTCCTTCACACTCACCAAGATGTGGTCTGTCGGATGTTCTCACCTTTCCTGTTTGTGGTGGAGTCCACTTCGACCTCCTCTACCTCTCTGCCCAGACCATTTCATGGTCAGCAATTTCATGTGCTTAAGAAACCCATCTCGGTCATTCTGTTGTCCCTGTCTTGGCAGCTGCAGACTACGGGTCGACTGCCATTCCCACTTCTGCTTCCAAAATGCCAGAATTTGTGAAACATGTTGCCCTCCCTCACGCACACTTTTTCTTTTTTACTAGAAAGTAATACAATCTAATCAATTAGTCCCATAGTAATGGACTGAACATGTGATGTTCTACAATGGTTCTATTTATTTCTAATCAGCCTTGTTCTTAGTTCCCAGGGTACTGCTTCTAGACCTTTCTCAAGAGCTGCTTCCAAATCTCTTCAGCTCGTTAAGCCCTGAGGATCAGGTATGTTTTCCTCTTCCCCTTTTAAGTCCTTTCTGCACACTTTCCTGAGAAGATCAAGAACATTCAATGTGCTCTCTCTCAGCTTTAATTATATGTCTTATATTATGTCTTTGTGATTTCAACATTTTTTTTCACTTTTTTTTTCTGTGTGGAGAAAAAGGAGGACGATGGGGGAGAGGGGGAGGAGGAGGAGGGAGAAGGAGGAAATAAATTTACACATATATAATATATATATATATATTATTTATAATTAAATATATATAATATATAATATATAACATATAGCTATATACACACACATACATACACACCACCCACATAAACACACACACATGCATGTGTGCATATACACATACAGGTCACTTCTGTTTTCCAGAGAGAAGCTCTTCATTTGAGGATTTCAGTTCCTATCTTTGCTCCAAAGCTGTGCTCAGTACTTCTCCTCCTCTCATATTTTCACTTCTTCCTCTCTACTGGGTCCATCTTTTGTTAATATTCCTACTTTTGCTCCCAACATTACAACAATGAAAACAAATAACATATTCCTAAGCTAACGTTACTCTCCTAACTTATGCTACCCTTTGTCATCACACATTAAAATAATCATCTATACTGATTTTTTTCTGTGACTCCTAGTGACTCTCTTCTGCTCACCATCTTGTAAAAACTGATGTCACCCTGATCGTCATCGCAAATTTATATGTTGCAGCACTTTCCTTGTAATTTTCTTTAGTATCAAAAAACAACTATTCCTTCCATCACTCTTCTTCCACAGACATTAGACTCGCTAGTTTTCCATAATGTATTTTAGAGGTTTTTGTTTTGTTTTGTTCTTTTTTCCACTGATGTCTTCTACTTTTCTTCCCACTCTTTATCTCTGAATGTAAATGCTTTAGGAAGCTCCACCTGTCTTTATTATTCACAACTCTGGCAATTTTCTCATCATAAATCCTACAATCATCTGTTTTAGAATAACCCAGGGAATTATGGACCTGTAGAGTCCTGATCCAGATCTACCAAATCAGAAAACCTGGGGAAGTGCCTGAAATTCTGTTTCTAACAAGCACTCTTAGTGGCTATTATTTATCCCATGGATCAAGAATCATTGCTGCATATATTCATCCCTTTGGTGATTTTATTTAATTCTGTAATTTATTATACCACCTCTATGAGGGCATCTCTAGAGTTTTATCCACATGTGGACCTTATTTTTTAAATTCTTGCTCTGTATTTCCAGCTGCCAGATGGCCATTATCATTGATAGTCTCTATCAATAATCCCATCATGTCATATATACTCAAATTCCCCCATTTGAGATTATTGTAGAATTGATTACACAATTTCATTGGAAACCAATATAGCTGTATTTGTAGAATGTAGTTGTGACAAGCTGATGACAAGACAAAGAAATAGCCAGGTTTATTCGCTGTAGTCTTGTCCTCAACATGAAACAAGTTCTGTTTTGTTTTGTTTTTATGATCATGATTTCTTCTCATCTGCTTTAGTAGATTTTATTTACTTCTAATCTTCAAAATATACGGATAATGGGCTTCTCCAGATTTATTACACATTCCAAGAATTAAAGAGGGCTCAGATAGTGCTTGAGTGTCTATAGTGTATGTTTGTGTATTTATAATGATAATTGAGATTTCAATTTAATTTGTGGTACAGGACACTTTTTAGACTCATAAAATAGTGACTTTTAAAAAACAGTGACTTATTCAATTAAGCTCTTGATCACTTAAAGAAAAATAACATCTTTATATGTTGCCGTGTTTTGAATTTCCTGAATACAATACTCAAGCAACACATACTGTATATTAAATAGCAACTTGCCTCAGGACACACAGTGTTAGATTCATATATTCTTACATATTTTCGTTACGTTTGAATTGAGTCCAACATTTTTATAAACCTTCACTGCATACAATGGCTGGAGAGATAAAAGAATTATTTAAAATTACCATAACTGAGGGTGGATGTACTTTGAACATCACTATCAAAATTTTATACGCAGATGTGACATTCATCTGTCCATTGTTATGAAAAGAGAAATTTAAATTTAAGGAAATTTTGCATACTAAAATTATGGCCTCAAAATGTGTATAGTAAAAAATAACCTCTAAACATTGTCATGATATATAAGACAAATTTTAATGTTCTGTTACAAGGTCATTACACCAAAAATGCATTAGAATTCAAAGGACAGTATGTGCAACTTTCCCTTCCAGTGTACCCTACTCTAATTAAGAATACTTAACTTTAAAATTAATAAGAAGAGAGATATTTGCATCTTATGTCATAGTCCAAGTCATTGAGTAAGACAATACATTTAGCATAGAAATTATTCACTATTTCCATGCACAAATTGTGCACAAACAATAGAGCTGTTATTTGTGTCCCAGTAAAATTACGTACAATAAAAATGTGATGGATATGGAACCATGCCTTATAGAGGAAAAGTTTTATTGGAAATTATAAGTCTCCCCAATGCACATATGGCCATTCTACGGTCCTTGTTATCTAACGGATTTCTACACCAATATGCAGGTTAAGCTCACAATACACATCAATTTTATTAAATTGTTGCTACATTCTGCTAAAGAACAATATAACTATTATTACAAAATGCCTATTCTACATGTTATTTTGTCACAGTTGGTGCAATAACTTCATAAGTATTAGTATGCTCTAATTAATAACTTCAATTTAAGCTGAGACACCTGCCAGAGGTAATCCAATATATCTAAGCAGGATATATTCATAACCTTTCTTCATTTCTGATATATATATATATATATATATATATATATATATATATATCTTGCTCATGAACTGCTGATAAAATTAGCATCTTAATAAGAGTGAGAAAAAAAAAATCTCTTTTCCTGGACTTCCTAGAAGCAGTGAATACAAAACCATTTGAAACCAAATGCTATTAAGAAATAGTTTCACGAGATTGCAAATAACCATCATCTGACAGTTCCTAATCTTACGTATATTAGGAAATGTATTTCTTGTGTATGTACCTGGAAAAAATATAAATATGCAGAATAGATTGTAGCAAGGCTAATTGATCAATGAATAGACTTCCCAACAGCAAACACTAAATATACCAAAGCAGTACCTGTCTGGGCCACTTTTTCTCCTCAAAAAGAAGCCATGTCCATCAAGAGGGAATGTGGTGGGTTAAATATCTCCTTCCAAAAGATGACCATGTAATGGACAAAAAGATGTCAAAAGAGTCCTTGAAATATGTTACCTTACATGGAAAAGGGTACTTGAGACGTTATGTTAAGGATCTTGACTTTGGGAGATTATTCTGGGTATCTAGGAGGCCTACTAGAATCACTGAGATGTTATAAGAGGGAAGTGCCTTGATTATGGAATCAGAAGGCACAGAGATTGGTATTTGAAGATGCTAAACTGTGGGCTTGAAGATAGAGCAAGGGGCCAAGAGCCAGTGAATGCATGAGGCTTCTAGAAGTTGGAAAGGACAAGAAAATGCATTATCTCCCAAAGCCTCCAGAAGACACGTAGACCTGCTGACACTCAGATTAGCTCAGAGATATCTTGTCTTTATTTTAGCCTCCGGAACTATAAGTGAATACATTTCTGCTGCTGTAAGCCATATATTCTGCCTCTCAGTAGACCATCGCCAGAAAAATAAAATTTGATGTAGAATAGAATAGTTCAACTTATTATTAAATTAATTCATGTCAAATATATGGTCCCTGGAAACACACAATTTCCTGGATTCGTGGTGTGTGTGGTCATTATTTGACTCTGCTTATAGCATACTT
This sequence comes from Panthera pardus, assembly GCF_024362965.1. NCBI lineage: Eukaryota > Metazoa > Chordata > Mammalia > Carnivora > Felidae > Panthera > Panthera pardus. Next base: position 82,001,791 of record NW_026526710.1, on the reverse strand, counting down.
ACTCTAATACAGAAAGGCAAAAATAAATATCATCATCAATGCTTTACTTATGGGTTTGATTATAATGTATTACTGATATGTGATACATTGCACATGCATTCTAAGAAACCCTACTCTGAAAAAGCAGGGAGGAGAATTTTATAGTCACAAGATAAATATGCCCTGTTCTCATAATCCACACTAGTAAATACGATTTGACTTTAACACTAAGTGAGTTATTGTTCTGTATAGCATCTGATAATCATGGCCTCCTGAAAAAGCACTGCCTGGAGAATTTAGAAATTCTAATGTTTTTGTTTGCTTCTGAGAGATCCTCACTGCATAATCTTTGAACACTCACTTCACCTCTGGACATCTCAGTCTCCTCATCTACAGCATTAGAAAGTAAGACAACTCCTGTATGATTCTCCAGGAGTCAGATGTTTACAACATGATGAGGCAAGCCTAACAGATCCAGAAAGAACGGTGGCACTCTTATTTTTCTCCCAGTACAGGGCACTACAATACGTAATTGAGGATGTGAAGAGTTAGTTGTTTGCTCCTCAAGGTTCAGCACAACTGAACTGGAAGATAAATCCCAAACTATTTTGCTTAGAATCACAACCTAACTTTCATTTGGTTTATAATATAACCAACTGTTGGTGCCTTATTTGCATACTGCTTATATTATAATTGTTTAGTGGTACAATTTTGTTACAATTATTTAGAAGAGCAGTCAGAAAACCAAGAAAAACAAAATTTTGAGGCTTAACCCTCTACTCGATCCCTCACGTCAATCAATATGTCCTCAAATTGCTGCTCTCCAGACCTAAGAGTATACTGAGGATAATATAAATTATCAGGAACATGAGTTAAACAATAGCCAATATACCCATTTAGCTTTATAGCATATACATAGAAAATTGTCAGATGCAGACAGAAAAATATGACCGATTTTGACATCCATGAGATCCTTTTCTCCCAGCTTCTCACGTCTTCCCCAGAGTGTGTAATTAAGTACTGTAAACTTCACTTCCTTCCTTCCTTCCTTCCTTCCTTCCTTCCTTCCTTCCTTCCTCCCTCCCTCCCTCCCTTCCTCCTTCCCTCCGTTCCTTCCTTCCTCCCTTTTTTAATAGAATTACAGGCTTTGACATCAGGCAACTTGAGTTGTCTCTCTCACTCTCTCTCTCATCTTTCTCTCGCATCTCTCAATACATGATAGACAGACAGAGGTGGAGGCAGCGATGGAAATAGATACCTTTCTGACTTTCTCAATTATGGTGCGAGCCTGAAGGTAACAGCTGAAGAGTAGGCATATCATTTACTGGGCTTAGTCTCCTGTGAGTTGCTGCGAGAGCAGTTCTTGGGGAAATGAAGTTTAAGCTCAGACCTGAGGGATGACAGGGCAAGATGGCCAGAAAAAGTGGTGGAGGAAGGAACGGCAACAGGAAGGAAGAAACTTCTTGGACGTGGTGCTTAATGTGCACAAGCAAGAGGGCCAGAGAACTTGGCATGCCCAGGAGCTGACTGTTACTCTCTTTCTCTGGAGTGTAGATCATGGGAGAAATGAAGGTGGCAGACGGGACAAATGGGAACAAAATAATAGCCATGCAAAGAAATAACGACCCATGACGACAATGAACTTGTTCTCTTTAGCTGAGATCCTACACTTTCTCTCCAGCATGTGTTCTCATAATTCAGTCAATTTCTTCCACCATCAATGCTCGGTCCTACCTGAGACACCTGTACTGTCATTCTACCAACAGTCCTAGCAGCTACGCCTGAGGGGAACTGGAAACCAGATTGACTGGCAATTAGTACTAAACTTTAATAATCCCCAGAAACTTTAGGGAAGAGAAAGATGATGTAAGTTTATTTGGTTGTTATGAAAACATGTACTTATGTTTCAGAAGCAGGAACTTTCAAGCCAAGTTAGTAAATAAAATTAAGACACAATGTTTCTGTTTCATGAACTTTTGTCATTAGAGTCAAAACTTGTTTGTGACGTGGTGTATATCGCATATCCTTAATATTCCTTTTAATATTTTGTTATGAAAGTACTATTAGCTTATGGCAGATAAATTGGGTAATAGAGAAAAATAGTATTATTATATGATTATGCCCTCCTAAATTATTTGTCTTCTCCTTTTGTTTTTTCCTTTGCCTTTTTAATTCAAAATAGATTTCTGCATTTGAACTGAAATGTTTTGACTTATGGAATATATTTTATTTTAAAAGTCAGAACCTATTATATACATTTCTATATTTTTAAGGATTGTGTGCACATGTGTATGCATATTCTGATTTCTCTATAGAATATAAAAGTATTAGCACTTAGTATTTTCAATATGGTCCATATTCAGTCAAGAAATTACTGTCAAGAACTATCAACATTATAGAATTTAATTTCTAAAATTGTATATTTTGGAAGTGATTTACTTCTAAATATTTATAAATAGATGGCTTGGGAAGGTACTAAATCAAATGGCTTCAAAGACAATGCCTCTTATCATGATAAAAATTTTTCCTTCGAAAAATGAACGTGATTCAGAGAGAAAAACAGGCATACAAGAAGCCTATAACAAGAGAGAAAACATTGTGTTTTCTCTTAAATAAAAATAAAAAATATAGCGTATAAAGAATGTAGGAAAATCTTTTTTTATTTTTAATCTCACCACTGTTGGATTTCCACGAAACTTAGAATAAGAAAGTACGATTTTGCAAATTACGCATTTGACTTTTTTTTACCCTTAAAAGAACAACTTAAAATACCAGTTATTGCTCATTAATAATATTCAGAAGTGACAGATAAAATGTGCGTATATTCTCCAAAAGGATTTTGCCCTTTTGTGATAAAGGTTCTAAAATTGAATATTTGTGCCCTGGAATTCCACAGAGCATCCTAAGGTATGGGAGGAGAGGCCAGTGTGTTCATTTTAGCCATCATTTTTCAAAATAAACCCCGGTTCTTCCTTGTTAACACTTGAATAATGCAGAGCCTCGTATCACGCATTCTGTCTTCAGAGTTTTGTTCTATTACACCGAAAAGAATCACTGATACGAGTTATTTACTGGTGGCATACTTAGTCACGATACATATGTAAAAGTATTTATGATTTGCATACAAATGTTGCATGTATGAACACAGACACTTGACTTCTGACATCCACACGCATGTATATGTGGGGCTCCTCCTTGTCCCTTGGACCTAACAGTGTGTCCCACAGATTTACAGCTGCCATTCTCTGTGTTTCTGCGACTGTCGTGAACACCGCTGTCTCACGTACCGTGGGCCAGGGAACTAACACATCTCGGGAGCTGTCCTCCAACAGTAGCTCCAGGAAGCTGGTGAATAAATAGCTCAGCCTTCTTGCCCCAGGAGTGAAATAAGTCAGAGACACCTGTTTTAGACAAATCTCCTAATTCCAGCCCTGTCTCTCTGCCCCAGTATGAGAGTCCAAGCACCCACCAGTGGCACCCAGCTTCAAATCGCACCTGGACCCCATCTCCCTACTCTGCCCACGTTGCTCGCTCCTCCGGACCAACTCCTCGGTGGCTCTGTGTCAGTTGTGGCAAGATGCAAAATTGAGACCTCATGTTTGTCTTTTTAGCATGCCTCGTGAATAAGAGGTTTCCATAGACCTCCTCAAGGTTCCTACTTTAATGGTGTCTTTCTCTTGTTCTCTTCTCCATCCTCATGAGTTTACATTCTCCACCTGCCTGTGTTCTTTCCTCCCTTCCGTCACCCGGAGGAAGAGTTAAGTGTATGTAAACACGCACACACACACACACCCCCCCGCAGGCAACATATGTGATTTGTCATATATACAATATACTCTAGCTGTCATATGTATAAGCCTATGTGTGCATATGTCTGTATCTGTTTACACTTAAATAGCTGTACATAATCTATGTTCATCATGACAAGTCATACACATTTTTTACACTATGTTTCAAATCATGCAAGCCTAAAGAAACGGTTGTGAATTTCTGCTATGTGAATTTAGTCTTTCCAAGGTATCCCTAGTTACTCACAAGGCTTTGAGAAATAAGTTGTAAAAACAAACACTTTAAAAGTCACCAATTTTGAAGGATTAAAAGTTGATACGTTGTGAAAATATTCATTGCTATACATCAGTAACTCTAGCATGGCATTAATATAAACATAAGGGATCATATTTTTCCATCAGTGGGGTTGTTTTAATACAAATCTATTCTCTGGAATTGCACTATTCTCTGGAAAAAAGCATATTTGTTTTTCTTTTGACAAATCAATACGGCATAAAAGACCGTAACATTTTCATAAAGTGTACGTTTAAGTGATATGTTAATTATTTTATGATAAAAAATAAATTAATTCATGCTTAATGAATTCATCTTCATTTTTCAACATCAAAACATAAATTTCTTCATACTTTATGAAGTATACCTTATACTTCCTTAAAGTTAAATAGGAAAAATAATCTTGCACTGAAATAAGTTAATTGGTTATAACCAAACACTGGTTTAATCTTTCTCAGGGATATTTTATGTTTATGTAGACTTACATAGGTATTATTTAAACTGTTACTTATTTGTTGTTCCTTTCAATGTTGAAATTAATTCTTACATTAAACACAGATCATTTGGCATATTAGACAACTTACTGACTCAGAACATAGAAATTTAAGATTTTAGAAAGCAGGGAAGAATATTCAATAATATAACATTTTTCTAAACTGCAAAGAATCTTTGTATTTATATCAGGTTTCATCTTCTGTGGCTACTTATTTTTACAATGCATTTTTTAGAGCTGTTGTACCTGACATTGTTATATTCACTGCCTACGATAGAGCATTTTAAATTCCCTTCTTCAGAAACAAAACTATATCACCTCTAAATGACACAGATTTATGAGGATAGATGACAAATGTACAAAATAGGACTGTCAATTGGACCTTTGTCCTTTCCTTCAGTTCACCAACAGCAGATGGATTAAACCTACAAAAAATGCTTTCTGTGTTTTCCAAACAAAGAATTGCTTGGAATATTTGGAAAGTGCAGGATTGCCTTGGGGATCATATTTCTCTATCTATAGAATGACATTCTCCTACTGTGATATTATTTTACTTTATGCAAAATGATCTGTAAAATCTTAAAAACTCACTGATTTGAAATGTTTCTTTGCCAGACGTTTAAGCCCTTGGATGTCCTTAAATAAGCAGCTTCCAAATTTTGCAAGTTTCTTGAGTTTAAGTACGCTGGGAAGAACATTTAATCTCTGACACATACACACAAACAGGAAATACACATTCAAAGAAAAGAATGAATCACTTTTTCTGTATCTACAGGAAATAGGCCATTTTGTAATGCCTGCTGATTTAAAATAAGTAATGCCAAATCTCAAAATATTTTAGCATATTATAACCATCACTGTGTTAGTAAAATTATTAGGAAATGGTCTAGGGCAATTTATGTTCATTCAGAGTGTAGGTGATGATTGGAGAGCTTGGCAAAGGAATTCTTGTACAAAAACTGATAAAAATGTTATTTTGCCCATCTCCAGAAAATATGTGTTAAATATGGCTTTTCAGTCAATGGGAGGTAATTGCAAGGGATTACAGATCAGGAGGAGTGAGACTTGTGGATATTTCAAATCTCTTCTACTCCGTTGAGGGCAGTTTGGTCAATGATGTTATTCTTCTACTGAAGGCCAGCTAGCTTGTGGTCACTGCCCTCCACAATAACTCCCCTAGAAATCGCTGAATGTCTTGCCCTTACCCCTTCAGAGCAAAGCCTTTTCACAACTTTCTTCTGTTACTAGTTCCTGAGTCCTTAGCTAACCCTTCTGTTCCCTTATCCTTATCCAAACCCTTAAAATAATCACTTTAAACACTCTCTTCAATTACTCCCTTAGGAAATTATTCATCTATTTCCTGCCAAGAACATCATAATACACATTATGTTTTCAGGTTCTATATATGGCACCATGAAAAAGCACTCAAGACTGGGAAAAGTTGAAACCTCTAGGCTAGGAATATTAAGAGTCCTATTTCCTTTAAAAAAATCTTGTAATAAAACTAAAAGTGACCTATGTTATTAAATACTCAAACTCAGAATGTTGGTTTACAACGACATCATTTGGTCATTTAACAACCATCCAATACTTCTGTGATGCACTACATGCAAAACAAGGGAGGTGAAGAATAAAAGGATGTTTTCTAAAGCATACATTATTCATATTTCTTGTCGTATAACTTGAGATTTGGGAGTTGTGTGTCTTGACTTTGAGCTACCTAACCAAAGGACTTTTATTTTTATTGCTTCCATTTTAAGAAAAGTGTTATCAGTATCTTTCTATTTGACATGGAAAGATATGACTACAGGTCAATGACTACAAAAGAAGATAATAAATGATGAATCTGATTTTTATTGCCAATACTAATAGTGGTCATTGTTAAACTAAAATTTTGAAACATGCATTTCACTTATCAGCATTCACACTGGCTATGACAATCCCATCATGAAAACTGAAATGTGGGATTAAAATTGAATAATAATGAATCAATGAGTATTCTCTACAAAACACCTACTGAAAACTTAAATAATAAATAACAAATTGTATTATGGTTCTTCTCCACTGTATGTTTTAGAGTTTCTTTTCAACAGAATGACAGGTACTAATTAGAATTACAAGAGTATGAGAAACAAACGTGGTTTTCAGGTACTGATTAATACACATATTGTTACTGAATTTTTCAAAACTTAACTGAAATTGAGCAGATGGAATATAATTTTTTTGAAAACAAAGACTCATGAGTTTCCCCCAAATCTATAGCTGAACAGTTTAACTAGACATTTCAAATCGATCCCATAGTGATCCTACCATGATTTTGTCATTAGAGACTCTCTATATAATTAAAGTTAATTTGATTGTCTTAATAAATTATTTGATTCATTAAAAAATATGATGAATTAAATATTAAGAAATCAAAAATGTTTTGGCATTGTGTAGAGGCAACTTAATTTGTTTGTTCCAGGTAATCTGAGTGGAAAAACAAAAAATGTCTACTGTGAGAATTCAAAGCCCACCTTGGCTAGGCAGCTGAAACCTACATTTCCATGTCTCATGCCATTTCTTTCAGAAATAATCTTCACCGGGGTTTAGTTTGCTAAAGTGCATATTTTAGTAAATGTTCACAGTAATTGTTTTATGTTATTTCATTCATGTCAACTATTTTTTTCTATAGTCATAGGAATAATTTTCACATATTATTGAATCAGAAACACTTGAGCCTGGGAAACTCAACCATCTAGAGCTATTGACTTCAACCTATTTTATTGTCTTAATATTTAATTATTTTGGAAAATGAAGAGGGTCTCACACATTTTTATTAGAAACCTCAATTTTCATTTAAATAGTTGATATGCTCACATAATTGCTGAATGTAATGAATACTGCTATATGTAAGTAAAAAAAATCCAACATTCTTCTAATTTCATCTAGCTGAATCCTCTACATACAACAGCAACTTGATTACTGCCACCATCCATTATATGTTTATACACACACTCCACACATACCATGTTTAATAGTCAGGATGTTGTGTTAATCCACCTTCTCTTTCAACTTCTGTTTATATTTAATCTCCTCCCCCAAAATATATTACAAATTGGGCTAGCTAATTATGAAACACAAAAGATAACTGTTATTTGAAATGCATTTCTATTTCTCAATGAGACAGATGAAAGATTTTTGCCTCATGTTTTTTTTTTTTTTTATTGCTCTGAGAACAAGACAGGTCTCAGCACCTATTATCTAAATTCATACATTGTTTTGCAAGTTTAGAAAATTTATTTACATAAGTACTTTAGAATTGAAGGAGTATTTTATAGCCATATAACTTTAATTTTTAAATTATTTTTAGTTTATACAACAAACTTGCCCAATGATATCTGACTACTGACGAGTCCTTTAGCTATAGTTTTAATATTGTTGAAAACAATGATTTTAAAGCATTATATCTGCCATAAGATTTGTTACCTAGACATTAGAATATTTTTCTTCACATTCACATTCACATTCCAAATATATATTTGGAAATATATCCAAGAGTTTTTATTTGTAAGTATAAAATTATTATTAATTTTACATTTATGATATTATTTTGGGACACTTATTTATCCCAATATACCCAGAACTGGGGGAGACAACAAATATTGTTAATTTGCTGTTGTTGGTAATATGTTTGTATCTTTTCATAAACTTTAAGAGCATTTTCTGTAAAATTTTAAGACTGAAGACTTTCCTCATTCAGTTTATGAATTAGTGGCAACTTTGAAAAGATCTGTATTTCTAGTTGTTCTCTGAGTCTCTTCTCACACCCTTTGTCAATGCACCATAATAGAAGTCAGGATGGATAAGGAGTATGTCTCAGTTAAAGTCAGAGAAGTATGCTCATGAAAAGCAGAGTGGGAAAGAAGAGTTAGCAGTGTATCTTTGGCAACAAGAGTGTTTCCAGGCAGGCCAGTGTTGAGAAATTATGCTAAAGAAAACAAAAGTTTGTCCAGTTTTCCTTTAAGCTATACATGCATGTGTACCTTTGGAGAGATTTTGTGGGCATCCAAAGTGATGCATAGCCCAATGTGATCTCTAAAAGCCACTACCTGAATAAATAGGGGTTGATTTATTGAATCTTTCTAAGCAACCATGTACACAGTTAGTATCAAGATTTGAACATTCTAGGCTTGCTCCTTTCAGACCCTTGACCAACTGAATAAGCGCTTCATCATTATCCAAAATGGACAACCAGGTACGTTGCCTGAATCTCTACCCAATAGGAAAATATCTCTTCAGCTCTGTCTTTCCAGATCACTTCTGAAAGAGACTTTGTTTACCAGCAATTTTTGGTGTTTACTAATATACTGAGACCATATCTCTATGAAACATTACATTAGAACTACGGTGAGAGGGATATATGTGTCTGTCCACCATTAGATAAAGACAAGGACTTCAATGATTACCTAATTCTCATTTGCTCCTACAATTTACCCCTAACAGGAGGCTCATGAAGACTTTGTGTCTATAGAGATCAACGTCAGTTCATGCCTTACATACTACAGCCCTCAAAAATATGTATTTTACTTTCCTCAGCATAATGCTATATGGCAAAAAGCTCATAGAGCTCTTTTAAGGAAGACTGGAGTAATCACCTTCACTATGCTTGCTGAGATAATGTAAGATGCAATTCAAATCCACTCCCCTGTCTCCATCCCACTACCTCCACTTAGTATCAGATTTTCCTCAACCTAGCTTCCAAAATTGAAAATCATAAAATCTGCCATTGGTTTCCCATTACTCTGAAAAAAATAATCAAGATTCCTGGCACTGTGTACTGGAAACTTCATAACCACCTTCCCCATAGCCTTGTTCCTGACTTACCATTCATCCTCTACTCTCCATGCAGGGTACATGTTTTCTGAGGCCTCAGTGAAGGCCTCAATATCAAGGCTTAAGACACTGACCCTTCTACCTGAATTATTCCTTGTTCCTCCTTTTTTTGTTAATTTGCCATTAGAAACACTCTCCCTGTCCACGTAGCACACAATGCATAATCACAAAGTTCAGTACACTTTCTCTCTCATCCTATGCTGAAATTTGTAGGAATGCAGAGATGTGTCAACCATATTAACATTTTGTCACCAGCTTACAACACAGAACCTACCGTGGAGCCCCACCCCCCCATTATTTCATTTAGGAATTGAAATAATGAATGCATTAATCACTGTAATCATTGGTATTAATTGTATGGCAGCAGATTTTATCAGTTGTTTTTAGTTTTCACATCCAAGTACAATTTTTCTTCTCAAAATTGTTTGTCATTTTGATCTTACTTTTCAGCTGTCTAATAATGTTTTACAACAGGGAGGAAAAGTCCAAATTACTCCCTTTAAGCGTACCCTAAAGTATTCAGAGCTCCAAGCCATTTTAGCCATTTGAGTTCTAGCTCTCTAAGAATATAGTTTACACTGCTACACTAAATATTTTATCCCTGGAAAAACAGAAAATGGAAAGTACAAAATGCATGTTTCCCTTGCCTATAAACAAAGAATCATTTTCAGTAAACCTTTTGCCTTCTTTATTCAATATTTTCCAGACATTTGTCAGAGTTCAATATTCTACAGCATCTTTGCACTGGAGAGCTTGAGTGATCTAACATTAAATCAATGATTTTATGGCTGTAAATAAAAGAATGATTTAAAGGACAAAGTACTAAAGTGATTTTTTTTTAATTTTTCCATCTTACTCCATAAAATACCACTAGATATTAAAATAATTAACACAATAAAATTATAAAATGTTCTTTGAAGCTAATTTAGAATAATAGTGAAGTTCTGATACTAAAAATTACATCTTAGTAATTGCTATTATTGCTTATTACTAATTGCTTAGTAGTAAATTGCTATGATTCACAGTAAAATGTATTTCCATTTATTATGTTCAGAGACCTAAATTCTACATGATGGGTAATTTTATTTATGTTTATTTTTACCGATTTGCAGAGTTAGCAGCTTACAAGATATGGGACATAAGTGAATGTGTTTCTACTATTTATTTAAAGGTATGCATATCCAAATGTCAGCTAATCTTTAAATCCATAAATATCCTTTACTGTGTGCCTCAAATCATGTTTATAATCATCATGCTTTAGAGATATGAAGATCACAGAAATCCTACTTATTTTTCCTTATGTTTTGATTAAATTAACAAACATGTCTGTGGATGCGGATATGGACTTTGGATTCACGGAAACATAAAAGTGGCAATAGTTGATAAGGACCTGGCTTTTACTCTGAGAGGAATGAGAGGCCATTGGAGTATTTTGAGCAGGAAAGTGACAAGGCCTTACTTATATCTTAGAAGAATCTCTCCAATTCTTATGTTTTTTTTAAATTTAAAATATTCTTTAATTTTTTTTTTTATTTCTGAGAGAGAGAGAGCAAGGGAGGGGGAGAGAGAGAGGGAGACACAGAATCCAACACAGGCTCCAGGCTCTGAGCTGTCAGCACAGAGCCCTACGTGGGGCTTGAACTCACCAACCATGAGACCATGACCTGAGCTCAAGCTGGAGCCTACCGACAGGCACTTAACTGACTGAGCCACCCAGGAGCCACTGATTCTTATGTTTAATGCAGATGGAGGAAAGACAAAGTCCAAAGCATATCTAGGAAGGATCTATTGTTAACAGGTCAACTAAGACACATTAGTGGTATGAACCAGGGTGGTCATGGCAGAAGTTTTGAGAAGTGATGACTTTCTAAAAATAGTATGGAGATAGAGACTCCAGGATTCGCTGCTAGTTTAGTTGTGGAGTGGGAGAAAAAGAAGTGTGATATGGATAATCCCAAAGTATTTTCATAGAACAAATGGAAGAACAAATTTTCCATACATACAATGGGTAAGATAGATAGAAGAAAAAAAGCGTAGTAACTAATCAAGATTTTTATTTCCACTATGTGAAATTTAAAATATCTATATTACATCTAGTTACGGAAGTCATGTAGATATATAGCATTTATTGGGAAGTCAGGGCTGAGGATATACCTGTAAAAAATATTTCATATAGTAAAGGTTATGTACTGTAAACTCACTCCCAAAGTATCATTAAAAATTTATTTTTATCCATTCATCTTCATTTACCCATGTATCCATAAATCCCATTTAGGGATTAAAATGCTGCTACCATGGGGCACCTGGGTGACTCAGTCGGTTGAGCGCTGACTTTGTCTCAGGTCACGATCTCGTGGTTCGTGAGTTTGAGCCCTGTGTCAGGCTCTGAGTTCTGTGCTGACAGCCCAGAGCCTGGAGCCTTATTCAGATTCTGTGTCTCCCTCTCTCTCTGTCCCTCCCCTGCTACTTCTCTCTCTCTCTCTCTCTCTCAATTAACACACACACACACACACACACACACACACACACACACACACACACAAAGGCCATTACCTTCAGTCAAGCCTTGTAATTTCTGATTTAAAATAACAGATTCTTAGGGCACGTGGGCGGCTCAGTTGCTTAAGCATCTGACTTCAGCTCTGGTCATGATCTTATGTTTCATGAGTTCGAGCCCCACATTGGGCTCTCTGCTGTCAGTCAAAGCCCACTTCAGATCTTCTGTCCCCATCGCTCTCTACCCCTTCCCCACTTGCATTCTCCCTCTCTCTCTCTCTCTCTCTCTCTCAAAAAGAAACATTTAAAAATAATTAATAAAATAACAGATTCTTCCTCATTCTTCATGTTTCTGATCTTGGGTCATCCAACTTAACATCTAGTACTCACTATATTTATCTTTATGAAGTAGAAAGTTAACTGTCATGTCTGGACCCTTCACAATCCTTCATTACTCTTCTATCATACTTGTATAGGATTTAGAAGTCTCTAAAAATTCAAAGTGCTCTTCAGCCTGAACATGCATTAAAATAAAAATTCTCAACTTGACTAATTCCTTTCTTTCTTTTTTCTTTCATTTTTTAATGTTTATTTATTTTTGAGGGAGAGAGAGAGAGAAACAGAGCATGAGCAGCGGAGGGGCAGAGAGAGAGGGAGACACAGAATCTGAAGCAGGCTCCAGGCTCTGAGCTGTCAGCCCAGAGTCCGACGTGGGACTTGAACTCACAAACTGTGAGATCATGACCTGAGTTGAAGTCAGAAGCTTAACTGACTGAGCCACTCAGGTGCCCCTTGACTAAATCTTTTCTTCAGGGCTTATCAATCCTTTATTCTTACTGGTCCTCCCAACTGCATTCCCTCTTACCCATAAGCCACCGCAGACCTGTTGTGAGCATTTCTCCCACCTGTATTGTACGTCCTTTGAGGATAGAAGACTTCTGCCTTACTCACGTTAGTATGTAGGACAATACTAGACACATAGCAGAGGCCCAAAGTAGTTGGTATAATGTCCTCCTTCCTGAAGATGTCCCTAATTTCTGAAACATGTGAATCTCACCCTATATAGCAAGGATGGACCATGCAGATGCAATTATGTTAAAACTTGGTGAAGGGGAGATTTTCCTGGACTATGCAGATGGGTACAATTTAATGAGAAGGATCACTATAAAAGAGAGGATGAGGGTCAGAATCATAATTAAGGGATGTGACAACAGAAGCAGAAAGGGGAGTGATCTGGGAAGGGGACCAGGAGGCAATGGATGGGGTCAGTCTCTAAAAGCTAAAAAAAGGCAAAGAAACAGATTTTTCCCCCTAGAAGCCTCCAGAAGGAACCAGCTCTGTCAACATCTTGACTTTCACTACAAGACCCATTTTGAAATTCTGACCGCCAGAACTCTGAGATAAATATCTGTTATTTAAGCCACCTAGTTTGTAATTTGATACACAAGCAATAGGAAACTAATGCAATGCTCAAAAGTTTATGAAATTGACTAATTTTTGTCCATAAAATAGGCTTCTATAAGATTTGTTATACATCATTTGCATTATATAAATCACTTGCAGGGCTATGAATGACAAGTCTACCTACAAGCTCAAGTTTAACAACATCTAATTAGGTGTGTTGCTCATTTTTTGAAGCAGTATATTATTGCCATTAATGGACCTTATGTAAAGCAGGGGCCATGACCTACGTGCTACGGCTGATCTTTACACAGATGAGGCTGACACGGAGCCATCCTTGCTGTTATTGCTGCCTTAATCTTTGGTTTTCAAGCACGCCTGAAAATAAAAATTAAGCTCAATTTTAACTTGTCTCCTCTCTTTGATCTTCTGTTCAACCCCGAAGGACTTTTCCTGACCCCTTTCTTTTGACAGTAATTGTCACACAAGATGGTTCTCAAGATGGTTCTAGATGCATCGTGTTCAACTATGTGATTTCAAATAGGAACCCAAACCGCAAAATCAATAAAGACAAAATATAGGCTGTGTCTCTAATGGACTAAGATTCAGAAATCCTTTGGATAGAGGTAGGGCGACTTAACAATAGTCGGGAAATAACCTCTAAATGTAGACGTATTTTACCGTATGAAATTCTCAAAAGTTATGAATCCGTGAGAGCTTAATTTCTATTTACTTTGAATTTTCCTGAAAAAAAAAAAGTTTGTGAAGGCAAAATGTTATGGAAGAAATCAAACGAGTCTCAAGGGTTAGCCTCAATTTATAAAAGGAGATGCCTATAAAATTTATTATATATCACCTTCCTGTGTCTTCTGCAGGATCTTTCAATCTGCTATTACGCACACATGATTTCCATAGTACCAGAATGGCAATAAATACTGCTGGAAAATCTATCTTCTCACCAACTTATTGAACCCCTTTCATGATTTATGTTCAAGCTGGACCCACCGAGGAATGACAACAATAAAATCTAGCCCAGAGTAATGGAGTCACTGGGCCATGGTTTCCTTCACATCCTCTGTGCATGAAAAATCTGAGACTTGCCAGGTAAAAATCTAGATCAGGATTTTTTTCCCCAGGTCTGTCTGTTGAGTTTTCCAAACATTTACAATTACTGAGCTATATAGAGGATCACTCTTCCCAGGGGGTCCTTTTCGTGGTCCACGGGTCATTTTATGATTTGGTATGTAGCTTTGTGTTTTGTATCTCTTAATGGTAATGGTAGAAGCTAGTACTCTGAACTTTGTTCAGTAACTGACATTTGAGAGCACTATTTCTGAGATCCCTTAGTCCTGACATATTCACAGATATCACATGTAACTATTGTACTTTTATTGAATGAGGATAAAACATATTGCTTTAAATACTTCAGACAGATATGTGTTTCTTTTCATGTGCAAATTTATACTTAATGTGCCTATTTCTAAATTGTTTTCAATCTGCTATTTTATTCTTATTTCTTTTAACTGGGAGCTTATCCAGTCAGCTTAATTGCTGTGGATTCTAACATTGTCACCTCAAAGCCCTGTAATTAAGGCAAGGAATGTATGAAATGCTCACACACACACACACACACACACACACACACACACACACACACACACACGTAGAGTAAAATCATCCTCTATAACACGTAAATGAAGGTAAAAGCATATCAATGTTTTCAAAACCAGTAGTTTATAGTATCTTTACACACATACCTAACCTTTAATAGCTAAGTGTTTAACTAGCATAATTGGTTTTCATTACTAGATATGGGTGGTATTCTCAATACAGCATTATATGTTAAATATTTGTTAAAGGAAAGCTTTATATATAAAACAGAATAGTTCTCTAAGCATTAGAAAAAGAAGATTTAGAAAACGTTCAATCTCTATCTCTTCTGTGGCATATAACATTTTGTTTTCAAATAGCCTTTGATACAGATCTTTTATACAGGTTTTTTTTGGTGGGGGGGGGTGTGTTTGTGTCTTACCTCTGTGAGCTGTTGATAGGAAACATATGTGTTACGTTTTGCAATGACAGTAAAAGCCACTTTGCCCTATGAACACATAATACATAACATAAGACATAGGAGAAAATTGTAAAACAAAATATTAGCTATATTTCAGATACAAAGAATATGTGTCCAAATTCTGTTTACAAATGTGGAAGGTGACCAGATCAGTACTCAGGTGAAATATTGTGGTTAATATTTAATTTAGAAAAAATAAATTGAGAGTCAAATAAACAAGTTTTTTTGATTAAATGAAGAAATAATACTTAATCTCCTTTCCCAAATATATAAGAACATAAGCATAAAATGGTTCAAAGATGAAAAGCAACACAAAATTCACTTATAGTCCCCAATTAAAGGGGGTAAGCCAAAGCTTCAATCATATAATTTTAAGTAATTAGTATTTAACTGATGTTGGGTACTCTTGAAACCCCTTTTATTTATTGTTTTATTTAATCCTCAAAATATCCCTATGAGGTAACTGCTATTATTATTACCATTTACAGAGGATTTCACTGGAGCAGAGAGCTTAGGGAACTTCCTATAAGAATTACAATCTTACCCAAACCAATGAGAAAATAAAAGGAAGGCTTCATTGCAGTGGAAATTAAACTATATTTTAAGTCATTGAAAAAATATGCTAGAATGTAGAAATTTACCCAATTATTTTATAATGATTTTATTAAGATGCTATTATATGTGATTAAGTAATAGCCTATTCAATAAACATTACAGATGAAATTGGCTTCTCAGAGGAAAATGCAGTTAAATTCTAGCCTCAGAACATATGTCAAAGTAAATACAAGAGGGAATATGATAAAAGTAAAACCTTTCATGTGTACAGAGTATTTTTAGCAAGAAAGAAAAATTCATAATTTATAGATTTATAGGTGTAAGCATTAAATATTTCAGTTTTATGGGAGATACTATATTTGAAATCAAAGGTCAAATTTATACTAGTCAAAATGTTTGAAAACCATCGTTTACTTTTTAGAATATGTATATAAAAACTTCGGTAAGCTGATAAGAATAAGGCAGAAATCAGAGAACAAGAGAGAATATTAATAAAATAAGAAAAACAAGAAGTAAAAGATAGTGTCAGTCAGAAAACAGGCAACTCAAAGGGTTCATAAAATAAGGGAAGGTACCTACCTGGCTAGTAATGTATCACATACAGATTCAAATAAGAGTATAAATGATCATTTTTGCCCCCTGTATTTGGGTAGCGGTGTTGAAGGGGTAGTGATAGAACACAACAGTAGAAAAGAAAACCAGTCTCATACACTGATGATGAAAGTATGAATAACCATCATGTTTTCTAAAGTAATCGGGCATAGTTTTATCAACATTAAAATTCATAGTAGATTTGCTTTGTAAGCCCCACGTTTGGAGTCTATTTCACAGAAACCAAAGCACCCATACATGACTGTGTATGCCATGTTACGTCTGGAAATATCTCAGTCCAGGACGCCTGGTTCCTGTTGTAGGACAGACTACATCTGCTAAATGGCTAACAATTTTTACCCAAAATGTCTGTGTAATATAAAGTAGCAGGAATAAAGAGTGCAGATACTAGTAGAATTTAATGAAGTAAATGCAAACCATCTGTGAGAGTCTTAAAATCTTTTGGAACCTATTTTATTGAAAATAACAGATGGCCAACTATAAGCTAAGGCAATATTGAAAATTAAGTAATTTTGAAATAAAGAAGATCACAACCAAAATTTTACTCTGTAGAGTTATTCTGAAACTTCAAGATGGATATTTACTTCAATAAGAAATCAAAGGGCTGTTGGCCACTCCCCATAGACTAGCAGAGCAATGTTTGATTCATGAGGCAAAACCTGGTGTGTGTGTGTGTGTGTGTGTATGTATCATCACACTATATTTTGTACTGTTTCATTTCATAATTGTGTTTTAACATCACGTTCATTTTATATGTTGTATTGTCTTAATCATCCTTTAATAAGATTTCCAGATTGATAGCCTTAAATGTACCCAAATTAATTTGATGACTGGTTGGTAAGTGTCTTATTTAAAGCATTTTAATATATAATACTAATCACTGGACATTTATTATGGGCTTGGAATTGTAAAAGCTTTACATATATAAAGTTTAACCCTCTCAGCAGTCCTTTGGAATATATGCTGTAGTATGATCCCAATGTTGCCCAAGGGAGTAAACCAAGCACAAAGAACCTAACTAGGTCACTCAGCTACTAAGTGGTACCCAGCTACAGTAGTATTTGAATCTAGAAAATTTGTTACAATACTCACTTAGCCTCTGAACCACATTTTCATTTTCAGAAACCCAACAGTGACTCGTTAAAACTCATTCCAATAGATATTCCAATATATAATTAATGCTGTACCCATCACTGAGGAACTTTAACAAATGTTAAATATTGTTAAAATTGTTAAATAACAAATATTTGAATCCAATGTCCCAACAGCAGGGGCATTTCATTATTTAGGTTGTTGCAGAAGGGATTTACACAAATCATATGGAGTCAGGTCCTTTTTCTGCAACACAGTACTTATGGGATGTTAAGAAAGATGCAAAATTTTTCTAAGCCTTACTTCTCTATCCAAAGGAAAACTGAATGATATCTGTACCATAGAATTCTTATGAGGACTAAATGAATTAATAGACAAGAGAACACCTTCTAAGCAAACCTACCACATAATGATTTAGAGAAGAGCCATGAAGATAATATGGTGCTCTTGGATACCACTCAAACATCTTAACATTATTAGGGTGTATTTGTCCCACTTTAGGAATCACTACTGTTGTATTATTATTAACTAACATCCCTACTCTATCTAGGTTTCCTTGGTTTTCACCTAATACCCTTTTCCTGTTTCAGGACCCTGCACAAGGCACCATTTTACATTCACTTGTCATGTGTCTTGACTGTGACAGATTCTCAAAATTTCCTTGTTTTTGAAGACCTCGACTGTTTTGAGGAGTAGTAGTCAGGCATTTTGCAAAGTGCACCTCAGTTAGAAATTGTCTGGTTTGCCTCATGATTAAATTGGTATAATGGGGTTTGGAGAAGATGACAAGAAGGAAAGTACCGATCTCTTGACATCATACTCAGGGGACATACATGCAGTCAACATGACTAATCACCGTTGACATTAAACTTGATCCCCTGACTGAAGTACTCAGGTCAGATTTCCCCAACGTAAAATCATTCTACTTTTTCTCCTTTCCCAACCATATTCTTTGGAAGGAAGTCCCCAGGCACAGACCACACTTAAGAAATGGAGTGTAATGCTCTACCTTCTTAATAAAGGACTATCTACACAAATTCTTTGGACTTCTGAGCAGACTTGCTCATTCTCTCCCACTTACTTATTTATTCAATCATTTACTTATATCAGTATGGACTCATAACTATTCATTTCATAATTTGAGTTCTCATCCAATACTACATGCTCAATTTTTTCCAGCTTTGCCCATTGGTAGATCTTTCAGTTGACTCTTGTATCTCTTTGGCATGTTTCCATCATTAATCAGCCTTAATTTTAAATGACCTATTTATTGGGGCACTTGGGTGGCTCAGTCGGTTGAGCCTCTGACTTCAGCTCAGGTCACGATCTTGCGGTCCGTGAGTTCGAGCCCCGCGACAGGCTCTGGGCTGATGGCCCAGAGCCTGGAGCCTGCTTCTGATTCTGTGTCTCCCTCTCTCTCTGCCCCTCCCCTGTTCATGCTCTGTCTCTCTATGTCTCAAAAATAAATAAATGAAAAAAAAATTAAAAAAAAAATAAATGACCTATTTATCAATTTGCATTGAAATTTTAAGTATAGATTGCCATTAAGTTTTGTTGG
The DNA here is from genome assembly GCF_024362965.1 of Panthera pardus. NCBI lineage: Eukaryota > Metazoa > Chordata > Mammalia > Carnivora > Felidae > Panthera > Panthera pardus. The sequence continues at coordinate 81,982,597 of NW_026526710.1, read as the reverse complement.
TTTGTTTTACTCTTTTTACTCTTAAAAGAATTTAATATTATGTCCTGAGTTTGTATTAACTCATTCTAACCAATAATTTGATTACAGGAACAAATACTTATTTAAATTCAATGTTGATGAAAGCTTTCTATGCAAAATGTCTAAATTTTATGTGAAAAATAGCTAACAAAATACACCAACTTAAAAAATACAGTAGGGGGCACCTGGGCTGCTCAGTTGGCTGAGTGCCCGACTTCGGTTCAGGTCATGATCTTGAGGTTTGTGAGTTTGAGCCCCACATTGGGCTCTGTGCTGACAGCTCAGAGCCTTTAGCCTGCTTCAGATTCTGTGTCTGCCTCTCTCTTTGTCTCTCCCCTGCTTGTGCTCTCTTATTTTCTCTCAAAAATAAAGAAATATTAATTTTTTTTAATACAGTATAATAACTTATAGATTTCAAACTACAGCACATAAAATATATAATCATGTAGCTTATTTTTTCTGATAATCTAACTTTATTGGCACTGCAATAATTTTTTTTATTTTTTTTGATTTGTTAATTTGATCAAAATTAAAATGGCACACTCAGAGTGAGTGAAAATTTTAAAAACAGCATTATAAAAAATATATGCATCTTTATCAATGGGACATACCCATATGTATTAATTTTAAATCAGTATTGATGATTTACTCAAAGTGATAACTACCTTGATTCAATAAGAACCTGTAAAATGATGAACTACTACAGATATATTTTTAATAAGAAGGCAAGGAAGTGCTCGATAAGAATGATTAAAGTGATATACAAGCTTCTAAACCTTTTAGAATAATATGCATCACCCCCCTCCAAAAAAAGCCCATGCATAATACCTCCTTATCCTTTGCATAGAATAATATAATATAATGTAAAATGCAAATTACCAAATTAGGCAACCTCATTTTTATTGTCTGATTACTATGATATTTTTTATATTTATATCCACCTATTTTATAAAGTTACTTAACATTCAAAACGTAATGACACAGAGATACCATGATCGAACTGTTACAGGTAGCTATTAGCTTGTTGGGTAAATTCTACGGTTGATTCATTTTACTTTTGCAGCTGAAGAAGCCTCATGCTGAGCAGAGAGGGATATGATTGGCTCATCATCCCTGCTGGAAGCTTCTCTCTTGTGTTAGCCTTGACTTTTATAACCTCAAAACAAAGTGCTAATATTTTACAATTAATAACAACAAAAGAAGAGAATAACTGAAAATGAAGTATGTGACTGAAGTGTTCATTTTAAGTCATGATTTCCGTAATTCATTCAAAACTTTAGAATTGATTGATTTGCTTAATCAATTGCTGGCAATGTGCAAAAGACAGGAAAATCTGAGCTTCTGTTGTAGAATTGTTGAGCACCTATAGTAGCAATAATATTTTAAAGGAGAAGGAAAGTTCAATGTCGAGGAATCTTAAATGTTAACTATGCCTTTTTGCTTCAGACTTTTAGAACAGAGTGTCAAAAACTCTACCTGGCATAATCAAACTCATGTTTTTGTATCCATATTATTAAATATAATTTTTAAAATTTCATGGTGTATTTGAAAAAACTGTATTTTGAATAATTTATAATTATCAAAATAATTGCAATATATTCTACCCAATTAAGTGTGTGTATTTTGTGTAAGTTGGATACTGTGAAAATAAGCCAAAGATCTAATTTTATACTTAATATTATATATTAAACATTCTTTCAATAATCTGTTGTATGATTACACAGGCATCTGTTAATCAATATTTATGCCAATAGCCACATTTACATTTATAAAATGCTACAATAAAATATTTTACATATGCCTTTGTAGCACTGTATGAGTACTTTTTACTCAAGAAAAAGAAGGCAGTTATTAGGCAAAAATTATTTATAATTCTGAATTAAAATATATTATCAAAATATATTAGAAAAGGTTCTTACCAATTTATATACTACCATCAGGAGTAAAGAGAAAGTTTCAGTTACATGTTTTCATATTATTTGTTATCTACTAATCTAACAGGTAGATATAGTATTTTACAAAATTAAGGATCATCTACTTTGGGGTATGATGCATTTGCTTGTGAAAGATTTATATCCCTCTGGGGGCACCTGGGCGGCTCAGTCGGTTAAGCTTCTGACTTCGGCTCAGGTCATGATCTCACGGTCCGTGAGTTCCAGCCTCATGTCGGGCTCTGTGCTGACAGCTCGAGCCTGGAGCCTGCTTTGGATTCTGTGTCTCCCTCTCTCTCTGACTCTCCCCCATTCATGTTCTGTCTCTCTCTGTCTCAAAAATCAATAAACGTTAAAAAAAAATGAAAAGATTAATATCCCTCTGAAAACAACTGGAATGTAGGAAAAACGGAGAACACAAGTGGAAATTTTCTCATAAAAGAATCAAATAAAGGGGCGCCTGGGTGGCTCAGTCGGTTAAGGGGCTGACTTCGGCTCAGGTCATGATCTCGCAGTCCATGAGTTCGAGCCCCGCGTCAGGCTCTGTGCTGACAGCTCAGAGCCTGGAGCCTGTTTCAGATTCTGTGTCTCCCTCTCTCTGACCCTCCCCCTTTCATGCTCTGTCTCTCTGTCTGAAAAATAAATAAATATTAAAAAAAAATTAAAAAAAAAAGAATCAAACAAAGAAAAAAGTAACCACATGGGATACATTGAAAAGCTGTTTAGTTCTCCAGGACTTTCGATATCTTAATCCTAGAGAAATCATGAGAGAGGGCAAAGGAGTGAGGCTGCTCTAGCAGCAGGGATTCTCATTTAGAATGTCCACTGTTTTCTACACAAAATAATTGGCATTCATTCAAAATAACAAGGTATACCACCAGAAGACCAAATGAGGGAATATAAAGGAAAGAAACCTGATACTGAAAAAATGACCTATGGGGTTCTAGATAATTGGCTTTGTTATCAGGCAACCTTAAAAATCTAGGCCCATTATCATCAATAAGAATGACTAGACTAGTGACTTAGAAGACAAGTTAAGAGAAAATAACCAACTTGAAACACTTAAAAGAAAAAAGAAAATAAAATTCATTTTTAAGAAGTATGAAATCCAAGGAGAAAAGTAATAGAAAATTAGTAACTGAGAATTTACAAAATGAAAGACATCTATAACATATTCAAAAATTCTCCAAATCCTAAGCAGTGCAAATATAAAGAAAACTACAATAAGGTACATCACAGTAAAGTTGCTGAAAACAAAAACACCAAGAAAAATTCTTAAAAGCACTCAGAATTTGCCATCAGCAACAAAGTTCTTAAAAGGAGCAACTAGTTAGCACTTGACAAGTTAACTTACAGGAATTTCTATGAGGAATTGCTGAGAAGAAAAGCAAGGCACAAAAATCATCCCTTTTTTTGTAAAACAAATTATGAGAAATTAGTCCATTCCTATGACATGCATATCTGTCTACATAAGTTTATATAAACAGGGAGAAAATATGGAAAAATCTTTCTTAGCATATTAATAAAAAGACATGTGAAGAATGTCTTTTCCATATAAAATAGATTTAAAAAAAACAAGGAGGGAAGAGCCAAAAAAAAAAAAATTAAAAGGGAGGGAAATGTATTTGTAGAACAAAAACATATTTGTTAAATTTAGTATTTTATATAAATGTTTTTGGATGTAAGTATGAATACATTAAAAAGTAAAATAATCTCTACTAAATCTGGAATCTAATTCAAGAAAATGGGTAGCACATTTTTTTCTAAAAGTACCAAACTTGTCATAGATACTAGTCAAATAATCCATCTGACCTCCATGATTTCAAGTAATGTACTGAAATTAGATTTTTGTGTCTATTTATTATCCTTATGTCTCAGGAGAAACCTAACTGACCTTAAAATAATCTGAAATTTTATCGTTAATATATTATCTAGGAAATACTTTATCAACATTCCTAATTATGAACATTATAAAGTATTTGGATTTTATTATAATTGTTGTTGTATTAGTTAGTGTTGGCTTTGCTAAAATAATGGAACCATTTGTCACTCTCTCAGCATTTTATATGAGTTAAATGAATTTGCAAATTAAGACACTCTTTGACAGTCTGAAACAATTTACTCATTTAGCCTGGAAATTTGTCTGACAAATTTCATGAGACATATATGCTAAGTCTTGCTTACAGTTTAACAATTTCTGTGGCAAGCTGGTGGTGAATTACAATAATACATATTTCCAAAGAAAAACATTTATTGTATCCAGATTTCTAAACTGAATGTTTATATTATTCAACTAAATATTTACTTACTCTTTTTAATTTCCCATATACCTGTTGCTATTTCCCATTACTATCCATGTAATTTCAAAATAGTCAATTTGTCAGTATTCTCAAGCAGCTGACAAGAAATTACATTCTCCATTTTGGAGGTGGACCACTTGATTACTTCAATGAACTGTGCCCTGAAATAAGACATTTAGAGCCTTTTATTCTTATGTATGTCACCCTATTTCTCCTGTCTTTCCTATAATTTTTGATTCACAGTTTTATATTATTTGCTTCATGAAATAAATGCTGGACCTTTGTTTTTGCTCGCATGCATGTCATCACAAGGTGGCTGGCATCTCTGTTGTTTCATGGTTACACAGTGTCTCCCACTTGCTGTGTGTCCATTTGCTTGGTATAAGTCTCCCAATCCTTCTACTCCCAGCTTATTTATTGGCTTTGTAAAAGACCCATCATCCAAAAAGGACAGGTGTTGGATTGTCCCTATTATCTAATCAATAGCTTTATTCATGTTTTTTGGGGGGGGGTGATTTTATTATGTTTTCATCTCTTGATTTGTCATCTTATTCCATGTTTCATCTATTAATTTTAATGCAGAAATTCATTGTTTGCTATTAGTCTTTATTTTATTTGCACTGTACTTAAATGATTTGACAGATCCGTACACGAACTTTGCTTTTCTATTTGTTAAATGTTGGTATTATACGATATACTGAAACTTCCATAACTCCATTGAGTTATGATCCTTGGATTGCATTCAAGACTGTAGTAGTAACGGTACACTTCACGTAGGAGGCATTCAACAAATGTGTGATGATGTGATTTCTCCTTTACTTTAACTGTACTGAGACATGTGTAATACATTGATTTAATAAATATGTCAAAGAACATCACTGAAAAGAAATATTAAATTGTAATTTTCACCTATATAACATTTTAAAATTTAAGGAAAAGAGATGAAAAGATAACATAAAGTATAAAACAGTTTTGTAGACAAAAATATGGATTTGTTCAGTATGGGGGAAGGTAGGCCATTTAGACTCCTCTTATTGTCTTTCCCGTACCATCTAATTACTCTAATTGACTCAAAGTTATTAGTTTTCTCTTTTTGATTTGCTTAAGGCATGTTCTTTTTATTACTGAATGAATTTTAATATAACTACTAAATACTAATGTTTCTTTCTCTACCTGATAACATTCCCAAGTTAATTCAAAGATGACTACTGAGGTTTTATTGGATTTCTGCTAAATTATTTTCCTTTTCATAATTGCATTGTTTTGTCTGTCATATCCTGAATTTCTCCCGAGTATATAACTTCATATCTTCCTTTCACATTTTGATATTTTCTCATTTTAGGCAAATGGTTGATGGATACAGAGAGAGAATAAAGATAGATCTTGGCTATGACCAAACAAGAGTAACTATGGATAAAAAAATTTAAAAAAAGGATAATTATTAATACATCGGTTGCATACATGTTTGTTTCTTTAAAAAGAATATATGAATTGTTGATTAAAATCATATAATATCATTTAAAGATACTTCTATTTATTAAAAGATTCACTTAGTTTGCAATCAGATTAAAATAAACATATAATGGCAAGATTCAGTGTTACATGTGATGATAAGCACTGTGAACTTTATACCATTTATTTGAGTATGACTTTTATTGTTGTTAGAAGTCATTGGTTTTGTTCTTTATTTGTACCTCACTTCTAGCACCTAATCCGGCACATGCCATGATGAATAATAGAATTGACAAATCAGCAAATTATTTAATCAAGCAAAGTATTGTTATATTGTTATTTAGCAAATCATAATTCCATAACAAATTGTATTGAAAGTAAGAAGAATAAAAACTCTTTTTTGAATTATCTGTTTGAGAGGACACAGTCATATAAGTCAAAAATTATAAAATTATGGTAAGTACCAGCAATCATACAACTCATAATCGCTATGATATGTTAGAAAATGAGATCTTCACCAAGACTGTGGATGTTAAGGACTGAGCTGAGGCTTTGATCATAGGACTCTCATAGGTACGTGGACAAGGCTAATGAAGATGATTGACATCAACCAAAGCATACGTGGAATATTTTACAAGATAGTTTGGCACAGTAACAAAGCACCAGGGGTGCGTTGGTGGCTCAGTCAGTTAAGTATCTGACTTCAGTTCAGGTCATGATCTTGAGGTTCATGAATTTGAGCCCTGTGTTGGGCTCTGTGCTGACAGCTCAGAGCCTGGAGCCTACTTAAGATTCTGTCTATCTCTCTCTCTCTCTCTCTCTCTGCCCTTCCCCCAAACTGTGCTCTGTGTCTCTGTCTCTCTCTCTCTCTCAAAAATAAATAAAAAAACATTAAAATTTAAAAAAAATGTACCAGTAAGAATAGAGAAGTAGGTTGTTTGAAATATAGGGGAAAAATCAACATAGGTCATACATGCTAAGACACTTGAACTTCAATTTGTGGTTAATAACACAACCATTTATATTATTGGATTGTGTGGGAATACATGTTCCATGATAGTCTTAGAAATTCAATTCTGTCAATATGGTGTAGAAGGATATGGGAAGGGAACAAAGAATAAGGAGACCAAATAGGAGGTTAATTCAATATCAAAATGTCACATAACTCTACAAAGGAAAGGAATGTTTTACGGTCATGCTTATATCTCCAGAGCCAGTAAAACTTCCTAGTGCCCAGTAAATATATGTTGAATGAATACATATGTTGAAAAGAGATTAAGTTTTATATTTTAGTTGTATCACTAACTATGTGGTCTTTTGGCAAGTTATTAATGTATGTTTTGTCTTATGGCCACTACCGAAAACAGTCTTATATTAAAATTACATATAAATTTAGTAATAATTTTATTGCTGTTATAATTTCCACACAGGTAAAAAATTGGCTTTCTGACACATTGACTTTGATGGTAGAATAGAGCATCTCCATTAAAATGTCCCAGAGGAGGTTAAATTATGTAAGATTAATGTACACGAGTACATATGAGATGTGCCAATGGAGATGAAAATCTAGAAACCATTTTCATAAAGACAGAAATAAAAATACGAGAGCGATTGACATTTTCATTTCTGAGAAATGTCAACAAGACCCAAAACAAAAACAAAACTGAGCAGTTTCTTGTTCTTTGCAATTGGAAGACCTATTACCAGTTCCTGATGGTAGGTAGTTCAGTTTTCCCAAGTTGGTGTCCCAACTAAAGAAAACTAATTTTGTTAAATTACTCTCCTAATAATGGATTATTGAAAAATGGCTTCTGGAATATTTGATTAATGAATAGCATATTTTAATTATCCGTAGGCATTATCTAATTCGATGGAAGTACAAGATTTTTGTGAGACACAGAGGTCAGTGGATATATTTTTTTTTTCTAAAGAACTATTTATTTGGTGCAATAAATAAAAAGAAAAAGACAAATGTGATTTCTTCCTCTTTTAATCTACCTCTTTTTGCCTCAAGGAAGAAATTACTTTGATTCAAACTTTCTTCCTCCAATAAGATAAGGCTGATAACAAATATATTACTAATCAATCAATTTCATTCAAGACTCAGGTTTTGCTGCCTAAATGCTTTTGGTCAATTGAGTTGTTTTTATGTCAGTGTACATTGAGAATTACAGCATCATCTACCAGTTACCAGTGCATCTTGGCACCCCATCCAGCCCTCTGATAAAATCCTTCTCCAGATCTGGCCATCACACCAGAACCACTTTCCTTTTGGTCTCTCACTACCAGAACAGATCAGAACAGAGATGAAAATCTGAGTTATTTTCCTTTTATTAACTAATCTACATTGCAGAGCTATTTGGCAATACTGATAATATCATTGAATATTACAGAAACACCTTAAGACAGTGTGTTTTTTTATTTAATTATTTTATTTTATGTTTATTTATTTTGAGAGAGAGAGAGAGCGAGAGAGAGAGGGAGAGGGAGGGAGGGAGAGAGTGAGAGCAATCAGGGGAGGGGAAGACAGAGGAGAGAGAGTCCCAAGCAGGCTCTGCACTGTCAGCACAGAGCACAACACAAGGCTTGATCCTATGAACTGTGTGATAATGACATGAGCCGAAATCAAGAGGAGGATACTTAATCAGCTGAGCCACCCAGGTGCCCAAAATAGCACATATTTTAAACCAAAATATATTTAGAATCTGAACATTGTCATGGGCTGTGTTTCTTTGTAGAAGAAAGTAGGGGTACCATACCTGAAATGACCCAAAACACAAGCTGACTATTGTTGTAGATTTCCTTTTTATCTGAGTCCAAATGTTTCATAGAATAGTAGTTTTTAAGTATCCATTATATGATTAACATCAGTGTAAAGTTATTTTCCTTTAAAAAAGGTGCTTATTACACGGAAGTGAAATCGGTGATTCTTAATGTGATTTCAGTCCTTGGGCATTTATGTGTTTGGCAATGCCCTCGTGGGCCACTGTGTCTGTGAATATGTGTGACAAAAAGCAATTGCCTTAATTAAGATTGTGATGACTGTATTAAGATTCTATAACTTTTCTAATATTGTACTTTGGCCATATGCAACTGCCCAAAGAATTTGACAAACCTGGGTTTTAGGATCTATCATATAGTTTAAATATTTTATATGCTCCTTGTTGATAGCACAAAGTGATGTGAAGTACTTTCATTCGATCCTATGAATGATGAAAGAGTTTCTGGTTTTCCTGACACTTTAGATAAGATCTAAGAATATTTGCCAAGATGTGCCTTGTAAATAAATCAATTCTTTTTACAACACAAGCTTTTTAGACAGATGGTCATTTAGAATTCAGTGTTTCACTGGGAAAAGGAAAGAACAGAAGAGGGAAAGGATAAAATAACATGTTAGTGCATATCTTAAGCCGCAGTAAACTCATTGTAAAAAGACAACAGGTCATAATATACCAGTGGAATGGAGAAATACACATATACTTTTGTAGGCATCATTGACAAATATTAATTAATTCACATTTAACATATGAAAACTGAAACTCATTTTTGTAATCTCGCACAATAACTATGTTTTTATTGTAATATTTTACCAGTAATAGAAAATGTTTCAGTGAAAGGCATATACTTTGAGAGATTCGTTAAAATAAAGTAAATCAACATGCACTAATTATCCAGCTTAACATGAATTCTTAATTAAACTTTAGGTTAATGACATTTGCATGTAGTTGTAAGTCTGTGAGTATGATCTCATCAAAAAAATTCCATGATCTGATTTTGAGATTCTAGAGATGTAATAGTTCTTGTGACATTGTTACTATACCTTTTGGAGCAGTTTGAGGTTCATGGCAAAGTTGAGAGGAAGACACAGAGGTTTCCTTTATACCTCTTGTTCCCACATATGCATAGACCCTCTCCCCATTATAAACACCCTCAAAGCAGACTGGTACATTTGTTACAACTGACGAACCTATAATGACACGTCATTATCATCCAAAGACCATAATTGACCTTAGGTTTCATTCTTGAGGTTAGATAATCTACGGGTTTGGACACATGTATAATGCCATGCATCCATCATTATAGCATCATATGGATTATTTTCACTGTCCCAAACAGCCTCTGTCCTCTACCTATTCATTCTCCCTCCCCGACAGCCCTTGAAAGTCACTGATCACTTTACCATCTCTACAGTTTTACTTTGTACAAAATAGTTGGAATCATGTAGACATTTCAAATCCAGTTAATTCAGCTAATAATGTACTTAAGTTTCCTCCATGCCTTTTCATGGATTGATAACTCATTTCTTTTTAGCGCTGAATGATATTCTGTGGTCTGGATGGACTACAGTTTATTCATCTATTCATCTACTAAAGGACATCTTGGTTTCGCCTAAGGTTTTGTGATTATGAATAAAGCTGCTATGAACACCACGGTGCAGGTGTTTGTGTAGACACAAGTTTTCAACTCCTTTGGGTAAATGCCAAGGAGCACAGTTGCTGGATCACACGGAAGGAATACATGTAGTTTTATAAGGAGCTGCCAAACTGTCTTCCGGAGTGGCTGTGCTATTGTGCATTCTCCCCGGCAATGAATGAGAGTTCTTTTGCTCCACATTCTCGCCAGCATTGGGTGGTGTCGGTGTTCCAGATTTTGAGCATTCTAATAAGTAGTGATATCTCATTGCTGTTTTAATGAAACTCAATTTTGAAAATAAGTGATTTTCAACTGCCTATATTCTGGGCATTTTCATGTGCATTAGTTTATTTAATTACCAAATGTGTGTGTGTGTGTGTGTGTGTGTGTGTGTGTGTGTGCGTGTGTGTGTGTGCACGTGCGTGTGTGTATGCATGCATGTGTGTATGTATATATGTGTACACATATATGTGTGTATGCATATGTGTGTGTACATATACCTAGATATATGTATACATACTTCTCCACAGAGAAAGATATTGAGACTCTGGGACAATAATAAACCCCCCATGGCCACATATCTAATGAAAGAATGATGCCATGCTGGATTCTAGGACTGAATATCACTAATGCTCGTTTTCTGCATGACTCTTTCTTTGCAATGTTATAAATGTAAGCAGTATATTGTGCTGGGGAGTCTAAAATATTCAGATGTGGGGTGTCTGGGTGTCTCAGTCGGTTAAGCATCCAACTTCAGCTCAGGTCATGATCTAACAGTTCATGAGATCAAGATCCACCTTGGGCTCTGGGCTGAGAGTGTTGAGCCTGCTTGGGATTCTCTCTTTCTTCTGCTCTCTCTGCCTCTCCCCCACTCATGCTCTCTGTCTTTCTTTGTCAAAATAAATAAATAAACTTAAAAAAAAACACATGCACACCTACACACACACACACACATACACACACACACGCACACAAGTTGCCATTAATCCAAATGGAGAATTGTAACCTTAATTTTACTCCAACTTCTTAAACTCAGGTTCTTGGTGACACTTTAAATTTTATACCCGAAATCATGGGCTCTATACTAAAACAAGAGTCACAGGTTTTGTTGTTGTTACAAAAAAGGTTTTATCACAGAATTTATCTGATCTCCCAGAAATCTGGATTCTCTGCATCACACACATTAACACTTTAGCCACGACACTCAACGATAGAGAAGTTCAATGTCCCATTGAACTCCTAAATGTAGTAGTCGTCACATCATCATTGTATCAGACAAGAAGATGAACAGATCCTATGCTCTCAAGAAAATAGCTCATTCTACATATCTAAACATCCTGATCAGAGAATGACAGAGAAAAGGGGGAGGTATTAGTTTTAAATTCCATCTGGAGGCTTAATTGTCTGGTGTGGGTGGTCAGAATGAGCACAATGAATTTGGTGGCTGCTCACCCAGAAACGTGCCCAGTGCAAGAAGGGTCAATGCATTTTTTAAAATTTATGGAAATGAAAGTCACCACTGACTTCCATTTCTGGATGGCGCATCTGATAGACTCAGAGAAGAAATTTATTCAGCTAATTGTGCATGAAAAACATACTTGTGACTACAGAGGCCATTTCCTCTTGATCTTATTATTGTGTTCTGTGATTCCCAGTTGGCCTGCATGCCTATTATAAAATCTGAACGTTTTAATACACGTAAAGTCTTTCATGCATCAAGATACTTTTAAGGTAGCACATGAGGTAATGGTACCATTTCCTCTTCATTCATTGAACAAGTGGGGAATAAGAGGTCTTTTTAGCAAGTGTGGAAGGCAGAAGGATGTCTGCCTCTCCTGCCGCAGAAAAGTCGAGTCCTGTTCTCGGGCAATGGTGGGTATGTTACATTGTACTATCGAAGAGGCATTGCCGATGTCATTAAGGGTAAACACTCTGAGATGAGGGATAGGAGCCTGAATTATCCAGGTGGGCCCAGTTTAATCACATTTACAGAACTTGTTCCTGCTGTGGTCGGTCAGAGGGAGATATTACCATGAAAGAGCAGTCAGAGAAACACAGTGTTTTTGGCTACAAAGAAGGGAGCCGTGGGCCAAAGGAGGCCAGAGGCTTCTAGAAGCTGGAAAAGGCAAGGAAACAGATTTTTCCCAAGAGACTCCAGAAAGGAACCAGAAAGGAGCCAGCTCCAGAAAGGTCTGGAAAGGATCCCAGACCCTGGGATTTTAGGCCCCCAAGCCCCGTGTCGGAATTTTCAGCGATGGCAAAGTAAGGTAGTGAATTTGTGTGTTTTAAGCTACCAAGTGTGGTAGTTTCTTATGGCAGCAACAGAAAACGAACACACACAGATTTTATCAGTAAGCCCAAAGAGAAACATGACTTATAGGTAGGCCTGAAATTCCCCTTCCTCCTCTCTGCCCAGACTTGCTTACACTTGAACTCCTGGGACAGGCCGACCCTGAGAGAGCTTCAACTGCTGGGTTTTCTCAGTCTGTGCCCTGTAGCTCCACTGGGGCCTCCCCTGGCTACCTGGGCGCTCTCATTCAGCTTGCTCCGAAAAAGCCAAATGAATCTACAAACACATCGCCCAAACCGCAGATGTGATCACCAGAGAGCCTGTTGTCTGTGTCAGGGATCCTTCTGTTCTCTCCTTTGTTTTTCTCATTTTCTGATTGTCCTCTATGTTCTCTATATTTTTCTCCCTGCAGCCACCTGGATCACTGCTTCGCAGAATTTGACTGAATCCGATCTCCAAGCACCTCGACTGCCATCCTTCCTACCGTCTTCACGAAAGCCGCAGTAAAAAATGGCTTGTCTTATGGAGGTCCTTCGGGGCCGCCACCCACGACTGCCTTCGATGTGTCCTCACCACGTGTGCTCCCCAGCTCCACACACTCTTCCCCTGGCAGCTCTCTCCGTTTTTCAACCAACCTTTCTGGATCTTCGAAAACCAAGAACTTTTCAATAGCCTTTCCTTTCCCGGTCATGGGAAAAGTGCCATTAGCACTTTCTTGTCTCCTGGCTGCTGGCTTGGGTCTTTCCGGGACGTTTGTCCCAGCAGCGGCTGAAGGGCAACAAAGCAAGCTCCTTTTCTTCCTCATCTCCATAAGCAATCTTAAAGAAATGCATCTGTGGATTCCCCCTGAGAATGAATTCCTTTGCTCGTGTTTTAATTCATTTTAATAGTTTGAAGTTTCGGAGAGAATGAAATCCCCTTTCCCTGTAATTAAACCTGACATGAATTCTCAGCCTCCCACGACATATGTAGAGCACACGGGCTGCATAGTAAGAAATCTCAACGCTGAGAGCATTTCTAGCACGTTAGTGTTATTGTTTAAGAAGATAACTCCACTGAAGCCCCTGTGGTTTACTATAGCAGCCGAGTCATATTTTTTTTTAAATGGTCAAAGGCTACAAACTTGTAGTTAGAAGTCGGGGAAAGTTCTGGAGATCTCCTGCATAGCCCTGTGATTAAACAATACTGTATTATATTCTTGAAAGTTGCTAAGGAACTAGATCTTAAATGTTCTCACCACAAAAAAATAAGTGATAAATATGTGACGTGACGAAGGTGTTAGCTAATGCTATGCTAGTAATCATACCGCAACATAGGGATTCATCAAACCAACACTTTGATCTCCTTAGACTCACACGACGTCAATTATACCTCAACAAAACTAAAAATTCAAACGACAAGCACACTGCAAAATGACTGCAGATTAATCGAGAATCGCTGGGGTTCTTGATTCTCATCCCTAGAAGGGCAATGAGTAGAGTTAAAACATCCATCTCCTAACAACTGTATTCCATTTCTTTCCGTGCCACACTTTAGCCTCTCACCTGCCAAAACACTATAGAAAACTCTCATTCTTTATCCCGGGTTTTCAGACCCATTCTGCCTTTTCCACTTTGAATTATGCAGTCAGACGTGGCCTCTGTGACCTCCAAGCACCTGTCCTCCCTTGCCCGTTCTTGAGGTCAACATCACAAGCTAATTGGGGACCTGGCCAGGATGGAGGCCACGGAGGAGGTGGTGTTAGGAGGGGGCAGAGGGTAGTGTCCCTTTACCTTTCCCCTCCTTCCCTTCTTTTCCGCTGAGCCTAGAGATAAACTTGACATGATACACATCAACAGAAAAAGCAGGCCAATTCATTTGACCCAAGTTTTATGTGGCCCAGGAGTCCTCCTTACAAATGAAGACCCAAAGGAGAGGTGAAAGCCAGTTGCTTCCATAAGAGGGTGAATAAGGAGAGGCAATTGCGGGAGGTAAGTAAAGTCATGTTGACACGAGACAGAGATAGGACTTGAACGAGGCCATTGGCCAGGAGTTTTTAGGGTCTCAACTGCTCGCCCTGGATGAGAATGTTCTTACCTTAGGCACAGGGAGGGCAACCTGAGTGTGGGAATTTCATCGGCTGCTTTTAGGAAAAAGAAGGAAGGTCACAGTGTTTTTCTTGCATTTGTTGTTGTTAAATGCCATTAACTCAAAAAAGTCAATATGCCAGGGTGACACATTTTGAGATGGTGAGTTCTGAATTCCTTCCAGTCTTTACAGATGTCACTTTCTCTGGCCTGGGGGAGTCTGGGAGGGGCCCCCAGAGACAACCAGTGGTCGTCAATCACTTCTTGCCCAGGGTGGCTTCACCTCACGGCGGCGGTCTCCAGAGCCCCCTGCTCACTCTGCTTTCCTCCCGAACGATTTCAACTCCCTGACTCTCCCCAAAGTAAAGGACACATCCAGCCAGTGTCCTAAATAGAGTCAGCTGCGGTGTTCACCCCATGGTATCGGATGCGAGTCGGGCCTGAGTAACATTCTAAGTATAACTCCTCCTCCCCACCTCCTCATTTTAAAAATCACTACAGCAGCGTGCCTGGGTGGCTCAGTCAGGCAAGTGTCCAACTTCAGGTTATGATCTCACGGCTCATGAGTTCAAGCCCCGCGTCGGGCTCTGTGCTGACAGCTCAGAGCCTGGAACCTGCTTCAGATTCTCTGTCTCCCTCTCGCTCTGCCCCTTCCCTGTTCATACTCTGTTTCTCTCTCTCTCTCTCTCAAAAATAAATAATAAACATTAAATTAAAACATTTAAAAATCACTACCATTACTGTTGCTACTTTTATTGTTGTTGTTGTTGTTGTTGTTGTTATTCTTATTTGCTATTTTCATTCTGCTGGTGAAATTTTCTGGTATAGCTACCTTCCAAAATCTGCCCACATCATCAAAATACTCACTGGAAACCCACAACAAGGATAATACCCCCCTTTTTTTTTTCTGCCTCAAAATACAGTCACCTAAGTATTAGTGCACGTTCAGGCTCTAGGTGGCCACGGTGCCTTTCTCTGGCACCCAACTTCCCTTTTCCTGAAGCAGCAATGGGGCTAGCTCAGGTTGCCTCAAGCAGAACTTGAACTTGACCAAATAAGTGAGGCAGAATTTGGGGTTTGGTTTTCACCGGTTTTCCCGTGGCACTTCTATGAGGCTGTTTCAGCCTCTACCTGCACTGTATGTCACGGGCCTAAAAGTTCTGTTGGTTTTTTGGCTTTTGCTTTATTTATGAGCTGTCAGAGCAATTGTGATAACAATTAGGCACATGATAGTCATAAATTGTTACTCCTATGACTGTAGTTTAGCAAGGCCTTTAGAGTCAAGTAATACATATATTTTTTCATAACATTTTTCCATCCCAAAGAATTAAATTTGAAAAGAGTGTAAAGTAATGAAAGGTGACACAGTTCAGTAAAAAGCAGTGGCTGTATAAATCTCCATAAAGCAGGAACATAGTAAAGTATCCAGCAGTCAAAAAAATATGATTACCTCCTTATTATTTGAGGGGTAGAAATTTGAAACGATAAATGCTCTCTGGTTATACTGCAACTCCTATTGATTCTGCTATTATGTCATGAACTATAAAAAAGATACTTATGGGCTTAAAAACTAAACACATGATTACATAGGACATTATCAATTCTTATTCTTGACTTTGCATTTAGGAAAATTAAATGATTTCTATTGATAGGAATTTACAGAGGACCTACCATCTATTTGTCTAAATAGTGTTTGAGTCAAATACACACTGTGTAAAGTAATGTTTGAATAACTGGATATTTTTGAAATGTTTTCAGTGCTAAGAAAAGACAGTCACAAAAGCAAAAAATCATATCTACTCTCTTTGAGGTTGTACCATTCTCCTAGGGTGTCCCAGGGAATCAAGCTCATTCATCCGCAACGAGTTAAAGAAGACCAGATACCAGTTCAGCCAAACCGTCTTTCTTCAGTGTCATTGGGGTGCTATTCATCAGAAAAGAACCTTTCGCAAAAACGTCTACAACCAACCTTGAACTTAGAGGTTTTCAGTAATGGAGGCATAGTAAAGAATGTTTAGAATCATTTGTAACCACTTATTTTTTTATTGTTTTCTTCCCCCCCCCCCATGTTAAGAGTAGAAGGCAATCATGACATGGAATACTTATAAAGCGATAAAAAATAATGGGCCAATTCTCTATGCTGGGTATGGAAACTTTACAATGTTATATTGCTGAATTTTTAAAAACCAATTTGCATAGCAGTGTGTATATTGTGCATCTCTTTTTATTAAATGTGCACATGTGTGTATATGTGTTACAGAAGGTCCAAAGAGACACATGTGTGCCTTAACAGACCTTACCCCTAAAGAGTTGGATTTTGTAATTGTACGTACTTTTCATTGTTCTAACTTTTCACAAATGTACGCCTTTTGTAAAAAATAATAATAATGTAAGTAAAACATTCCTTTTATTTCCAATTTAAATTTACATAACAATAAATGTCATTGTACTTCTCAAAATGTAGGTAAGATGAGGAATGTATGCGAGATGTATATTTATCTGTAAGAGAATCTGTGGATCTTGTTTAGAATCCCTTGGAACATAGCTGTGTTTAAGACAGCAGCGGGGAAAGTCTCCATGTGGGAGTAATTTTGTCTGGCTGAAAAACAGGCAATAGTGGAGACGGGAGAGGAAAGCAGCCATGACATTGAAAGGAAATTTTAGTTAATTAGTTTGTCAGAATATATGGTAAGTGTATCACAGGCAGAAATAATGTCCTATAAAAGCATGCTGAAATGTTGAGAAATATTAAGTTTAACAGGGAGCTAGGTCCCACGTTTTGGTGGCGATCAAATTCTACTGCAAAGAGCTAAGACTATTCATGAGCCACAGGTTTGGTTAGAGCCAGCGGTAGAGTAGATAAAGAAATGTTGGGGGTGCCTGAGCGGCTCAGTTGGTTAAGTGTCCCACTCGATTTTGACTCAGGTCATGATCTCGCGGTTTGTGGGTTCGAGCCCCACATCAGGCTCTGCACTGATAGTGTGGAGCCTGCTTGGACCGACTGACTGACGGACTCTCTCTCTCTCTCAAAAATAAATAAATAAGCATTTAAAAAAAGAAATGTTGATTTTGATAGAATTTTACTGACAAGGGCACTTGCAGTGTGGTAAAGGGCTGCAGAAAATGACCATGGAAATGAGCATCTTTCTCTTAAGAAGATGCAGCAGGAAGTGGCAGCCCTTTTGTTTTTCCTTCTCGTGTGATTTTTAAGAGCTGCATCTCTGAGAGTGACCTATGACCTGTCGCACCTTATGATCTCACGAGGTGACAGAAAAGACTGTTCGCGCTCAGTGCAGCATGTTTAGTTTCGGAATTTTGGTTTTGTCAGCATCTCTACCTGCATATTTACTCCAGAGATAGAGTTACCGATTATAGGGGCGCCTGAGTGGCTCAGTCGATTCAGGGTCCGACTTCAGGTCATGATCTCATGGTTTGTGGGTTCAAGCCCCGTGTCAGGCTCTGTGCTGCTGCTCAGAGGCTGGACCTGCTTCGGATTCTGTGTCTCCCTCTCTCTGTCTTCCCCTTCCCTGCTTGTGCGCTCTCTCTCTCTCTCAAATAAACAAACATAAAAAAAAATTTAAAAAGAATTACTTGATTAGAGTACTGAAGAGGATGACACGGAAGGAAAAGGAAAAAAAAATCATAAATCATCACCACATTTCTAATCCTAACTCATAACTCTTAGAGCATGTATTAATATGCAGAATAATAGCAACATAGAAGATTATGGGATACAAGACTCTAAAGAAATTATTACTGAAGTCTTCTTTGACATATATCGATATCTATCTATATCATCTCTATCTCTATCTCTATCTATAATCTGTATCATCTGTATCTATATCTGTATCTACCTGTGTGTGTGTGTGTGTGTGTGTGTGTGTGTGTGTGGGCATGTGTGTGAAATCATATAACCAGTGTTCTTCACCAAGGGTGATTTTGTCCCCATGAGGACACTTGGCAAAACCTGGAAACATTTTTGATTGCCCCAAGTGGGGGCAGACTTAATAGAATCTAATGGGTTCAAGCCAGGAATACTAGTAAATGGTATATGTTTTATAGGACATCCCCTACAACAACAACAAAATCATCCAGCCCAAAATGTTATTAGTGCCAATATGAAGAAATCTTGATACACAGATGAACAAAAATTAGTATATATATATATATATATATGATAAGGACCAGACCATCTCTGTTAGATACCTAATATCAATAAGAAACTCACTTAGCTTGTCTAACTGAATTTTTATTTATGCTGTGAGTTACAGTATTCATAGTTATTTATATTTATTTGCCTCCTTCATTCCTTCACATATTTTTGAAATACAGTCTATCTTTGGTTCAATATCCTTTTTTTCCAGTTCTGCCTTGTTTAGATGGGGATTTATCATTTAAAATTCCAAAACACTTTCTGGAAAATTAACCTTAATGGACCCTAGACTCTAATTTGGGAGTTGGACAGGACTTTGTAAGTTACCTAATCCAAACATCACGTTTCCTCTTGTGTCAGTCATTGTCCTGTCAAAAATCACAATCCTGCAGAGAGGTCCAGAAGATTTTCACAGGGTATATATATATATAGATATGTGGTCAGGGTTAGGGAAGCCACAGCGGATGGACAGGCACCCAGGGATTAGCAGTGAGGAGCCATTCTATCATATATGAGACAGGGCCAGGAGGGAAGATAGTTTGACCGGGGCCCTGTGACTTCTGGACTCAAAAAAGAGTTCCCATCCTGCTGGAGTTGTCATGGAGGGAGGCAGCCATGGGCAAACACAAACAAAACAAACCTCAAAGAGGAGATGGGGGTGGAAAAGGGGATACCTGTCCCCCACTCCTGCTCTTTGATCACCTGTCAATGCCTTTCCTGGCCTGAACCCAATGGGAAGCCACAGGAGTGCCAAGTGACGCGGTCATCAGGGTCAGACCTTTGTCGGGGAGGTGGGAGGTTAGGGAAACAGAAATACGTGGGAGAGAAGTAATTTGTTTGTGGTCAGACACCCAGAAAGGGCATATCCTGGGGAAGAAGGCAAATCGCACTAAGTTCCCGTGACTACATGCAATAATATTGCCTCTCCGTTAAGAATTAGAGATACTGAGAGAATGTGAGCACTGACGGAATGAGACAAAGAAGTCCTGTCAGGCCTCATTACACTGAATTAGAAATGCGGGGACAGCCAAACAGATATGTTCTGCACACGCACAGGTGTAGTACGGATGGTTCAAACTGTTCCATGAAATCCAGCAGCGAATTAGCCATCGTTCGCTCGGAATGAGCCATCGTGGGAACATTCATACAATGAGAATTGACAAATGCTACAAAAGGGGGCTTGATTTACTTTTCAATTTATTGTTTAGATTTAAAATGATGGAGAAAATGTTAGGAAGTCCAGATAAACTTAAAAATTGGTAGTGTCTGTACCAGCTACATCATGAATAGGACCCCCCCCCCAAAAAAAAAAACAGATTCTTCTTCCAGTGTTTAAAGCTATTAACCAGTTCAGCCAAGATGTGGCTCATATTACTGATGAACCAGTGAAACCCAACAAATGTAGAGCTAAAGCTGAAGGCAGTTCCATGTTATGAGTAAAATTTGCATTAGGGGAAAGAACAGCTTAACAGTAGATTCAATATCAGATTTAGTAACAATAAATTGATTGAAAAAAGCTCATGAAGCGGGATGCAATTGGGTTTATCAAGTCGCAATTGAATTGCAAACCCAGCTTGGCTGCACATATTAGGACTTGGCCAAAATCAACAAAAGTATAGTGTGAGACTCCATTTACGTATAGGAAATTTACAATAAATACCACTTTATATGTTATAGCTTTTGGTAAATTGCGTGCTATGCATCCTTCATATCAGTAAAATTTGTAATAAACTCACATCTACATGCATTTTTCCAGAAAGTTATTAAAGTACCTATAGCTATAGAGCATTAAGCAATTTCTACAGATATAAAATATTTTCTACAAATGGCGGCACCTTCTGGATGTTTTATTCCTTCTGGATAGTGTTTATTCCTCTATCCTCACTTTCTCACAAGAGCTAGAAGTTAGAAACTGTTTTCCTCCCAATCGTAGCTTCTCTGCCTATCATGGCACGTGGGCCTCGGTGCACACCTGATGTATATTTGTTAAATAAGTGGCAGAAATTTTGGAGCGTATTTATAAGACTGTTCCTGTGGAGAGAATTCCAATAAGCAGGTTTACAAATGTCATCCAATATGTTCACTGGTGGAGTGAACAAAATACAGTTTAATAAAGCTAATGCTTTTTAAGATAGTCTTTTTTTTTTTCTTTCACAGATCACTTTGGCTTAGGAAGCCTTGCTAGACTGCATGGCTTATTCGTCCCATGCCCTCTCAAATGATACTTAGAAAGCATTGTGACTGATTGGTACTGTTGCCCTAGCAGTAATATTCCATTAGAGATTTATGAAAAATAACAGAAGGGAAAAAAAGTCCCATTCTTTTCCTTACATCATGACTATTCCTGAGTATCCTAAAACTGCCAACTCTCTTGTTTTATTTAAAGCACAAAAGGTTTACAGACACATAGGTAAAGGAGGAACTGTGAATTTCCATGACAGAAAATAGTCAAAAATTTCAGAAACTGCAGGGATGAAAAGATGTGGATAAATATTTATAAACGGGAACTCAAAAAAAACCATAGTCAACAGAATTCTCAAGAAGGATTCTTCTTTGTGTCGTCAGACTGCTCCTTAAACTTTAGATCTAAGAAAGAAAATCGCTTTCATGCCTGCATATTTCCTAGTTTACCTGTACTTTCTGGAAATATACATTCCAATATTGCCAAATTGGATTTTCAGCAAGTGTTTTCTTCACTAATAACATACCCTTTCGTTCAATCCGACTTCTAGTCTGTTTCTATTTCCAGACTTGTATGATAAGTTCAAGTATTAAAGATATAAGTTGGTTTTAAGTATTAACCCCTGCATGTCTTTAATAGCATTGACAATATCATTAACATGTCCTGATTTAAAACACATTGGGTGTGTTTTAAGTAACTTCTGCAATGTTCTATGTTATCTGCACATCTCTCATTTCCATGCTATTTAGCACCCATAAGTATCATCAGTTAAAGCTACGGGTTCATTTTAGACACATCATAGATACACCCAGAAATGCTGTTTTACCAGCTATGTGGACATTAATTAGCCCAGAGAAGTGGACACATAAAATCAACCATCACAATAGGTAAACTCTGCCATGTCTTCCCAATGGAATCTCAGATTTGTTCTAGAACAGTGAATGCTATATGCCTCCTATCTTGGATCTGTTCTCTGGTGTTATTTCAGCAATCCTACTCACGTTGGGTTGCTGTCTATTGGGTGCATGACAGACAAGGCTGTTCCTAACTTGTGCATGACAGAGAAAGAAAAAAAAATAGTGCATCACATATTATAGGCATGCAAATTAAATTTTATGAACTGGGCTACTTGTTTGAAAGGATATATCCATATAATCTGTCAGTGCTTCAGTGTTGTCATTATGAGCAGCTGTTGTTTTTATATATAGTACTTTAAACATGCTAGGATTTTTTGTGGCATCCTCCACACGTTGCTTTTCTACAAACTAAATTCCCCATGTCAGCTTGAAAACAAAACTTGGTGTGTGTGTGTGTGTGTGTGTGTGTGCGTGTGTGTATGTATGTGTGTGTATGTGTGTGTGTGTGTATGTGTGTGTACACCTAGAAAGTAAAGACAGAATTCAGCATTATTAATTTCCTACAAACCCTCCCCAATGGGCTGATGTAGGAGAATTCCCTTTGTTCTTGCTCTATCCTCTTCTTTTCAACTCCAGATCAGTCCTGTACCAGGGGCCCTTGGGTACATGGATATGGACATCACAGCCAACAACCCATATTCGGGTTCTTCCTTCCACACACAGTGTCCACTTGGCCCCCCTTTGGATGAGGGGAGGGTCATGTTGTCAGGAAAGAAGATTCTCAATAGGATAGATTAGGAAGAGCTGTGTAAATCCTGGATGTACACTCAAGGCCATCTGCATAGGGAATGCACAGGTCCTAGCATCTCAAGTGTGTAACAGAACAGGAGGCATGGATTCTGGTCTTGTTTCCAGAGGAAAGGTACAGCCCAAAGTCAACACACATTCCTTGAAAGAGCAAGATCCAGTCTAGGGGCCCTTTAAAACATACATAAGGGAATCTCTGATAAGGAAAGTGGTCTTTTTTACTCCAGATTAAAAAAAAATCTGTATCATAACAAATTGAATTAGGTTTACAGGAACCTGGAATTTAAGCTTTATGCCAGTTTTGCATGAAATTCTTGGAGAGTCCTGGGGAAGAATTCAGAATTACTGTGTGTGTGGATGAAAGCAGTATTTCTGGCAAAGGAGGGTTGCAGCAAACTGGATTCTTGCTACCAATTATTTCCCCCTCCATATAACAGGAATACGGATCATCCTTCCACTTGCCATGTGTCTTGTGTGATGGTCCTGTAAGAAAAGCGCATCCGGCTGCCTCTTTGATTTGGGGATTGGCAGTACGACATTCTTTAGCCATATTCTGAGTACAGGACAGCCCCTTCAGTCAGTGTTTTCCAAAAAGAAAACATTTGGAGCCAAGCTGGGCCAAGCACATCACAGCCAAGTAGAGCGGCAGCTGACCCACCGTCTCTGATAACATTAACAAAAAATAAATATTTGTTTGAGAGCCATTGAGATAATATATGTGTTATTAGCCACTGCTGTCTGCTCTTCCAAATTACAGAAGCAGAAACAGTTAATGCAATGAAGATGAGTGCAATGGAATTGAATTAAAATTGTTGATATAAATTTGCAATTAAATTTTTTTTTTCGTTGGAATGGTCATGAAACAAATATTACCCCAGGAGCAATGATAACTTCAAGAGCTCAAATGATGGCTTCTAATATCATCCCCCTTTGTTAGGGGGTGAGTCTGAAGAAATGGTTGAATTCCGGTCTGCAGCATAGAAATAACAAGTTGACCCTGCGACCAGGATGTACAAAAATAAAGAACCTTTTTTGATTGTGCAACATGGGAAGGCACTTCTCCACGATTAACAGATTCTGGCAACCTGAAGGGAATGCCACCAGAAAAGTTGTAACAAGAATAGAAATTCCCATGTATTAAAAACATTGAATCAAGTACAATCTGTGTTCATCATGATATTCATATAAGAAAAAAAAATCCTCATTATAATACTTGAGGAAGATATTCAAATTACTTATTACTTGAAAATAGGTAATTAGGAAGGAGTTTACACATTAATGCCACCTTTCTAGAAGGAAATGGGTTGGCAAGGATGTTGCTAAAAGAGAGCCCTTGTGCACTGTTAATGGGAATATAAACTGGTATAGCCAGTATGGAAAACAAAGGTTTAACACAGCTTAGATATTCCTCAAAAAAATAAAAATAGAACTACCATACATGATCCAGCAATCTGACTTCAGCTTATATATCCAAAGGCAATAAAATCAGGATCCCAAAAGGATATCTGCTCCTATGTTCAATGCAACATTATTCACAGAGGCCAAGATGGGGAAAAGAACTAAATGTCCATTGTCAGGTAAATGGATCAAGAAAATGTGGTGTATGTATCTATATACATCGGAATACTATTCAGCGTTTAAAAAGGAGATATTGTCATTTATGACGTATGGACAAAACTGGAAGGTATTATGCTAAGTGAAACAAGCCAAGCACAGGAAGAAAAATATTTCATGAAGTCAATTATACGTGGAATCTGACAAAACAAAACCAAACCCCAAAAAACAAATGAAAACAAAAAAACCTTGAACTCATAAAAGCTGAGAGTAGATTATTGGCTCCTAGAGACTGGGGCTTGGGGCTAATGGAAAGATGTTGATCCAAGAATACAAATTTTCAGCTATTCAGTATGAATAAGTTCTGAAGTTCTAATGTACAGTCTAATGATGACTACAGATAATAATACTGTGTCACGTCATGAAATGTGCTGAGAGAGTAAATCTTAAGTGTTCTTACCACACACACACATGCACACACGCGCGCAGCGCACACACACACACACACACACACACACACACACACACACACACAACAAAGTGGTGACTGTGTTACCGGATTTGTTAAGCTGCTTGATTTGCGGCAATCATTTTACAATCTATACAAATGCCACATTGTACAACTTAAATACCTACAACTGTTGTCAATTAAGTCTCAATAAAACTGGAGAAAAAAAGAGAAATACACAGAATTATTTAGTTAAAAAGGCTAGTGCCAGAAACATAAATCTTTGATAAATTAAGAAACTTGAGAAATAATAAACAAATAAATAAATAAATAAATAAATAAATAAATAAAATACAAGTAAAGACTGGATAAACTGTCACTTAAAATGTATTTAAATCATTGTTGAATTACTCTGCTGTCTATCTGTAACTCTAACAATATTGTATATCAGTTATTCGTTAAAAACAATATATTTAAATTAGGAACATTTGAAAAAGTCTGGGTATTGGATAAAAATTTACTGAAATGAAAAGGTGGAGAATATTACCTTAGAAAGAGCAAATAAATAAAGAAGATGAACAATATCTCGTTTGGTTTTAACAACAGTAAATGCTAGACATAAGGGACAGAATGACTCTACACTTTGAAGTTTCACATGTTTGTCTATTCTTATTTTCTGAAGCTATCCAAGGTCATTAGAAAAAAATATATAAATAAATGAATTGGTAAAAGATTTTGTCCATGGAAGAGCTAAGGTTAGAATCTTAATTTCCATTGTTAGTCTTGTGTCCCTTTCTCTGTACCCTACACTAGCTTATTTTTCATTTAAACTCCTCCAAAAATGATTATTAGAGTTTAAAAAGTCAAACAGCATGCATGGGGCATTTTATTTAAGTTACAACATAAAGGTGTGGAACAGTAACACTTTGTGTTAAAAGAAAACAATCTGCTGTCATTGAAGTTGAGATATATCAATTAGGATTAACTAAAGTAACCTCTCCAAGGTTTTAGTCTGTTTTCGGGAATGATTGCATTACACAATTGCTCTGCTCTGTTTCCTCAGGAGGTCTGTATTTCACAATAAAGCTTTCCTCTTCTAGAGCTGCAGTTTATTTTCCAAAAAGCCTCAGGAAAATTATATATAGTATGCCTATAATGACCTTAAGGATAGAATAAAAATACAATCAATGAAGCCAAATTAGATTTCTATTTGCAAACAACTTTCCTCACAGACCAGCTGTACCTTAGTTAATTGACTGCTAAAATCCTGCTTCTCTTTCAGTTTCTTTTGTTTGAGTGCCTCTAAGTAAGTTTTGTATTTAATTAGCAGAACTTCTGATGACCTTTTTATACATAACTATAAGTTCTTGATTAAATATTTTGTTATTAACTGTAATAATTATTATTAACTTGCTGTAATAGTTTTTATTATGAACACTAGGAAAATCTGTAATCCATTTACATATATGTTATTATTTCTTCACTAGTAAGTCTCAGATATAGGATAGCTGATTAGGATTTCTGAATACTTCATGCTTTCTGAGATTTCCTGATGACCCCTCTTTGCAAGTTTTTCCTTCATATTAGAATTTGATAATATTTTTACTCTAAGCACCGAATTAAACTCTACCAGTTTTTTTGGCTCACTGATTTACTTAAGGTAGTATTCAACAACTTTAAAGAAGCAGTTTAATTTTATCTTTCAGTCTCTTTATCTCAGTGTCACTGTGATCTATCTTTTCTTACCACGTATCTACAGTGCATCTAATTTTGTCCCACAAAACCCATTAATTCTGATATGAAGGTAAGAATTTGAGAAACGTTTTCAAGCTTAGATGTTGAGTAGCACAAAACAAAATGGAGACTTCTTTCTTATCACGGATAGGTACCATATCTGAAGATGCCAATCGCCTCTGAAAATAATACATTTTATCCAATTCTAAATTGGGAAAGATGATTACGTTGGCATGCTCTTTCTGTTCACATATTTTGATAATGCTTGAACCTGAATCACGGGATGCAATACGTATCTGCAATGCCTCTTAAGATTCTGGGAGCCAGATTAAATGTCTTCTCAGTATTACTCCAGATCTGTAAAAGGCCTTCAGTATTCAAACTGATGGTGGCTCAGCTCAAATACTATATTATCATTGGAACTCTTCATAATTCTTAATCAAATGATCATTTCCTCTTGAAATTCACATAATATTTGATCTGTGGCTTGATTGCAAAACCA
Organism: Panthera pardus; assembly: GCF_024362965.1. Lineage (NCBI taxonomy): Eukaryota > Metazoa > Chordata > Mammalia > Carnivora > Felidae > Panthera > Panthera pardus. Next base: position 81,955,890 of record NW_026526710.1, on the reverse strand, counting down.
CATTATATAATATATAATGCCATGTATTGCTTCACAGACTATTCAATAAATATTGTGATATACATAATGAATGAATGAAAAGTTCTTTGATAATACTCATTATTGAATTACTGAAGTAGGTTTCCATATTTCATTCAAGTTTCCAGCAGAAGGAGATACTGGACATGAACAAACAATAAGAAAATGAGTGATATACATCAAATATCACCTGAATTTACTGAAATTACTGAGGTTATCATTATTCTGAGGAAAATCAGATCTGTGATACATGAGAAAATTTTCTAGTAGTAACCTTACATGGATTGTGCTGGAAAACAGACCACAACGCTTCTATTCAGGAGACTAGTCCTAAAGACTGGGCAGGAATTGTTATATTCATCACTTCAACACTACTATTATTAAAAACCACTCTGATCATTAATCTGAGCCTCTCTCAAAGGCCTCAATCTACAACTATAAAGAGTTACAAAAGAAAGTAGGAAAATTTATTTTTATTCTTTTATCTCTAAAATATATTTGCGATTTCATTTCATTGTAACTAAGTGAAACTTTAGCAGTTCATTTACTTCACTATTAATTAAAGTACATTATTAAAATAATAAAATAATTTAAAAAGCTATTATCTATTAATTGTAGGCTCCTTTGATTTGACTTTAATGAACTTGTTGCGTATGTATGTAAAATAAGGCACAATCTTTTAGAGTAGTTTTAACAATTAGGTAAGTAGATGGATAGACGGGTGGGTGCACAGATATGCACACATATGTATAACTATTATATTAAATAAAAATATCTAATGTAAATTATCAATGTATTTCATTTGTTTACACATTCAATAAGTCCCATTAGAGAAACATTTATTTTCCATGTTAACAAATGTGAAACTTAATGATCTTACAGAAGTTCAAAATCTATTACGAAGAAACATATAGAAATAATAAATGACTTAATTATATAAGATGGTCATCTTATTCCACATAACAAATGAATTCCGTTGTAGTGGATTTAAGGTACATTCATTAAAATTGCATTTTCTTTGCTTGTATTAAATGCAAAGTACTTTATCAACAAAATGTAATATGCAAATTAAATGAGCGCAAATCTGCATCGCAGGGGGCTTTGAGGATTGTAAGATGATCATGTACGTGAATAGAGATATTGCATCGAAAAAAGTGGTTAATAAACTATAATACACACATTTTGTATATGCATATATGTGTGTATCTATGTATGTGAATGTATATATGTGTGTGTGTATATATATATATATATACACACATATAGTTTCACATGTATTCGTATGTACGAAAGAATCACAGCTTTCTGTACACATGATTGAAAAGCCAGCTCTGTGCTATACCAACATAGCTGTTTGGCCAGCAAAACAGTTAAAGACAGATACAGCTTGTCTCCAAGTACGCAAACCTACGTAAGAGGACATTTTCATAGGCATCATTCTTTTTACATTGTACATTTTAATAACTGAGACAATAAATAACATGGTCAAAAGTTACGAAATATTTCTGCTGCCTAGAAATCTAGGGACTCGATCTAAGCCTGAGCCTAGAGCATGTTTATAAACTACGAAAGCAATTATCCAATTTGACAAATGTTATTAAGTGCATTCTGTCTTCACAGATTTCAGAAATTCTTTTCATATTACCTAATTTTGTTAAAAAGCCAGAACCATCTTGTTGAATCTTACATTATTTTATACTAAATAGATTTTAGTTATTTATTTTAGTATTTAAAAAACAGATTTTATACTTTAAGGAAGACATGGACAATTTAAATGGCATGTAAAAAATCACAATCTAGAATTTGAATCAAAAGCTATCACTGAAGGTAACCTGTCACAAGACATGTGATTTGCTTTATTTAAAAAAAAAAATAATGTTTATTTTTGAGAGAGACAGAGCCTGAGTTGGGGAGGGGCAGACAGAGAGAGGGAGACACTGAATCCGAAGCAGGCTCCAGGCTCTGAGCTGTCAGCACAGAGCCCCACGCAGGTTTCAAACTCACTGACTGCGCGATCATGACCTGAGCTGAAGTCGGAAGTTTAACCGACTAAGCCACTCAGGTGCCCTTATTTGCTTGAGATTATTAGGGACATTGTTATTTTTCACATTCCTATTTTACCAAAGACACTAAAATATCTCTTTGCTAAGGATAGAAGGAGGAAAATTCCAGCAATTTCCTTCTGAGAAGAGAAATGAGTTACCTGTCCCTTAGTTTTGCACAAACACATAATTTCTTTACAGTGAAGCCAGTTAGACTTGAAAACCTTGCATCAAAAGTTGAATAATGATGACTTCTAATTGTATAGCTTTCTGTAAGTTAGAGCTTTGTTTTTTTTTTACAATGGCAACAATAAAGAGGCACAAAAGCTTGATGTATGTGTTACTATTTTTGTGTGTCGCCTAAGGGAGAACTGCCTGTTTTCTAATGATAGATATCTTGGATGGATGAAATATAAATAAATAATTTGCTTAAATTTACATCACAAGAAGAGTAGTATGGAGAATGTTGTGTTTGAGAGTGCAAAATTTTCTGTTTGGTGTTAAATAATAGTTGAAAGGATATGAAATTGATTTAAAAACAAAATGGAAGTAGAAAAATAACTTTTAGTCATAACAAAAGCTGAAAATAAACCAGAATTGAAACGTGAATACTAAAAACTATACATAATATGTTATCTTTTTTATTCTTACCATATAAGAAAGGCATATTCTGTAACATATTGTTTGAGATATAGGTTCTTTTTAAGTCTATATTATTTTATCAAGAAAGGGCAATGTGCCTACAAGGTATAAAATTTCATGAAGCTATGAGTATGTATTCAGAATAATTCAAGTAGTGACTTAAGTAATAATCATATTCAAATACAAGAATTTTTATACCCTTGTTTTGGATAGTTATATTATCAGGTGCAGCTGAAAATGAATTTATGTTGTTCAGGAAATAACTAATATGCACCGTTAGATTTTGAAGGAAATACTTTGCCACACGTTTTTAAATTTCATCATTTTTTGTAATGTCAAAGCAAAATCAAAGCATTCATTTTTTTTTTAAAGTCATGTCACCTATAGAATGAAACTGTACTTCAAAGACATCTAGAGCAAGTCCATTCCTTTAATATGTTGAATGTAAAGTGATCTAACACTTCCTAACACTTCAGAACAAATACCAAAAAAAGTTGCTTTTGAGAAAAACTTTCTTCTTTAGTAATACATGTGAGGATACATAGCTAATGAGCTCCAGAAAGAAGGAAGAAAGGAAGAGAGAAAGGAGCCAATTGAGAGATACCACATTCACAGAAGATAATAAAAAATATTTTATTTCTGTTGTTCCATTTTTTTCTCATATTCAGTTTTTGGAAACAAGAATTTTCACCGTTAGATGCTTCCATTTTAAAAATACTATGCCTGTGTGTATCTCTCATAAGTCTGTGAAGTGGGTCGGACATGATGAGAAATTAAATTCTTGCTAATGTCTCTACAAATGCATGAAAGAGATTCAGAGGTAGATTTGTTCCTTAAGAGTAAATAATAACAATATCAAAAGTCTGATGTGATTTAAAAAAATCACTTTCTCAAAGTATAATTTTGCTATTATTCTTCAAGTATCAAAGGATGTTTTGTCTGATAAAGGTAATGCAATAACCCAGAATGGACAACTCACTCCAATATATATTTTACACAGACTGCAAAAGATTAATTTTATATTTAGAATCACACATCGACAAAAGCAAATGTTAATTCTAATAAATAAAATAATTGAAAAAGTTACAACTCTTCTTGTTTTTGTTTGATTCTTCTGGTTTGGGGCCATTTATAGAAAAGTCTCTGTTTTGCATCACTGAGGGATGCAATGTTCTGATAAGAGAAATAAAGACGGGAGGCAGATTTTCAAACCCTCCAATTGAGTATTTGTGAAGGTTACACAGAGTGAATGTGAATGGAGATATTTTATCAACACCACAGTGCGTTCTAGGGATGATGCTATTTGCAAGAATCAAGACAGGAGACTAATTCCTAAAAGCAAGTACTGCTTTAGTTTAAAAAAGCATCATGAGTGAGGAAGAATTAACTCTATTTCTCCTTAATATAAAACTTCACAAAAGTAACACTTAAATTTCTCAGTTCAAATATTTTTATATTATTATATAATAACAATGCTATAAACCACACATTATATTATTTGTAATCATACGCTAATACTTTTAAAACTGAATTCCCAAAAGAAGTGTATGTTGGCCATAAAACATATTTACACCTTCGAAAACACTTCAATTAAGGTGTTACATTTAGATTTAGTGTCTATTGTTTGCAACCAATTAATAGATCCAGAAACAGATCAACGGAAGCAAAATATTAATGGTAAGCTGGATTGGAGAGGACAGTTTGACCTCATCCATACTCAGTCTTCCTACCACTTTTCTCCAATACTAAATTAATCTACTCTGCAGAAAGAATGCCTAACAGTACAAGAGCAACCTTCAGAAAAGGAAAACAAAAAGGAAAGAAAGACAACAGATGGACACATCCTCAGTTCCCGTGTGAGTGTTCAGATAAGTTGCCCTATTTCAAAAGGGAAGGAGCGAGGATGGTAAAGATTGTTTCCCAATAACGTGTTGGTGTTATTACTTTATAGTCAAGGTTTGACATTTGAAACGAAAAACGATACCCCCACTGAAAATGATGTAAAAATTACACATTTTGGAAGGATCAAGAAAAAAGCAACTTTATCTAATAGTTAGCAGTCTTCCGATTCAAATTTCATGACCAAGTTTCCTACCTTCTATATTTTGTAAGTACTATAAAAGAGAAGGTGATGACATATAAGCAAGAATCAGAGGACAGTCCAACAGAAAGCACCACACTTAGATAAAACTTTTCTTTATAAATAAATTCATAGACTTTTACCTATAATTATTAAATATATATATATATATATATATTCACACTGATGTATTATTTTTACTGAAGCATAATTGACATATAACATTAGATTAGTTTCAAGTGTGCAACATAATGATTTGATATTTCTATTTATTGCAAAATTATCACTACAGTCAGTCTGGTTCACATCCATTATTATTCTTTATTATCTTCAAACCACTCCATTATATTGCACCTTTTCCAACATTTTCCCAATTTTGATAATTATTTTACATTTGCAAGCTATCCATTCTCTGTTGCATAGAGTACTAAAAATAGGAGCAGATGATCTAAAAGAACTACCCAGACAGCATTGTTTTCAATGCACACATCTTCAAATTTCAACAAATAATGTAATCCATGAATCCTCTAGGAAAAAGAAGTAATATAAATTTAAAAATAAAAATAAAGTAGACAGTATTCTTTCCTCTCGCAGGTAATGTAAGTGGTCACTATTTAAATCTGTAGTGTTCTACTGGGGAATGTTCTGTTCCCAAGGAGACTTTCAGCAATGTTTGGGGACTTTTTCAGTTATCAAAACTGGTAATGATGTTGCCATTGGCATCTAGTGCATAGCGGCCAAGGATGCTGCTAGATACCTTAGAACACACATGACAGCACCAGCAACAATGAATTAATCCGCCCAAAATGTCAACAGAATCAAGATTGAGAAGTCCAAGTATAGCTGAGCCAATGATGTAACAGAGAAGATCCTGCTGTTGTGACCCTATCTTAAACACCAGCTTGATTGGTAACCAGAGTTACAACGGCCAGTGATAAACAGCTATTTAAAAAATAGATTCAAACAGAAATTAGACATTTGTCAGATTTTAAGTTTTATTTTTATTTATTTTGAGAGAGGGAGAGAGAGAGAGCACACACATGAACAGGGGCAGGGCAGAGAGAGGAGAGAGAGAATCCCAAGCAGGCTGTGTATTGTCAACATGGAGCCCACTGTGGGGCTGAATTCCATGGAGTCATGAGATCATGACCTGAGCCAAAATCAAGAGTCATGCACTTAACCAACTGAGCTACCCAGGTACCCTGGCATTTTTAAAATTGTTGTTTGCCCAATTTAATGGGTATTTAATTCATTGCTGGGGAAAATTAAAATCCTTAAGATAAAACAATATCTGTAATTCATTTCACTTGTTTTTGGAAACATAAAGCAATTTCAAATATGGGCAAATGCAAAACCATATTTGTGTGCCATTGGATGCTTTTTCCTCAAATATACTTTCAATTTTGTGAAGGTATATTTCGTAAACTAATTTGTAAAATAATTATTGCATTTAAATTTCAAAAAAAATACATAATTATAATAACAACAACAATTTCTTTACTAGCTGAACATGAAGTGGGATTTTATATTATGTTCCCTCTTGTCCTACTTAACATGGTCAGCCTTTTCATCAGCCTTACCAGTGTGTTTTTTTCAAAATACACCTCTACCAAGACATACTGAAATTCTAGCAATGACATGTCAATAGAACAGGTCAGCATGGAAAAATGCTAACTTATATGCAGATATAACTGTATGTATTATTTTATGACCTAGAAGAAGAATTTTAAAATCTGAGTATATCTTACACTTCAATAATTCAGCGGTCTTACATTGTGAGAAAGTATTATTTTTCAAGTTTATTTTAATTGTGAGAGAGAGAGAGAGAGAGAGAGAGAGAGAGAGAGAGAGGGGGGGGGGGGGAGAGAGAAAGGGAGAACAAGTGGGGGAGGGGCAGAGAGAGATGGGGGCAGAGGATTCAAAGCAGGAGCCCACTGTGCTGACAGCAGCATGCCCTTCAACTCATCTACTGGGGTTTGAACTCATGAACCATGAGCTGAAAGCAAGAGTCAGAAGCTTAACCCACTGAGCCACCCAGGCTCCTCACGAGAAAGCATTATGTATGTATGAATGTATTTTTGAGAGACAGAGTGGGTTAGAGCAGGGGAGGAACAGAGAGAGAGGGAGACACAGAATCCGAAGCAGGCTCCAGGCTCTGAGCTGTCAGCACAGAGCCCGACAGGGGACTCAAACCCACAAACTGCTAGATCATGACCTGAGCCAAAGTCGAAAGCTTAACTGACTGAGCTACCCAGGTGCCCCGAGAAAGCACTATTTAAAAAAGAGTTATGATGCCTGGTTTTCTCTATGCTGCATGGAAGCCATTTAGAATAAATTCACTGAATGTAATTTAAATCATCAATAGTGTTCAAATACCTATTAGATTAAGAACTCATTGTCCCAGTTCCCATTTTTGTTGGTGTTAGACATTCTCACAAAAACTATTTAACAAAATGGTGCTCAAGACTATTTTTTATGGCTATGTCCCATGTAGCATCAAATCCACAATTTAAAATAATATTTTTATCAACCTTAAAAGCCACACATCACAATAAGTGCAGTATTCTGAAATTGCACTAACAGCCCAGTATTGGCCAAAGATTGAATTCTGAAGACACATCATCAAATAATGTTGACTTGACTAAGAGATGTTGGTTGTATAGGAACATGTCCTGCTTTGGATTTTCCCAGGCATGATTTTCAACTGATTTTCCATTTATTTATCAAATAATAAGAAAAGTAGTTACAGAGGATACTTGAAATAATTAGGAAAGTAATAAATACTTGTAATAAATATTACAAGTATACATAATTCCCTCAAGATTCATATATATATATGAATATATATATGAATATATATATGAATCTATATTTATATTAAATATATATTAAATATATATATATTTATATTAAATATTTGAATTTATATATATTTATATTAAATATATATTAAATTAATATATATATAAATAAATATATAAATTAAATTTATATTAAATATATGAATATATATGAATATATATATGAATCTATGTTTATATTAAATATATATTAAATATATATATTTATATTAAATATTTATTTATTCTTTGAGAGAAAGAGATTGAGAAAGGGAGAAAGAACATGAGTAGGGCAGGGTCAGAGAGAGGGAGACATAGAATCTGAAGCAGGCTCCAGGCTCTGAGCCCTCAGCACAGAACCCGACGAGGGACGCGAACTCACAAGTTCAAACTCATGAACCACGAGATCATGACCTGAGCCGAAGTTGGACGCTTAACAGACTGAGACACACAGGTGCCCCGTATACATCTGTTCTGATTCTTGTTTTCACAGCAGAGTTTCCTTGAATTAGAGGATTCTAAGTTGGATTCAGTTACACAAAATTATATGTTTAGTATGATTTTAGCCTAATTTTAATTTTAGCATAATTTTATGATGTCTGAGAATCTAGTGGTGGCATCTACTCTAAGTAAATGCTGATTCATGACATTTTTACCATAATGTGCATCCATTGCTATTTACTAAAATCCACATAACCCTGAGAGGAAAATTTAAGGTCTGACTCATTATTTATCCACGGCCATGGTTGAATATTTTTCTCTATTCATGGCAGTTAATGACAGGGATCTTTCAGTTATGGGCCAAATATGAAAATTGCATATTTTTGTTTCTTCTTTCCTCACTACCAAGATCTCATTCAAATATCACTGCTTATGAACTCCTACCCATTACCCTCCAAAATTATCCTGAATTGTTTACTTCTAAAGGTAAGCAGATGATGAATAACAAACACAATATTCACCTGAAGTATGAAAACGAGTGTACTCATTGTTATTGTTTGATATCAGACATTATATTTATATTATTACTGCTCTTATTACCATATGCAAGTGTAGCATATATGTCACAACACTGAAAGGATAAACACTAAAAAATGGCATGCGTTACGGCATTGCAAATACAGAGAAATCTCAATATTTTTGGATTTGCCGATTAAAAAAAAATTGCCCGACTGCAATGCGAATTGACCGAAAGCACGAAGAAATAAGTGCAGATTGACTTATGGAGAGAATGAGGTGAACTAAATATTGAGTTTTTCACTCAGTGGTAGCAGTGGGGTTAGGGAGCCACTTACAGTTATGAGAGAGAATCAGTGAGGCTTTGAGGTATTTGCCTATGGAGTATGTTGTAGTGGGAGATGCCAGAAATGTTTCCAGGAGTCTGGTTATTGCAACTGAATAAACTGTTTTCCTTTTAATTATATTCATGAAAGTAAGATTAAGTTCGGAGCAAATACCTGGGTGTGCTGCACGTAACATACTTATATCCAAGTGGAAATGAATTATTTGGGTCTGAAATTGAAATGAGAGCTTTGAACTTGAGGTAGACATTAGACATAACAACTGCACACTGTGTGGAGAGAATGGGTAAAATGTGTCCTATATAACACTTGCTGCATTTTCTGAAGTCTTTTCATTTTAATTATGTGGTGTTTAATTTGTGTGTGTTCATGTTGCTTTGTGGGTGTGTGTTTTGTTTTGTTTCATTTTTTGTTTTTCTTTGTGTTTGGCTGGCTCTGACTTCGGATTCTAAACCACATATGAGAACACACACTTGCCCATCCTGATCATATGCCTTGTTGGCACTGAAGACATTACTACATACAAACAACTCATTTTTTTTAATGAATGAGAAAAAAAAAATTGTGTACCAGTAACTAATGACACTGTAAGATTTTGAAGAGAGACATTCGTTTATCCTCCTGCTTCTTAGCAGAAAGTCAAGATTCTTCTCCCGAAATATCTATTTCCCCTAAATTATCTAAAACTTTAAGGCTATTAGTAAATCCAAAGGATTTAAGTGGCCATCTGACAAGACACTGGAGAGAACTGGCATCTAGGTAGTCCCTTGTCAGTATTTTTCCTGCTCATGGATTTGCTATTATGGATCTGTCTTGGGCAATAATACAGATTCTTGTTCACATAACAGTGATGCAAGTTTCTCAACCCAGTGCATCCTACCACATTTTTTCAAGAAGTAGACAACATCCCTCCTTAGAACGCTTTCCAGAGTGTATTTACGGATGTGTGATCTCAGGTTTATAGGGAAAAAAACAGAAGTGCACATATCCAGCCACAGACCTGGTTGTCTCTTAGAGACAAGGTCTGCTATCACCTCAAGACCACAGAACCAAGTTTCCTTTGTTCTGTGTCAGTTTTTTACATTCTACAGAAAAAAAAAAAGAATCCAAAATAGATAGCATATTCTCTCATTATCAGCAGGGGCATTTCCTAGGAGTCTATCCCATTAACAATCTACTTCTGATGATTGCAAGGTGCTCTCCTTCATCCTAAGAGAGTGTCTCTTCTGGTGTTCTAAATTACTTTATCTTCTACGGGAATAAAACCTCTGGTAGGGCATTTACTTACATAAGATTTGAAAAAAAGGAATATGGAGCACAGAATAAGAAGGAAATGTAAGTGTGTGATTGAGAAAAAAAATGTTTATGAAGAGTTTCACATTTGAATGGCCTTGGATAGATAACTTCAATTTTTATAGTTAAGATATTGAAGGGATTTTTTTTTCCAGGTAGAGTGGATATCACAGTAAAGATAACTCACAGGACATATTTGGAGAATAGATAAAATCACTATATTTTAGTTTGTTCAAGTTAAGCAAGAGCCTATAATTTAAAACTAGGATGGAAAAAATAGATCAAAAGTAGATTGTAGACCGCCTAAGTTCTATGCTGAAAGATTTGTGAAGGCATTAACGAGTCTTTGGGCATTTTTGAGTAAGGAAATTACATAAATGGCATATTTGAACAGTAAGAAAAGCCAATTGAAGGTATATTACATACAGTAAGAATTTTCCAGTATTCCAAGATTTAGCTAATACTGTGCTAAAAGAATGAGAGTGAAGAAGTTAAAGGTAAGTATTGAGAGGTTTGGGTCAACAGACTTAGAAAAAACATCTATATACATAGGGTGTGAGGCTGATGTTATTACTGGAATGAGTGTGGCTTTGAAAACAAGCAATGCCATTTAAAATGACAGAAAATGTATAATGTGGAAGAAACAGACAATGATCCCAATGTTGGTAATTAGTTATTCTCAAAGTATATCATCATTGCAAATACTTGACAACGTTTATTCTTAAAATCAAAATGAAAATATTATTTTAAAAAAGACTATAGAGCTCAGTGTATATATTGCTAGATAAGTATAAACAGGAATTGGGCCATTAGCAACCTGATTCTGTAGAAATCTCACAGGTATGTAAATATTTCCAGTGACAACATGAATTGAAGCGTCACAGAAATGCAGCACTTTGCACTGCTTATCCAAAGCTGTACTTAATGACAAAAACCTAAAACTGTTACTGAAAGGTCCATTGGGTTTGTGTGGCATCAGCTCCCAAAACAAACAACAAGTTTACAAAACTGTCACACTTAACAAGTCTTTAAGAGTGCAGTTTTAGGGGTGTCTGGGTGGCTCAGTCGGTTAAGCATCCATCTTTGGCTCAAGTCATAATCTCACAGTTTGTGAGTTCAAGCCGCGCGTCAGGCTCTGTGCTGATGGCTCATAGCCTGGAGCCTCCTTCAGATTCTGTCTCTCTCTCTCTCTCTCTCTCTCTTAAAATTAATAAACGTTAATTTTTTTTAAAAAAGTGTGGTTCTATAAAGTGTGTAACTAAAACTTGTAAAGAAATTTTTTAAACTTCCTTTTGTAAACATGAGACATAAATAATAAAATAGATCATATTAAATTTCTTTGTAGACTTAATTATGGTATAGTCAGACAGTCATAATAACAATGTTATAACCATTCTCCTAATCACAAAAATATTTGCCCCCAAACTGTCAAGATTTAATACAAATGTAAGAACCTTAATATTTCAAGTAATTGGAGCTCTTGGGTGGCTCAGTAGATTAAACATCCGACTTCAGCTCAGGTCACAATGTCATGGTTCCTGGGTTCCAGCCCCACCCAGGACCAGCTCTGTGATTACACTTCAGAGCCCGGAGCCTGCTTCAGAATCTGTGTTTCCCTTTCTCTCTGCCCCTCCCCCACTTACACTCTGTCTTTCTCTCTCTCTCAAAAAAATGTTAAAAATTTTAATTAAAAATATTTAAAGTAATAAAATAGCAAAACCACATGATATCTGCAAAAATTCCAAAATATTTTTGATGGCAAAATTCTAGTTTCTGTGATAAGCAGCTCAGTTTTTGTCACATTTAAAAAATAATGATTATTTTCATATGGACGATAATAGTATGCTTTGGAAAAGACATTGAATTTAAAACTTAAAACTGTATTATAAATTAGAACAACACATGTATATAATAAAGAAAAACCAAAGATTTCTCTATTTATTCTCTCTTCTGCACAAGTACAATGAAGGCTGATTTTAGTGGCCACATGTATTTTATGATTGATGCCTGAGAGAGACAGCATTTGTGAAAACCCTTATTGCCTATGCAGGGCAACAGAGTAAAAATATTTTTCAGTATCTGGTTCAAAAATATATATTACATTTTCAAGGCAGCAAAGAAAAGCATTTCTGTATCTTTTGTTTCACATCCATATAAAATTTTTAAAATATATATCCTAAATTGAAAAATAGAAATTTGGAAAAGACTTTTTTTTGAAAAAGATTCATAAATAAAAACATATCTTCTCAATGATATATTCTTTGTTAAGTATTTTGTATTCTCCAAGTAGATTTGCATTGAGAACACGAAAGAGACTTTGCTTGAATAGTGAAGCGAGCCACTTGCATGGATAGAGCATTGGACAGGACTCAATAGAAACCATTTTCCTAAATCAACAATTTTCTGCCTCTTTCCATCCTTACGTATGATACTCATCAAGGTACAATTCTTCCTACCTCTTCAAATTACCATAGACACAAATTCGCTGATTCAAATCTGTTTGTGCTAATATTTTTTTTCATCCCTCAGTGTTTCAATTATTTCTTTTCCTGTTTTTTTTTTTCTTTCTAGAAACTAACACCTATTTTAAAGTTTTTCACTTAGGGAAACAAATGAATACCTATTATTATTATTATTATTATTATTATTATTATTATTATTCACACGTATACACATACAGTTTACACAATATAGTAAATATTTTAAAATGTAAATGTTGTAAATATTTTAAAATTATTTTCCCTGGCAGGAGTGCCTGGGTGGTTCAGTGGGTTAAGCGACTGACTTTTGATTTTGGCTCAGGCCATGCTCTCCCAGTTCATGGGTTCGAACCCCGCATCGGGCTCTGTGCTCACAGCATGAAGCCTGCTTGGGATTTTCTCTCTCCCTCTCTCTCTCTTTCTCTCTCTGTCTCTCTGCCCACCCCCCCAAAATAAATAAACTTTAAAAAAATAAATAAGAAATAAAATTATTTTCCATGGCAAACCTTACTTGGCAGATAAGTAAGATTATGTACTTCAATGTTAAAAGAGTAAAGGTTATAAATTACTTATTAACATCAGACTACTTTACAATTATGAGAATCAAATTTCTTACTTTTAACCCATTATTCTGAGATCAAAAACATTAACATTGTGTGGGAAATTGTTTATCATTTATGTCCTATGAAATTTTCCATGTATTTACTATGGTTTTTGTTTGCTTGTTTTTTTAGTGATAAAACTACAAATCTTAACATTATCATAAAAGAGGAAAGAGAGTGAGTGTGTTCTAATGACCTGGAAATTCCTTCCCACGGCAGGTGAAGTTGTTTGTATTTTGTTCCCTGAAATAAAATTTTCTCCCATATCAGCCTCTGTACCATGCTATTGAATCAGGACAACTAATTCTAAGAATTTCAGAATTCTGTTTAGAATACCACTTTACCTAATACATTTTAATCTACTAAAATAAAATGTTGGATAAACAGGTTTCTAAAATTATTTTCTTCAAAATACAAATATTGAATTATCACTGATTCATTCTTTCCAAGGCTGGCAATCCAAAAGCTCTATTACATGCATGTTAGTACATGCGAGGCACTGCCTAAAACGTTCTTCCTTTACTTCTCATGACTACCCACTACTCTGTACCTCGTATAAAAGATTGTCTTAAATGTTTCACATGGTACCAAACTTGCCTCACCCCACACTAAACATAGCTGTGATTTTGCCCTCCCCCCCCCAACAGCAGTTACTGCTGTCACAGTCATCTCTGACATCACTGTGCGAGATCCCAGACATTTATATCCTCCAGGCATAAAGGGTGCTTGGCATACAGAAACTATTGACTAACTGAAATTAATGGAAGAATGAATAAATGAATGATTAAAATAGTAAACTACTATTATTGGTACATATTAGGAAAAGAACTTAAAAAGTACAGTATTTAAATTATCTTGATGTTGAGAAAAATAGGTAACAACATATTTCTTTGAAGGTAATCTTCCCAGATCTCAATTTTGTCTTCTTGTTTATGTAGGTTCGTATCCAAGCTTGTATGTTAAAATTTGGGGTATTATGGAACCCTCTGAGATTCTGGAGGGTCACACATGACACTTTATATCTAACTTCAATATTTCAAAGATCTTTTGAAATTGAACCAAGCATCCATGGATGTAACATTTTAAACCCCTAGTTAAAGAACCAACTTCTATTATATGAATTTTAATTTGGGACAGTAAGCAAACATACTTACTTTGATAATATCTTACCAAAGTTGAATAATCAAGCACTATTTTATATTTAAAATGTTAACCATAGGGGCACCTGGGTGGCTCAGTCGGTTAAGCGGCCTACTTCGGCTCAGGTCATGATCTCGCGGTCCGTGAGTTCGAGCCCCGCGTCGGGCTCTGTGCTGACAGCTCGGAGCCTGGAGCCTATTTCAGATTCTGTGTCTCCCTCTCTCTGACCCTCCCCCATTCATGCTCTGTCTCTGTCTCAAAAATAAATAAACATTAAAAAAAATTTTAAATGTTAACCATAAATGCATATCATTTTAAAATTCCACTTCATAAACACTTCCTCTTGCAGAGAAAATACTAGCATATGCATTTCATGTTTATTTTCAAGATACAAAAACTTCAAATTCAACTCTCAAATAAAGGAATTGTTTCTTCTGTAACCAACAGCTAAGAAAAAAACAATCAAAAAATACAGAAGATATTTACATCCCACTCCAATTCAGAAGGAATGAATCTTCCCAGTATCACCCAGCTGACAGTTAATCAGCAATCGGCAATTTTAAAATATCAAACTCCTATTCATTATTTCCCATCTTTATCATTCTGAATTCAACTTGGACCAGTTCCACATCGCCAACTGAATGTCCAAACTAATCCTCTTAAATGCAAATCACTCAGGTCTGCCATTGTGTCATGACAGGAGACCAGCACCCTAACCCTCAAAAAAGAAAACTGCCACGACTCTATACTTACAGACAGATTCAGTCTAGGGGAGAAATTGGGTGGAAAGATAAACAGTTTTCAGGGTAACAGGGCAGTAAGTATATAAATGCTAGAGTTTAATATTAGGCATCAGAAATATATCAAATATCAAGATGAGTATTACTTTTTCACTAAAAATAATTTTTGAAAAGGTACTGTGTGCCAAGTTGAATGCCAGACACTGTGGTTCAATGGTCGTTAAACATATCCCCTGTCCTGGGGCACCTGGGTGGTTCAGTCGGTTAAGCATCTGACTTGGACTCAGGTCATGATCTCGTGGTTCTTGGGTTTGAGCCCCGCGTCGAGCTCTGTTCTGACAGCTCAGAGCCTGCAGCCTGCTTTGGATTCTGTGTCTCCTCCTCTCTCTGCCCCTCCCATGCTCATGCTCCGTCTCTGTCTCTCAATAATAAATAAATGTTAAAGAAAATTATAAACAACAACAGCAACAACATATTCCCTGTCCTGAAGATGTCTGATCATCAAGTGACCAAGATAATCAAGTAGGAAACTAGAGCAGAGAATAATAAATCCTATATGAGGGTGAAAAGGCAACAGCAGTTGTATACTATTGAGAAAACAGCATATAATATCAAGCGGGGATTTTTTTTTTCTCACACAGTAGTAATAGATGCTCCTAGGGGAGCAATGTTTTCATATATGGATTGGGTATTTTTATCAGCAATCTACTTTTTCAGTTCACTAAGAAACAACAATCTCTAAATATTTGCCCTGTGTTTCATAGCTGATATTTTGCTGGATGTCTACGTCTTTAAGGTTTTGTCTATATGAGACCAATCATTTCGTGGAAGCCAACTATTTCCTTTCCCATGAAGACAGTGTTAACTACCCCCCCCCCCCACTACACACACACACAAAATGAAAAGGGAAAAAAAATAAAGCAGTGACAAGTATTTTGATAAATTTACCTAGCCTTAATTAGATAAATTAATTAATAGCCACTGAATTAATGATGTTTTATTTCAAAGGATATTTTAATATCGATACCTAGTAAAGAATATTAATTGTTAGGTCATATTTTCTTTAATACACTACTACGTTTTAAATAAACATACTTAAGATGTGCTAGTATCTTCAGATACCTATACACTTCTTTCCTAATTAATGGTTATGAAATTTTCATTATTTCTCCCCTCTTCTGACAACTGGCCAGTGTCTATATGTGTAAGCAAGGTCAGTCTTCAGTGAAAAAAAAAAAAAAAAAACAAAAAACAAAAAACAAACTACAACAGCAAAATGCCTGTTCTATGTGATATACTTTCTACTCATCACAGTTTCTCCATCACGATTTCATTCAGCTCTGTGTGCTACATGAAGATCATAATGACTGTTTTGCTTACCACTTAACACAGTAAACTACAATTCACTCCTTCAAGAAATATTTATTGAGACCTACTCTATGCCAGTCACTGTCTTTGGTGCTGGTAGCTAGAAATATTCTTGAAGCTTCGGAGATAGGGAAGAATTAAGGTAGGTAGTTTCAGATACGGATAAGTGCAACGCTACACACGACATTGGGGAAGACGTGGATAAGCGTGTTTTGAGAAGTGCTGGTAACTACTATCCATTGGTTTAAGTTGGTCTTTCTCAGGAGATGACTGTCATTGATCAAAGGCTGATCACAGGAGGAGGGGGTCAACCAGTGATGAAATGAAAGCCAGAGACACACTTCAAGTGTTCACAAAACGGGAAAGTAACCAACATGCCTGAATAATGTGAGCTAAGGCTGTGGTGTTGGGAGATGAGGCAGGAGTGACCACTACCAGTGAGAACTAACAGAAACATCCATGGATTCCTCAAGTCAGAGAGACCTCTAGGGTCTACGGGATCCGACCTGAGGAAGACACAGGATTTCTGAACCAGGCCCCCTCCTGTCCCTTCTCGCCATCCACACAACCACCCCACGTAGGCCTCATGCTTCAACCAACAAAGAACGATCCACTTTCTATCTGTTTATATACTGGCATTCAATCTAATTTATGTTGCTAAAAGTCACCTAAACTAAGTAACAAATATAAATATATCAACTCTAATTGCCTTCAGGAATGAATTATTTGCTGCCCTTCCCTGGCCCCCGCAATTTGATGCATTTTTTTAATGGCTAGGATTCATTAAGTGCTATTGTACATCACTTTATGCACTGTTTAATTTTTATAAGCACCTATAATGTAGGCAGTTGTCATCCTAATTTAATCGACTCATAAATGTTGCACGGACATGTTAAATAAATTCCCTGTTGTATCTCTGTTAATAAGTGACCGTTACCTATCCTAGTCTGCTCCCCTCTGATGTGAGGCTCAAACACTAAGTCTACATGAATGCTATAAGATCTAGAAGAAGAACATCCTTCCGGGTTAATTATAATGCCTCTGGGAAGAGAACAGCCAGCCTTTAAAACTTTTTCCTACCTCAAGGATGATTATGAAAAGTTAAACCTGTGTGAGCAGAATATTTTGCAACTTAGTCTGATGGGACTGCCCTGATGCTATGATGCACTGGTGTGGCTATGTACTAAATCACAATCTAGAAATGTTTTTCATATGTTCTCCCTGGTTTGCTACATTGATCAATGGATGTTAGCCTGAAAATTACATACTGCAATGAAATCATATCAACCAGGAGCAGGCCTTAAGGTGCCACATGAAGAAAAAATAAAAAATAAAAAGTTTATAAACCAACTAAAAGTCAGTCTGCTTTCTATTTCATCACGCCATGGCAGTTCTGAAATCTTTCACAGATAAAACGCTAATATGTGCTGGGCTTACCCAGCCTCCCCTCCCCTTAGTGTGTTATGTGGCATTAGTCTACACAGACCGACTATGGCTGTGTGAGTCGCAGAGTATGTTGACTCCGTTTCAGCCTCACTAGCTTCCCTGGCTCCCCGGGCTGGGTCTAGGGGTACCTCCCTCACCCATACCCAGAGCATCTCCAGAAGCTGCATCCTAAGGACCAGAGGCCGCTGGCTGTCATACGCAGGATGCACCTTTGCTCATGTCCAGGAAGGGTCCTGCCAGGTGCGAGTCAGGTGCCCCGTGAGTCTGTCTTGACAGTTTGACCCATTTCATCACAAGATCCCACACAGGCATTAGATTCTCTAATTGAAGTTATTTTAAGATATGATTCTATCATTCATTTTCCAAAATAATTAAATGCTGGAAAGATGAAAGGAATAGCGAGTATAATACACTAGACATACGAGTTTTTGCTGTGCTAAAGAAGATGAGAAATAAAAAGAAAAAAAAACAATAATATGAGAAAAATCTACATGTAGGGAATACCGGGATCTAATTCTGGAAGACCTTACAAGGAGTGCCATTTGTTACAAACCAAAGGATCAGTGTGTTTTCAACATGTTACGTATGTGGGCAGTGCTGTTCCTGGCTGGACTGAATTTTAAAAATTAAGTTCAGTAATACCAATTATAATCATCTACATTTAAGTTGGTGAGATTAGCACCTATAAGAAGAAAAGGAAAGGGACACATGGCTGGCTCAGCTGGTAGAGCACGTGACTCTTGATCTCCAAGTCACAAGCTCAAGCTCCACCCTGGGCATAGAGTTCACTTTAAAAAAGAAGAAAAAGAAAATAAGGGATGAGGGGGAAAGATGAATCAACATAATTTGCTGTGGATATATATGCAGGTTAACCAGAATTAAGTCAAAATTTGCACTGAGGCTATGAGCTCGGATTGTCTGAGCATGTATAGGACAACGACAGAGGGAGAAATGTTTGAAAGGAAACCAGGTCAGAAATATGGTTGGGAGGGAGAAAAAAACATGAGACATTTAATTTATGGTGACATTCATCGGGGAAAATAAAATGGCAAATGGTGCAGACATTAACAAAACAGATCAACAACTGAGCCAGAAATAAAACCCAAGATCCCAACACCAATAATTGTAATTATATTATATCTCAGAGCCATCCTGCAGACAGACCATCTTGAGAACACACACTGTATTTTTTTAATGGAAGTATAATTAACATACAATGCGTATGAATTTCAACTGTCTTTAATGTTCTAAATGAGTCACACAAAAAGCCTGTCTCTTTGAGCGTTTGATCAACCACTCTCATGTTTAGGAAATAGGTTAGGTTGTTAGTCAATTTCCGTAAACAGACTTGGTAGCTGCATGTTATTTAATATCAAGTTTCTTCATCAAAGAAAAACAATCTTTTCATTAAATTTTCAAAAGCTTTGCTAAAAACATGCAAGTGTTCCTTGTGGCTCCAGAGGCCTGGTCATCTCATCTGTGCTATTAAAATTCTGAAGGAGAAAACACCTGCACATTTTAAATTAAATACGAGTCACAACGAATGCCTGCGGCCCCAGCTTCTGGGTGTGAAAATCAAAGGGGCAGTTCTAAGACATGGTTTATATCAATTTCCAGTCAGAAAATTGCTAACCTCCTTTCATCATTTACTAAAATACAAATCCTAGATTCTGGCAAAGAAAAAAAAAAGTATGAGGTGCTTCACAGCTGTTTTGTTTGTTTTATTTCTTATTTTTAGGGAATTTATTTGATTTATAATTCAGAATTTATACGACATGACTTATTTCCATTAGGGAGAAAGCTAAATATGTCAGAATCGCCCACATGCTTTTCCACATTACAGCTCTAACAATTTACTGTTTGCATGTTTTATAATATTATAACATTGGATTAGCCAGACTTAAATCCTGTTCAAACACTGACTTCCAGGGATGTGATGCAATTTCCTTATGCTTTAAGGCACTTGAAGGAACTTGCTTTGTATCTTCAGTTAAAAACATAACATACACAGAGTATCAATTCAAAAAGTATTGTAGGAAGGAAGAAGGAGAAAAGGGAAGGAAGGAAGGAAGGAAGGAAGGAAGGAAGGAAGGATAAGGGGGAGGAAGGGAGGAGGGAGGAAAACTTAAGAACCTAGATGTCCCTATTTATGTTATTAATAATTAATGTGAAATGGTTAAGCTACTTATGTGCACTGTGACTAATAGATTAAAAAAATGAACTGTATTTAAGAAGTACAGTTTGTTGTATATTTGTTTAAATAGTACCTTCAAGGTAGAGTGGTATTTCCAGAGCAATCAATAATCTTGGGTTTAGAGGCTTCATGTTGGGTGAGTGTATTCTTATCTGATAAGGAAGATGGTATAATAACACATTCTTTGAATGTTTTCAGATGATAACGTTTTTAATATGAAGCCAAATCATTTTGTTTGCTATCTTCTTACACAGGCTATTCAAAGCAGCAGGTTCAGAGAAAGCTGAGAACTAGTTTCTCATTTGGAATAAATCAGGGAAGCACCTCAATTAGCCACCTGCAATCCTTCAGTCTTTTTCCAACATCGGATCAAGACAATATTATTTACTGTTATGACTAATAAAAACGGTCTGCCAAGTATTTGCTGTTTAATGGGGAAATAATGGGCGACATTAAGGAGGGGAAACACTATACATATGCATGATCTTTGTGACATGACAATTCATTCAGAGCCCGGCTCTGTCACTATGGAAGGCAAGTCAGGAAAAGGAAATTCACCTACAGATCATCTCTCATTGGAGAACTTTGTTTGACCCTAGAGCTAACCTTATTTAAGTGGCTACAGATTCCTGGACCGGTTATCAAATACTAATACTGGAAGAAGACCAAGGCAGGGCTGATCCTAGACCTGAGAAAGAATCAGCACTCAGTAAAGTGTTCCTTCACCTCCCTCTGCTGTCTATCTCATCTACTTTCTCTGTGTTCACATTTGTTGATGGACCAAATCTCTGATCTGCCCTTCGTACTCGATCATCTGAACATCCAGCTCAGTCCACACAGCCTTGGTTGAGTCCCTTCCTGCAGAATCTGCCAATGGCCTTTCTGATTTTTTTCTCATACTACTCTTCCACCAACTTGATTACTATGAGTTTGCATATGAGGTTACTCTATACACACACCCGTCCACATCAGAATCTTTGTGACCGCTCTGTCTTATGCCCAAAATATCCTTCATACAAAGGTGTAGGTGGATCACTATCTTGCTTCAATTTTGTGTATGGTCAAATATCAAACTTTTTATCCAAATACCCAATCAACATGAACTCCTCTTCTCCAAATCTGGTCTACTGGAAGACTTCCCCATATTTCTCATCTCCCTCTGTGTTTCTCATGTATCACATGCATCCTTCAGGAAGCCGGACCAGTACAATCTTCACGACATATTCTGATATATCTATATCTATATCTATATCAGAATTTAAACATTTTGTACCATTCCCATGGCTACCAGGTTAGTCTGAGTCACCATCCCTTCTCATCTACATCACTGCAATCATCTGCTCATAGTGGTCCTTTCTTCATGCTCATGCACTCACAGTCTACTTTAGAGTAATAGCTAAGTGAGTCTATAAAGTAAGTGTCAGTTACGGCCCTTTTCAGCTCCCAACCCTGCAGTGCCTCCCCATTTCATTTTAAGTGAAAGCCAACATACCCCATGTCCTATGATGCCCATGTGATCTGAACACACACTCACCACCAAATACTGTCCTTCTAAATCATTGAACTCTGGCCACACTGCCTTCTTGATCTTCACTGATTATACAGATTACTCACTCCCTGCAAACTTCCCTCTAGCTATTATGTCTGTCTTTTGCATGAAAAGCTCATCTTCTATGCCCATGTAGAGGGCTCCCTATGTCCCTTCAAGTCTTTACTCAAATGTCCCCTTCTCAGTGAAGTGTATATGTGATTTCCACCAGACATTCAAGGAACAACTAATTCCTATTTTTAAAGATTTTGCAGAAAATTGAAATAAAGAGCTGGCCAGATCACTTAAGGAGACTGGTCTAATCCTATTTCTAAAACCAGAAAACTGCAATACATTAAAAGAAAATTCTAGATCCACTTCATGTATGAAGGTAGACATAAACATTTCCTAAACAGTATTCAGTAACAAATTTCAACCGTGAACTAAAAATACGTGTAATGTAAACTAAAGTTTATTTTGGGGATATCAGGATTGGTTCAATGTAAGAATATCCGTTAATGCATTGTACCACGTTAACAGGTGAAAGGTAAAAAATATGCAAATTAAGCAATACAGAAAAATGCAATTGATAAGACATAGCAATGCATTAATGGAGGACTATAGTCTACCTGTTGTGAAATTTACTATTTCACATTAAAAGAAGGCAATGAGTTTGACCTAACAGATATTAATATATTATTAACAGATACTAACATCAGAAGGCAATGATAATTAAAGGAGTGAGGTATTAGTGCAAGGGCAGACAAATAGATCAGTGTGACAACATGAAGAGATAAAACTCAGGCTAATGCACTTAACATGGAAGCATACAATACGGTAGAGATGATCTGGGAAGTAAAAGATATTATGAGAGAATAATGAGAAAGTGATATATTGTCTAGCCGTTGATTTTGGAAACACTGGCTCTTTACATAAAATAACATAACATAAAATAAAGTAAAATAAAATTGTTAGAATCCCTCCTAACAACACATGCAAGGGTGAACTTCAACATATTGAGTGCAATATGTGAATGCTAATTAAAAACGGAATTTTAAAAAAAAGTTGGGAGGATGGGGTTGATCTGAGAATAGAAAGGATTTGGTAAACAAAACTGTAAAAGCTGTAACAAAAGTTCAATAGAGATTTTTACCAAAAATGAATATTTTATATTTTTGTATTTTATAATTTTGAAAACATTCAAAGAATGTGTTATTATACCATCTTCCTTATCAGATATTTATATAATATTTATATAATATTTTGAAATATTATATATATTTCAAAAATGAATATTTATATTTAAACAAAAATGAATATTTATATTTATGTATATATATGTGTGTGTGTGTGTGTGTATGACATGATGCTAGCCTTACATTAAAAAAGGTTTACTAGAAAAAATACATAAAATGGGAATTGCCACTGAACTATAAAGACGTGCAAAGAATATATGCAAGTCATTTCAAGGATGGTAACACGCAAAGCCAGAAGCATATTAAAAAAAAAAAAAGGCTTAAAATTAGTAGCTTAAAATTAGCAGCAGTTGGAAAAAGTAAATTAAAATTACAAACAGTGATTGTTTTCCCTAGGGTAGAGACGCCCTGATCTCGTAATCCTCACGGAAAGCTGGCGGTAGTGTAAATTGCGGCACAATTCAAGAAGATAATAAAACGTATACATGCAAAGCCTGTGAACCCGATTTTCTGCTCCCAAGAGCGTTTCTCAACCATTCAATCCACGTTTATAAAGGCACATGTGCAAAACTTTGTGTGACGGCATTACTTCTACTGGTTGTTAGTTGCAGGTGATCCGACCGTCCAAAGGTAAGACAGGCAGGCAGTGGCAAACTAGGGAAAAGCACTTAGAAATACGTACTACAGCATAGCTGCCTCTAAACATGTAAACATGGTGACGCAGTCAGAAATATAATGAATTCATATGACACCTTATGGTTGACCAACTTAAAACTAAAAAAGTAACAGTTTGAAATTGAAAACAGACACACGAACAAAAAGCACGTTTAGAAAGAGCACAAACAAAATAACACCTAAGTACAATAAAAAGAAGGCAGTATGTTAGTGGTGAGACGTGTTGATAGGGTACTGGAGTGGCTTAGGGAGAAATAAAAGTTAGCATATATAGACAGAAGACCTGAAGGGACCGATAACGTTAATGGGCCATCAACTGAAGGCTATAATGATCTCGGCACCTCATCAGAGCTAAAAGATTAAAAAGAGATGAGCTACGCCAGACCTCCAGTCTTCCAAGAAACGGAGACAAAGATGGAATTACATGTGTGAGGATTTCATTAGGAGGAACACCTGTGCCAGGGAACAGAGAGGGGACAGGGAGGAGGTGAGCAGGTCCTCAGGCCATGATTAAACACCCCCCTCCCCGCACCAAGGGAAGGAAGAGGGAAAGACAGAAGTTTCAGGAGGAACCACCCTAGAGCCACGGGCAGCCCAAGGAAGCTTCAGCAAAGTCACGTCGTATCTCTTGGAAAAAGCCTGCCTCGTTCTTGGCTGTGAGCAGTCTGAGGGAATGTGGTCTCATGCAAACATAAGGATGGATTTCTAAATATGACAGCTGGGGCTCTAGGTCTATCATGCCGCCTGGTACAGGGGGGAAATATATATATATATATACACACATACACACACACATATATATTCTTACAATATATATAAGATATATAAGATAATATATATATTGATTCTTTTAATATATAAGAAATATATATATGATATATATATATCATATATATATATATAATCTTGATTCTTATTCTCTTCTCTAAATTATCATGGAAGAAACTGGCAAGTTTCTGATTATAATTCATGCAGACAAGAGAGTCTTACC
Organism: Panthera pardus; assembly: GCF_024362965.1. Taxonomy (NCBI): domain Eukaryota; kingdom Metazoa; phylum Chordata; class Mammalia; order Carnivora; family Felidae; genus Panthera; species Panthera pardus. Next base: position 81,931,314 of record NW_026526710.1, on the reverse strand, counting down.
TGGGACACAGGCTTAAAGTCATCCCCCAAATACGGGATGGTTCAACACAAACGGAAAGAACGGTTTCTATTAGCAATCTTATAATTGGAAAAATTCTGGGGAGGGACAGAGAAAGATGTAAAAGAGGGTGCAGAAAGCCCCAGATCTTCCTCCAGAACACCTTAGCTACATTCACAAAAATCTCGTTATAAATACTCCAAAAAGCACCGTGCACAAAAACTCCATTTCTTTGTTCCCCACACTCAGGCAAAGAGTACGCTTACAGGCTTCATTTGCCAACACATTTGGAACTAAATACACAGATGAACATATGGGAGTGGGGGAGGGGAGGAGGAGAAAGGGAAACAAACCACAAGAGACTTAAGGATACAGAACAAACTGAGGGCTGATAGAGGGAAGTGGGTGGTGGATGGGCTAGATGGGTGATGGGTACTAAGGAGAGCACTTGTAATGAGCACTGGGTGTTGTATGTAAGCGACAAATCACTGAATTCTACTATTGAAACCAATATTGCACTGCATGTTAACTAAAATTTAATTTTAAAAAACTATACAGAAAATGTTAAAAAATTAAAAAATTAAATCAACATAAATAAATAATGTAAATAAAACAAACAATGACTGTGAGACTCCATAGCTTAACTAATTAAAAACAGCAGAGCTGGAATTTTTGGTCAATACTTTGGAGTCCAGGGTCAGTAGTATTAATCACTGCAGCATGTAGTACCTTTTCTAATCACATCCTTCATTTAAAAGTTGACAAAACTGAACACTGGGCAGTGACATGCAGAAAAATAAACCTGGGCCACTTTCTTATACTGTACACAAAAATAAACTCAAAATGGATGAAAGACCTAAATGTAAGACAGGAAACCATCAAAATCCTAGAGGAGAAAACAGGAAACAATCTCTTTGACTTTGGCCACAACAACTTCTTACTTGACATGTTTCCAGAGGCAAGGGAAATAAAAGCAAAGAGGAACTATTGGGACCTCATCAAGATCAAAACCTTACGCACAGAGAAGGAAATAAATCAGCAAAACTGAAGGATAGCCAACCCAATGGGAGAAGACATTTGCAAATGACATATCAGATAAAGGGTTCATATCCAAAATCTATAAAGAACTTTTCAAACTCAACATCCCCCGTAAAATAAATAATAATCCACTGAAGAAATGGGCAAAAGACTGAACACTTTTCCAAAGAAGACATCCAGATGGCTAACAGACACATGACAAGATGCCCAACATCACTCATTATCAGGGAAATACAAATCGAAACCATAATGAGGTACCACCTCACACCTGTTAGAATGGCTAACATAAACAGCTCAGGCAAAAGAAGATGTTGGCGAGGAGGCGGGCAAAGAGGAACACTTTCTCACTGTTGGTGGGAATGCAAACTGGTACAGCCACTCTGGGAAACACTGTGAAGTTCCCTCAAAAAATTAAAAATAGAACTACCTTACGACCCAGCAATTGCACTGCTAGGTATTTATCCAAAGGATACAGGAGTGCTGATTCGAAGGGGCACATGCACTCCAATGTTTATAGCAGCACTATCGACAATAGCCAAACTAGGGAAAGATCCCTAATGTCCATCAACTGATGAATGGATAAAGGAGATGTGGTATATGTATGTGTATATATGTATGTGTATACATGTGTATGTGTATACATATATACATGTATGTGTATATTGTGTGTGTGTATATATATATATATATATATATATATATATATATATACATACAATGGAATATAACTCAGTAATCAAAAGGATGAAATCTTACCATTTGCAACCACGTGGATGGAACTAGAGTGTATTATGCTAAGGGAAACACATCAGAGAAAGACAAATATCACATGATTTCACTTAATATGCGGAATTTAAGATACAAAACAGATGAACGTAAGGGAAGCCAAGCGAAAATAATATAAAAACAGGGAGGAGACAAACCATAAGAGACTCTTAAATACAGAGAACAAACTGCGGGTTCCTGCTGGTGTGTTGGGTAGGGGGTGGGTGGACTAAATGGGTGATGGGCATTCAGGAGGACTTGTTGGGATGAGCACTGGGTATTACATATAAGTTATGAATCACTAAATTCTATTCCTGAAGTTATTATTACACTAAATGTTAACTAACTTGGATTTAAATTTTAAATAAATAAATAAATAAAAGATAAATTTAAAAGATGACAAAACTGGTTTAGCAAGTGTGAATGTTTAAGAAGACACACTGAAACAGAGGCAACCCAGAAACACGGTGTCTTACCCCTGCTATTATGTCCTTTCCGTGAAAGTAATGTATACTGCAAAAAAATAAAATAAAAATTTAAAATTTACACACATATTTTCTCATCCAATGGAACTCCTCTTCCAAGGTAATAAGGTTCTGTAAGAGACTACAGCCTTCCTCTGAGAAAATAGAGCTATAAGTATGGATTTTCATTTAGGAAATTTATATACCAATTAAGCCTCATCATTTTTAGTTATTAAGCTTGGATAGTGGCATACTTTTGTGATTTTCCAAATATCTGCATTGTATATGTCCACAAGAAGAGAATATTCAAATTCTTGAACTGTAGCAATCTGTGGGGTCACTATTCTACTGCTAAAAATTCTATGGTCCAATTTGAGATTTTACACACCATTTGGTGCATTCATTTCACCTGAATGGAAGTCTGGACTTCCATATTAAATTGAAATGATCAGCTTGAAAATGAAAGCTTCAACATAACTTACATCCGAAATGTTTTAACAGATGGGTTTGATTCATAGAGAAATTAAAGTCAGTCTCTGGAATATGTAGGGAGTAACTCATCCCCTGGCATATGGACCCCACTTCTTTTCCTACTGAATCAATGATTTTATTTTGATGATTAGTCATTTCTATTCTTGAAAACAATGTATGTTTAAATTTAATATCCCATTAATAGATACTATTTAATCAAGTAAATATTCCTGAATGCCATGTTTGTATAAGACATTATATAAAAAACACTGAAAGACATAAATAGTGAGCAATTTAGATCCTGGTCTCGCAATTTTAACAGTGATGTAAACATGTATAACAGATAACCTAAAAGTAAACGCAAATTATACAGATATTCAACTAAGTGAGAAGTAATATTTTTATATGGAGTATACAGAATTATTAACAGATGACAGTTTATTTAGAAAACCTTAAAAGATATAGAGAATGTGACAGCATATAAGATACTCCTAAATTAAACTTTTAGAACATCTTTGCTATTAAGACATATTAAATTGCTCACTCCTGATTTTCCAAATAGTAGAAAATGCTTTTGTGGCAGAATGTTATCCTATATTTAATCTACCTAAAACCACACTCACAGAGACGCACGTGCGCACGCGCGCGCGCACACACACACACACACACACACACACACACACTCTCTCTCTCTCTCTCTCTATCACTCTCTCTCTCTCTGAGTTTTATGTGGTCTCTTCTAACTTACATATCCCACGTCATCCACTTTATCCCAGAGAAGAAGATTAAACATTTTTGAGTGAAAAATAATTATTTTATAACACCATATTATCATATCTTAAATATAAGAATAAGTATATGGTGATCATAAAACGATTGCAGAATCACAAAATGAGTAACTGGAATTTAAATTTTATATGTTATCAAAGCTGATAATTATATGAATGTCTCATAAAAACTCAGCTGGGTGGCTCAGTCAGTTGAGTGACCAACTTTGGCCCTGGTCACAATCTCACAGTTCCTGGGTTCTAGCCCCATGCTGGGCTCTGTCTGTGCTGACAGCTTGGAGCCTGGAGCCTGCTTTGGAATCTGTGTTTCCCTCTCTCTCTGCCCCTCTCCTGCTGCTCTGTCGCTGTCTGTCTGTCTGTCTGTCTCTCTCTCTCTCTCAAAAATAAATACACATTAATTTTTTTAAAAGAATGGATTGGATCTGTAACATCACGATATTTGTTAATATAACAAAGCTTTTGAAAATGGCCTGAAGCTACTTTTGTCCTAATATATCCTGTAAGAAAAAAAAAAAAAAAGCAAAACAACTTGATAATGAACATTGATAATTCATTATTTATCTTTGCTTAGGTATAAAGCAGACCCCAGCCAAACCTTACAAACTATTTAGGTTAGGTAACTTCGGCATTTGACTAGAGTATGAGAATCTCTAAGAATTATTCTTGTGTTTCTGTGGGTCCCTGATGTCATCTAACGAAGAAGTAATCATTATTCCCAAGCTTGTATTAAATCTAATTGCCAAGATTATTTAGTTATTTGGAATATAGCTGATTTTGACCTTCAAATAATGCTGTCTGAAGGAAATAATATAAAGTGTGTTCGGCACACATAAAAATTTTTACACCTTTCACTTGATATTTGTAATTTCTCTTTATATAGACCTCATTAGAGAATTATTTTAAAAACATGTACTCATTATCTCCAGTCATGATTCCTCTTCTCAAGACCAAAAGCATTTTTAAGTGGGGGCACCTGGGTGGCTCAGTTGGTTAAACACCTGATTCTTGATTCCTGCTCACGTCATGATCTCACGGTTCCCGAGTTCAAGTTCCACGTTATGGACAAGTGCAGAGCCTGCTTGGAACTCTCTCTTCCTCTCTCTCTGCCCCTCCCCAGCTCATTCTCTCTCTCAGTAAAAAAGATAAATAAACAAACTTAAAACAATAAAATAATTTTTAACTAGAATATAGTAACTTCAAAAATACTCAGTCATATCAATTATTAATTTTTCAATCAAAGCATAAATGAATTACACCTTTAACATGTGTGCATTGATATGGTTGAATCTTATACACTTACGTGATTTTCAGTCATTTTCTCTATCTTTGCAGTGGCAAGACATCCAATTAAAGTTTGAAGTATAAGTGCTTCTGAAGGATAGTCTTACAACCCAAACCAGTGTCTTTGCAACTTAAGTTTCTAATTTTTCTAGAAATCCAATTTACAGAGAAATTGTTAATCACAAAAATACTAATAATGCGTATATCGTTTTGTAGTTGCAGGTTGAATAGAACAAAATTTGTTTTACTTTAGTCTATTTAGTTTGAAAGAGGCTAGTAAACTGACCTTGACACTTTTCTACTGATCATGAATACAGACCTAGACTCAAGATCCATCTCAAACTATATCTCCAGAAGGTTATTACTAATCCATTCCTGTTTTTATACAATATTTAACTTGTCTATGCCGGGCGTTTATCCCTTTACGGAAATACTAATTAGTACATGCCTCATTAATAAGAGACAGCATGACCATTCATGAACATTCTCTATTTTCATTTAGGTCACTACGGTCTTTTACATCTATGTCCTCTGGCCCAACCACGGAGATACTCAAGATTCACGAAAAACGAGGGGCTCCTGGGTGACTCAGTTGGTTGAGAATCTGATTCTTGGTCTCGGCTGGGGTCATGGTCTCATGGTTCATAAGTTCAAGCCCCACATCGGGCTCGGCACTGAGGGCGTGGAGGCTGTGTGGGATTCTGTCTCTCCCTCCTTCTTCCCCTTGCCAGCTTGTACTCCCTCACTCTCTCAAAATAAATAAATAAACTTAAAAAAAAGATTAAAAACAGGAAAAAAGAAAAAGACCGCAAAGGAAAATCACAATCCTCACTGAAGAGAAATATGGGACAAGACGTAGAAAATGTAGTTAGCAGCCGTGCTCTGAAATGGTATGTCAGCCCTCAAGAGAAAAGGTTTCCAGTGATCTGTGAGAAAGATAAAGCATGGATTTAAAATATGAGTGTGAGGTATGTATTTGAAAAAAAAAAGACTCCATTAAATTCATCTCATTGTCCTCTCATTCATTCGTTTTTAGAAATCTATCTTTATTAGTGTTGTGGAAAAGTATAATTTTTTCTAAAGGACAATTTAGAAGTTTTTTTTCCTCATATTATTCTGATAAATTGAACATGCACTTGTTATGTGAAAGCAAGCTGAGGGTAAGAAAACAAAAAACAAACACCTCAGATGGCAAGTAAGTCTAAGTTTTCATGAAAATGGAAGGCAGACCCCAAGCACCACCCCCCACATCAGTGTGCTAACACTACTTTCTGCCATCACCTAAGGCTTCTTACAACTCTAATGGAAACTGCATAAATTGACAAATTATTAACTTGTGCAGGCCTTAGTGGAGAATGAAATCTTAGCTGGCTTAGCATTTTCTGTGACATTAGTAAGCAATTCTGAAGCAGATTAGAGAGACTTTGTCTGGATAAAGTGCGTATATCTTATTTTAATATTTTTCAGCACCATTTTCCAAATTAAATTGAATATCAAAGTGGCCATGTTTTTACCGAATGGAATAAGGAATGGCTCTTTTGCATTAAGATTGGGAGGAAAAAAACATTTCTATTTAAAAAGCATTAGAGATGCAGCACGCTGCATTTTTGAGTTGCATTTTATCAATTTATTTGACTTGGAATACAGTGATATATAAATGTTAGTAGTCACTAAGCACATGGCAAACAGGTGCAGGGTGCTTTGCCAGTGGAGAGCTGACATTTTTATGAGATCTCTCAGCTGGAGTGGCAAAGGAGCATGGGAAAATAAAAGAGAAACACCTGTCACCCACTCATTTTCTTTTCAATTGTAGTATCTTAAAGGAAAAGAAATTACATAAAAATGAAGTACCTACCATGTTTGAGATAGAGGCATTATATCTATGCCATTGGAATCTATTACCGTTACACGGAATTTTAAATACATAATAGTATTTCTTATAATATATTCAGATAAACATACTTAATGAGCTAAAATGCATTATATATCATGCAGGAGAAACTACAACCTGAAAATATGGTTTTTTTCCCACTCTTTTTCTTTGAGTGATGACAATGCTGTCATCGGAGTCTCATTCTCTTTCTCAGTATATCTTTTGAGGAATGTTAGGCTTGGTTAAGAGAACGTTGTTAGATTCCAGAAAAACAACAAATCCATTAAGGACTAGCTGGCATCTAGGTTGATAATCTTGTTTCAAATGAGCATCTGAAGTAGTGGCTCAATCATGTGCAAAAAGAAAACAAACTAATAAAGAAAGAATCTCTTATAAAGAGACTTCAAAGGACAATTGGTTACAAAAGGGACAGACTGCTAAATTGAATGGAGAATTCAGTTTTCTGGAAGGGCAGATACATTGGGATTTGAAGGCTGGGATGAAATTACACTGTGAGAAGAAAAAATCATTCTTAAAAAATAGATTTGGGGAGTATATATGAAAAGGCATACAGTAGTTATATAAGTGGAAAAGGGGAGAAACAGCCTGGTAAAACTAAGGAAAATGCTTGTCAGTAACGCTTAGAAAGAGATTGGAAATCATAGAATGGCTGTGAAGGAAGGAGAGAGGCAGCTGAACTAGAGGGCTGATTCTTCACTTCCCGCCGCAAGCCTGGCATGTCAGCTGAGCAGCGGATGAAACAACTTCCAGAACGATTATGTGCCTATCTTTATAGAAACATGGAAAGCCCTCTCCCCACACTTCGTCATCACGAGCAAGGGAGAAATATCTCCAACAGCGAAGAGATGCAAACTACGTGGCTCAAAGAATGGAACTGGTCGCCTTGACTTCTACATTGTCAACAATTAATGAGATATTCATATTTGGAAATAAAGGAGTTTCCTAAGCCATGCCTCTGGAAGTAATAAAATGCAAGCATAAAAGCCAATTCAAGTATTTATTGGAAAACTATGAAAAGCCAGGGTGTGCACCATCTGTCCCGATGATGTCACCCAGGTGGAGATGTGCTGTGTATAACAATGATACAAATAGTAACATGGAGAGGAAGAAAAACTGGGGAAAGAAAAAAGAAGTATAAATTATAAAGCTATAGGATCACAGACCTTCTGCTAGATGTTTCACAAATCGAACATCTGTTTCCTTGATAAATTCACATTTATGGTGTCTTTACACCAAGAGTAGAGTTACTCTGAGAGATGAATAAAGTAAAAAAAAATCACGAGTGTAAAAGTGAAATTAAATTTATTAATTCACGGTAAAAGGGCAACATATTGCCTTACATTCTTCCCTTTGCAGGCAGAGATCAGACCATGAATCTTTAACTTAGCAGTCTACCTTCGAATGCCGATACTACTAATGAACTCTGGAAGAACCCTACAGCAGAACCCACAACTTACAGTAGCATCTTCTACCTTCCCTGTGTGCTATCCCGGCCTTTATCCTATCTCTGACACCCATTTTACTGACACACACACAATACGAAACCCATTCTACACTATTATTATTTTTGTGTACAAAAGAATCAACCACTTCTTGGGGTGCCAGGGTGGCTCAGTCGGTCGGATGTCTGACTTCGGCTCAGGTCATGATCTCATGGTTCGTGGGTTCAAGCGCTGTGTTGGGCTCTGTACTGACAGCTCAGAGCCTGGAGCCTGCTTCGGATTCTGTGTCTCCCTCTCTCTCACCACCCCCCCCCCATCTCGTGCTCAATCTCTCTGTCTTTCTCAAAATTAAACATTAATTTAAAAAAAAAAGTCAACCACTTCTTAAAGGGATTTAAATAATAAGTATCTATTTACCTATGCATTTACTATTATTCATACAAGGAGATTTAGGATTGCCTATGGAAGGAAGGTTGTCAAACATCTGGTGTTACAGTAGCGAGAGTATTCTGGATTTTCTGGGTAGGTTTGAGGCAAGGATAAGGTCCTTCGAAGGAGATAGAGGCAGAAAAGAGGGCCAGCGGCAGGCAGTGTGAGAAGGAATTGATTGTTGGCACTGACTTTGAAGATGGAGAAAAAGGGGCACAAGCCAAGGAAAGTGGGAAGTTTCTAGAAGCTGGAAAAGGCAGAAAACAAATTCTCCGCCACCGCCTCCAGAAAGAAAGGCAGTTCTGCTGTCCCCGGATATAGCTCATTCGAGACCCAAGTTGGTCCTCTAACACACCGAATCGTGAGATAATACATTTAAATTGTTTTAAGCCATTAAAACAATTGCATTGTGTTGCAGCTGCCACAGAAAATGAACGTACCCTCTGTCCTCACGACGGGAGACTTTCTCAAGCCCATCAATGGGGATGGTTCTAGGGTTAATCTTCTTCCTTTCCTGCTTCTCAGGGACAACTGTCCTTTGTTGCCTGTGATGTCCAGTGTGATGCAGATGGTTACCGCATCTATTTTATACATTTTTTAAATTACTTTAGGTTGTTTCAGGCAGACCAGTAAATCCACTCTCTATTACGCCACTTTGGCCGGAAGCGTAATTCACCAATATATTTCTTAAGGATAAAAATAACATTAGTAAACTCAAATCTGTGTTCTTTCCAGTGGGGCAAATAATTTATAAGAGATTAATCAAGTTGGTCAACCTGATTTTATTTTCTCTTCGCAAATGCTATTGGCGGCAAAATCTAGATAATTGTGGCGAATAACTTATTTAGAAGAAATATTGGTGCCGTAAGTGTGGCTTAGTCATTACTTCCTGCATGAAGGTGGGGAAAATGTGCTGTAGTTTTCCAATGCCAGTGGATGTCAATGAGCGAGGTGGGAAAAAAGGGATGGCTGTCTCCCAGGAGAACTGCAATGAGGCAATTACCTAAATTAATTTGCTGGGAGCTACAACCTGGCCCTATTTCAGAGAACATGAGAACTTGATTGAGTCAGCATCTGCACTTTTGCCCATCTCTTAAGGAGAGAGCCACATTAGCCAAGACTCTGAGATTGATGTCTAAATTGAAAATGCCTTTCAATCTGTTACAAAGATAAATAGACTTAACAAGAAACCAGTCATACTCTTTTTTCAGCACATTCTCTCCATTAAGTCTACCTATGTAGACAAATGATCAGAATTCTCTTCAGTGATTTTAAACACAGAATGGGGAGGCATTGGCAGGGGAGGGGTGGGCATACAATCCAAATATTTACAGGCATCAAGATAAAATATCCAAGTATATTTGACTCCAAGAAAGACAAATTTATCTCAGCAAGCAGACAGATTCAGTATCTCTAAATACTTCTTGCTGAATGCTGCCAAGCTTGCTCTATGAATTTTATTTTTCCTATGAATTTTTTTTCAGAAAAAAATACCTACAGTTTGCCTTTTTTTTTCACTAGATAAGGTCGAGTTTTCAATTAAGTTTCAGCCAAATTCTCTGAGTTTACAATATATTATGTCCCTTTAAGCGGGTTTTGAAGGGTGTGTGTGTGTGTGTGTGTGTGTGTGTGTGTGTGATCTTATTTTTCTCTTGTAGGAATCAGGCATATTGGCTGTTTATATATTCCCAGGGCTGGTGGTGGAGCCTGCGGAAATGGGAAGGACGAATCTCATTTTCCTGATTTTGTCATTCTATGTGAATTTAAGAGACTAGGGAATGGTGTCCCAGGGAGGAGAGGGTATAGCCCCATAGCCGAGGCTTGGTGACTTCCATAGCTGGTCCTCAGTCCTCCATCAAAGGTGACCCTGCAACTGGAGACTGTCTCCTGCCATCGTTCCCTTACTGCACTCACACACAGCTCACTGCACTGAGCCTCCAGCCCTGTCTTTCCCCGCAGGGCCTGTGCAGTGTGCAGAGGCAGAGAGAAGGACGGAGCATGCATTAGAGGCTCTCCACACCCTCCCCCAGTGGGCCCTGGGAGCTCCTGCCCCAGGAGAACAAAGAACGCTGCTAGTCAAGCACTCTGTGCATTCCTGTTCTGATGGGACAAAGTTCCATCCGGATCAGTGCAGAGGAGAGGAAACAAAAACACGAGTCAGACAAACTCTCTCCTACAACCATCTCTTCCCTGGGCCACTGAACCTTCTCTGTTCCAGCTGCCATCATTTCCTTCCCAAGCCAGCTCACTTCCACTCTGTCTCCCCAGGGCTCCCCCACATTTGCTGCCCCAGGTCCGTGCCCTCCCCCCTCTCCCACTGCTATGACTGAGAGGGAAGCAGCAGTGTGCCAGTGTGCGGACTGTCATCTCAGGGAGAAGGGCCCCTTCTGTCCAGCCCTTGAACCCAACACCTTCTCCCCACGCCCACCATCCCGGGTCAGTCAGCTGTCACCTCTTACCTCTGGCACCAAAATTACTCCTTTGCCACTCCCCAAACCCAGTTCATTCTCCATACTTGAGCCAGAGTGATTTCTTGAAAAACAAAATAAAATGTGATCATATAGTCCTCGCATTTGAAAGAAAATGTAATCAATAACGTCTTTAACCTGCCTGCCTCTGCGGCCAAATATGTGCCCCATTTCTCCATCATGAATCAGGGAACTGATGTATGTTTCCTCTCCCTAGAACCATTGTTTCTTGAATTTTGCTTGATTTAAACCCCATCAGATCCACATTGATTCAGGACCCTCTCGTAGGCTTTCATAATCCTTCTAAAAACTTTTCAGTTTTAAATTTCACATGTCCTTGTGGGATTGTAACATATAATAGTCATCACCCCCATTCATTTTCACCCAATAAGCAGGGTATGTGTCTGTTTTCACTCATCATTTTATATTTTGTAGTTAGCATATTATCTGCACATAGTAAATATTCTGAACATATTTTTAAATGGCGAAATACTTGATAAAATTGGATAGTGTGTGTCCTCAAATTACTCTAAATGAGTCAGTGGTAGTGTTTCCTTTACATATATTCTGAAGTGTATGGTTTGGGGTACACATTTCATTAGGACAATATTTTAATTTGTCCTTTTACTACACAGTGTGTCATTTGCTATTTTAGACATAGCTTTAAAGGCATCCTTCATTCTTCACAGGAGAGTAAAATTACAATTTGCTTTCACACGGAAAATTGTATTACTTTCTATTTGTAGGAAACAGTTTTCCCTTATTGACATATAAATATTTCTTAATGATGATGAAATTTTGATACTATGAAAATTTTACTGTGAAAATATTGATCATTTCCATCAACCATGTGTTGAGCTAAGAGATCTGGCTGATATACTGTGACAATTTGTCAGCATTAGAGGCATAGAGAAAGATTATACTTTGGTCTATTGTAGCAGAAACAGAAGCCCATCTCAGAAGCTTAGGAAACTGCTCATATTAGAGATAAAAATGTCCACATACACCGCTCACAGCATTCCTATTAATATTGTGTCCCTCATGGTTTTTACTTAAATCCTTTCTACTCGTCTAACCCTATTGTGTCCCTCATGCTTTTTACTTAAATCCTTTCTACTCTTCTAACCCTGTGTCAGGCTGCATCTCCCCTGCGGGAACCTTTCTTGAGTGTCTCATCACCGTCCGTCTCTCCATGTGATGGGGGCAGGGGATATTGTCAGGGCTAGTTACCTAATACTTAACAGATGCTTCATCATGTTTCTTTTACTTTTAGGACTGTGCCCTATCTCAGAAACTACATTATAAAACATTTCAGCTCAGCAACCACACTTACACGTTCCTGTGTTGAATACGTATAGTCCAATTGTGAACACAGTAGATCGCACAGCAGAAAGAAACAAGAATATGCTTTTTGCATCTGACCTACTTGGGCTTAAATTCCAACTCTGCCAACTTGGGTTGGAGAAGCTTGGAAAAGATTATTTAACCACCCTGACAAGTTCCCTCCTCTAAATGTATCACCACATATAAACATAATATATGTAAGCCACTGCCATATAGTTAATACTCAATAAATTGCATCCCCTTCCTTTGTGTAATTGGAAACATAACATAGAACACAAGTGAAAAGTTCTCCAAAGTAGATTTTGCCCAAAAAGCAAGACCATGACATTTTTAGGCCCCTGTGTGGTATGTTACATAGCAAAACTTTTCTCGCAGAAATCAATAGTTGTGAATAAGTTTTATTAGGTTATACTGTATGTTCTAGCAATAGAAAAAAAGTGTCATATGCAGAAAGGTCTTTAAAAAGCAGTATGCGGCAAAAGTGGATTTGTTTTCCCTTAAATGTATTTGAGCAATTACTTTTTCTTTAGAGCATTTAATTGTCTGCAAAGAAAAGGAATAAGCCTTAGCCTTTTGGATTTTCAGTGTAACCTTTTCTGCTTGAAAATCTCTTGAAAGACACAGCCTCTTCTGCAGCAGGTGTGGTTTTAATGATGCTTTGATGCCATATGTCAAATCCTATCACTTGCTGTGAGGACTGACATTTCTCTTGAGAGCCCCTAGCAATGGCAATACAAGTTATTGGTGGGCATCTCGCACAGTACAAACAACTGCTAAAGCCAGCACATTTCTTTTTAGCATCCTCCAAGATTGCACAGAGCCTATACTGTTTCCACCATGCTGCCTGTGAGAAAGATGGTTTATATCCACAGAACATGAGTGGAGTCCTTGTTCTTGGCAATTAATGAACAACAACTGTTTCGAAACTTGCTCATTCACTTTGTGATCACTCCTTCTACGTATTTTTTGTAAATTGCCATGTGTGGGAGTTCCAAAAAAATAAAACACATACAAATGTAAGCCAAATTTGAGACATTACGATTTCCTAATTGGATCTTGTTTTTGATCCCAGAATAGACATTTTCCAAATTTTTACTCATCAACTCTTTGGAAATCACAGGCAAGTAAAATTAGAATAGTTTAAAATTCTCTCTAGTCAAAGCTCCGTCTTTAATGGGTGAGATGAGAAGGGCATATTTGAAAGAAATATTCTCTTTTCAGATCACTAAGACAACTCTGCAGCAGGGCACTGAAAGGCCATTTAAGAGTTCCTTTCCACTTTTTGTTGCCAGACTGGGTTGGAACCAGAAATGCAGGGAACTGGAATCCCCAAGTGCCAAGACAGGTACTTTACTCCCAAAGTCCCTCAGGAAATGTCATCAGAATAGTGACTTCTACATCATGACGTTTCTGTTTGCATACAGAGTAGGTGTTTCCTTGAAGGACTCACCCTACAGTCCGGAGTCCTCTTCTGCATTTCTAAAGTAGTCACTAAGGTTTCCAATCTCACTGGGTTTCCTACTTGTTAGATGACACGTTATTAAAGAAGGTTATAGAATTTGTGTATTCTTTGGGGAAATACCTAGTAGTGCAATTGCTGGATCACAGGGTAGTTCCATGTTTAACTTTTTGAGGAGCCTCCATCCTGTTCTCCAGAGTGGATGCACCATTTTGCATTCCCACCAACAGTGCACGAGGCCTCCCCTTTCTCCACATCCTCACTGACGCTTGTTATTTCTTGTGTGGATTTCAGCCATTCTGACAAGTGTGATGTTATATCTCGTGGTGACTTAGATTTGCATGTCCCTGAAGAATACAAAAATACAAATTCAAAGGGATACATGCACCCCAATATTTATAGCAGCGTCATCTACAATAGTCAACTTATGAAGACAGTCCAAGTGTACATCAACTGATGAATGGATAAGAAGACGTGGTATATACATATAAAATGGAATATTTCTCAGCCATAAAAAAGAATGAAACATTGGAGCTAGAGATTATTATACTAAGGGAAATAAATCAGAGAAAGACAAATACCATATGATTTCACTCATGTGTGGAATTTAAGAAATAAAGGGGAAAAAAAAAGACAGACAAACCAAGTATCAAACTCTTAACTATAGAGAGCAAACTGATGGTACCAGAAGGGAAGTGGGGGTTGGGGGGAGGAATAGGTGAATAGGTAAGGGCTAACTGTCGTGTGGGAGTGTTGGGTCACTATATTGTCTACCTGAAACAAATATTAAACTGTATGATAACTGGTATTTAAATAAAAGCTTAAAAAAATAAAGGAGGTTATTAGAAAATCATTTATGAAGATTCGGTAAAATTTATTGAGTATCTCATGTGTAAGCATTTATAATGAGCAGTGTGTTATTATACAGCACACATTTTACTTTAAATTTTCCAACATTTCATTATAAAAACCACGAAACAGAAAATTGGCAAGAAATATAGAGTGAATATGGATACGAACACTAGCTAACTTCTACAGTGATCACTTCATCTCGTTAATTGCATTTGTATCTGTCCAATCCTATACCCATACACCAATGCTTCTAATTTTTAAGATATTCACACTATACCCTGGTATACTTTATCATGCCTGTTAGAAACTAGAGTTCAGTATTTGCTTCTGCTCAGTTAACACGTATGCGATCGGCATTCCTTGGGAAAGCTGGAATTTTAGTATGCTTAATATTGTTACGTTTAATCTATTAACATTGGCTCAAAGATCCTACGGAGGATAACAGCAAAGCAAATGCAACAATATTGTCACTTTCAAACACTACCACTGCTTGTTGAAAATACTTCCTCTCAGGTGGGTAAGGAGAAGATTTTACTGGGAAAACAAACGGAGAAGTTGTTCTCCGGGGTTGACTTCACAGCAGTGGAGGTGGTGAATCATTTCCAGGCACCTTTGGAAATGTGCTAAGATTAAATTACATATGATGCTATCTGGCAAATATTAATCTCAGCATATTTTTCTGTCCCTCAGCCTCATGGGTTCTGAGAAAAGAAAGATTCTGGGTCACTGTGTCAACGTCTCTGGCATAGAGATCATCTGACATGATCGGTAAGGGAAAAAATAGGAACATTCATGAATATTTGGGAAAATTAAAAAATGACAGACAAATAGTGTTTCATTCTCTCCTAATCTTTAATTTCGTCCGTGGGGCAAAAATAGGCCAAAATCTTGGAAAATTTTTCTGCCAGAAACTTTTTTTAAAAATGAAGCTATGTGCCTATGTATCCTTCACTGCTTATCCCCTCCTCAGATGCTCCTTGCTCAACTAATAGAAGCCAAATTTAAATTAAGGAAACCCTCATTCCTTAAATAAAAAGCTCTCTGTCTGTCTGTGCCTCCCCCCCAACTCTCTCTCTCTCCTTCTCTCCCTCTCTCTCTCAACATTTCTTAAATATCTGGAGGAAAATGAAAACAGTTTACAGTCAAACTATTTCATTCATTTGTTTATGTCAGAAAAACAATTCTTAGACTAGTTCCGTAGGTATTCCTATGACTATTTGTTAATAGACACTTTCTTTTCTTTTCTTCATGTCCTAATTGTGACCCATGTAAATCCATTGCCAAGATCCCCTCATAAAACATTTTCATTGGATTTTGTGTTTTGTTTGGGTTATTGTTTGTACCAGTAAACTAGTCAAGCTTTCAAAAATCGCCCTGCAGGAAAAAGGAGCAGAGAACAAGGCTGGTGTTTCTGGCAGGGTACAGAGCAAGTAGCGGGAGGGATGCCTGAGGCAGAACCCAGAGGAGAGCAGACAGTAACGACGGTCACCCTGGTCAACCCTTTTGAATGGGTGAGCCTATCAATAATTCAGGATTACCTTCTCTAGGAGCAGTATCTTTTAAAAAATGCGTTCTCTTCTTTGAAAAATGTTTCTGTATTCCTCTGAAAGGGAGGTACACCCATGCCAACTATATAGTGAAAAGCAAACGAGGCCAGTGAAATGACGGATTAAAGAGAATTTGCTTTTCATGAAGTAGAAGGAAAGAAAGAAACATTGAAGAAGCTTCACCTTGCCATTTAAATTAAACCACAGATAAAACAAAAAAACACACCTCTGTGGAGACTGTGAAATGCAGACTTTTAAATATGAAAAGCCAGCATAATTTTTACTTATCTTTCATACATGCTTTAGGCCATAAATTGATATGGCTTTATCTATGATTTTAAAAATTTATGATTCAATTTTGAAGAAATTGAATAGTTAGTATCTATACAATGATACTTACTCATCACCAGTCTAAGAGATTTTTATTTTTTGATACCAAGCCTGGAGTAAAAATTATCTCCCTTAATTCCATAATTTTGGATGACTTTGAAAAACTGGCATTTATCCCTCTGCAAAGTCTTATAAAAGTTTATCTAAGTGATTCTCAAAATTGTCTAAAGTCATAAAATGTACACCATAGAGAATATGATGAGTCTAGATAACATAGTGGCATATAAGGAAAGGATGTGTCCACGACTAGAAAAGAATGAAATAACAGCGTAGGTACAGGCATGCCAAACCGAACTGAACCTTAATTGCAGTGTTCAGGGGCGGGGGGTTGTCAGGTCAAATCTTCACCCAACCCCCCTCAAGCCCAAAGCGTGGGAGTCTTCTCTGCACCCTCATACTCACTGTGCCAAAGACACCAAGTTACTTGCAACGTCTCAGTTTGCCATGTGCTTACTTCCTTCAGTGCCTTTGTCCAGAGCCTTTGAGAATGCAAGGAAAGCATGCGACACAGAGCTTTGAGCCACAACATGAAGAGGAAGTAGAATTCTTGACAGTATTCCCACAAGGACTGTCGGGAGAAATGTATTATTATTTCTCCCCCTTCTTCTCCTTCTCCTTCTTCTTCTCCTTCTCCTTCTTATTAACTTAAATCTTAACTTTAAACTGAATTGTTCTGATACAAATTTCATCCTAGTGAGAAAGGCATGTACCATCGAGAAAGAGAAGGTGGGAATCATAGAATTTAGAAACTGACAGCACACGTCCGACAGAAACAGGATTACACATCCTATAGAAATAGGTTACCAGTTAATGTCATCAGGAAACAAAAAACTGACACAAATGAAGCTGTGACAGACACTTCAGTTCTTTATCGAGAAAAATGCTTCTGACCCTTCCTCCTTCACTTCAAATACGTACTTGCATTCACAGCCAGTTAGCTTTGAATTGGATTAAAAATAACCCATCCACCAATGCCCTAGTATTTCACTTTTGCCCCATGGGTCTTCCAGTCCACGTGGCTGATGTCTTTTTTCTCCCAAAAGATAAGTTTCAGCCCAGTGATGAGAAAGAGTCCCATGCTTCCATTCAGGAGGGAGAGAGGGGCGATGGGCAGGCTGAGCTTAACATTCATTCTGTTAACTCCAAGTGGGCTTGCCTACCTGGTTAAGACCTTCCTCACCTTTAAGACCACTGCTAATGACCTTTAGCAACCTATCTTTGTCTAACTGTATCACTTTAAAATCTATACTACTCACTACAATGGAATAAGTCATCCCGAATCAAAATATCACACTCCTGTTTCTAAAGACTTCAGTGAACCCGTATGCTACAGGGCACATTCACAGATCATTAAATAGGAAAAAAATAATCCTACCGTGGGTTACCCATCCCGTGGTCCTCTTACAGGTTAAAGTTTTAACTTTAATTTTAATTTACTTGATTATTAACGAAGCTGAGCACTTTGCCATTTGGACATTCCCTTTTAAAAGTACTTCTTCAGGGCACCTGAGTGGCTCAGTTAAGTGAACATGGGACACTTGATTTTTGCTCAGGTCATGATCTCACAGTTAGTTGGATCGAGCTCTGCATCTGGCTCTGTGCTGACAGGACAGAGCCTGCTTGGGATTCTCTCTCTCCCTCTCTGTCTGCCCCTCCCCTGCTTGTGCTCTATCTCTCAAAACAAATAAACATGAAAAAACTTTAATTAAAGTAAATAAAAGTACTCCAAGTTTTGTGTACATTTATTTACTTAGCAGTATTTTTGAACTGGTTTTTAGGAAACATTTATGTGTTCTGTGCAACGACATTAGTTGCATACGTGTGTGCACATATCTTCTTACAATTAATGTTTTGCTTTATCATTCTCTGAATAGAACTTTTTAATGTTAATAGACTCCAAATTCTCAATCATTTTCTTTATATTCGAAGTTACAATTTTAAAAATCTTACCCCAAAGGACAAGAAGTTATTTTTCTGTATTAGTTTTTAGAGGTCTTTTATACTTTCAATGTGCAGTCAACTTGGAATTAACGTTACGTATGGTACGAGGACCGCATCAATGGTTACGTTTTTCCAACTAATCAGTACTAATTACCAAAAACTGTATCTTATAGGTGTGTTAAGGTTAAGGTTAACCTTAAGGTTAAGGTTAAATTCCTATGTACATGTGTCTCCTTCTTGAGCCTCTACTCTTCCTCATTATTTTTGTTCCTTACCACACTCTTAATTGTTGCTGATTCACGTAACTTCTGATACCTAGAAGACATGTCTTTACTTTTCTTTAACTGTCTTTTTAATGTTTGTTCTTTTCATTGCCATGGAAATGTTGCATTCTGCTTAGGGGAAAATAGCCATCTGGAATTTATATTTGTCATTTGGTATGACACTAAATTTCTAGGGTACATTTTCATGAGAATTAACTGTTAAAATAAAACATGGAGTTTTCCAATCCATCAGCATAACAGATCCATCCACTTATTTTTTTCTCCCTACATAACTGAGTAGCTTCTGAGCAAAAATTTTGTACAAGATTTGTGTGTTTATTACTAGGAATTCGACTTCTATGGTGTTCTAAATGGTAAAATTATATTTTCTCATTAGTTAATTCCAGTATAAAAATGTAATTGATTTCTGTACGCTGATTTTGTATCTGAAAACTTTACTCAGCTCACTTATTAACTAATAATTTGTATAATATTTAAAATTTTCTGTATAATCAAATGTCTCAAATGAATAACATTTTTTGCCTGTTTTTGTCCATTTTATATTCTTTCATTTGACTTATCACATTCTCTAGAAATTCCAGTAAACTTACATACAATAGTAAGACCAAGCATCTCCATCAAAAGTTCAACATTTACTGTGTAATTTCCTGTAGAACTTGTCCATAATTTTTTTTTCGTATTAATGATATTCCTTTTTCCTTTGCTAGAATTTTCATATCATAATTTTCCTGCAACTATCAGGATCATTGTGTGATTTTTTTTTTTTCTGGTAGAGAATTACATTGATTTTAAACCTATTTTCTGAACATTTTAAACACATATAAAAGCAAAAATAATGGTTCACAGTATTGCTGTAGAATCATCACCCGATTCAACAACTACCAACGCATAGCCAATATTATTTTATCTACCCTTCCTCACTTTCCAATGACTATCTTGCAGAAATCCCCAGTTCCATTTTTACACCTACAAAAATTAAAAATAGTGAGCTAATATCATAAAAAACTCTTCAGTTCCCTTGTTTCCCAGTATATTTCCTTCAATAAATAAATATCTATTTATTACTAGTCGATTTGAATTTTAATCCAAACACATTCACACTGTGTTTGGTTCATCTGCTTCTAAGTCCCTTTGTCTATACCCACACCCCACTCTTCTTTCTTTTTTTAATTTGGTTTATAAAGAAAATAGATCAACTTCCACATTTTAGATCTTGCTGATTGTTTCTCGTGTTACTTAACACATGTTTTCTGGCCCATACATTTATTTTAAAGTGCTGTTTAGATCTAGAGGCTTGATCAGATTCAGTTTCTTATTTTGGAAAGAATAATTAATGGCTGCTATTATATAGTTCCTGGTATAACATATTGCAAACATAGAATGTTTGGTTGTCACTATTTTTTTTTATGATAATCAGTGTGCTCAGGCATTTTGAGACTAACACGTACATTATAAAACTCACTATTTTTCTTTCATTACATACTTATTTCAATAGTTGTGATCATTGCATTGTGATGTTATTTAGCTGTTCATTATAAAATAGTGGTGTTAGAATTCTAGCAGTCTTTATCGACTGTTTGGTAGATCTGGGGTGCAGTTCATGCGAAAAATACAAAATATTGTTATTTTGTGATTTTCAGATAATGACTAGCATTCATAGATTCCTCTAAATTTGTATTAGTGTAGAACTATGGCCTCATGCATTATATCCTGTTGGGTGGGTTTACACAAATTGTAGATGTTTCTCTTTTTCATGCTTAAACTACTCCAATTTTATTCAGTTATACATCATGTTATACATATGCTGTTATCGCCTTTGTTCTTTTTTTTCCAGTCTCATATTTTTGTTAATTTTTTATTTAAAATTGAATTTTAGTAGTTTTACCTAATAACCAGCCCATAACAGCCATGAAACCCAGAATCACCAACTAGTCCTCACAACCAAAGCGCAAATTGAAATACTTTTTAGTGTTATTGTCTATTTCATTAACTTGTTACCTTTACTATTCCCTGTCTTCTATTTTGTTTGAGTGTAATTAGGTTCTTTCTCTATTTTCCCAAGATGGAATCTAAGATAATTAATCTTCAGCCTTTCCTCTTTTATGATATTGAAGCTCTATATTTTCCTCTAGGAACTGCCTTAAAATCATCCCACAGGGGCACCTCAGTGATGCGGTAGGTTAAGCGTCCGACTCTTCATCTCAGCTCAGGTCATGATCTCAGGATTTGTGAGGTCAAGCTCCATACCAGGCTCTGCGCTAATGATGCAGACAGAGTCTGCTTGGGATTCTGTCTCCCCTTCTCTCTGCCCCTCCCCTACTTGTGCACACATGCACACGCTCTCTAATTAATTAATTAAACATAAAACAAATTTAAAAATTCAAAATAATAAATAAGATCATCCCACAAAAATATATTTTATTATTTTAAATTAACAAACATTGAAATTACCATTACATTTTCTTCGTTGGAAAATACATTACTTAGAAGTATGTTTCTTAATTATTAAACATATAAGATTGTCTCATTTTCTATTATTGATTTTCAATTTATTTCTACTATGGCCAGAGTATGTTTTCTGTATAATGCAGTCGTTTCAAATCTGTTGAAACTTGTTTCATGAGACTAGCATATTATTAGGTTTCTTATGTAATCCTTAGGTTCTTGAAAATAATATGTATTTTGGGGCTATCGTTTGTGGTGTTTTATGTCAAATCTATCAAAAATGGCATGTGGGTTGTTCCATGGCTCTGTAATTCTTTTTCACGTTCAGTCAGCTTTTGAAGGAAGTATGGTTATATTTATTTATAAATTTTAGATTTGACTATTTTCTTTTTATTTTTTTATCATATGAAATGGAGATGTTATTAATTGCATACAGACATGTAATGCTACAGGTTGCTTATGAATTAAAACTTTTTTCATAATGACCTATCTCTCTTATCTTAATAATCGTATGTGTCATTAAACGCTAAGTGGCATTAACACAATGAAAGCAGGTGTGTATTTTGGTTGTTATACGCATGCTACATTTTCCAGCAATTGACTCACTGCCCCAAAATTTATATTTTACGTGTCTCTTGTAAGCAGCATTTGGTTCTCTTCTGTACTCAAGTCTGATCATTTGAGACTTGATTTAGAGAGTTATTCCAATTATAGGTAATGTAATTACTCATAGATTTTTAAAAATTTCTATTACTTTTTATTTTATGATTCCAGGTGTGTTTTGCTTTTTAAATATCTTCTCTCGCGCCTTCCTTTCTGACCTGATTGTCTATTTTTTTGTTGTTCTATTTCCCTGTCATACGTATACACTTACAGTTATTTAAATGGTTATCCAGATTTTAGAACACACTTGATTAGTAGTCAAAGTCTAAAATAAAGCTTTACTCTTACTGATACCTGTGCAGTAAAAAGACTTTAGAACTCTTTAAATGCATTTGTCTTTATATGAACATATACACAATCATCACTATTCATTCATATATATACGTATTTAAAGCCTAACAAATGATATAATTTTTCTAATTCCTTAAAGAGGGCCTCTAGAATTTTCTTTAGTATGAGAATTCTATGATATGGATGAATTATATATCAATTATAATATATATCAATATATGTTGATTATATATAATATATATCAATTATATATAATATATCAATTATATATTATATTGATATAATATATATCAATTATATATATACATATATATGATTATATATGTATATATGGATATATATATATATATATATGTATATATATGTATATGGCAAGCATTTCTAGTCCTCAGTAAGAGGTTTGCTCCAGGTAACTTTATATAGTATTAACAGGAATAAAGTTTCAATATGTCCTATTAATATGAATTTCTACATAAATGAATGAAATCACAAAATTCTCAAACTATCCTCAAATTCCGTCAGTATTATTAAAATCAGTATTGTTTATTTTCCTAAGGGATTTCTTTGTAACCTCAAAATAACCTACAAGACAGTAAGTCTTTCTTCTTTTTAATTTTTAGTTTTTATTTTTTTGATGTTTATGAGAGAGAGAGAGAGAGAGAGAGAGCAAGCATGAGTGTGGGAGGGGCAGAGAGAGAGGGAGACACAGAATCCAAGGCGGGTTCCAGGAGGTTCCAGGCTGGACCTGCCTCTGAGGAACCCATCTCGAAAATACATTTAATACGCAAAACCTACTGAACATCACAATTTGGCCTATACCTTAAATGTGCTCAGAACACTTACATTAGCCTGCAGGTGGGCAGAATCATTTAACACAGTCTATTTGACAGTAAAGTGTGAATATCTCATGTAATATACTGAACAGTGCACTGAAAGTAAAAACAAAACAAAACAAAACAAAAAACAAAAAAAACCCCAGAGGGTTGTGTGGGTGCAGATGGCTGTCAGTGTATTGGTTGTTGACCCTTGTGATTGCTGGCTGACTAGGGGCTGGGGCCTGCAGCCCAGCATCACAAGAGAGGATCAGACCGCATAAATGGCTCGGCCAGGAAAAGATCCGGACTCAAAATTCCAAGTACGCTTTCGCCTGAACGCCTATCGCTTTCATACCATTGTAGAGTCAAACACTCATAAGCCAAACCATCGTAAGTCAGGACCATCTATATTTTAGTTTCTGGCTAAATGCTCTCTGAGAAGCCTGAAAAACGACACACTTCTTCCACTGTTATGGTTTTTTTTTCCCCCTTTAGGAAAACATTGATTTTTGTCAGTAGTGTCCCTAATAGAAACATGTTCTGTTTTTGTTTATTTCCTTGTTGATACACGGTGCTGGTGTCATCGTTCATTCCAGTGTGGCTCTGGGAGCGGCCAGCAGCTGCCACTGCAAAGAGCAGCAAGGCCGAGAAGAGTGTAAAAGCTGTTGCCTCAAAATGAATTAAAAGTAGGCATTAAAAGTGCTGGAGGCTGACAGATGGCATCTACGCTTACGGTGAGCACAGCACAACGGAAAGAGGTGATCCCCGTTGCACACCTGAGACTAATGTAACACGGTGTGTCAACAATTCTTAAATTAAAAAAATTAAAAGCAACAAAAATAACCCCCAGATAATCAAATAAAAAGGCCAAATAAACAAAAAGTAGGTATTAAAGACAAGATGACAATTTTCCATCACAGGAAAATCCCAACTTTGTATTCAAATTAGCTAAAATATATTTTGCATATAGCAGTAAAGAAATATCCTGTGAGTAAATAAAATCTGTTAAATGTTTAGAAGCATGCATACAATTCTGACACATCACCTTGTGGTAAGAATTGTCGCACGAAAGGAAAGCTTGCACTGGAGGCTGTGTGCACACCCTATGTGTGTAAATGTGTGTGTACATTTTCCACTGAAAATGATTTCTTGGGAAATCACTTTTAGGTTATTAAGGAAAAATCAACATTCTAAACTTCAGTCACTATTTCATATAAATTAGCTTCATCCCCACTGTTTGAAACATATTTCCCAATAATCCCTTTTTTTAATTTTTGTTATATATCAGTGTCTGATAAGCTTCTGAACTTGCAAGAGATGTAGCTATTTTTTTTCCCCTCAAAATCAATTCAGTTCAATTCCACTCGATATTTACTGAGTGCCTGCATTAAAGCCTAAGTCAGCTGGTGTCATTCCTCTGTTCAAAACTCATCGATATTTCTCATTTCACTCAGGGCAGAAAACAAAACCACGGTAAGAGCCTGGGAGACTGGCACCCCACACTGCCTTCTCTCTCTCTCTCCGCCTGGCCCCTCTCTAACCATATCCCAGGGGCCTTGGAATCCTTGCTGTCATGCCAACATACAGCCCCCCACACAAAGTCTGTGCTTTTGGGTTCCTATTATCCATCCTCAATATTTGCATGACTAACATTCTTCCTTCTCTCAAGTAATTTCCAAATATTACCTTCTCTGTAAGGCCTGCCCTGAGCAGGGTTTTTAAAGGTGTAACGAAAAGACCCTCTCCTAGGCACTGGCGACATATGCATGAATGAAACAGATTTTGACACCTGCTTTCTTGGAAGTCAGAAGGGGGGGGGGTGGTGATCTGCTAGACAACAAACAATAAACACTGTAAATACATACATTGTAGGGAATTTTAGTAGGGGAACACACGGTGGAGAGGAGACACAGTGAGACTGGTGAAGAAGGATGTAGGGCCCCAGTGAAATGGGTGAAGGATGTAGATCCCAGAAGCAGGGGTGAGGGGAAGACACAGGTTACCATTTCAAATAATCAATATAATATATTCAATGAGATAACCAACACTTTCTTTCATATATATATGTATATTCTTTCATATATATGTATATATATACATACACACACACACACACACACACACATATATATAATATCATTTGAAAATTTGGCATTATGGTTTTATTTTTCATAGTTATATTTTAAATGCATAAGATTGGCGATTCTATTTAGTGAAAACATGTGTCACAATTAAATCACAATTCTGGCAACATTGTTGAATTAGGATTCACTTTACCATGTTTGTTCCTTCTCTATTAAATTCTCTTATTTTACCCATATTTTATCATTTATTTCTTTGGGGAATTAAATTTATTTATTTATTTATTTATTTATTGGTTTCTTTACTTGGCTGGAGATTATTATTATTTATTTTTACTCTATTGAATTAAATTTTGTAGGGAAATATGACCTTGCCTAAGGAATCAGCATAATGGGAGAAGAAGATGAAGAGGCTATGCTAATTAGGTACCAAGACATGCACAAGGAATGTTCCAGCTCATTCTTTCAGAAGCCAGAGAACCAAATCCCACACCCTTTCCTCTCCACCCAGGTGGTGCCACTCCTGTCTGGTGTGCGGGGCTGAATGCCCAAATAAACGTTGCAGTATTTGGGTATATTAAATGTAGTTTAAGATAAATACTATTCTGGATCTATTATGAATTGTTCTTATTTCGATATCTTATGAGGTTTTGGCTGGAATGATCTCCCTCTTCTACAGTGCCACTTTATTTTTCCCTGTTTTGAGTAGAACACTATTTATAAACCCCACTCTGCCCCAAATCTGCCTGGTGAATTAAAAAACAAACAACAACAACAACAACAAACAACAGTATTTGTGGCAATGTCAAAAATAAAAAACACTATTATAATATAAAATCAAGATGATGAGGGGCGCCTGGGTGGCGCAGTCGGTTAAGCGTCCGACTTCAGCCAGGTCACGATCTCGCGGTCCGTGAGTTCGAGCCCCGCGTCAGGCTCTGGGCTGATGGCTCGGAGCCTGGAGCCTGTTTCCGATTCTGTGTCTCCCTCTCTCTCTGCCCCTCCCCCGTTCATGCTCTGTCTCTCTCTCTGTCCCAAAAATAAATAAAAAAAAAAAAAAAAAAAAAAAAAAAAAAGATGATGACTACCAAAATACTTACGGAATCATAGTTACGATCGAACTTTTAAGAGTTAAATTGAGAATGATCACAAAAATAGAAGGCAAGATAAACTCACCATTGTTATTTTTAGACCCCTTACATTTAGACCATAGAGAAACAACAGAGAATATCTGGAATATCTGGAATGTATCATAATTCACTTAAAATAGTATTATTATATCTGTAGATACTAAAAAGTATATGAATCAAATTATTTTGGTACTAAAGTTTAAGAAAAATCATTATTAAATCTGTAAGGTGTTATTAATGTTAGCATTATTTTTCAAATTGATAGAAAAAATAAAATTAAAAGTCAAATAAATTTCCCCTTTATGCATTTGCTCATCATTTGATGGTATTTTTAGTAATTGTTACTTTAGTTATAGGTTAATAATCGTTGATTATCAACTGCAAACACTTACCAATGAACTAATGCATTTCAGGCCACATAAAATATTTTTAAAATGTAGACTGCTTTATTTAGCTTTCAAAATAATTGAGTTAGATCATTTAATTATTGGTCCAATTTTTTATTTATAGTAACTAAGGCAAGATGTTCATTTTGAGTGACTAAAATTTAACATAGTGTGAATTCAGAGGCCAGAGACATACTTAATATATTTTTCTTCTTTCCATTGATTTTAATTCTATTGCTATTAGATGACTGATTTTTTTCTTTTTAAAAAACTTGAGGTATTAGAGATTAGAAACCATGTCTTTGACTTTCATATCACTTATATAGATTTTTCAACTTGTTTTTGTCTGTCAATTTTGTATAAAATGTTTGACTTTAAAAAAAAAAGATGTCAATGTCTTCTCTGCTTTTTCTGATCGTTATTTCCTATGAAAACAATGCCTGGAGCTCCTGAAATTCTGAGAAGTACATGACTTGGCTTCTCCCCTTGTGATAGAAGGGGTGACGTTCATAAAGCCTTTTATCTGAGCATTAGGGGTGTTGTAAGAATTCAGTGACCAAACGTGTGCATGAGGCCCTTTTAACAGTGCCTGGACATAGTCATTGCTTCATAAATGCCAAATATGCCTGTGGGGCACTCACTGCATGAAGCCACAGGACCCATCTAAGGATGGGCAGCCTCATTCGCTCCAGGAAAAACAGGGCCTGGACTTTTGATTTCTGTAACAGTGTGTTCTTTGATATCTTACTGATCATACAAACCATCTGTGCTTGTTGAAAAAAGTAAATTTTCTGAAAGTTATTAAAGAAAATGACAAATCGCTTGAAATTTATCTATACTGAATCAGTGGCCTTCTTTTCACATAGACTGTCTATGCACAAAAGTAAGGGCATGCTTAGACAGACAGGTACATAGGAGATGATGATGATAGATAGATAGATAGATAGATAGATAGATAGATAGATAGATAGATAAAAAATGTAATTTCCAAATTTGTTTTACCAGGTTATGATTTTTCCAGCAGAGACCTTTAGTGCAGCTGAAAAGTCAGTTACAGGGCTTAAACTTTTAGTCTGACTGGTTCTCAGTCCCCTGCACCCCCCACCCCCACACACACAACTAGGGGTCACTTGGGGCCTCTTTCAAGATCTCGCAGCTGGCATTTGACTCACCATGTGCCCCACGCACTCACCTGAGTCCTCAAGTTCCCTCTGGGCTGAATGGGCCAAGATCTCAGTTCCAGAGACAGAGTCTAACACCGGCACTGGCATCATAGTGGGCAATGCCCGTGTAACCCCCTAACACAGCGGCACCCACCGTGGGTCAGTGCTCCCTGGAGTTACCCCGCATGAGGTGCTTAACTGAAACTGCCTGTCAGATCCTGAGAAGGCCAAAAGAGGAAGGGAAAGCAAGTGAGTGGCTGTCGAAGGTCGTCCAGACAGGACGGGCACCGCTATATTTGGAGGCTCTCATGGGAGCCAGAGAATACTTGTCCCTATTAAATTCCAGTCTCCAAAGAAAAGGTCTGAGTTACTAAACTACGCTGATTGCCCACCAGACACAAGCATTAATATGAAGTCAATATGGACTGAGCCAGGCACCATGCTGAAGTTAAACTATCTTACTTTGAAAACTATGAAAGCAGGCTGTCCTCTTGTTTTTGGGAAAATGAGGAAATGGAGGCAGCGGGATAACTCCAAGTGAGGTAAAGAGCTTAGCCTGGCAACAGTTTACACAATTATGTTTCACCATAGGAATGCTTTAAGCAGGGAGAGGCACATTCCCATTAAATATTCATGAATAAGGTTGATAGTCGACATATTAAATACACAAGTTACATCACCGAAAGGTCAAATTATTTTCATACAATTGTTAACAAAAGATGAGAGAATCTTCATTGCTTTGGAGAGAAATTTGATGTGACAAACGACAGCAATTTACTGTTGCACCATTAAAAAAAAGTGAGTGTTGGGGCACCTGGGTGGCTCAGTTGGTTAAGTGTCCGACTTCAGCTCAGGTCATGATCTCAGGGTTCATGGGTTCAAGCCCTGCATCAGGCTCTGTGCTGACAGCT
The DNA here is from genome assembly GCF_024362965.1 of Panthera pardus. Taxonomy (NCBI): domain Eukaryota; kingdom Metazoa; phylum Chordata; class Mammalia; order Carnivora; family Felidae; genus Panthera; species Panthera pardus. The sequence continues at coordinate 81,902,575 of NW_026526710.1, read as the reverse complement.
CAGAGCCTGGGGCCTGCTTTGGATTCTGTGTCTCCCTTTCTGCCCCTCCCCTGCTTGCACTCATTCTCTCTCTCTCTCTCTCTCTCTCAAAAATAAATAAATATTAAAAAAATAAATAAAATAAATAAAAGGTAAAAAATTAAAAAAGTGAATGTAGTTTCATATGCCAAATTGTAGCCTAATACAGAGAAGTATTTAATTAAGGATATTTACCTCAAATAAATATTCAAACAATATATTTTTTAAAAATGTACAAATAATTTAGAGATTATTAGAATTATTGGATGAATAATTTGCACAAACATATCACTTGATAAGTAGTTTTGTCATATAGTTATTTAACAAAAATGCATATATTTAATTTTGATATATTTACATAAATTTACATCCCTTTCCTTGTTTTATAGTTTGAATGTTATCAGTAGATGTATCATCATTTATTCAGCTATTCCCCCATGATGGATATTAATTTGATTCTATTTGCTACTATAAATAATGTTTTGATACACAGATCTTTAAGTACATGGGCCAATATTTATATAGGATAGATTCCCAGGAGTGGAATTGTTGGGTTGAATTAAATACACTTTTGGTTGTAAAGTGTATCATTGAAGAGCTATTTACAAAGCATAACAATTTACATTTCCAAGATAATGTATCAGAGCGCCATCATGCTGACATCCCCCTTGGCAATATATTCCTTTTTTAATTATTCCCAGAGAAGAAGAAAATGGTATCTCATTATTATTTTAATTTATATTTTCTTGACTTCTTGGGAATTTGAATATTATTCAAGTATTTATTTAAAGATACAACTCTCAGGATTCAGCCTTCCTGCATTTCTGTAACGCTCCATCAGATTTCCTATCTCTTTTCCTTAGAAAGGAACTACATACAGAATCCTCTGCCAGTTCTCCACCACACCTGTCTAAGCGAAAGGTTTCTAATCACTTCTGCAGCCATCAATCCCAGAGTCTGTCTATTTATTTAGCTTGACCTTCCACGAAAAAATCAAGGAAGAATATCCTGAGACTTCTGGGAATCTCTCTTTCCTCTCCTTCCTTTCCTTCCTTCTTTCCTTTCTCCTTTCCTTCTCTCCTCCCTTCCTTCCTTCTCTTTTTGTCTGGTTATATTTTCTTCAGCCTCTCAAGGCTATAAGTGTTAATGAGTTTTTGAGACAGGATAGCCCACGTTCCAAATACAAAAATCTCTCTTTATTTATTCTAATTTTTTTAATGTTTATTTTTGAGAAAGAGAGAGAGACATAGTACAAGTAGGGGAGGGGCAGAGAGAGAGGGAGACACAGAATCCGAAGCAGGCTCCAGGCTCTGAGCTGTCAGCACAGAGCCCAACATGGAGCTCAAACCCACAAACCATGAGATGATGACCTGAGCCGAAGTGGGACGCTTAACCGACTGAGCTACCCAGGCGCCCCTCTCTTTATTTATTCCAGTTCCTGTAATTTAAAGAATAAGCCTCTTTCTTACATGTGAAAGTTCCCACCACTGTGTGTAGAGTGAGGTAAGAGGTCTTCAGAGGAATCAAATGATCAGCATGTCAAGCAAAATGAGAACCAAAATCTGTCCAATTGATGACAGACCCATGAAAAATCCCCACGTAACTTTAACAACGATAGAATAACACAGACTTGGGACAAGCAAACGCTGCCAGCGGTAGAAACAGGTAATTTTAGACAGTTTTCAGGAAGTTTATATCTGAAACTGTGGATGAGGAATAAGAATGGTGGGGTGAGGGGCGCCTGGGTGGCTCAGTTGGTTAAGCGGCCGACTTTACCTCAGGTCATGATCTCGCGTTCCGTGAGTTCGAGCCCCGAGTCGGGCTCTGTGCTGACAGCTCAGAGCCTGGAGCCTGTTTCAGATTCTGTGTCTCCCTCTCTCTGACCCTCCCCCATTCATGCTCTGTCTCTCTCTGTCTCAAAAATAAATAAATGTTAAAAAAAATTAAAGAATGGTGGGGTGAAATGTGGAAATGGGGTCATGAAGTGAAAAACATCGAAGCAGATATATATACACAACTTACCTAAAAGTGCCCCATGGCCACCTGAATGAGAGCAATCTAAACAAATTTTAATCAGAGAAATATTAAAATAACCCTAAGAAAGATTTTGATAATAAAAAAGTTTGTAGTGTGAGGAATCTATAAATAAATTAAAAACAAAATAAAATAAAATAAAATAAAATAAAATAAAATAAAATAAAATAAAATAAAATAAAATAAACTGAAGCAAGTGTTGAATTTGGAAGCACAGTCCAGGAGGAAGAAAACCACTGTCCATTTAGACATGGCTTCATCAAACCATCTGAGTTCAATGAAACAGATATTTGAGACATATTTGATACACTGATATATTTTCAAGGCAAATTCTGATTTTGCTCTGACTTAATATGATTTCTTGCAGGAAGAGACACAAAGCAGGGACACGAATGCCCCATCAATATGGGCAAGAGTAATACACCTCAGTTTAATACACATTTACTTCAGTTTTTTAATGATTCCTGTAATTGCATGTGAATCACATAAATCTGCACCTGAGAAATGTTAATCAACTAAGCTTATTGAAGACCTGTTATCGGGATGTTCCAGCTGAGGCACGATCACAGGCCCATTACATAACTCCCTCTACGTTAGCATCATACTTCAAGGACCAGAATGGAAAAAATGTTCTTTGAGCAACTATGATTTCACATGTGTTCTTCAGGAAATTGAAAACATTTCCACATTTGACTTGACAAGGTACAATTGCTCTTCAATACAGAGTTGAATCTGTGTCTCTCCTTAAATCATCTAAGTTAATAAGGTATCATGCTTGTTAAGAACCTCATACGAATGTAGCCAGAGTCAGACAGTAAAGAATTATTTATTAATTGATTCAGTGAGTAATTTTTTTTGTTAAAATTTTACTATGTGATGACAGGAATACAAAATAAATATTAACTCGTCAACGTACTTTAACTCAAGTCTGGGAGAGTGGATATACAAGCAGACCATTGGCAGGCCATACACGGCAAAGAGAACTTTGACTCACAACTTAGTACCAACTATCTGACCGATCAAACTACACCCTCTGCAGCAGTTATCCCAGAGATTGGGGCATGTTCAGAATTTGGTCATCGACTATCAGCTTCCCTATGTTAACCTCCTCCCTTCCTTCCTCCTACCTCCCCTGCTTCCAACTTAACGACCAACCAGAGAAAGTTAAGAATGCTCCTCAAATCAATGACATAAGTTGTCCTGCTTCTAGTTAGCAACCTCCAACTTCCCCGTGCAACATCCTCTAATCAGTGCATATGTGAAGCTTCCCCTTTTCTCTACTATGAAGCTTTGTCTGCCTTTGTGTCTCCACCAAATGCAAGTGATAGAGTCTGATTCCTTGTTCTATCAGCTCTGAAATTACAGCTTCTGTCTGTTCTCATTTGTGTGGTCTTTGTGAATTTTCCATAAGTCTAAACAAAAAGTAGTAAAATATAATAGTTGACCCTCATAGTCTCTCTCTCTTTATAAACTTTTCATTCACTGGTAAACTCATTAGAAAATGTGTCTGGTAGAACCAATTTATTCAACAATCAGGAAAAATATAACATGCATACTTTGGAGGACAGGTCGTCTGAACAAAATTTACACTCACACATACCAAACTCATCAGATCCTTTCCTGAGATCTGCTACTGTTGAGAAGGGATAAGAAGATGTAAGAGATTAAAAGTCCACCAAAAGGGTTATCAGGGATGAGGACAGCTTGCATCTCTTTTGGAAATGGTGTGTCCCTCTTGTGTGCTTCCACAGGAATCTGCACTTCTGTTTCAATTGTGATTCCTGGTCTAGACTTCATGCCTCTCAAGAACAAGGCTCTTGCCCTGCTCGTCTCTACATCCCCAAAACCTGTCAATGAGTCCTGCTTCACACACTGGTGATATGTAATGAAGGGAGTCGATGTGAACTGAATAGGTGAGCAGGTGTACACAGAAAAAAAGGACATCAGATGGGGAAACAGTAAGTTTTGCTAAATATTTCAATGACAAATTCTAGTGGCTCAGTGTTTTTCTGGAGAAGTGAAGCTTGCAGCATCTTCCTCTAAGGTAAGAAGGTAAGGAAACAAATCAGAATTTTGGAGAACGTCAGTGTTCAAAGAATTGGCAAGAGAAGACACTAAAAAGAGGGAGGAGACTAAGAGAAAGGCTGTGATCCTCCCCGTAAAAAACAACAGGGCACTGGTAAGAGCCAACGGAAATGAAAAGGAATTACATTGCAAAATGCAATGAGATTATCTGTTGAAAAGAAATCACACGGTTATTGTGTAACTACTGTAACTTTAACTCTTAATTCTCTAAGGAAGTTTTAAAACTCTATTTACTTTATGATATCCAGTTCACATTCCCTTGAAGATGTCTTTTAATCAATACAGAAATACTGTTTACTATTTTTTTTTAATTTGGAGCTTTAATGGAAAAACTGGGATGGAAGAAACCAAACGGGTGTGATTTTCACAGTTGCCAAAACCCTTTAACTCCTATATATTAGCTAAGCTTTAAAAGGAAAATGTTTGTGTAAGTGCCTAGAAAAGTCTCATGGCTACTGTGCTTTATATTCTATGGCAGAGGCTTAATATTAGGGGCTTTCAAACTCCAGCCTTCTACACTTTAACAATTCTGTGCAGTTTATTGTTACATTGACAGATATGGTAAAGAATAAAATGCTTGCATCTATACTATTGTCTGTCTAACAAAACCAGGGCCTCTATCTGACATTACTCAGAAGGAAAACAATATTGGCCATTCTTTTTTATAGGACATGATCTATATAGATATTTCTAATAACCCCTCTAAATTCTTTGGTAAAGAAGAATCTATGAATTAATTCTCAGTAATAACCCAGATGGGAGGAGATTTAGCTACTTATAGGGAAGAATACATTCAGGAAAGCAAATGATCAGGGTAACCTGGGAAAAGTGCCTTTGATAACATGCAGTTGGCTGCGCTGGTTTCTGTCAGCACAGAAAGAGGTTGATTACAAGTTAAGTTGTTACTGAACTGATTCTGTTGAAGAATTCAGTATAGATTTAGCCTGAAGTAGCTGTTATTGTTTTATTTATTTTTTTAAGTTTATTTATTTATTTTGAGAGAGAGCGTGTGTGTGCCCATGAGCAAGGGAGGGGCAGAGGGAGAGAGACAGAGACAGAGAATTCCAAGTAGGTTCCATGCTGTCAGCACAGAGCCTGATCTCATGAATGATGAGATCATGACCTGAGTTGAAACCAAGAGTCAAACACCCAACCGACTGAGCCACCCAGACACCCCTGTTTTATTCTTTTAATTAAAACAATGCTTTCCCTGACAGACTCAATAATTCTAATAAAAAGTTTTTAATCTCTCTAATCATGTGTGTGTATGTGTGTATATACACATATATTTGAATGTTCACAGTTCTACCAACTATAATAGACACAACCATGTACTGGGAAAGTCCCCCTGCTCAGAATGACATACTGTTAAGTAAGAGGCATTAAATATTAATTATAAATCATGTTACATATATTTTAAAAACAATTGACTTTATTAAAAAAATGAAGTTTTTCTCAAGGTAAATTAGATGACAGAGTATTTTATTCTAAGAATCTTCTAGAAATAGCATCACAATTCTATATTACAAAGAAAAAAGGAGAAACAGAATTGGTGTACATCCTATCTTCTATTATCCCTATTATACTATATTCTATATTATCCATATTATACTATGTTAAAACATCAGTAAATGAAAATTAGAAAGTGGGATTTAAATGGTTAAAATTTTATAAATAAGTGCAAGCAATCCTAATTTATCCGTGGTTTGTAGTTCAAAAGATGCTTTTATTGTTTGGAATTTAAATCATATTTTCTTCCAGAAATATATATTACAAACAGTAGCTATATCTTCAGGCCAATCCATTTAGCCTATAATGTAGTTTAAAAGTGTGAATTTTATTAGTCTGACATTGGACCTAGGAAGCAGGATATGTATAAAAGAGTACAGTACAGAGAGAAACAAAATCAATACTGTAGCTCCCTTTTTCGTTCACTTAATTTTGTTTTCCCTTTCTTTCTGTTCATATACAAGCCTAAGGTCACATTTTGATCTACGCCATCCTGGCTTTCTTTTCTAGATCTTTAGCATATTTATATATACACGTCATCTTCAATGACACATTATAGCAACCTGTTCAGGTTCCCCATACTTTTCAACAGTGCCCATCTACAAAGTTAATTATGGTATCTATTGTATCTTCAAGACATCAGGAAGGAGGGGAAACAAGGCACAAACAAAAACAAGCATATATAACATCCACTGAATGGCTAATGGTGTGCTAAGAACATGGGTGTGTGTGCACAACTTCTCAAAAATCCTCAAGGAAGGTCATGCCATTCTGCATTTACTAAAACTGTGTTAGAAAATTCAGTACCTTCTCTGTTACGAGAGAATACAGTGGAAACTAGAGACAAAAAGAACTTATGACTCCAGACTCAATGTTTCTTTAACAATAAATATATACTCATAAATACAAAGACAAGTCATAATATAGTATATACATAAATACACATTATACTATATATATCTATATCTATCTATATCTATCTATATCTATCTATCTATATCTATATCTATGCATGCACCTGTGAGTACATGATATGGGATCCCCTTTCAGTTCTAGAAGACGATAAGGAGAGTGAAGTCAGAGGCAATTATCTGTGTGGGGCAATTTTAGTCATATCCTGCCTTTCGCAAGCATGAAGTCCCAGTTACGTACGTCACATAATTCACAAAAGGGGACTTGTCAATCCAGGTTAGGAAGCTCATTATAAAAGCCAAAACGTGTGGCCCTCCATCTGAAAGTTCCCCTTACCAGAGCTGCATTGAGTGAAGGCCTGAAAAAGTATCCCTCAGCTTGTTTCAAACAATAAATGCTGAGACCTGTCACAGCGAGGATGGCTTCTGCGCACTCAGAAACTTATTAGCACATTTTATTCAGGCACCATCAAAGTGCACCAAGTACCACTAAAAGCCTGGGGCACTTTTAGCCAGAATCGTGTTTTTTGTTGAAAGTAGTTTTACATCCAGAAAGTTCTCTGGGGAACATGGGCCATGGCATCACGTCCGGCAGGCAGCTTTACTTGTTTGCGTTCAGGGTGCTCTGTGTCGATACCTCCCTCCCCATTCTGTCCTCATCCCATTTCGGGAAGTGAAAGGTACCTTCTCCTATATACGGTGAAAAATAGAACGGATTTGACATCAGGAAACCAGCAGTGTAGTTCCTTCTCTGCCACTATCCGGTGGTGTCATATGTTAGACAGTTTCCTTCATTTTCTGCACTTGACGTGACTATGAAGGATTCCAGTCATCGGAAGGAAACAGGGGTGACAGTCAGCTGTGAGCTGCAGTGGAAAATCAGTGGAGAGGGTACTATCCCATGAGGAACAGTTGACTGGCAGAACTCTTCCAAGGCAGCTTCTCAGCCTGCTGTCCTGTAACCGTCACAGGTTACAGGTCAGACACATCCTGCAGGCTCTCTTCTCAGGTGACACTGACGGCTCCAAGATGAGAAGGGAGAGTCCGCCTTGGAGCAAATGATTCATTGCAGGTGAACTTGGCACCTGTTCAGCTTGCCTTTCTGCATCATTGCAGGTGAACTTCTGCAAATTCACCTGTTACCTCACAGACTTGATTTTCATCATGATACAGTTTACTTATGTAAGAAATTCAAAAGCCAATGAAGAATATAAAAATCAGTCTCCCTCTCATCCTAGACTCTAAGATCCTGAATTGTTATCCTAAATTCTTATCCATCTTGAGTTTGGGGGGGGGGGGAACGCATCTATCTATAAGCACATAACTTAAGCATAGTTTTATATATTGACTTTTTTTTAAGGTTTATTTTTGAGAGAGAGAGAGAGTGCCGAAGGGGGAGAGGGAGAGGGAGAGGGGGAGAGAGAGGGACAGAGACGGAGAGAGAGGGAGAGAGAGGGAGAGGGAGAGGGAGAGGGAGAGGGAGAGGGAGAGGGGAGAGGGAGAGGGAGAGGGAGAGGGAGAGGGAGAGGGAGAGGGAGAGGAGAGAGAGAGAGAGAGAGAGAGAGAGAGAGAGAATCCCAAGCAGGCTCCACACTGTCAGCATAGAGACAAACATGGGGCTCGATCTCACAAACCATGAGATCATGACCTGAGCTGAAATCAAGAGTCGGACGCTTAACCCACTGAGCCACCCAGGCACCCCTACATCTTGGCTTTTGACTTCAATAATACTTCATAGCAATCTTACCATATCTGAATTGGTAAATTTACCTTATTCTTCTGAATGGTTGGCTTGTATTTCACCGAACTGATTTACCATAATTATCTTCTGCCAAACTACTGATAGAATTGGGTACCATCTTAGAGGTGCCTGGGTGTCTCAGTCGGTTAAGTGACCGACTCTTGACTTTTGGCTCAGGTCATGATCTCATGGTTTGGGGATCGAGCCCTGCATCAGGCTCTGTGCTCACAGTGAGGAACCTGCTTGGGATTCTCTCTCTCCTTCACACCCACCCCTGCCCCCAACTTGTGTGCTCACATGTGCACTCTTTAGATTAAAAAAAAATTTATATATCATCTCCAGTATTTTACTATGACCATGCTACAAGGACTTACGTACACACACACACAAACACAAATACACACAAATATGTATTGGCAAAATGTCCACAAACAGAATTTCTGCGTCAAAATTACATGCATTTTTCATTATTCTATCCAAATTGTGTCAATGATGACCTATGATAAGTTTCCTCAATGGGATGAGATGTGGCATATTGCTGATAAATTTAGTGACACTACTTGGATAAAAGCAGTATTGTTTAGTAGCACTGACTCTAGTTTCAAATGACTGTGTTTAAATCTCACCTTTGGGGGCACATGGTGGGTCTGTAAAGTATCTGACTTCGGCTCAGGCCATGATCTCAGTTTGTGAGTTCAAGCCTCACATCAGGCTCTGCGCTGTCAGCATAGAGCCTGCTTCAGATCTTCTGTCCACCCCACCACCACCCCTCCCTTGCTGGTTCTCTCTCTCTCTCTCTCACTCTCTCTCTCTCAAAACAAATAAACTTAAAAAAAATAGGAAAAAATAAATCCCACCTTTCAAATTCAGTAGTGCTTTGGAGTAAGACATTTAAAACTCCTTGCCTTAGTCTCCTCGCCTGTTAAATGGGGGCTCATAAGTGCTTAAGGAGGTGATCTTTGCTGAGAACGTTGAGAGTCCTGTGTGGTATACAACGAGTCCTCAGGAAATGTGAACAGGTACCACCACCACCACTGCCCAGGATTCACCTGTACCCACACTTCAACTCTCTGTCTGCCTCCCAGCTCTGTTTGAGTGATGAATGTACCTTACACTAAGTACTATTTTTTATTTACAGCCCGGATTTTGAGCAGGTTTTATTTTAAGTTGCATATCCATGGTGTGCAAACCACGGGAGCATATGGCTGCTAATTAAACTTGATCACGATGAAGGACGACTGTTTAAGGGGTCAGTTAGCACCCCTCTAGAGGTTACACTGCTTCCTAAATACGGCAAAAGCACAACCCCCTAAGACATGGCAATAAGACCCAGCTCAGAAGAGGAGGCATATCGCTACTGAGGGTATTTAACATGCTGGCATTGCTTCTGAGCTACAGTTGTAGAATTGCCACAAAGATTCCATCACTGACAACAAAGTGAAATATTGATATAGTAATTAGTTTTCTGCACCATATGTTCTGATTTTTGCATACAGTTATTATGCAGCACAGATTCCTGGGCAGATGATTAGGAGAGCAGAAGCTACAGCAAGACGTAAGGGTTTTCCAGCAAGAACCATGGCCTACCCAACAGGACCCTTACAGAAGCAAGTGAATTTCCTGCTACAATAATCATCTTTGATGTAGGACAATGACTTTTCAAAGAATATATGAGCCTGGCAGGGAAGAAGCAAGCGAAAGCAACCTTTCTCCTCCGTGTGCTTTCTTTCTTTCATTCCTACCCTTCTCCTGAGCCTTTTTTAATTGATAACCAACACCAGTGATTGACAGCAAGAGACCGTGCTTGTGTCCCCAGCAGTGATAGGAAAGCAGAGTTGTGAATCCTCTCTGCATATGTTTTATAGCAATGAGTCTGGCCTTTATATATTTGAAGACAAAATTATGCAATATGTTGTAAAATATCTTAAATTCCTGGAGTTGTTTAAAATTTTTTTTAATGTGTATTTATTCATGACAGAGAGAGCATGAGCAGGGGAGGGGCAGAGAGAGAGGAAGACACAGAACCTGAAGCAGGCTCCAGGCTCTGAGCTGTCAGCAGAGAGCCCCATGCAAGGCTCAAACCCACCAACTGTGGGATCATGACCTGAGCCGAAGTTGGACACTTAACCGACTGAGCCACCGAGGCACCCCATTTGAAGTTGTTACTTTTAAAATGTCCTTCCCTGGGGCGCCTGGGTGGCTCAGTTGGTTAAGCGTCCGACTTCAGCTCAGGTCACGATCTCACGGTCCGTGAGTTCGAGCCCCACGTCGGGCTCTGGGCCGATGGCTCCAGCCTGCTTCCGATTCTGTGTCTCCCTCTCTCTCTGCCCCTCCCCCGTTCATGCTCTGTCTCTCTCTGTCTCAAAAATAAATAAATGTTAAAAAAAAAATTAAAATGTCCTTCCCTTTAGAACTCCTGCCTGACCTATAGGCAGTCAGCTGCTGAAGAAACCCACTCACCCAGACTGATGCCACTGCCTCCCTCAGGAGAGAAATTAAAGAAAATAAATAAATGAACGAGCACTTCAGCACAGAAAGGGAAATGGCATTTCAGGAACGTGGGGGAAAAGCACTTTTATTTTGCTCCTTCAAGAACCTCATATACTGTATACCTGAAGCTAATACAGCACTGTGTGGTTTTAAGAAGAAAACCTCATATATTAAAATTTGATATAGAGATCGGTTTTAGGGACCCTTTTGAAGCATCATACTTTTCTGTTGAAAAATAAGTAAGAGATTATACTCTCTGCAGGTTGACGCGTTTCTCTTTTTCTAAGAAATGTCAAATCACCAAAAAAGCACCTTATCTTAAAACTATGTGTCATTGGCATTTCCTTTAGGACCCAAAGCCACTCAGAGGCCTTCCTTCCTTCCTTCATAGGAGGTCTGGTACAAAACATTCATGTTAAGTTTATAGATATTCGTGGCTCATCGTGCACTCTGCATATATCTACCCTGCAGAACACTTACACACTGTTATTATTATGGAGCATTTGTTCCTAAGCATCTTTGCTCTCTTTGGGGAAATTGCTGGGGGAGGTGGGGGAGGACAGGGGGGAGGGGAGGCCAGCGTGAGGGAGGGAACCTTGGCTGCCTAACAGTGGATACTGCAACTGAGAGCCACTCTCAACTCTTGGGTTTTGCCTCTGCGATGCCTATCCACAGATGTGGACTCGTGTCTCTGTGCCTTGTTCTTAGACATCACACATCTGTGCCGCCGTAGATAGGACAACTGCCCACCCACCACAGTGAATTAAAGATTCTACCTGGAAAGAACAGCTTTCTCTGTCACTTAGAGGCAACCAGGCCTAAAGACAAACAATGACTGTGACAAACTATCAATGTTTTCACCTGAGGTTAGGTGGAGAATTTTATCCTTTTTTTATACCAATTTACCGATCTTTTTTCTTGGGACTGCCATCTTGCTATCTGATTTTTTTTTTTTTTTTAATATATGAAATTTACTGTCAAATTGGTTTCCATACAACACCCAGTGCTCATCCCAAAAGGTGCCCTCCTCAATACCCATCACCCACCCTCCCCTCCCTCCCACCCCCCATCAACCCTCAGTTTGTTCTCAGTTTTTAACAGTCTCTTATGCTTTGGCTCTCTCCCACTCTAACCTCTTTTTTTTTTTTTTTTTTTTTTCCTTCCCCTCCCCCATGCATTTCTGTTACGTTTCTCAGGATCCACATAAGAGTGAAACCATATGGTATCTGTCTTTCTCTGTATGGCTTATTTCACTTAGCATCACACTCTCCAGTTCCATCCATGTTGCTACAAAAGGCCATATTTCATTTTTTCTCATTGCCACGTAGTATTCCATTGTGTATATAAACCACAATTTCTTTATCCATTCATCAGTTGATGGACATTTAGGCTCTTTCCATAATTTGGCTATTGTTGAGAGTGCCGCTATAAACATTGGGGTACAGGTGCCCCTATGCATCAGTACTCCTGTATCCCTTGGATAAATTCCTAGCAGTGCTATTGCTGGGTCGTAGGGTAGGTCTATTTTTAATTTTCTGAGGAACCTCCACACTGCTTTCCAGAGCAGCTGCACCAATTTGCATTCCCACCAACAGTGCAAGAGGGTTCCCGTTTCTCCACATCCTCTCCAGCATCTATAGTCCCCTGATTTCTTCATTTTGGCCACTCTGACTGGCGTGAGGTGGTATCTGAGTGTGGTTTTGATTTGTATTTCCCTGATAAGGAGCGACGTTGAACATCTTTTCATGTGCCTGTTGGCCATCCGGATGTCTTCTTTAGAGAAGTGTCTATTCATGTCTTGCTATCTGATTAATGGTTTCCTCCACTGGAAATGGGTATAATGAAAGGTGTATGTGAGAGTTGGCCATTGCTGTGTACTCACTGCCATACATTTAGCAGCTTAGAGCAATCCACATTTCTTATGTAGCAGTTTGCATGGGCCAGGAATCGGGGCATGGCTTAGGTGGGTTCTCACTAAGCTAAATCCAGGTGGCAGCCAGCGGTGTGATTGGATGAGAGGCTCAGCTGGGGAAGGATTCAAGTGCAAGTTCCTTGGGGCTGCTGACAGAAATTATTTCCATGTGGTTGTAAGATTCATGCCTGCCTGCTTCTTCAAAACAAGCCAGGAAAAGAACACGAGTCTGCTCCCAAAAGAGTCTTACGTACATCTCGTCACCTTTACTCTATTCTGGTGATAGGCAGCACGTCCCAGGTGCCACCCACACTGAGGGGAGAGTGTGAGCGCCAGGAGAGGCATAGTGAGGGCCGTTTTTGAGTCTGTGTGCCCGTATGGCATACGGTGCTCTCTGTGCCAAATCGGGTTGTAATGGAGATTGGCTATATGAAATAATTGTAAGGATAAAATTATAAACAGAGAATATGGGCACAGATGAGAGAGAAAACTTCAATTCTCCCTCTAAAGGGAGAAACCTTAAATAACGAATACTATCATTTCATAATGTAAAGGACCTAAGGAAGAAAAGGGTAGATTGACCTAGAAATTTAACAGCCTCATATGGGCTGAATATGTGTGACCCCCCCATTCATGTATTTTAGTCATAATCCCTACTATGATGCTATTTGGAGGAGGGGGCCTTTGACCAGTAGTTAGGCATAGATGAAGTCATAAGGGTTGGATAGCCCGATGGTGCTAGTGTGCTTACAAGAAAAGAAAGATATGGATGTCGGGGTGGCTCAGTTGGTTAAGTGTCCAACTTCGGCTCAGGTCATGATCTCACGGTTCCCGTGGGTTCCAGCTCTGAGTTGGGCTCGGTGCTGACAGCTCGGAGCCTGGAGCCTGCTTGGGATTCTGTGTCTCCCTCTCTCTCTGCCCCTCCCCTGCTCATGCTCTGTCTCTGTCTCTCAAAAATAAACAAACGTTAATTTTTTTTAATTCACCATAGTTATGCTTTATGGAACAATTTGTTTTCAATACATTTTTTTCTGCACACGTGAAGAATGCAAAAGTGAAAGAACAGACTTCCTTTCCCTCCAGAAAGCTACATGCGGTGCACTCTAAAAAGGCTGCATGTAAAAAGACCTCATCTGCATAGTCATGTCAGCTGCAGATTTAAATGACAAAAAAAGTGGCAAATAGTGTGTAAGTAATTGGAATCACAGGAAGAAGTGAGGCAAGAGTATTGCACATGATTCTACAGTGCATCTCAGACAAGCACATGTCAGAGCATCTCCGAAAAAGCACATATTTTCAGGATATGGAAGTCCAGCGAAGTCTAGGACTATTTCAGAAACACAACTAGCTTTAAGGGATGGTTGATGTATTAAGATATAAAATAACAAGTGATTTACATGGCCATGGAGTAGGCTTACATTTGTGTGCATACCGATTTATGGATTTTCTCTGCTTGCACGAAATGAAGACCCACCACGTTCAAACTGTATAAAAAGTCTGGAAGCAGTTACAGAAATAAATGGGGCTCGGTTTATGTATCACGGTGCTAAGGTCTGTTCAGACACTCACATGAATATGTTTACTTTGTATGCTTTTTTCTGATGGAAAGTGAGAGAGACTATCCATGAGAGACAGAAGGTGGACATTTTGGATATTTCTGTGCACAAACTTGTTTTCTTGATTATTTTCATGCCGTCTGGGGATATCAGGAGGCAAGGCTCTCTCCTTTGTTCCCTTAGAAAATTGCCTGCCTGTAATGGGGAGTCTTGGGCAGCATGAGGCCTAAGTATCCCCGGGGAAGGAGCGAAAGGAGCATAGCAAAAGCTTCCTAATACGCACACATTCCCAACATAGGACTTTCACTTGCTTTGTTCTTCCTCTTTCAGAGACATTCTTTTATTCTATGTAGCACAAGCTTGCAAACTTGTCTAAGAAGCACAGATAGTCACTATGTCTCAGGGAAAAAGGAGAATAAGATTCCTTCACCAGAGAAAATTTACGTTCGCCACATCAGAAGCAGGGTGGTTAATGGCGGATGCCCTGAACAGCAACTCAGATCTACTTCTGGATCCTGCCTGCCTCTTACTGACTAAGGGGGTTTATCTGGATCAGTCATTTTTAATCTTTATGGGTCATTCCTTTAAGAATTTGACAAAAAAATATAAAACTTTTACTCAAAGGATCATAAATGTAAAAAATGGGTCATACTTGTCAGAGTTTACAGATATCTTAAAAAAAATCCATCCATAGAAACTTACAGGAGCCCAAAGCTGAGTATGAGAACTTAGATAACCTTGAATCTGCTATGCTCCCATTCTCTGATATGGCCCCAGCTATGTTAAGTCCCTTCCCTATAAAAAGTGATTTGAAACAAATGAAATGCAAAGACCCAGCTCTCTGGTTTTAGCCACAGTTTGACCCTAAGATGAAACTATTTCTGAAATTGGGGAAGTTTAGGGAGAATCATCCTGCACCAGAGAACTCCCAAGACGTGATCTGATACTGAAGCATCCAGGCCAATGCATAGTTAAGCAGTGCCAATGAAATGCCACTATTATACATTCCTCCTTGGAAAGGAAAAAGCATTTTAACAACAAAAGTGTTTCCATGACATAATGCTGGCCAAAGAAGGAGCTTTCGGCTAAATAAAAGCACTTTTCACTGAATAATCATTTGAATAAGGAAAGTCATTTAAATGTATGCTTAATATATAAATCCCCAGACTATCAATGATCTCAATACCTACAGTCTTAAGTTCAGCTTACATTTATAAAATAAAAATAATGCCTTTTTTTTTTAAATCTGGAAAGGCTTAGTGGCTGGAGTGTCTTCACATTTCATGGATCTAAACCAAAATAATTACAGTCCAGAATGTTTAATCCATCAGCCACAAATGGGTGCAAATTAGAGTGAGATTATGAATGAGCAATAATGCATATTTTACAATGGTCACCACTTTGCATAACTGATGGTTTTCTTAATCAAATGTTTTTTTTTTTTTTTTTTCTGGTAGTTTTCTTCATCAAGTACATGTTCTCTGACATGCTTTCAATAAATTTATATCATTTTTCTAAGTATGAAATTATCTCTATATATATAACTCCAAGCAAAATAAATGTATTCCTATAATTTTCATGGGCATTTTAGCAGGAATGAAATCCCTAGATGACAAATGATATCACTTGATGCCCAAGCCATTTTTGAAAGTCTTCCACATCATTATTCCTCATGATTGCCAGACAGCTGTCACAGTTGCTTTAAATGTGAAAGGACATCTTAATACTTTCAGACATTGAGTCCTGGTGAATCATACTCTACTGATATTATATCACTGGAAGAAAGGAGAATAGGAAGATCGGAAAATTGGAATCCTCTCAAATGTCAGGGCATTATTAAGCTCCTTATTGCATTACATTTTTAAGTCTCTTTAATAATAGACCCTCCTTCTGCAGTCATTCCAATCAGTTATTATTATATTTAAAAATATAACTGCCTGGTATGTAATACTGATTTTATCAATTTTATGTTACTGAATATAAAACATCAGTTAATGTTGAGATATTTTTTTCTAATACAATAAGATTATATTTTACAATAATTGTACCGAAACTTCACTTCCAATGTGGATGGGACAATAAAAGGACATTTTATTTCCTCAAAATAGAGTGGACAAGGGATACATTCAGATGCAAATCGATTGCACATTAGCAGACTAGTCTTACTTCTGACTAAAGAGAGGCCGCCATGCCTCCAGCCTCCTGGTATGATTGGAATAATCACTGCTGGTTACCCACCAAATGTCCATCCACCTTTCCTCCTTAGTAATGAAATTCTACTTGTGTTCTGGGCAGAACTGTCCCTGCAATAAAATTCTTCCAGGATCACTTGCACCTAGAAATGGTGATATGGCAGGCCTGGCGGCTAAGAAGTTACCAGAAGTCAGGAGAAGAGCTTCTGAATAACTTCCAAGTTTTTGTTTGTTTCTCTGTGCACGTGTGTTTGTTAAGCTCCGCCTCTCCTCCTACAGGTGCAAAACCATTTTGTGATGGAAGATGAAAGTCACAAATTACTGAAAAGCAAAAATAGAGACAGATCCTGGGGTAGCGATGCCATATAAGTCTGAAGTTGACAAGTTGCATTGTGGGAAATATAAGTCCTTTTTGGCTGAGACACTGTGGGTGGGTTTCTGCGATATGCTGCAGCCTGAGCAAACACTGTGTTTCCCAGCAGATGTTACCGTGCCACCCACACCCTTGGGCTGACACTTGGCCCATTATCCCCACGTCTACTGCTTTGTGCCTGTGTTACTTCTTCAATCTAGGTAGCCTCAGTCTATTGCTGCTAATTGAGCATCATGTAGGAAGTTGAAAACACAAGCAGAACATTGTCCTGCCCCCTTACCCATTCTTCTTCAAGAAAACCCACCATATTGCTGAGCTCAGATTTAGCCATTCAGATAGACTGTCACTTTATTATACCAATGGAGGATAATATTGCCAAGGGCTTTCCCATTTCTCCTCCCTACCTTGCTGGGTGAAAAAACAAAACAAATCAAAACAAACCCTGGTTCCACCCCCTGTGACCTATATTCTGAACTGAATTTGTGGCTTACACATGTCCGACAACTTCAAAATATCTGCATTTGCAATATCGATTCCTGCTGTGGTTTTAGAGGACAGCTAGACCTTTAACCATTGCACTATGGTCTGCACTAGAGGAGCCTATGTCTGTGCTCCAGAAAGTTCCCACCAAACATACAGAGACTAAAAACCTTTAGGGGTTTTACTACATCTGAGAAAAGAGACAAATTCCATAATTCTGTAGTGGTAGCTTTTAGTCTGATATATCTGGATATATAAGACTCCTCATATTCTAGTGAAAAGAAACACGCTTTTGTAATCTCCTAAGAGATGAATTCAACTTCAAGTAAACTTTTGCCTTCAACGCAAACATTTAAGAATTACAAAAGGTTTTTATTATGATTTTTGAAACACTTACAGACCTGGGGTAAAAGATTTTGTTAAAAAAATAAAATACAGGGGCGCCTGGGTGGCTCAGTCGGTTGAGCGGCCGACTTCAGCTCAGGTCACAATCTCGCGGTCTGTGAGTTCGAGCCCTGCATCGGCTCTGGGCTGATGGCTCAGAGCCTGGAGCCTGCTTCCGATTCTGTGTCTCCCTCTCTCTCTGCCCCTCCCCCGTTCATGCTCTGACTCTCTCTGTCTCAAAAATAAATTAAAAAAAAAAAACGTTAAAAAAATTAAAAATAAATAAATAAATAAAATACATAGGTATGTATAAGTTATACATATCTTTTGTTTTATTCTGTTTAAATTTTTCAAGATTGTAAAATGTATAGATGGAAATGGGAAAATAAAAAATAAAAATATATAATTTTATATAAACAAAAATAAGTTTTTGTAATGAAACTATAACTAACTTAAAAATATAAATGTTGAGTAGAGATCCTTTTTTTCTGCAGAATTTTACCAACAGAATTCTTTTATACATCAGTGTTATCCATATATTTTTTATCTAACAAACCAAGGGGATACTTTCTACTTCGATTACATCATTATGCTACATTTTATTTTCTCGATTTCTGTGATTTTTTGCTTTAAAAAACAATTATCTGTACCTAAAATGAACAAGTTAAAGACACAACTTTAAAGTTTTCATCTTAATTATAGTTATTCATATGGCATATATCTGGAAAGATACATAATACATCAGTGAAATATTTTTTTTCTGTTTTTCTTAAGTGTCAGGTCTTTAGAGTAATGCTTATTAAAATATCAACAATAAGCCATTGCATTTTATGACTTAGGGTTAATAATACTAAGCAGGCTCTAAAACCATGAGGTTAGTCAGTAGAAATATGGCTTCTTAGCTGTGAAAAATAATGTATGCTCTAGGGAAGAAAAATTAGAAGTACACAGCTCAATGATGCCTAATGTAAAACACATTTTCTTAGGTGATCCTGAAGAATGCAAGGCCAAGTAAATTACTGAGTTTGCCTCTGTAATTATACGAATCCAGATGACATGAGAACATCTTTCCATGTTAATAAACAGAAAAGATTTTTTAAATATGCATTGCTAATAAAATGGCTTAAACTAACTCTTTCCAGGGCTCCTGGGTAGCTCAGTCAGTTAAGTGTCTGACTCTTGGTTTCGGTTCAGGTCATGATCTCATGGTTTGTGGGTTCAAGTCCCGCACGCAGCCTGCTTGGGATTCTCTCTCTCCGTGCACCCCCTGCTCATGCTGTGTCTTTATCAAACAAAAAATTAAAAAAAAAATTCCCCATATAAGCTCTGCTATCTCTAATATTAGAAATATTACCAATACTTATTAGTAACCAATGGAGCCCATTAAAACATTTATAGATGACTAACGTGTCTCTAGCTTTGTCAATAACAAGGAAAATATTTTATACTTAAATCTATGAACTGATTAACGTATTCCATACAGAGAACACCAGATTGTTAATCTTTCCAAAATGTACATATTTAAAATCAAGCTGTGTGAGATTCTTCTATTTTTTCCAGAGTGAGTGACAGCTTTACAAGTGTTCATACATCACAAAAGTCATCATTTCCATGCAAAATAGACAGGTTTTAAGGGAGCAAACAGAACCTTAAACAAATAATATTCTCATAATGAATCTTCAAGAACTAAAAGCTTTATAAATACAAAGTGTATCATTTTCTTAAAGAACACACTACTGTTTTCTCTGAATAAAAAAATGCTTATTTATGCAAGACTTCCTTACCTAGAGCATAATTTTATACTGATTTTTTTTGTTAAAATTAGTGTTCATCAAATTTTGTCTTTCAAACCTACCTGCACACATAGACATTTCCAGTGACCTCTCATTAAACATGTGTCACAGACATTTGAGATATAAATATATCAGGAATCTTTATTGGAAATAAAGACACGCATTGTTCATGATGGTAATGCAAAACCCATAAAATGAAATTCGTCAATCTGGACACATTAAAAGCTACCTTCTGAAATTTCTCAGTTATGCATAAAACTAAAATAAAAACTTTGAAATCAAAGCCACTCTAAAGCCAAAAAAAGTCTAGAGCCCCTACCAGTGTCAATAAAATCTTATAACAGCCCTATTTTTCCCAAAAGCAGAGACACCAATGCGTGCGCGCGCGCACACACACACACACACACACACACACACACACACACACACACTCATTCTCAAAGACATGCAATACATTTCCCCCCACATATGGTACAATCTCAGTTGACTGTATAAACATCCTACAGATAGGGCTGCTCAGTGCTTATGATTTTAAAACACAAGTTGACTCATCATTTAAACCAAATATTACCAGTAATACTTTGGTTTTATGGAGACATAATATAGTCTCTGTGAGAAATTCCCACTAAGAAGGCTACTGACATAGGCCCCTTAATTTTTTAAAGGTCATAAAATTTATTCATTTACTCATTGAACCAAGCATGTGCTGGATGGTGGGCTATTTCCCCAGGAAAGAAAAGTCAACATGGCATGGATCCTGCTCTCAAGACACTCAGACAAATGAGGGAGAAAGCACTACAGAGACATATTACTATTAATCTCCAAGATGTACTTCATACAGGCTTCTTTGGGAATTTACAGAGAATGTAAAAGAGAGCAAGTGTTCAACACCTAGGAACAATATTGTTTACCATAAAATTACCTGAGACATATGTAATACAACATATAAGCACAATGTCTGTTACATATGTAGCAATTTAGTGCTCGGTTTTGTGAATTACACCTTGAAATTTGTTCATTTTCCCACTAGACCTAAATTTCCTGTTCAAGTTAGATTTCAACCTGAGCACCAGAACAGATACGTCTCCTTCTCAACCATTCATAGAACTGGGCCTATTAAATTCAGAGGCCAAAGGTTTTTTTATTTTTTTGTCAAAATTAATCAAGGAATAAAGAAAGAAATTAAAAATGAGTAGAGTGTGCATTCTGAACATTGGTAATAAATTAAACCAGAGCTAAGTTGAACCAAAATATGGCCCCCTCTTTAAGTAATATATATGGAAGAGAATTTTTATGTGGGTTCATATAAATATATCAACAAATAAAATGTACTGACCAACAAATCGTAACTATTAGGTTATCATGGATGCTGACCAAAACAAAATAAAACTAAACTTAAAAATAAAATTAATAGTAATTATCTTCTGTTAACCACCATCATCATCATTGTCATCATCACCATCACTAACATATATGGAAATCTTGCCCTAAGACCAGTATGTTCACATATTCACTCATCATAAAAACCTATGTCGTAGGTTCTATTATAATTCTACTTTAAATATGACACAGAGATGAACAGGGGTAAAGCCTATTGCCCAACATTACACAGTCGACATGAAAAGAGTGTAGAATGTTTATCCATGTGTCATTGGTTCCAAAGCCTCAAATTTATACTATGTTATAAAAAGAAGCAGTAAAAACCAAGCAAACTATCCAAGATCATACGGATAGCAGAGTGGTAGAAGGTGAATTCAGAGGAATATGGAAAGTAATTTTCATAGCTAAATTGTGAAGCAGGAGAAGAGAATATTGCAGTAAAAGTTTCCATTCATAGAAATAAAATTATTGTAAATCTTTCTCATATAATAGCATTTCAACATAGGTAGTTCTAAAACTACTGGATATATCATGAAAAACTATGTAAGTGCAATGGTAATGGGCGATTTAATATAAGATGCCCTGTTAAAATGTGCATGTGGGGGTGCCTGGGTGGCTCAGTCGGTTAAGCGGCCGACTTCGGCTCAGGTCGTGATCTCGCGGTCCGTGAGTTCGAGCCCCGCGTCGGGATCTGTGCTGACAGCTCAGAGCCTGGAGCCTGTTTCGGATTCTGTGTCTCCCTCTCTCTCTGCCCCTCCCCCGTTCATGCTCTGTCTCTCTCTGTCTCAAAAATAAATAAATGTTAAAAAAAAAAAATGTGCATGTGTACACACACACACACACACACACATGCAAACAAATTGTATATCCTTCCAAATATTTTTGTTTGCTTTGTTTTGTTTTGTTTTTTTGGAGAAAGAATAATGCAGCAAAAACCTGACAGACTTGGATCCAGACAGTATAGCACCATCCATTTCTCTACACTCACCCCTGCTAAACGCAACTGCAGTCCCTGAAGTTAATACACTAAATAACCCAAGGAGGACCCTGAGAGGCAGTAAGAAGAAGGCAAACTGGTTTAGGACAAAGCGGTGGGGCATTTCACCTCCCCACCCAACAAAAGAAGGGGACCCAGATACTGAAGTGGGGGTCCTATGTAGCCACAGATGACAGCCCAGACAGGCTTACTCCTCTCTGGGATTACATGAGAGTCCCTAGGACATTCTCAGGACAATTTAGCACCACTGACGAGGAGGTCAGCAGAGCATCCACAGCCACCATCAGTTGGGAAATTAGCCACAGGGCCCGAGACTCTCCGCCCCCCACCCACAGCCCCTTCAGTGGGCATATTCAGCCACAACAGCATGAGAAGCCTGCTGTGCCCTCCCCAAGTGCTACAGGACAGAAAAGAAAGAATTCATGTCAAAGTCATGAACTGTCTACAATACGATATCTGGCAAACGTTTAAGATATATTTTAATAACACAAGCTAGTAGACAAATGGATTGCCAACCCTCCCATGATCTGAATTCTCATGCAAATTTTCTCATCACATGTACCACATATAGAAAATTATAATAGTTCAAAAGGCAATATTTAATATTCACTCATTATAGGAATACAAGTTTTAATAGCATGAAATAGATGATAGGTAGAAATAGATGACAAAAAGACGATAGATGCTTCCTTTACTGGAAAAAGCTAACGTATGTATATAAAAACAATGTATTTTATTTTGGGCATTATGTAAATGTAACATTTAGATAAGTGAACAGCTATAGGAGGATTTTATTTACTGAAGATGTTTAAGGATGATGCGAAAAGAACAATTTTTAATGTCAAACTGCCTTTACAATAGGGGACCTATGAGGTAAAATGGAAATCTTATACCTAATGAAAACTTTCTTCAGGTTTATCCTAAACACTGTAACCCAACTGAATTGTATAGAAACTACTAACATGTAAAGCCATCTATCGGTCTTATATATCTCAAATCTCCAAGGTGAATTTTTACATCAAGATATGAATTAAATGTATAAATATCATTTAATCTGTAGGTAAGATTTCTATACCTTCAAAGCCAAATAGATGTTATTTCTATGGTGATTAGGTATCCTGTATATTTTATTGGTTTTTAGATGTCATATTGGTATGAATATATTTATAACTTCCCTTATATGCTAAGTGAAATAAGTCAGAGAAAGAAAAGTTCTATATGATTTCACTCATACGTGGAATTTAAGAAACAAAACAGAAGAACATAGGGGAGGGTGGGGGGAGAAGAGAGGGAAACAAATCACAAGAGACCTTTAACAAGAGACAACAAATTAAGGGTTGATGGAGGGAGGTGGGTGGGGGTAGGCTGGATGGATGATAGTTACTAAGGAGGGTTCCTGTTGTGAGGGGCACTGGGTATTGTACGTAATCGATGAATCACTGAAATCCACTCCTGAAACCAATATGGCACTGTATATTAACTAACTAAAATTTAAATAAGTAAATTTGAAGTGCTTATTTATACATCTGGACAAAGATCTATCATGTTTGTCACTATTTTCCATTTGTTACACTTATTCCTCATGACTTTATATTTATGCCCACTCCTCTGGTTTCACTGGTTTTAACTGGGCATTCTATATGATTCAGTTTCCTTGCTTTTCTTAGCATGATAATTACACTTCTTAAAAAAAAAAAAAGTTTGACCACTACACTTAAATGACTAGAGACATGTAATAGAGGATATCCTCTGATGCACAGAAATTATTTACCATCAGTCAGTTACGTCCTTGTGGTTTCACAGGACAAGGCATTTAATGCAGAGAAAAATAATGCCTATACATTTCCTCTAGAAGAAATGATAAATCTCATAAGCTCTCCAGACACTGACTATGAAGAATATCCTTATCATATAATTTTATTACTTTAAATAATCTCACAAGTGTTAAGATACGACCATAAGTACAAAATATTGTGAAGTCTATTTTGACCAAGAGAAAAAATAAATATGCTCTACATAAATGTAGAGCAAGTCTCTGGTAGCAAAACAAACATACAAACAAACAAAACCTATATTTGTATCTTTGAGTCCAAATTTCCAAATTTTTCCAGTCAATTAATTCTGCCATATTATTTTCCAATGTACTTTCTGTTCATACTTGCATACCTGTATTTCAAAAGAACTATCATCATGGTGCATCATTTCAAAAATAAATACGGAAATTTGGAACTCAAAATAAAAACATAAAAATGGTGAAACGTCTAAATTATTCTTACTTTAAAGTCTGTCTAGGTCCACTGAAGAAGACTTTAAAACAATTCATTAATTTCAGTCATTTTACATGTATAGCTGACTCACCCCTTTTCTTATAAATCAGTGTGAGATTACAGAAGACTACAGACTGAAAAATGTGAACAATCTCAAAACTGGAAGGGATAAAATTTGACAGAGATGCAGTGAAAGTGTCTGTAGGGTAAAGGAAACTTTTAAAAATAGTTTAAGGGAAGGGCAGTAGAAATAAACAAATTCCTCATGTTCCATCCACCTGCTAACATTGTGACGATAATCAAGCATGTTTCTTTATGAAATCCCTTTATTAGTGAAAATCTCACCATCATCAGGATACTGCTTCATACTGTTGTTGAGGGGATTAAATCAGAACATGTATGTCAAGTGCTAAGAGTAGCTATATGATAAATGAGGGCTGACAAAGCAGGGAACAGATATATATCACCCTAAACAGCTTATCATATGCGGCCACAGTCTTCAGCTCAGAGGGTCTTGAGTACAATATGTGAATAGAAGACACTATCAGAAAAAGGCAAAATATGAATTGCTCTGAGTTTGGGCACAAAACGACATTAATGGAAGGCTGCCTTGGTCCCAAATAGAGGTGGGCTAAAAAGACCCAAAACAACAGCACCATAAGCAGCAATTGCAATAGTAACCATAATAGTTTTTAGTGAGAGTTATAATTTTTACATACACACATACATATGTGAATATAGACCTAAGATGATTTGATACCTTTTTACTCATGTTAGGAACACACTGATGTTCAATTTAAAAACACAAGGTTTAAAAAAATATCTACTATTCATTTGTACTTGGGTATTCATATACTTACTGTACTATGTTGCTCTGAGATTTGTTGTTTAGACTATAACTCTTTTAGCACACAAATGAGAGATTTATGGGCTTAACAAAAATTTCCAAAAAAAAATCTTTAAATCATCTAGTCTCTCCTTGCCACACCACCCTTAGTTGTTTCCATGCTATCCTTCTTACAAAACAACTTTTATCTGTAAAATGTATCGAACTGTGAGTCATGCTTTTAATCTCGGATTTTCAAAAGTACTTAAGTTTCTATCATTTCAATGCCAGCCATGACTTTTCAGTGAAAGTACTGTCTGGCTATAATGATCCAAACAAAAAAACACACTCTTGAAAATCTCAAAAAAAATATTAAAAAGATCTCAAAAACGAAATGATTTGTAGAAAGCGACTTACCCACTAAGCATGATCTCATATAATAACAACATTAAAAACATAGAGAAATAATTGTCTCCTGGAAAGAGGGAAACATAGCATGAACTTTTTCATAGAGGGTATATTCCTAGAAGCAACAGATGATAAGTAAATTTCATTAAACCACTTGTAAGAAATAGCTTTGAGTTTTACAGTTTGCTAGAATATGCCACAAAAAGATGTTTTGTGGCAAATTATGTTCACATTGTCGTTTCAGATGGGAGCTAGCTCCTCTTAAACATAAACATTTATGACAATTATTCAGGAACCTATTTTAACTTCTCATGACTTGTATAGCCAAAAAACTGAACAAATCCTGGAATTGTAAATTCTATTAGCACTCTATCTTGAGATAGTTTTCTTTTGCTTCCTCTGAAATGATTTCAAGATTCCTCATTTCTCCCTCCTATGTGTGATTCAATGAAAAACGGATTTACCTGGTCATATTCATTCTCATTATTTCTACATAAAATATTCCAATGTTTTAATGTATCTCTAAATGTATACAAGTCTAATCTCATATAATTTGAATAATCCAAAATTTTCACTTCCCAACATTTTCCTCACAAATGGCCAGCTGCCCCACATTGCTACATGATTCAACCACTAATATAAAATTGTAAATAAAGAAGAGCTAATTACACTAGAAAAGAGAATAAAGGGGCGCCTGGGTGGCTCAGTCAGTTAAGTGTCCAACTTTGGCTTAGGTCATGATCTCACAGTTTGTGAGTTTGAGCCCCACATCAGGCTCTGTGCTGACAGCTCAGAACCTGGAGCCTGCTTCAGATTCTGTGTCTCCCTCTTTTTCTGCCCCTACCCCTGCTCAATCTCTGTTTCTCTCCCTCTCAAAAATAAACAATAAAAATTTTTAAAAAGGGGCACCTGGGTGGCTCAGTCGGTTGAGCGTCTGACTTCAGCTCAGGTCATGATCTCACTGCTTGTTAGTTGGAGCCCATATGGGGCTCTGTGCTGACAGCTTAGAACCTGGAGCTGCTTTGGATTCTGTGTCTCCCCTCTCTCTGCCCTTCTCTAGCTCGCACTCTGCTCCCCTCCCTCCCTGCCTCCCTCCTTCCCTCTCGCTCTCTCTCAAAAATAAATAAAACATTGAAAAAAATTTTAAATAAAAATTAAAAAAAAAAAGAAAAGAGAATAAAGACCTTGAATGCCAAGTATTGAGAATGTCTATACAGTTAAAATAATTATAAGGTAGTTTTGACAAAAATTTACACAATAGGCAAAGAGAGCACAGGAAAATGATCTTCATGTATCTGAATATCTGGTATGTGACAAATATGTTATGTATCAGTGGATAAATATGTTATGTATCAGTGGATATTACAGGCTGAATCGGGTCCCGCACAAACCTCATATATTGAAGTCATAATCCACAGTGCCTCAGAATGTGAGCATATTTGGATATAGAGTCTTCACATAAATAATTAAGTTTGAATGAGGTCATGAAGGTGAACTCTAATCCAATACGACTGGGGTCCTTAAAGGAGAGAACATTTGGACACAGACATGTAAAGGGAAGGAAGATGATGTGTAGACACAGGAAGAATAGAACCATCCGCAAGGCAAAGAGAGTCTTGGAACAGATCTGACCTCACAGCATCAGAAGGAACCACTCCGTGCTGAGGCCTTACTCCAGGATTTCCACCTCCACAACTGTGAGAAAGCCAACAGCTGTGTCTACACTGCCCAGTATGTGGCACTTGGTTAAGGCAGCACGAGCAAACTAATTTCAGCGCTCTCCGGTAATTTGGGAGATTAGGGAAGGATCCTACTGGAGCAATTAATCTGTGAAAATGCAGGGCAGGATGTTGAAGCTCCGTGGAGGAATTTAGGCTCATTTAACCCAACTCCCTCATTATAGAAAGAAGAAAACTGTGGCCTTATACAGTTTGACTTGCTCTGTAATGCAGTGAATTATAAGTGTGGTTAGCCTGGATAACTAGTCTTCTACCCTGTGCACTCACAGGCTTTCTAGATTTCCACTGTGTATATTGTTCTCAGGAGTAAGAGGATTTGCCCAGATTCAATAGTAGGTATATATCTGGGTTCGGATTACAAGATAAGGATTCGCATAATTATAACCCTGGTTTCTTAATATTTATGTAAACAAATGGGCCTGTAGATACCCCTTTACATACATGTGGATGAAAATCTTCATGACAGATCATTTCAAGTAGAAAATAAGATAGGTACATATTCTGGATGTTTTCTTTTGGAACAATAAAAATGGAGATGCATAATTTTTAATGTTTATTCATTAGAGAGAGAGAGAGACAGAGACAGAAAGACAGAGGGAGAGGGGCAGAGAAAGAGGGGGACAGAGGATCTGAAGCAGGCTCTGCGCTGACAGCAGTGAGCCTGGTACAGGGTTCAAACCCATGAACCGTGAGATCATGACCTTAGCTGAAGTTGGATGCTCAACGGACTGAGCCACCCAAGTGCCCCAAATGCAATTCTGTCATGTGATTAAATATAATGTTCACACATTATATATTCGATAAGAGTTGACCATATTCAGGACTGTTGATTAAGTGAAATGAATAGGTGAAATAAACAATTCCATACATTAATGTGGGAATAATATGGCATTTACCACACTATATTTTAAAAAGCATAAGTAAATAGATGAATGGGTATGAAAACATTTATTCCAGACTTACTCATCATAAAATATATTGGAAACAACTTGAATTTTTCCCAGTAAAAGTAAACTAAATATCCATGCCAGGAATATTATGCTGCCATTAAAAGGGAAGACTAATGTTTACGTTTATTGTCCTAAAGTAATGTCCAAGAGATTTACATTAACTAATGAATCAAATTTAGGTAGATATTTTAAATGTTGATATCAATGTGCAGTTACATATTTGTATGAGCATGGCAAATGTAGTTGAATGACCCATACTTTGAAGGCACAGTTAACAAGTGAGATAGCATCATGGGATATATGGACTATATCCATAGTTTACGGCAGACAGAAATTATTCTGCTAATTAGACATGGTAAATTTAAGAAGTGACTAAACTTCATTCTTTTGGTATTTGGTGACACTGGGTCTATTTCTATAAACTGAAATAGTGAAAAAGATACAAGAGAGACTGAATGATTAAAAAAAGACCTGAATTTGATAACAAGAATCAACAAATATGCTCCTTTTTATTCATTTTAGATCGTTCCTTCCTGTAAGCATATATCTCTCTAAATTGTTTCCTATCTTTCTTTTATTGTATTTTACTTTGCATATAAATAATATCAGATTTACTGCAGAAAGACAAAACATAATATATTAAATGGGAGGATTTATTAGCCATATTAAAATTAGAAGAATGTTCAACATTTAATTTATTAAATAGAGGAGAGACACTTAGAGACACTGGCATTATTATATCCATGTTAAGACAGGCAATATTAAAAACACTTTTGAGATCCAAATTATTTTTTAATCAAAAGTTAGGAGTAGAAGCTGACTTCAAATGCAAAATAACAAGAAACAAAATTCGATTAGAAACAAATCCTTTTCAGGAGGGAAAGGTAAACTATGATCTGATTATATGGGTACAATTAAAATTAAAGACTGTTATGAGGCAATAATTTTCCTTACAACACTTTGCTATTTGTGGCTGGAGTTTAGGTATACACAGAGCACAAGGCTAATTCCAAAAAAAACTTTTACAGTTACTTACTTTCTTGAAAAAGGACAGAGACAGTAATAGTGAATTTACCTTACACTTGCTAAATTCTCTACTCTTTCCTTTGGGGTTTAATGCATATTGTGACAATCAAACACAAAGCTTTATCCTTACACGTATAAGGTTATAATCAACAGTAGTAGTGATTGATATATTTAACATTTTATTTAATTGTAATCCTAATTAATAAACATGCCATCAGTTACAATACTTGCTGAGTCCCATGATTAGACACCATAGGAAGCAACTTACAGGTATCAGTGGCTAATAACAGATTTCTGGAAGTATATTAATTTAAGTCTATTCCTGAGACAGTCTCACAATCACTGTTCAAAATAAGTGGCGTGTTGGAAAAATGCTGAAATTAGTCCAATTGCTTTAAGCAAATATGTACTGAAATATGTCAACATTTTTACACAAAGATATTTCCTATGTACAAAAAGGTATTAGCAGTTATAGTTTTCATGTGATGACTTTCATGGAAGCTCAGAGAGACATAGTTAAGTGATTTTTACAGATAGAAAAGAAGATAGGCCACTGGCTGGAGAGACAGAAACTTTAGCTCTAAACTCGCCCATTTTAGACAATGGAGACAATGTAGGGAGGGGTCTTCCTAGTAGCTAATCTGGCTCTTGAAACTGCATCAGAATGGACTTAAAATGCTACACAGAGGGGAAGGAGTTTCAAATGCGAGCTGCACATGTACCAGCAGTTTGACCTGGGTCAAAAATCTCATCTCTCTGAATCAGTTCCTCATTTATTATACAGGGAAAATAAGAATACTTATCCACAGGGCGATCATACACAGAGTGATTTTTTGAAGTTTAACTGAGGTAATCAGTGAGAAGAATCATCATTTTTTTTTTTTATTAACACAGTTATAAGATGTTTAAAAATAGGCTTTCTTAAACAAATATAAATGAATGTAACATAAAAATATACATATACATAATAGAGAATCTGTCCTCCTTACTGAGAGGAAGAAACAAAGTTGAAAGTTCAGAAACCCAAAATAGTTAAAATTTGTAGGATAAAATACTGGAGAAGGAGTCACACAGAGAAAAAGCTCAGGAGTTCCAGAGAAAGGTAGACTTGAGCCCTGGTCTCAGTGCAGACATAACTGATTCTTGATATCCACATACATACTTTCCATGGATGTGGAAAGAACCATTGGAAAAGATGAGAAATAATGCCAATGAACATCACACAAGCCTGGAAATATTCCCTCTCCCCATCAGACAGAAACAAAAGTCCTTGCAAGCCAAGGCACATTGGGGAGAGACTTAAAACTCTCCATCTTAATGGTGTAACAAAATTAATCCTAGATTAAATAAAGCTGCTTCAAACTTCCCCTAAAAATCACAAAAGCAATTTCAAAAGAATATAACTGATGCTCACTAGTGTAACTGTAGTTTGAGGACAAAACTCAACGGTATTTTCAGGAATATAACAAAATCCATCACCTGATTATCTAAAAACACAAAGTTTGGCAACCAATAAAAAAAATCACCAGGAACAAAAAAACAGCAGGAAATTATGACCAATAGAAAAAAAGAAAAGAGGAAATAATCAATAAAAACAGACCATGAATTGACACAGAAAATAAACATAACAGACATGATGGTTAAGCAGCCGACTTCAGCTAAGGTCATGATCTCAACAGTTCATGGGTTTGAGCCCCAAGTTGGGCTCTCTGCTGACACTTCAGAGCCTGGAGCCTGCTTTGGATTCTGTCTCCTTTCTCTGCCCCCGCCCACTTAAGGGAGACTCTCTGTCTCTCAAAAATAAATAAATGAAAACAAAAGAAAATATAAAAGAAAACTACAGTATCTAGGGATGTCTAGATGACTCAGTCAGTTAAGCATCTGACTCTTGATTTCCACTCAAGTCATGATCAGTCATGGCGAGGAGACTGAGCCCTGTGTTGGGCCCCGTGAAGAAGACATACAGCCTTCTTGGGATTCTCTCTCTCCTTCTTTTCTGCCCTTCCCCTGCTTCTTTCTTTCTTTCTTTCTTTCTTTCTTTCTTTCTTTCTTTCTCTCTCTCTCTCAAAATAAATAAACTTTTTTTTTTAATTAACAGTATCTAGCATCAATAGCAGATTCAATAACACAGAGGAAAGGTCAATGAATTTGAATGTCCAGCAACAGAAATTACCCAAAACGACTCAGAGACAAAAACAAACCTGGAAAGATCTGCAGACAGAATCAATGACCCACAAGATGACATCAAGTGGTCTAATATATGTGCAACTGAATTCCCAGGAGGAGGAAGGTGATCAGAAAGTACTGAAGAATCAATAGTCTCAAATTTTCCAAATATGACAAAAAATAAAAACACAAAATGCCAAAATCTCAATTGATTAGAAAATTCCTTAAGAAAAAAAAGACAAGAAAAACTAAAGCACATTCTAATTTAACACCGAGTTGTCAAAAAACAATAATAAAGAGAATTTTAAGAGCAGGCAGAGAATAAACACATGATGTACACAGGAACGAGACAAGACAAGAACAGCATGCGATATAAGCTAGGTGACAGTGGAAGGTCATGATTAAGCAAAAACAATGACAATGTATTTGTTTCTGTTTAAAAGATATGTACAAGTAAATTACATGTTACTAGTACAAAGGACAAGAGGAAGCCAATAGAATAGTGCTGTAAGGTCCTCATATTTTAAGGGGTGTATTGTTATTATTTTTAAAGTTCAGCTGTGATAAATTTATTACAATATCTACAGTACTAATCCAAACAAAAACAGAGAGGTATAACTAATAAGCCAGACTGGAATGAAAATAAATCACAAAAAAACAATAAGATAGTATCATATCAATAATCAAAAAATATAATTTAAAAAGAAAGAAATTTCAAACTGGAAGAAAAAGATCAAGGCCCACCTTTATGTTGCCTTCAAAAAATCCACTTTAAATAGAGGCACAAATAAGTGAAAAAGAACAGCCAAGTTTTCCTTCAATAGGTGAGCAGATGAATAAACAGTGGTCCATCCAGATCATGGAATATTATTCTGTGCTAAACCAGAAAGGAGCCATCACACCAGGAAAAGACATGAAGAACCTTAAATGCATAGCACTAAGTAAAATAAGTCAATCTAAAAAGGCTGTATTAGTCCAACTATAAGACATCCTGGAAAAGGCAAAACTACAGAGACAGTAAAAAAAAAATGGGGATTCTTAGGGTGACTGGGTGGCTTCATCTAAGTGTCTGACTCTTGATTTCGGCTCAGGTCATCATCTCACATTCGTGAGTATGAGCCCCACATTGGGTTCTGCGCTGGTAACGTGGAGCCTGCTCGGGATTCTCTCTTTCCCTTTCTCTGCCCCTCCCCCACTCATGCTCGCTCACTCACTCTTTTAAAAATAAATAAATGAACTTAAAAAAAATTTGCTTCTTAATGTCCAGTGGAGGGAGTTGAGGGAGGGTAGGTGAATAGGCACAGGATAGAGGACCTGGAGGGTAGTGAAATGTTCTGTTTGATATCATAATGGTGGATTAGTGTCATTAGACATTTGCCACATAAGAATTCTAAATATGTATGCACTTAAAAATATGAGGCCAAAATACAAGAAGCTAAAACTGATAAAACTGTATAGAGAAATGGGCAAATTAACAGTTATATTTGTTGTGTGAATACACCTCTCTTAATAATAGATAGAACCAGCACAGAGAAAACCATTAAGGATATGGAAGACTTAAACAACACTATCAACTAACTTGACCCAGTTAACATTCACAAAACCTTCCGTTCATCAACTGTACAAAAACATGCATGTGTATGGGGAATATTTATCATGAGAAAACATTCTGCATCATAAAACGAATCTCAGTAAATTTAAAAGATCCCATCATCCAAAGTTTGTCCTCTGACCATATGGAATTAAATTAGAAGCCTGTAATTGACAAACAGTTGGGGCGCCTGAGTGGCTCAGTCAGTTGAGGGTCAGACTCTTGATTTCGGCTCAGGTTATGAACCCAGGGTTGTAAGATGGAGACCGGCTCAGCGTGGAGCCTGCTTGAGATTCGATCTCTCTCTCCCTTTGCCCCTCTCCCTGCCACTCACACACACACACACACACACACACACACACACACACACACACACACACACTCTCTCTCTCTCTCTCTCTCAAATTAAAAAAAAAAAAATAGAAAACCTCCAAATATTTTGAAACAAAACACTTCTGAATAACTTATGGGTCAAACAATAGATGAAACACATTTTAAAACTGTGATTTGTAAAATCAGAATGTTTTATTTCAAAAACTGTTTTTTCAAAATAATGATTTAGCCATTATTTTCTTTGAGATACCAATAAAGTGAAGAAAGCAATTTATAAAAACAGTTGATAAATGGTTAGAAAGTATTTCAATTAATGCTTAGAAATGACTCAAGAAACTGCATTAGTTATTCTGTAACCTAGGCTGGGCAACTGATGCTCAGAGATGTGCTGCATATACCCAGTCACCCATACGCACCAAATTCACGGTCTCCCAGAATGCCCCACTGGATGAACTAAGTATTCTGGACTATTTTTATCCTCCTCCCTCACCAACTTAGAATTCTATCTCCTTTTCCTCAATGTTCTGTCTATACCAACACCTCTAGTGTCCTAATTTGTTTACCTGAGGATGTGACATGCTCACGCCTATGCAAGTTACAAATTTTGTTTCACCTTGTTGAAAGGGAGCAGGCTGAAGGAATTAATTCATCATTTAAACTATCCTCTCATTGACATTTAAGCACTAAAAAAGATGTCAGTGAATATCCTTTCAAAGTTGTGCATTTTTTGGATGATCTCCTAGTATCTCTTTATTTATTTTACTCTGGGAAAGAGAAGCCATTCTTGGACACCAGGACAGGAAGTAATCTCACCTAGCACAGGAAGTACACCATGCCCAGCACAGGAAATACACCACGCCCAGCACAGGAATTACACTACATCCAGGGGCCAAAACTGGGGGGATTAAATATCTTTTAACCCTTGGAATTAGTCCAGGAGAATGTCTTTTCTCCATTTTTATAGTGATATATAAAGTGGAACATTGGACACACATGCACAAAGTAGTTATGTTATCTTGGTCAGCACCTGAGCTTCTCTGGTATTTCTCCAGGAGTAAAACTGAGATATTAAACAAACGAACAAACCTCAACACATCCAGACCTAGCAGGCTAAATCAACAATAAACATCATTTCACCTGTGAAATTGTATATTATTCATGGTTTTAAATTCTATACGAAACCAGAGGATACAAGAGAAAAACTTTACGTCCAGATCAATACTGCTTTCATATGGTGAACTTAACAGAAATTTACAAAAAAATATTTATGTTGGCATCAATTTCTGATTTTTGTGCCCTAAAGCAACCATGTTATGGTTACATTTATATGTTGAATATTAAAACTTTAATTTATTCACTATTTTTCCACACTATCTTGTATATGTTGAATGTAAAGATTGTGTGTGTACACACACACACACACACACACACACACACACACGATATAGTTACTGATTTGTTAAAAAATAATTTAAAAAACCAAACTATGGTAACGTACTATTTTTAAAGCTATCCATCTGAACAACTTTACTGATTTGGGGAAATATTTTATTGAGTAAAATCTTGGCGTACTCAAATACAGTGCATTCAAATGTGATCTAATGTTTAAAAGTGAATATTCTTCCCAGAATTATAAATGTTAGTGGTGATGCAAAGATCAGCAAGGGTAAGATTTACTCATCTTCTGAGTCAAGAATTATTGCTGTTACCTATACAGGAAGCTTAACTAGACTGTTCTTGGGTCTTGACTTTGTTTCAGGCAATGTATTGAGGCCAAGGCTGGCTGTCTTCCCTCCCTCTCTCCCATACCCTCCTATCTTCCCTTTCCCTTTTATCCTCCCTCCCTTTGTCTCTTCTCCTCCCTCCCTTTGTCTCGTCTTCCTTCCTTCCTTCCTTCTCTTTCTTTGTTTTTCAAGCTCAGTCCTCAGTTTCTAATAGATTTTGTGAGCTCACTCATATCTTTCCCAAATTCCTTTTTTCTGTTTAATTAGACAGAATAAGTATCTGTTATTTTTAAGAAAGGAAGAATCATGGCTGGTACATAAACTCGTTAGTTTGAGAGCTTATTCAAATGACTTGTATAAACAACATCAAGGTGCTGTGGTTTATTATCCAGAATCTCCATTAAATACTAAATTATAATTAAAATATTAAACTAAATTATAGTAGAATCTACAATTAAATATTACAATATCAAGAGTTTGCAACCTGCTCTGGAAAAATACAGTGAAGTTTCTCTTAAAGCCAACAGTACCTTATTTCTAGTAAAATTATTAATTTGTTTACTAAAACAATATAAATACCAAAAACAATGGGATTTAGGAGAGGAAAATAAAATTTAAAGAAGTTTAAACACATAAAATTATTAGTTATAAAAAATTTCAAACTGTTAAATACTTAACTTGCAAAAGCTTATCTAGGGTATAGTTATGTTAAAGTGATGCAAAATATTTTTAAATACAAAAAACAGCAATTTAAACCCTTAATTTTAAAGTAATTTTTAATTTTTTAATGTTTATTTATTTTTAACAGAGAGAGAGAGAGAGAGCATGAATGGGAGAGGGGCAGAGACAGAGGGAGACACAGAATCTGAAGCAGGCTCCAGGCTCTGAGCTGTCAGCACAGAACCCAACGCAGGGCTCGAACCCACAGACCGCGAGATCATGACCTGAGCCGAAGTTGGATGCCCAACTGACTGAGCCACCCAGGTGCCCCAGTAATTTTTGATATGAATGTAATCTTGTCTCTCTAGATCCCCTGTGTATAAGTCCCACAAAAAATGAGAATTGTTTCTCTATGTTCAAATAAGAAAAAAAAAAAGAACATTTCCTTTGCAAATTCAACAGTGCATCCCTTTGCATGCTGAAGGCATTTCCAAGTGCTTTTCTACCTTTGATACATTGATGACAGTATGCTGGCAGATTAAAATTTTAAAAATGCAGAAAAAAATTCAATATTTTGAAATATTTGTGTGTACCTGTTTTTGATTTATACTCCTCTCAATATACTTTTCTTCTGTGACTAAATATATCAGTAATAGAGTATACTCTTGAGACACACCTCACAACAGAAGTAAAATGAGCACCTAGCATTAAATAAGTGCTTCAGAAGAGAAAATAAGTGGGTTTTCTACGGGTTTCTAAATGGAGTGACAAAATCAAATCAGTTCCACAGTGCTACTTAATTCATAAAGAAGCATGCTTTTTATGTAGAGAAAAGAAAACTGCGTTCCAAGATACAGTCTTAATTCAATGACAAATGTAATGTCATTATCTCTGTGGGTTGCAGTAATATTGGTTACTTAATTAGCATTATTTTCTTCAATAGTCCTTAACATTTACTGACCTGAATGTTACCAGGGTAAATCAATGTTATTGATGATCTTTACCTTTCACAATGTACAGCAACGTTTGCTGCCTGGAAGCTGTCAACAATGCAGCTTTCTGGGTTTTCTTTCTTTCTTTCTTTCTTTCTTTCTTTCTTTCTTTCTTTCTTTCTTTCTTTCTTTCTTTCTCTCTCTCTTTCTTTCTTTCTTCTGCTTCTTTTTTTTTAAATGGTTCTTTGCTAAATAAAACCTTAGGTTGTAAGTAGTAACACCTGGCTTCTATTGGTAAGCCTCCACACTTCTGAATGGTGTGAATAGAATTTTATCTTATCTAAATTCGGAAATATTAGTATTTCCCATATATAAAGGTTCTGAAGAACACTGTGAAAAAATGAACACATCAGATGAATAATATGTGACCCTATCTCTGAATTTTTGTAATGTTTTACAAACAACTAAAGAATATCACAGCCTATAGTTTAACAATGTTTATTCAGCATGTCAAGTTTGAAAGGAGATATTATTTACAAAAACTTGAGAATCTATTTAAAGTTAATGATGTTTCATTAATCTTAAATCTAAGGACAGGAATCAACAAAAATAAATAAAAATAATAAGACCTTACTACAAAAAAAAAGACTAAAACTATATAGGATAGCCGCCCAATTAGATATAAAAGAATGAAGAATTTCTTTCTGCTGATTAACACCAACAAAAATAAGAATGTGATAAATATCATTCGCATCTGTGGAACTGTTAAAATAGCAGGGGATGTGGGGCACCTGGAGGGCTCAGCTGGGTAACTGGCTGGCTCATGATTTCGGCTCAGGTCATGATCTCACTGTTCATGGAATTGAGCCCCGCATCAGGCTCCACGCTGATAGCATGGAGCCTGTTTGGGATTCTCTCAAAATAAATAAGTAAACTTTATTTAAAAAAAACAAAAAAAATACAAAAAACAAAACAAGAGCACAGGATGAAAGGAAGCCTAAGTGAATAATTTCTAGAGACAGGAGTTTTCAGATAAGAATATGTGTGTCTTGGGATCAGATCCTGAGCCTGCCTGAGGTCAGACTGAGAAGTCGTGCCAGAAACCTGAGGCTTTGCTCACTGAAGCCAGGCCAGCCACACTACTAACCACGGCATAGAGTCCAGCAGATGGACTGGAATCTGGAAGTTTCTGAAACACATCTGTTACTTCCTCAGCCTGACAACTCCCCTGCCAGCCCAGTTCTATGAACACACCCATACGTACACAACGTGTGTGAGAAACGTGCCGTGAAGACAGTGCTGAACTACAGAAAAGACTCAGTCTCATAAATTCCCATGGTTCCCAGAACCTAAACTTGCAGTGGTTGAATCCAAATTTTAAAGTGACGTCTTGTCCTGTCCAAAACTCAGAATCCAAGAAAATCAGAGATCAGAGATCTAGCTAAAGCTAGAGAAGCACAGTACTTGGTAAGTGGGGTGGTGCAAAACTTAGGAAAACTCTATCTTGTACAAGAAGTGGGCTGGTCCTTGATACATTCAGAATGGGTGAAATATAAATAATTATTTCCTTAACTTCATTACCAGATTCAGAAATATGGGAAATCAATTCACTGGTGGGGGAAAAACAAAGCAACAGTATACCACAACATTTTATATAAAATATTATAAATATTCATATAAATATTTATGTATTAATAATTATGCATATATTAAATGAATGCATTATGTGTATATGTTATACATGTGCATATATGTACCTGTGTATGTATGTATGTGTCTATGTATATACATATTTATGCTATATACATTCAGCATTGTATTCTGGTCATCTATTTCTACAAATGAATATACCTCAATTATAATAGTGTGTTTTAAGACAATTTGCTAAATTTACTACAGTGTGCTTCAAAATTTGATGCAAAGCTCTAAAATTCTATAATAGTATAAAATAAATAATTCCAGAATAAATTTAGCATAAGTTTTACATGGTCTTTACATGAATAGCTACTAAATGCTGCTGAGAGATATTAAAGAAAACCTAAATAAATAGAGATGGACTAGAAACACATATTGAAAAACAATGTTTTGAAAATGACAATCAATTCAATTTATAAATTCAGTGCAATCCC
The DNA here is from genome assembly GCF_024362965.1 of Panthera pardus. Classification (NCBI taxonomy): domain Eukaryota; kingdom Metazoa; phylum Chordata; class Mammalia; order Carnivora; family Felidae; genus Panthera; species Panthera pardus. The sequence continues at coordinate 81,863,969 of NW_026526710.1, read as the reverse complement.
AATCCAATACTAGCATTTTTTTTTTTTGAAAAATTGACAGGTCAATTTTTTGCATTACATGGCAAGAAAAAATTCTATATTAGTCAACTGTCTTGGAAAATAACAAACTTAGAAGAATTATATGATATGGTTTTTTGTTATTAAAAACATATAACATTAAATTTACCATCTTAACCTTTTTTAGTATACAGTACAGTAATATTAACTGTAGGCACATTGTTGTGCAACAAACCTCTAGAACTTTTTTACTATATAAAACTGAGGGACACCTGGGTGGTTCAGTCAGTTAAGCGACAGATTTCAGCTCAGGTCATGATCTCATGGTTTGGGAGTTTGAGCCCTGCGTCAGGCTCTGCCACTCACAGCTCAGAGCCTGGAGCCCATTTTGGATTCTGTGCCTCTCTCTCTGCCCCTCCCCTGCTCATGCTCTCTCTTTCCTTCGAAAATAAATAAACATTTTTTTTTTTCCATGCAAAACTGAAACTCTATATCTAGTGACCAATACCTCTCCTTTTCTTCTCCCCACCCCCAAGCCCCCATATTATTCTACTCTTTTTTCTAAAAGTTTTAGATATTTCCTATAAGTGAATCAAGCAGTATCTGTCTTTTTATGACTAGATTATTTCACTTTGCCTACAGAGTGCTTAAGATTCACCCATACTGTAACACAAGATAGGATCTCCTTCTTTTTTAAGCCTGAATAACAGTCCGTTGTCTGTATTTAAACCACATTTTCCTTATTCATTCATCTATTAATGGTAGAATAAAGGAGAAAAACATACAATCATCTCAATAAGCACAATAAGCATTGAAAAATCTGTCATTTTCATGATATAAATTCAATAAAATAAGAACAGAAGATAAACTTTCTAACCTCATTAATAAAAAAAAAATATAGCTAATATCAAACAACATAAAAGTAAATAAAAGTAACACTACATGTGTTTAACATTGTGCTAGAGGGTTCTAGTCAGTGCAATCAAGCAATGAAAACCAACAGTAGACTAAAAGTAAACCAGGTGGAAAGGAATGTGATAGCATGATTGTATATGCAGAAAACTGTGAAGAATCAAAAAAGAAAAATATCTGATAAAAAGGAGTGCAGTTTGCCATGATACTGCATTCAACATCAAAATACAAACCTCAATTTTATTTTTATCTTCTAAAAAAAGAGCACAGAAAATAGGTTTTTAAATTATATTCCATTTCCAATAACATGAAAATACCTAGAAACACTAGCCTTAGAAACACTTTGGAATATATTCAACAAATCTTTTACAAGACTTGAACCTAAAAATTTCAAATATTGCAAAGGGTAATTAGATAGCTAAATATGGAAATAAGTTATGTTCATGAATGGGAAGATTGGATATTTTTAAGATTTTAAATTTGATCTATAAATTCAATGTAAAGCCAACCAACATTGATAGGAGAGTTTTATAAAATTACTGACAGGCTTATTTTATTTTTTTTTTATTTTTTAATGCTTTACTTTTGAGAGAGAGAGAGTGTGAGTGGGGTGGGATAGAGAGAGAAAGAGACGCAAAATCCAAAGCAGGCTCCAGGTTCTGAGCTGTCAGCACAGCGCTGGATGCAGGACTCAAACTCACAGACCGTGAGATCATGACCTGAGCTGAAGTTGAACACTTACCCAACTGACCCACCCAGGCACCCCTTGACAGGCTTATTTTAAAATTCAAATGGAAAGGCAGACAACATACTACATAAACAATTGTAAGCGAGAAGAACATATGTAGATAGCTTAGGCAATTTGACCTTAACATTTAGTATAAATTTATTGCTTTCAAAACACTAATGGAATAAATTAGACATTCTAAAAATCAACCACAAAATTCGATGGCCAATAGATTTTTGAGAGATGCACCCAAGTAATTAAATGAAAAAAGATGTTTTTTTAATCAAATATTCCTGGAACAACTGTGTGTCTGTTAAAGGGAAATAAACAATAAACAAAAACACTGATCTCACATCATACACATAAATATACACATAAGTAATTCAAAATGGTTCATTGTACTAAATGTAAGAGCTAATCCATTAAACTTTACCTAACATTGACTGGGTGGTTTCTTAAACAAGAAAAAAAAAGCCTATCTACAAAAAATATTTAAGATGTGTTTCATAAGTATTTAGAAAAATCTTTTCTATTTTTTTTGAAAGACATAGTTACAAAAAGCTTATATGCAAAAGATAGACAAAAAATGCAAAACATCTATCAAAGGACTACTAACCAGTAGATATAAAGAACACTTAATATGAAATAGTAAGAAAACAATCCATATAAAACAATGTCCAAAATATTTGAACACTGAAAAATATATACAAATGCCACTAAGCACATGAAGAGATATTAAAACATCATTTGGCATCGGAGACATGCAAACTAAAACCACAATGTGATATACTACTCACTGGAACTGCTCAGTTTCAAAAAACTGACAATACCAAGTGTAGGCTACAATGCAGAGCGCCGTTGATATTAGTTGGAAAACAGAATGGCACAGCCACTTTGGAAATAGTACAGAAATGTCACAAATTTTAACATTCACTTACTACCTGGCCCAGAAATTCTACTTTTAAGTTATTACCCGAGAGAAAAAAAGAAAACAAGTATGTGCTCATGCAAAGATGACTGGGTAAATATTTATAACAACATTGTTCTAAATTGCCACAAGTTGGAAAAACCAAAAATGCCCAACAACTGTCTAGTGTATAGGTAGTTGGAGTTTACCATATTACATAGTATTAATCAGAAATACAAATGAATGAGATATTAATACAGAGAATAACATTATCCTAATGGGGAAAAGCCAAACACAAAAGACTATGTAAAGTGTGCTTAAATTTATATGGAAGCCTAAGAAAGAAAAATCTGTGATAACAGAAAGTAAATCAGTAGTTTCTTGGATCAGGGGAAGATTGCCTGCAAAACTGAACAAAGAAGCATTTAGAATAAAGAAACTTGGTGTATTCTCTGAATATTGTAATGGCTGCCTACGTACAATTACCAAAACTCAAGAAACTACCTTTTAAATTAGTATATTGGATTGAATGTAAATAAAATCTTAGCAAAACTCAATGCATGAATTAATAAAGGAGTAAAGGCCATACAGAAAGTACTGGATCAAATCTCAAAGAACTGCTCTCCTCCCATTGGCATGGATTTCTTAACTTATTTGAGCTTAAAAGTATTGAGAGAGATACACCAACAAAAAGACAGGGAAACCAGATTCTCTGTCATGCCTCACCCACTAGAGAATAAATCTCCATCATTCATTTGACTTTGTGATCATCAAAGGCTCAAACCATGACACAAAATCCTCATTAGCTCATTAATTAATGATGGATAAGGGAACCAGTAAAGTGCTATAATCAGTTCCAGGAGCATTCTGGAAGCTGGGACATTAATAGAGGGATAGGATTGCTGGGGTGATTAGAGAAAAAAATAACTGATGTAAACAGGGCTACAAACCACAGTTTCTGGAATTATTTGGCCCTCTGGACTGAAGACATTTGCATCACTACTGAAATACACACACACACACACACACACACACACACACACACACACACGGTGATCTGTAATGTCACTAACCATGGCACATTTAATCAACAGTGGATACTGAATGAATTAATTATGCCTTTGAACTTAATGAACTTAATCCTCAGATAGTCTTTCCACTTGTATTATGTTGAATGGGTATGATACTCCTTTCCAGTTACAAATATGCTGAGAGTAAGGTTGTTATTTTAACTAGCCAACAATACAAAAAACAAACAAACAGAGCAAAACAAAACAACAGTCCTTCACACAGGTTTATCTATCAAAAGGCAACATTATTATTTGAAAACGTTTACCTTAGTTTGTCACAACCTTCCCTTACCCCACTACGGAAAGGAAGTGAGTACTTTGATCATTTATTTTTTAACAAATTTCCCATATTCTATTTTTAACGTCATAATTGCACCTAAATTATATGGGGATAAAAATGACCTGAAATTGTACAATCTGTCAACCAGGAAATGGGTGTAGCTCAGGAACTGTTTTCTTTTTTTGAATGTCTAATTTTAATTTATGTTAAAATATCAACTAGTTTTAACTACATGTTTAATAGGAAAGAAGAAAAAGGATGATATTTTTCCTATATTTTTTCCCTTTAGGCCATCTCTTTAATCTTAGGAAGCTTTAATTTTTTTATTAAGCCAACTATGTTAGCCGTTATATACATAGAGAAGCTGGACATTATTTCTGAAGTTTTAACAAGAAAGCAATTCCATGTTTTGACCCTGAGAGAATAATCTGACAGACATCCACCCTCCTCCCCCATCACTGGCCTATTGAGGGCACGCATCTTTCCTCTGAAAAAGAAAGATGACTGCAACAGCAAAACAACAAAATGTCGGTCGTCAACAAAACTAAAATATTTTTGTTCATTGTTTTGTCAGCCTTAAAATTCTTCTAAGTATAAATATTCTGCCATATACTTGAAATGGAGCACAGGAACACAAAGTATTTTTTTTTTGTCATGTAGGGAGGGCTCTCAGCACGTTGGCATCAATGTCAAATACCTCAAGTATGAAATGGAACATTAATTTTCATTTACACCTGTTTGGAGGAAATACTAGGATTCACTTTATGGTCCCCAGTACAGAATTCTATAAATTTAGTAGGCTTGAGAAAGTAGTGGGGACATATGTTCGTGGTTAAATTGTATAAAACTATTGTTTTCTCTAAAGGAGGAGTAATGGTTATATTTGACTCATGTTGTTGTAATAACTAGATGAGCTAATACCCTGACCACAGGTGAACCAGCTTCTCCAGGAAATCAGGAGGGTTAAAAGAAAACTTATCAGACTATTGTTTCCATTGAAAAATAAGAGGGCAGACATGGTTCCCCCCACGAACAGAGAGAAGAAAAGAAGGGCAGGAAAAGGAGATGAGGCCAACAAGCACACTGGAGAACAAACATAGAAGAGTGGATAGAGTGACAGGCAAAATCAGACACTTTCTCGGTCCCTGGAAATCTATTTCCTTCTGAGGCAAGTGGCTCTTCTGGTATTAGATCTACGGACTGTTTTCTACGTCCCTTGTGTTCAGGACACTTTAAATATATATAATAACATGTACATTAACCTATTATTAATATATGAGTATATATTAAAGCCTATGTAATATACATTAATGATACATTATAATATATAATTAGATTTATTAATATTTTATCAATGTTACCTAATTATATATCAATATATAATTACACATATGTAATTGTAAACTAATTAAAGATAAAAATTTAGGTTTTAAATTCTATATTTTAGGTGAGTAGTATTTCACTCAAATATAAGAAATATGTATACTAATAAATTGAATTACTTAGAAGTATGGTTAATCTGTTGGGATAATGAATTCTCACCATAAGAAAATAAGGAAATGGATGTCTACTTTTTGTTTTCCTTTTAAATGACATGACACATCATAAATTTGTTGTTAGGTCTTATGTTCATGGGGTAGAACATAGTTTGCTTGCAAATTCCCGAGTATGATTGTGATAGCTCCCAAACTTCTGAATATAGAGCAACAATAGAATAGAGAAAGTTAAGAAATGTTGACTATTGGGATTAGCCACTCTAACCTGAAGATAGACTAATCACTTGTCATGCTTGAATAAGATCTACATATTAAACATCTCCCATGTGTTTCTTTTTGACTTCACTTGAACATATTTCTGACTTTTTGTATCGTTAGGGATATTTAAGAATAAGGGATATTGTTCAGTAGACAGTAAAATAAAATTTACAAAACAAAACTCAGAAGGACTAGCACATCAATAAAAATGATATATATGCGGTTAAACCACATTAAAGAGTGAAATAGCACATATGTACTTTCTTATTGATCCTTCTTTTTCTCAGAAATGATGAGTAGGGTAAAGGAGGGGAGTGCGTTGGGACGTTTCAGTGCATATGAGGAAAGGTTTAACAAATTGGGGAATGTTGCATAGTTCATGAGAAATCACATCAGGAAAAGAGCAAATAATAGAAAACATAAGCAGCAATGAAGGAGCAGGGAAAAAAGAGAAAGGAGTGTTAGTTAAGGCAAGATAATCCTCTTAACAGGAAGTAAGTATGGCTTCTCATATACGTGGAGAATTTGTGACTGTGCGAAGTATAAATTCATGTTTCATTACTGAATTTCTCCACAGCATTATTGTCATTGTAAGATAACAAAGTTTCTCACATAACATACTTCACATGCAATCTTGCAGGTGTACATTCTTTAGGGTCTGTGTACAATTTTCAGTCGCAATTAAATGTGAGAAATATTCAGTCATCTGTAGTGTTTTCACTGAATTCACACTCATCTGTTCATATTGCAGAGAGATGTCCACTACCTGAGATCTAATAAAACGAGAACATACACTTTTTTTTTCTTTTGCATTATTTTTACCATGACTTTTAAGTTCTTAGCCTCTCTTTCTGGAGACACGTGCATAAATACAAATACATGGACAAGCACATTTTTGATCTTGCACAATATAAATTTTAACCTCCTTTGATTTTAAGCTTTTTGACATCAGCATGTATGATAGTAGAAAAGATTATTTTACTAAAATGGTGAGATATAACATCAAATTATTACTCATGACCACCATATATTATTTAAAAAGGACAGTAGTTGGCAATGGCAAATTGTATTAAATTCATTCGTTAAATGTATATTTTACTATTCTGATTCTTAGAACAGATTTCTTTCTCAAACATTTACTACCATGTTCTATCAGTCCACCATATTATACCTGAGAAGGACTGCAATGTCTAACAGGTGTTTTTATGTCTTTTAACAGTATGCACGGTGAAGTATTTTTATGTCCATGACCTCATTTGGTCTACAACTCAGGAACACAGAGTAGATGAATTGCGAGTTCAACCAGGCTTCTTTCACAAAATTACAGACAATATATCTAGTAAATGATGACATCAGAGTTAAACCTATTGCCTAGAACTTTTAGAAATAACATCGTGCTACCTTAAAAAAAAAGGTCAATTCAGAATACATTGTTTAAGAAACTGATAGAAGAGCAAAGCATCATAACTATCAAAAAAAAAAAAAAGAAAAAAAGAAAAAGTATAAAGAAAACAGAAAAGGGTCCAAAGAACCAAGCAGCATAGGAAATGACTTGTTTGAGTTCTACTACGGAAAGCAACAAAGACTAATAACCTGACATGGTATTATTTGTCAAGGAGACCCACTAGACACTTAGCGGCAGGTTGATTATATATTTCCACTGAAAAGGGGGCAATGGTATTTACTGATAAAGGTGACCACCTATTTCAGATGTGGTCTTGATTTATTTATTGGCTCACAGAATCTTGTGCAGCATCATCATCCAAGAGCTCAAAGAGTCTAAATCACCAACATAGGATAATGTATAACATTTTCTTTGACCCAGAAGCCCACAGAGTAATGCCATGACCATGTGATCCATTGGTCCTACCAATATTACATCATCCAGAAGCGAATAGTTTATGGAATGTCCTTTTAAATGAGAAGAACAGACACATGGATATTGATTTCTAAGTACTTTGTTCCACTTGAATCCATCATGGCTCAATGGGGAGATAGTTGATTCCCAGGCAGGGAATAGGAAAGTACAAGATGATCCATAAACTTTTTTTTTTTTTTGCCATATAGGAAAAAAAATGCACAAAAAATGATGAGTATGTGTCCAAAGGCCCTGGAACTAGCTTGAGGGAAGCTATGCTGGTCCAACTAGAAGAATACAAGTATCAAAGTGAATAATGAAAAAACAAATGAAAAAACAAATGAATGAGAGCTTTGGATTACAGCACACTGAATAAAATATAAGTCCATGTATACAACCATAATATAAATAACAAATTTTAAAACTAACTTAATGGGATAAAGAGAAAGCTCCCTCTTGAAGTGAATGCCTGTAAATAAAAGTAAAAGTAATGATGGAAAGAGATCATCACAAGTCGTACTTTGGCTATCACCCTAACAGTAATGATACAAGTGGCATGTTTAATAGAAGCCAAGACAGTTGGCAAGTTGATGCTAAGTATAATGGCCTACTGTCAGAATACCCCTCCAGACCAAAGTGGGAAAGAAGGAACACGGTGAATTTATATTGATGAAAATGTGGCAGACACCAACTTGCCCAGGTAAATAATTTTAAAATCAGCAAAGGATAGGTCAATGTAGTGTACCTACTAGTGTGATGTGCCCAGAAGAGCATATCATCATTTAAGTATATATTCCTGCCAAGAATGAGTGACCAGAGTCTGATCAAAAGAACATTTCAGATGAGCAAATGTGAGGACCATCCTACAGAATGAAAAATCCACACTCATAAAGACTGTCAAAGACGGGGCACCTGGGTGGCTTAGTCAGTTAAGTCTCTCACTCTTGATTTCAGCTCAGGTCATAATCTCATGGTCCTAAGATTGAGCTGCGCTGTCAGTGCAGAGCCTGCTTAGGATTCTCTCTCTCCCTCTCTCTCTCTCTCTCAATAAATAAACAAACAAACTTTAAAACAACTGTCAAAGATAAGAGGGAGGGAAGGACTGTTCTAGATTTAGGGCCACTGATAGTTAAGACAAATAAAACGTGTGTTCCAGAATAAAGTCCTGTAAGAGAAAATGAAACGTTGCCAAGTGAGCAAAATTTAAGTGAGAATGTTGGTTCAATTGTAGCATTTTGTCAGTTTATTTTCTGCATGAGTGGGTTGTGTGATGTCAATAATTGAGAGTGCTCATGTTTGGGGAGGATTCATATCAGAGGACTTAGAGCTGATGGGGCAGTATGGTGTATGTGTGTGCAGAAAAAGTAAAGGAACAATGTGATGAACTATTACCAGTTGGGAAGTTGGTGAGAAAGATGTGGCATTCTTTGATTCTTTGCACTGTTCTTGCAACTTTTGTATAGGTTTGAAACAATTTTGAAACAAAAAGTAATATAAATTGTTTTGCACCAAGAGGTCAAACCAAAAATTAAGTTAAATTCACATGGAAGGAACGAAAGAAGGAAGGGAGGAAGGAAGGGAGGAAGGAAGGAAGGAAGGAAGGAAGGAAGGAAGGAAGGAAAGAGAGAGAGGGAGGGAGGAAGGGAGGAAGGAAGGAAGAAGGGAGGGAGGGAGGAAGGAGGGAGGGAGGGAGGAAGGGAGGAAAGAAGGAAAAGAAAGAAAAAGAAAGAAAGAAAGAGAGAGAGAGAGAGAGAAAGAAAGAAAGAAAGAAAGAAAGAAAGAAAGAAAGAAAGAAAGAAAGAAAGAAAAGAAAGAAGAAAAGGAGAGGGAAGGAAACATGGAAAAAATGGGTTAGTCAGATAAGAACAATCTGTCCTGGAGTTTTGACACTAGAACATCATTGATGAATCTATTAAAAGTGTTGCTGTGGGTGTGCCAGCAAAATCCAGATGTAAATGGGAAGTAAAGAAGCAGAGCACATGAAAAAAAAATGTTTTTCTGCAACTTGGGAATAGCTATAGGGCTAGAAGGAATGCCAATCTGTTTGAAATGAGAAAGAAAGGGACCATATATGGAGAACAATGCAAATTTAGATGAGACCACATATATATTTGGGTAAGAGATAAAATGACAACTATAACTTCTAATGATATATAAACAAAGGGTCCTATAAAATACAGAAATAGTTAAAGGTTATCAACAAGTTAAAAAAAGCTCATTCATTACCCAAAATATTATGCTCTCTTTATTTGAGAAACTGAAGAAACTAAGTCTATGTGTTTAGAGACAAAATAAAGAGACTAAAGATTATCATTCTGGAAAATAGTGATGTAAACCGTATTAATTATTTATTTAGTCCATGAATAATGCTCTAGTATTAGTTTCAAGATAATCACCTACTACAAATCTGAAGAATTTGTATAAAGATACTTGACTTATGGCCTCTACACAAATAATTTACTAATATATCAAAACTTCCCAGATCATCCATTCAAGTTAAATGTGGATTTCAATTTTTCCAGTCACTCATTAGTTTTTAGATAATTAAACACTAGGATGTGTGAGTTGGAGAGAAGTATGAAGAAGTAAATTCTGTATCTTGTACTTTCAAAGGCTAATAATATAATAATAATAAAACAAAAGACATATGCCCAAATAATCACACAAGGTGTCCCATGGTAGGAGGCAAATAGAGTGCCCAGTGGCTTCAACAGTAATCAGTTCACCTGCAGCTCAACTTACCAGGGCAGACTTTTCAAGTATTAGATCTGGTCTTCCAGGGGAAGGTATGAGTTTTTAAACAGAGGCCATCAGGGAAAATATTTTAGTTGGAAAAGAAATTGCATGAACATGACAGGGACAAGACTGCATGGGCTGTGTTTTGGGAGCGATCAGTCAACAGGTTGAGAGTTTAGAAAAAGAGTGGGAGATGGTTTTGGAAACACAGATTAGGGCCAACTGTGGGTGACAGAGGACCGTGAAGGAAGTTTGGGTTCTGTCTGTCCCAGCAGAAAGTCAGGGAATCATGCAGTGTGTCCTCATTGGTCCCAGGACGCAGGGAAAGGTCCCACACTCTTAGATAATCACACTGGCAGGCCTTCAACCTTTGAGCCCCGAAATGAAAGCAACCCTTTTAGGCAATGGAGACCTGGAGGGTTTACTTTGCTTGCCCTTCATGCCCATCACCACAGCCTCCACATTCCCCCTGGCCCCCACAGGTGCTACTGCTCTCCTTCAGTGAAGCTGTCAGCTAGGGATGCTGGGGGCAGGGTGTAAAAGGCTGAGCATTGCTCCCGGCTGCCATTTTCCTCTCTGGGAGAAAGGCACTCCTGTCCCACTGTTCTTTGGGCATTCTCTTCTCTCTTGACCACTTCTGATTCTGTTTCCTGGTATCAGTTATTAGCTTCTAATCAATATGTGCATAGCTCCTTCTCATGGTCTAGTTGTCCTTCCCACAGGCACCTCTGCTGTTAGCCCTTCTGGTTCTTGCTTTGCATTTCCTTGTTCTTTCTCTTCCTTAAATTTCTTGCACAAGCAAGTTTTTTACAGCACAGTCCTGTGTCACCGGTCTATGAGCACACTTCTTTTCCTTAAGGTTGAAAAATTCGCCAATCACATTCATTTTCTGTGCTCCTTGAGTCTTAGATTAGATATCTCTGTGTGGCGTAGGGAGCTTTTTACTTATTTCCAGGTTTGGGGCTGTTGAAGTTGACTGAGGCCATTACATAAGTGGGTCCTTTCTGAAATTGCCCCAGCACCTCAGGAAGTTGTGATTCCCCTGGGTGAGAGCTGAGGCTTATTCACTTTCATGTTGTCTCCAAGTTCTGGTGCTGCATGTGGGTTTATTGGATTTCACCTCTCCGTCACAACCATTCTTCCTCTCTTTTTCCAACTCCCCATCTTCCACGACTATCCTTCACTGACTCCCTTTGAAGCCCCAACTTCTAGCACCTATTGGGAGAACAGTGATATCCATAGAAATGTGCTGTCTCTGGATAATCTACAATGGTGCCTGAGAGGTGGTGCTGACCGTGAAACGTATCCGTGATCGACCTTCACAGTCTTTTCCTTCAATGGAGCTCTGCTTGTGCAGAGAGCCATGTAGGATTCTTTTTTCTTTTTTTTACAGTTTATTTATTTATTTTGAGAGAAAGGCGGGGAGAGGGGCAGAGAGAGAGGAGAGGTGGGGAGAGGGGCAGAGAGAGAGGGGTGGTAGGTAGAGGGGCAGAGAGAGAGAATCCCAAGCAGGCTCCATGCTGTCAGCTAGAGCCAGAAGCAGGGTTCCATCCCACGAACTGTGAGATCATGCCTGAGCCAAAATCAAGAATCGGAAGCTTAACTGACTGAGCCACCCAGGTGCCCGAGCCATGTATGATTCTCTAAGATGCTCCTCAGAAACCTCTCTCTTTAGATATGAGAGGTTCACATCCAATTACTCTATTCAATAAGTACTTGTAAAATTTATATATAATTTTTTATCTGAAAATTGGTATACCAATTGGCACTTTTGTAAGTACTTAGGATGTATTGGGGGAAAGAAAGAAAGAAAGAAAGAAAGAAAGAAAGAAAGAAAGAAAGAAAGAAGAGAAAGAAGAGAAAGAAAGAGAGAAAGAAAGAAAGAAAGAGAAAGAAAGAAAGAAAGAGAAAGAAAGAAAGAAAGAAAGAAAGAAAGAAAGAAAGAAAGAAAGAAAGAGAAAGAAAGAAAGAAGAAAGATCTCTACTCTCATGGACCCTACATTCTACAGGGAAAGGCAGAAAACCGAAATTAAAAAGGATAAATCAGTCAATTGTGCATCATTTTACAATATGAAAATAATTGTAGAAAAAAAAAGAAAAAAATAGATGTGATTAAGGCTAGAGAGAGCCAAGATTTCCTAGCTTTGTAAATGAAGAATAATCAGATAAATTACATGTTTGCAGGCAACTTATTTTGGCATATGATGCAAGGGACAGCAATGGGAAGGATCAAACACGGAAGGAAGGAAACTCAGTCCAGATGCCAAGCCAAGTGCCTTCCAAAGAGTCCTGTAGAGCAAATGTCAGCATCGTCCACTCAAGGAGCCCGTGGAGGGAACGCTTGGGCACCGGCTCCGTCACACACTGGAAAGGGACGTTCCCTGAGATGTGGTGTCCCACACTCCCAAGTGCATCTGCACAGTTGAGTTGGGTTGCACCTGTTTCTCAGGATGAAGCAGAAGGCACGCACCAAGAGTGAAAGTCGCAGACACACAGTGCCCTCAGATAAAGCGGCACCCAGCCGGTTGCCACAGCAACGGCTGGAGCAAAAGGAGGGGGAGAGGAATCTGGCCATGCCCAGTACACTGGGATTGTGGAGGCTGTGATTTAAAGGCGACGGTTTTGTGTGTCTCACTCAACAAGGAGATGTGATCAAAGGCTTCAATTAGGTAAGAGAAGTAGTGATACAAATACACAGAGGAAGAGATTCAGTCGGAGGCGACAGCCCGCACAAAGGTTGAACGGTTTTGATCAGCAGCAGGGAGCCTAGTGAGGTTGGACTTAAGTAAATCAGTGGGTGACTTACTGGCCAGAATGGGGCCCTACGAATAGGGTTCTGATCAAATAAGGCTCTGTTGGGCTACTGTAAGAATTTACACTTATATTCTGAGTGAATTAGGAAGGCGGTTAAGGCTTTTTCAGATAAAACATAACACGGGTTTGCCTTATTTTAGAAATCAAACTTGAATCTTGAAATAAGAGCAGATTCACATGCAATTGTTACTAATAATACAAGAGATCTTGTCTACCCTTCGCCTAAGTCCTCTACTATCAACATCCTGCAAAACTTATACGATATCACAACAAGGATGATATGCTGCTTAAGAGCCACTGATTTTATTCCTATTTCCCCACTGTAATTGCAGTCATTTACGTGTGTGTACGTCTGTGCATTTAGTTCCACGCAACTTTGTCATGAGCGTAGTCAAGGTACAGAACGGCTCTATCGGCACAGAAATCCCTTGTATCACCCTTTTGCCATCACACCAATCTCCCTTACTCCTCGTCCATCCCTCGTCCTGACCCTTGGCGACCACTCATCTGTTCTCCACTTATAGAGCTGTGTGATTTCCAGCATATCGTAGAAGTGGAGTCATGCAGTGAGTATCCTCTTGAGATGGCATTTTTTCTTTCTTTCTTGAATTGAGCATAATTTTCTTGAGAGCTGTTGGACAGCACGTCAACCCTGCATCGATGGGCAGAACCCCATACTATGGCTGTGTCCCGGTCTGTTTACCCATTCGCCTGTTAGCGGAAGTATGGGTGCTTTCTAGGTCAGAACTATTATGAATAAAGCTGCTCCAAGCATTCATTCACAGGTTTTTGCATGAACATGAGTTTTCGCTTTTCTGGGATGAAGGCCCAAGAGTGCAACTGCTTGGACATATGGTTACATGTATGTGTCTTTTGTAAGGAGCTTCGAAACTGCTTCCAAAGAGGCTGTCCTATTTTATGTCACCACTATCAATGTACAAAGGAGACAGTTTCTCCGCAGTATGTAGTGTTGTTGCTGTTTTTATTTTACCCCTTCTGATTGGTGAGCAGTGATGTGTCACCGTGTTTTTAAAAACGGGGTTATGGAGACATAATTCAGAGGATTTTGTCAGTGCTGCTTTATTAAAAAATCCTTTTAAATATTAGAAAACTAATCGCTTTAAAATGAAACTTTGTGAAATGTTGCCACCTACATCAGTGTCTACTGCTTAATTTCATTCTGAAATACCATACAGATATCGCCTAAAGGAATAAACTATATAGAGAACAAATGACTCTCCAGTTAGACTTATGTGTCTTCATTTAAAAAGCTTTAATTAAAAATCTTTATGGATTACGGTAGGGACATTATATTCTGAAACATTTCTTTAAAAGACGTTGATTTATGGACCCAGGTTGGGATCTGAAATGAGACTACACCAGGAGGGGCAATTCACTGAAGCATCTGGTCATCTGATTCTAGTGCAGTCTCCAGGCTTTTAATTACGATCTAATAGTGCAAACGGGGATTCGGATGGACTGTCTACATGTCAGATTTGCAGTAAGTGAACAGAGAAATAGATGCATTCTCTGCCTGAGAAATGTGAGAAGTCACTCTCAGACATATTAAATGTCCTACATACCTTATCTTATCAGATTGAATCCTGCAGGATCAGAGAAAATACCATCAACCCACACTTACGATATGCATTTCTACCAACAACTCCCATGCTTAAAGGCAAACAATTTTCTAACTGGTAAATTTTCTGGTTGTCATTTAATGAGGGAGCCAGTGGCATGGTTTCCACGACACAGCTGCTCTGGAATGCGTTTTCATAATTTTTTTATTCTATCTTGCAGATTCCTTGATGGCCTGAGAAAACACTGCTGACAAATTTTTTTGTGTGTACTTCTGAAATAAGACTGTATTTAGCATTTTCCTGGCTACTCCTCAATTTTACCTGGTGTAAATATGCATTAAGAAAGTGAACAAATATCTTAAAATATCCTCGAAGGAGCCCTGAATAGCAGGGGTGTTAGGATTTAATAAGTCTGAAGAAACTGGTCATCACATAACTTTGATCAAGAGAAATAACATGGATGGAATGTCTTTGACATGCTAAGTACTGCCAGTAGATTTTATACCTAAAAGTACAAACTCACTTTAACTCTTATGACCTCTTTATTTTTATGTGATGATGCATTACAGTGAAGTAAAAGTATTAATGAGAATAGGCTCCTAATGTAAGGAAATATAATGATATCCCCAGTTTTAAACTTGGAAACAGCAGATGCCATTCTGAGAAATTCTGCAAAACCATATGTAATGCTTAAATAAGTGAAAAAAAATTGAAAAAGCAAAACATAAATATCATTTGTATTCTTAAGCTTATTTGTTTACTTGGGGGGGGGGCAGAGAGAGGGAGAGAGAGAATCCCAAACAGTCTCCACAGTGCCAGCGTGGAGCCCAGTGTGGGGCCCAAACTCACGAACCATGAGATCAAGACCCGAGCTGATAGCTATACTCAGATGCTTAACTGACTGAGCTACCCAGGTGCCCCAATGTTATTTGTTTTTTACATTAAAATAGACCAGTGGAAAATTGTTCCATTAGAATATTCCCATAAGTCTTTTCATTACAAATGTTTCCTTAGACATTTGCACACAAGAGCCATGTTTTCACTTTTGAACTCGGCCTTCTACTCCTACGTCACTGAATAGTGATATGTATCTGACCTCTACCAGACCAATCAAGTGACTTCTCCAAGTGTTTGTAAATAGAATGCAGTCTGCTGATTGCTTGTATGAGGAAACTTCAGGCTGGTTTCCTTCCAACTAATGATGGAAAATTAAGGGTAGACCACTTAGTAGGACAGTTAAGGTTTTATTGTTATTATTGCTATTGCTGTTGTTTTAGTGTTTGTTGTTTGTTTTTCTGTTTAGGGAGCTGACTTTCTAGGACATCCCAGCCCACTCGACCTAATCATATATAAAACTAGTCATGAGTATGTGTCTGAAATCTAATGCACTGATTCATAACCCTCATTTTAAATTGGAATCATCAAATGATCTTTACAATCTATCAGCATCTGGGCAGCACCGGTGAGCAAGTTTAATCTCTGAGAGAAGTGCCCAGATACCAGTACATTTTAAAAATTGTTCAGACAATTCCTTTTTGAGCACCAGTGGCCTAGCCATTGATTTGATGGTCACTTGCAAAGTGAATGGTAAGTAAGTGTGTGAGCATCCCTTTTTGTGCCATCAAATATTATGTTGGCCTTTCAGAAAAGGTATAAGAAAATACTTGATGCAGGTTAAAGTGAAAGAACAGACCAGAAGATGCATGTAGCAAGCAGTGGAAAGGATCAGACACGAAGGGAGAGGAAAAGAACACAACGAAACAAAGCACCAACAGGAGATATGGTACCCTAGAAGTTAAGGGTAAAAGAAAGGGTTGATTTTACTGTGAGGTCAGGAGAAATGAGAGTAACTTTCCAAGTTGATTGGACTGATTCAATTAACTCAGAACAATCTGATGCAGACAGAACCTGGCTGAACTCTTGGGCAAGGGGGCCCCTGCCCTGAGCTCCATGCTTTGAAGAGCCCCACACATTACAAATGTACTTACACAAAGGGGATTCAAAATCACATGAGCATATCTGTCCCTCAGAAAGTGGCTGGATTTGAGTGTAGACAAGGCTTTACGTAGGACAGCAGTGCATTCATCCATCATAACAGGGACGAGGGAAGTCATGTGACTAGGTTAACAGATTTGCAGTTAAAAACCTGTGGAGGTTTGTTTTCTGATTGCTTTGGGTTTGTTTTTAATGAAATAATTAGTAAATGAAGTAATCATTAAGAACCAAAAGTACTGAATGTTTCAGAGCTTCCATAACAAACGAACTAAAATTTGCTTCAAAACTCCATGCTCTATTAGCATAGTCACTGAAGAATCGATAAGAATGACTGAGAAGTCACATATGTAGCTTGAAAGAGTAGAGCCAAAAAATACAGGCCAGACTGATAGGGATCAAACCAGGGGGAATGTCACATCTCTCCAGCTGGCACTTCCCAGGTGATGCCAGGCTTACCTGTATCCATTTGTATAAGGATCATTAAGCTTTACATAAAAGGTGAACACTGGAAGATAGGACATATAACCGTCACGAGAGGACCCAGTTAGTCTGACTACAGTATCAGATTAGTAGTGCTCTAGTGAGACAGAATTCTGAAAGGAACAGAGACTCTAGAGAGTAAATTACAATGATACTATAAAGAAGGATCATCATCATCATCATCACTGGAGAAAAGAAGAAAGGGAGAAGTTGGGGTGAGGAGGAAAAGGAGGATGATGAAGAAAGAAGGCTGGGTGGCTGAAGGACTGCAAGAAGGAAAGCCCACCTTTCTGCTATACCATCCACTCTGCACCGTTATTTGAGAGAACAAGGGACTTACTCTGTGTTTGAACAGGTACTCTGCTGAGACTATTGTTAGAACAGTTCACACATTGGAACACTCCAGCAGTAAACATGGAGCGAAGGATCGTTACGTTAAAATCTTAATGAGTATTATCCCGTTCCCAAAACAAAATGATGTGTTTGGTCCTATTCTGATGTCCATTTTACAGACGGACATTAGAGAGCTGGATATCTTCCCAAGGTTATCTGCTTGTGGAAACCGAGTTTAGAATCAAGAGCTAATCACGGCCAGGTAGCATCGGGATGCCGTCCCCTCCCATCTAACCATAGACCGGTCCTGCAGTTAACTTCCAGAGAGAGAAACCGGGAGAAGAAAAATAAATAAGCACTGGGTTTTTTTTGACATAGAAACACTGAAGAAGGCATAAGAACCTACAAAACAAGGTGGATAAAATACTGAAGGCAAACTGCCTACCTTACACTGTGCCTGAAACCGAGACCTGCTTGCACCTAATGTGGCTCTCTACCCAGATGCATACACAAATAACCACAGGCCAGTCAGAAACACTTGTGAACAAGTGTTTTCATTAAAATGTATTCACCTGATGAAACCTTCTAAAGCCGAAGAAAATGAGAGCTGAGTAGAATATACAACTGGGAACAGTGACAATGAAATGGACTATTTTGAAGAATAATTACTTATGATAATTTAGTTTAACACAATATGTTCCATCAGCAAATATTTTCATAGGCATGCTATTATTTATCTTCTCTGAAATGCCTGTCTCATTGTAAGTATAAAATAGTCAGATATATGGAGTGAATTTAAAGATTAGCAGTTAGATGTCTGACCTTGAAATTTATAGATTATAGACTGTTGAAGGTATATTTTAATTTATAAAAAAAATGAAGTATTTCAGACACCTCTAAAGCCAGTCACTTCTCATATACAATCTTACTATTCCAAAGAAGAATGTGAATAATAGGTCTTTAATGAACATGACATTCTTAATACTTAATAATCATAGGTATATATTACATATATAACAATTTATATTAAATCAAATAAATTTTTCTAGTCCCTTAACTGGATGACACTAATAGCAAGATATAAGATATTAAAGTAAGTGCCCGCAGAGAAAGAGCATAACAGAGGAGGTACTGAAAATATTAGGCAAATTCATTTTCATTTACAGGATGCTTTTCAAATTTGTCTCCTCATTTATGTATAAATGGAACATTTTGTTGACTACGGAAATAAATTACTTTCTATTAAGTAATATTTCATTACTTAGCAAATATAATCTCCTGTATCAAATTTGCAGGTTTCATAATGTTCAAATATATAATGTAAACAAGAAGACAGCCAAAACATGATATTCTAAACCCTTAAAATAAGGTGAAAATAATCTTAGATAGAATGTAAAATTTAACAGGGTCAAATACAAAGTCCTCATTGTCTCCTTCCTCCCAACTTGTTCCTAAATTCTGAAACATCACGTGCCCTATTGTACAGTCTGGATAACCTTACATGTCCCAGCCTCCTGTCATTATATCAGGAATACACTGAGGAGCCATATGGATCCATCCAGAGGCAAGCCTGTGAATGTGCAGTGAGAGCAGAGAGATACTTCCAAAGTAACTATATTCAAACATGTAATCAAGAAGTAACCATCAGAGTAACCTCTCTGAAACTCCTCAGTCCCTATGGCCCGCCCTCCCTGTCACTGCTCTTTTAGATTCTGGTAGTCAGCACAGGTGTCTGTATTTGCAACTAACTTTACACAATTTAAGAAATTATTATGTAAAGAAAATTAAAAAAAAAACAACAAGAAATTAAATTTGATAGCCGTCACTGCGAACAAATTTGCAAGATTCGGGTCACAAAATTTGTGAGATAACATATAAAATGAGAACATTTCTATGCTAAGCTACTGGAAGCAGAGAGTAATTTAATATGAGTATAAATAATAAAAATACACTCCAGAGGAGTAGGCTAATTCAATAATATATTTTACAATCTCTAACAGAATGGTAAATGTATTTATATCTATGGAATTAGTATTGTGGAAAATAGAAAAAGAAAGTGATTAGTAAAGAGACAGCAAGAAACATAAAGACATATAAAATATGTGAGACAATAAAAAATATAAAACTGATAATAATATAGACAATGTAATACTAAATATGATCCCTATGATTATCAGAATCATTTAGGGGCACTGGGTGACTCAGTCAGTTAAGTGTCCGACTCTTGATTTCAGCTCAGGTCATAATTTCACCATTGGTGAGTTCAAGCCCCACCGGGCTCTGAGCTGACAGCAAGGAGCCTACCTGGAATTCTGTCTCTCTGTCTCTCTGTCTCTCTCCTCTCTCCTCTCTCCTCTCTCCTCTCTCTGCCCTTCCCCCACTTTCTCTCTCTCAGAATAAACTTAAAAAAATAAAAAATATATTTAAAAAATCATTTAAAAAACATAGGTCATGCACTTTTCAAGAACATATGTAACTTTGTCCATAGCTGGCCGTATGTCGGTTTAGAAAGCAAACCATAGATTAAAAAGGAACGCTATTGTTCAGTGTATGCTCTCTGACCCTGGTGGGAAAAGAGAACGGGCAATTAAAAAAAGGGTGAGGGATCTTGAAGCATTAGAAAAAAATCAAGTTATTTCTAAATGACCAATAGAACAAAATAAAAAAGGAGTCACAAAAGTTAGAAAACATTTTAACCTGAATCTTAATAAAAATACATTAAAGCCTATACATGTAGGTAAACTGTTGTTTAGAAATCAAGAGCCTTAATGTCAAAAAGTTTTAAAATCAATGATCTAAAATTCCATTTCAAGAATCTCAAAAGGAATAGGAGAGCAGATTTAAGCAATAAAGCGAAATAATAGTAGAAATCAATAAAATTTACATCATAAAAGAGAAAAGTGAGGAATAGTTTTTGTAAATATTAATTAATTTGATAAACCCAACTAATACTGTTCGAATATAAAATAGAAACCATGGGTACTCAGCTCAGTTGGAAAAGCATGAGACTCTTAATATAGAAAGAACCCCACCTCACAAAAATCAGGCATACTACAGATACTAAGGAAATATCATGATCAACTTTGAATCAACGAGTTTGAAAGTGAAAATAAGATGACTAAATACTTTGAAAAACATAACTTATAACTTTACAAAAGAATAGGTAGATTTTAAGATAATTTAATATGTTAATAAAATAAAATTGGTTATTAAAAACTTTCTTAGAATGAACAGTTCAAGCTCCAGCAACTTCATCAGGCATTTTACCAATTTTGAAAAGTAATCCAATATTGGGGAAGAGGGAAAATGGGGGATGGGCACCGAGGAGGGCACTTGTTGGGATGAGCCCTGGGTGTTGTACAGAAGCCGATGTGACAATAAATCGTATTCATAAAGAAAGTAATCCATATTATTCAAATATTTGAAGAGGACAGAAAAAGGGACATTTTCCAACCCATTTTGTGTAAGTTTTAACCTTAATAAATCAAACATCAAATCCTTAATTCAAATCAAATCCAAAATCTCAATATCAAATCCTGACAAGGACATTGCAACAACAAAGGGCAGATTCCTCCATGATAAATATAGATGTAAAATCTTGACCAAAATATTGCAGATCAAATCTAGTGATGTAGAAACTCAAAACCCATCATGAGAAATTGGAGTGTATGGCAGGAATAGAAAACTGTTTTGACATTTGAAAGCCAATTGATATAATTTAGAACATTAACAGGAAAAAAGGGAAAAAAATAATGTATTCTTACCTCAACAGAAGTGCTGCTGTTAGCATTCATTGTAGGGAACTTCTTTAATATAATAAATAGGTATCTGAAAAGGAAAAACAAACAAAAAAATACTTCAATGATTCATAATTAAGGATTAATTAAATCATTTTCCCTTGGTGGGGGGAAACACTTATACACCCTATTGCTATTTCTATCTAGCATTATATTGGATATCTTTCCCAGGGAAATAAGACAAGCAAAAAAAAGAAAGAAAAAAAAAGAAGAAAAAGAAAAAGAAATAGAAAAATAAGCATAGGAAATAAAAAACATATTTTTGGAGGCTATGATTGACTACAGAGAAAATCCAAACAAACTATACACTAATAGTAATTCTATTAGTAATTCTATTTATAATTAGTAATTCTATTAATAATAGCGAACTTAAAAGCTCTTGATAAATCATATCTAAGTAAAAATTCAATTGTCCAAAGACAGAGAATTTATATGAAATCTCATGGCAACCACAAAGAAAAATATCTATAGTAGATATGTTTTTTTTTAAAGATAAGGCTAATAATATCACTACCAAAAAAAATCAGATAAGCTATGAAGTGAATGTTTGTGCCACTCAAAATTATATGTGCAATCCTAATGTTCAATTTGACAGCATTAGGATGTGAGGTCTCTGGGAAATGCATAGGTCGTGAGGTTGGAGGCTTCATAAATGGGATTAGTGGACTCATAAAAGACCCTGTAGAGTTCCCTAAAGCTAGGTCCTCACCACACACTGAATCTGGCAGCACTTTGGACATCCCAGCCTTGGACTTCGCAGCCTTGGGAACACTGAGAAATAAATGCTTGTTCTTGATCAGCCAACCAGTTTATGATATTTTTGTTCTAACAGCCTGAATGGACTAACACAGAATTGTAAAAAATCACGACATCATATGGAATATTGGTCTATCTCCGTTAAAGCTTCTTTAAGCAGATGAATACTTAGATGTGATTTTTAAGGAAGATATCACTGGAAAAAGTTCTGTGAATCATTAAGGAATTAATCGAGACCAATAATAAGTATATATAGGTGCTAGTTTAAGTCATGGAAGTGAATGAGATTAATCAAGAAAAGTAGATAAGTGAGATGAATAAATGCACGAAACATCTTAACTGGGCTCTCCTCAAAGGCGGCACACTCTTTTCACGGGTAGTATTTCATGAACAGAGGTAAAATGGCAACAGGCTAAATTGCTGTCCACCAGAAATTACTCAGGTAAATATGACTTCCTTTTGCATTTTGTTCGAAGTGGTCCAGGAAAAGTGACTCAGAATTTTGGGTTTTCTTTATCTATTCAAAGATAAGTGTAAGATTCTTTGTCTTCTGCTAAATTTTTGCCCCAGTTTTATTTATTACTAAAAAATAAAAATTGTATGTATGTATGTGTGTGTGTGTGTGTGTATATATATATATATATATATATATATATATATATATATGTATATATGGTATACAACGTATTTTGATATATGTATACATTATGGAAGGGTGGAGCTAATTAATATATCTGACACCTCATTTTATATATTGTGAGAACATATAGTGGTGAGAACACTTGGTATCTACTCTCAGCAAATTTCAAGTATACATTATTACATACAGTCCCCTTGCTGTACATTAGGTCTCCAGAACTTATACATCTTAAAACTGAAAGTCTATATACCCTTTGACCAAATTCTCCCCATTTTCGCCATCCCCCAACCTCTTAAAACCACCACATTTAAGTGGAATCATACAGTATTTGTCTGTCTCTGACTTATTCCAATTAGCATAATATCCTCCAGACTCATTAGTAAATGACAGGATTTCCTTCTTTCACTAGGCATGGTTACATGAGTGCTGAGTTCTATCTATCCTCTCTCAGCTTTGCACTCTCCTTCTACATATTGCTGTCTGTGGCATCAGGGATGTAAGCCTACCAAAAAATAAAACCAAATGAACAAGCAAACAAGCAAACAAAACAAAAAGCAACGATAACTAAACTCTTTCCCTGCACGCTCATGAGTGAGCTGACTCTCTCACACATCCTGCCAATGGAGGTTTATGAGAAAAAGGAAGGAGTAAGGAAAGGAAGCATCATTTATCCTTTTGTTCCTAGTGATTCCCGTGTTAGTAACAGAAGCATTGAGGGACTCGATGGTGACCCCAGGGGTCTGGGCTCTCAGCAGGAGAGTGGACCCCCATTTTCAGATCACTGGTGATGTTCTTCTAATAGCAGCTGTGCTGAAAACTGGGACCTCCAGCAGTTTAACGGTCCATGTGGGCTGAGTTTCCATCCAAGCTGTAAAAGTTTCATGATCTTTGATAACAACTCTCTTTTTAATTTAGCTCCTCCAGGCCTTTCCAACTCAGTTGTAACCAACTCCTATGTGAAAATTGCCTGGATTAGAAATATCTACAGTAGTTTTTATTTTCCTGACTGGACTCCAACTGATTAAAGAACAATGAGGCAGAGCAACACCAATTCCAATCAGTAATTTTACATCGGGGACTCAAATACTGAATTAAATTAGAATATGCATACTTCATATGTGATCTCAATTCAGTAAGTACTATTTCCATTGTTGTTATTAGTGGTCATTATCCTTGTCATCCTAGTTATAGAAATTAGCTTAAAATGACTTTTTAATTCATGTAATTTTTCTTTTTGTAGATTATCATTTTTTATTAAGATTTAATATCGGAATGTTTACATCTTTTCAAATGATGTATTCCTAAGTACACTGTTTCCCGAAAACTGTCCTAGATCCTAGACCATGTAGTTTGATAGATTTCAGGATGTAGGGGTTTCCTAGGGTTAAAGAGCTTTAATTTGAATCCTTAAATTTATGTGGTGCTTGGGTGGCTCAGTTGGTTAAGTGCCTGACACTCGGCTCATGTCATGATCTCATGGTTCCTGAGCTCGAGCTCTGTGTCAGGATCTGTGCTGACAGCTCAGAACCTGGAGCCTGCTTTGGATTCTGTGTTTCCCTCTCTCTCTGCCCCTCCACTGCTCGTGCACGCTCTCTCTCTCTCTCTCTCAAAAATAAACATTAAAAAAAAATTGAATCCTTACATTTTCCTCAACAGAGGCTAAAAGTAGAGACTACATATTTCCTTACCTGTTTATGTAGAACTTTAAAGTTCTCTGTAGTTAAAAATTAACATATTCATTCATTAAGTTCTTCCTCCCAAGAAACATCAAGGGAAGGAAAATGATATATTAATTTCCGTGCATCTAAAATAAATGTTCAAATTTCTGGATTTGCCCTAAAAATAATCAGTTCAAGTTGACCACTTATTTTTGTATTATTTATATAGATATGAATGTGGATATAGATACTCATCTCACCCTGAAATAGTTTAAGTGATTAAAAATCAAGATTTCTAGTTTCCCAGGACAATAAAAATAATCAAAAAGCAGTATGTTGAAGAAAACTCAAGTAAGAAAGTTACCGTTTATAAAAAGAGTAATTAAATGACAAATTCGATATACTTCTCGCAGGATTTCAAACTTGGGCTTTTATTCTGTCACACAGAATTTTTAAGAAGTCAAACATCAGAAAATGTTTGCTTTCTAACATAAATTTGGCAAAACACTCAAATCTAGCTCAACTTTATAGCAAATATGCCTTGCAAATTGTGTAATGGGTTATCTTCAGGGGCCAGGCCCAAGGCATATTTGATACCCAAATATTGTCAGTGCTAGATATTAAGAGGAATATTTAGGTGCCCAAAAGGAGAAAAGCTAAAACCAGTGTTCCAGGTGATAGGTAATTGTGAATGCTTGTTTCTGTCACAAAATACACCTGACTACAAGACTAGAAGGCTAATAAAAATGGCCATATGAATCTTCATAAATCAAAACACATTTATTTCTCTTGCAAGGGTTTTTGGTTTTGTTTTTGTATTTGTTGTTTTTGCTGTTAGGGCAGGCCTACTGCAAATGAAACCCATTAAAACCTGGGGCATTGTTAATATTAGATCATATACAGTAAGAACGTTGCATATAACATGTGAGAATGTTATTCCACTGACTTAAATGTCTGGTAAGCTTATGCAAACATTTTATTACTGAGAATTGCCAAACGTGGACATTTATTACTGCGGACCTAACAAATGGACTAGAAAATACATTTATGGACAACTTGCTTAGTCCTGAAACCTAAGACATTTTAGGTCTAAAAAAAAAAAAAAAAAAAGCCAACTGCTAATGCTATTGTACCCTTGAAGGCAGAAAGTGGAGTTTATGGAGGGTGAAATAAGAGTTACTGAATGCTGCAGCTTGACTGCTTTTACTACCAAAATGAAATGCAAAAGAGCTTGGTAGGGAACTCAAGAGTGAATAAAGGTGCCTAGGCTGTAAGAGGTTTTTAGGAATTTCAGGCAATGATCTCAATAATGTTTATCCAAATAGGTCATGACACTTCATAAATCAAAATAAATTGATTCATTCCTTTTTATTTCCATTTTAGTCAAGTGGAAATAAGCATTTAAAAAAAAAGATCACTGACTCCATATATTTGGTACTTGCAAAATCAGTATATCGCCAAGCTTGTTCATAGAATTCCCTGGATCAGTTAATGGAGTTATCTGGCCATATTTCTAAGGAGGAGTATTTATTTAAAGAATTATAAGGGAAAAAGTAGTATTAAAATATATAAAATCTTAAATAATATAAAATCATTTCTTAATTGGGTCAAACAATTGATTTCCAGGTATGCCTCTGCTCTGCACTTTTAAGAGATTTATCACAGAATCAGGATTGCACCAGATTCGTTGACCGCATTTATCGTCAAAGAAACTCGGTTCTCCACAAATGCGTTTCCATTATCAAGAGCAGTGCTTCTTCCAGGCCACTGTATTTGTATTGTATCCTCCTCAATACAAATGACGTACCATTACTTTGATCTCCTTTACTTTTCATCTTTATAGAAGTAGATCCGGTTTTCCTACATGTACCCAAACAACCATTATTGATTTTGGTTCTAACCCTCTTCGATCAAATATTAACTATAATGTATAAAATTACAGTGAACATTTTTGAACATAGAAATATAGTAAATTAATCTATGGAATATAGTATAAAAAGGGAAAAAAAACTTATTTCCAGGTAGTTCTTCACAGAACATATACAAATGGGTTGGGCTTTAGAATTGACACCATAGGGGAGCCTGGATGGCTCAGTCGGTTAAGCCACGGACTCTTAGTTTCAGTTCAGGTCATGATCTCACAGTTAAGGGGTTCGACCCCCACGTCAGGCTCTACACTGAGTGCCAGAGCTGCTTGGGATTCCCTCTCTCCCCCTCTCTCTGCCCCTCTCCTGGACATGTGCACTCTCTCTGTCTCTCTCAAAAATAAAAACTTTAAAAAAGGAAAAAATTGACACTTCAGGAGTGCCTGGCTGACTCACTCGGTGCAGCACCTGACCCTTAACCTAGGGGTTGTGGATTCAAGTCCCATACTGTGTGTAGAGATTACTTTAAAATAAAATCTTAAAAAAAATAGAATTGACACTTTATTAGAATGTAATTTTTTTCTCTGTTTTAATGATCTTCAAAATAAGGTTTCTTTACAACAGTTCCTTCTTGGAAGAATCAGGAGTTATTGTTTAAGGAGTACACAGCCTCAGTTTGGAAAGATGAAAAAGTTCTGGGGCTGGATGGTGGTGACGGTTAGATTATAATGTGAATGTATCCATGTCATTGGACTGTATACTTAAAGTTAAAATGGTAAATTTTATGTTATGTATATTTTCTCACAATTTAAGAAATAAAACACAGAAAAGTATACCTTTTTATTAAAACAGAGTCTGTAGCTTTTGGAACCACTTTGTTTCACTCCTCATGTCACTCTTGTGACAGTAAAAGATTCTTCTAGTTTTCTTTTTCCCATTGGTTGTGAAAAGAGTTATTAGAAAAAGAGCTATTATCAATTTAAGAGCTATGAGAGTCAAGTACAAGCATTCCGATTCAGAGACCTTTTGAAAAAGGCATATTCGAGGATGCAACACGCATGTCTAGTCATGCCGGAAGATAACATCTGCAGGAAGGGTGACTTGGCCATGACCAGGGTAGAATGATTTTTTTTTTTCCCACTCATTAGCAGAGCGATGCCATTTGACTCTATATATAACGTGTCTTAAAATAAAACAGATGTGTCCTGAAGCGAACTGTGTAATTATTGGAAATTATGCTTTCATATTCACTCATTCATACAGACTTTACTAGGAACCAACATTAGGTGATGGGAAACAAGATAAAATAAGGCACAATCATAAAGTCACCACTTCCTGAATGAATACTTTTCTCATAGAAGTAGCTTCATCACACAAAGTCTCTTTTATTTGACACTAATCCTATGGAGATCCCTCACGTACTGCCTCAAGTTTGTGAAAAGGGGAGAACAGTTAGACTTGGCTCACAGGTTATGGTGAGAATTAAGTGAGATAATCAATATAAATGTTGTCTCATTGTCTGGCACAAATTTACAGTCAACAAACATTAGCTGTTATCTTCATTAGTAGCAGTGTTATTTAATAGGGGATAAAATATCTAGCAGTTTCAGGAAAGAACAGAATCATTAAACTTAAATATTTTTAGCTGAACTATGACACAGGAAATATCTGGCAGAAAATTTTTGACATGGACATTCTCATTTTAGGTAAAAATCTCTCTTAATAGTAATCACAGTTCAAGAGAGCCCAAAAACGGAAAAAGAAAATGATAATGGCAGTAAACAGATAAAGACTCAAAGTTAATTGATATGTGCCTAATAAAAGACCTAGAACACTAGCAAAGTTACTTTCTAAAGTTATTTTAAGAAAAAGATCAAACAGAAGATAAATTATTTCAGAATATATTTGTGAATATATGGGGTAAGCGGTAATTTCATTACTGAATGCATACCTAATTATGTAGCTATACCAAGGATAATGACTAATGAATTAATATCAACTAGAGGAAATTGGCTAATGACCTAAGTCAATAGTCCATCCCGGATGTTTTATTAATTCTGCTGTTTAGCACATCCTGTGGGGTTTATCAACTGAATAAACCATTGCTATCAAATAATTATGTAAGATACAAACATAATCAGAACCTGAAAATAAATGGTAACTTCCAATAATGGCACAAATCTATCAAGATGTAATTATGTGGGTATATATTGCTGGACTTATTTCCACATATTCCCATGAAGAAGTTCAAGGACCCTCAAAAGGTGAAGGATTTACTCTCTGACAACTTATTTATACCCTTAGGGCTGTGACTAGAATCAGTAACGGTACTATCCTTGGGTTATTTTGAGAAATAAAGGAAAAATTATCTACAAAATGCCATGTGAGGTCCCAGGCATATAGAAAATATTAAATAATTGTTAAACCTTTCAAGAAGCAGAATGTGAGGGGGAAAAAAGAGCACAATTTTTAGTTGTTTACAGACTCAATATAAGCCAACAATACAAAGGAGCTACAAAAAATAAAAATAAAATCCCTTCTTTTAACTGCATAAGATAGAATGAGTGAGGTGATAAACACAATTTCTTCTGTAGCGCACAACCCATTAGGAAGTGCCATGTTTTGAGGAGAAAATCGAAAAGTTGGCACATATTTGAAAAAAAAAAAATTATCAAAATGGTTATAGGTTCAGACCCCATGAAGTAAAAGTTGAAAGATGCAAAGAATACAATTTGGAGAAGATAATATATCAAAATAAAAAGTATGTTTAAAAAAAAAAAAACTTCCCTATGAATGTTTATTTTTGACCACACACTGAATTTCTTTTCTTTCTAAAGTAAGCAAATTACGTGTAGACAGTATAGATGAACAGACTATAGTTTAAGACAAGTAGCTTTTTAAATAGATACCAGTTATCTCATTGACGTTGCATAGGATTTGGAATGTACCATATCATGATTTATACTAAAATAATGACTCAAACTATCAGGAAGATAGAGCTGTCTGAGATACAATGGAAGCTACGAGATTTTTCCAAACCATGAAAAAGAAAAATACACTTACCCCAATACATACCAGGCAGTATTCTTAGACCCTGTAAAATTCTATAGTACTCACAGAATCCAGTTTAAGAATCTTTGACTTAGGTGTCTTTATTGTTTTATTCATTCCAACAGGACATGATATTTTTAAATATCATGATATTTTTTAGATATTATGTGGCAAACACCATTTTAAGTGTTTTGATTTAGAGTTTTATTCTGTTGCTTATTTTTCTATGGGATAAATCCAAGTACACAATAAACAATGTGATTTTATGTGATATACCTGTATTACAATAGTAATAATTTTCCCAAAATTCCACAGCTAATGAAAATATTAAAAAAAATATCCAGGGTTACAGAAGCTTTAATTCTCAAATATCCTCTCTAAAAAGATTGTTTGAAGATTTAGAATAATTTCAGACAAAGCAGGATATTATAGCCAAGGAGTAATAGTACTAAGTTACTAGTATAATAAAAAGAATTCTCAGGCAACGGCTATGCAAAAGAGCTATGTCTCCAAATCAGACATTTCTAATAAAACCAGTTAAAAATTAAGCATATTTTAATATGTATAAATTGTTCAAACAAAATTATTTGTTTCTTTAATTTTTCAAGTTTTTTTAAATTTAAATTCTAGTTATTTAACATATAGCATAATATTTGTTTCAGGAGTAGAATT
This sequence comes from Panthera pardus, assembly GCF_024362965.1. Taxonomy (NCBI): domain Eukaryota; kingdom Metazoa; phylum Chordata; class Mammalia; order Carnivora; family Felidae; genus Panthera; species Panthera pardus. The sequence goes on along the minus strand of NW_026526710.1, from coordinate 81,834,087 downwards.
TAGTGATTCATCACTTACATATAACACCCAGTGCTCATCCCAGCAAGTGGCCTCCTTGGTGCCCAACACCCATTCAGCCCATCACCCCGCCATTGCCCATCCAGCAACCCTGTTTGTTCTCTATAGTTAAGAGTCTGTTTTATAGTTTGCCTCCCTCTCTTTTTTTCCATTTCCCTTATGTTCATCTGTTTTGTCTCTTCAATTCTACATATGAGTGAAATCATATGGTATTTGTCTTTCTCTGACTTATTTTGCTTAGCAAATACACTCTAGCTCTATCCACATCATTGTAAATGGCAAGATTTCATTCTTTTTTGATGGCTGAGTAATATTCCATTGCATGTATATAAACCACATCTTCTTTACCCATTCACCAGTCTACGAATATTTAGGCTCTTTCCATAATTTGGCTATTGTTGATAATGTTGCTATAAACATCAGCATGCATGTTTCAAGTCAACATTTTTGTTTCCTTTGGATAAATACCTAGTGGTACAATTGCTGGGTCATAGAGTAGTTCTATTTTTAATTTTTTGAGGAACCTCCATACTATTTTCCAGAGCAGCTACACCAGTTTGCATTCCCGCCAACAGGGTAAGAGGGTTCCCCTTTCTCTTCACCTTTGCCAACACCTGTTGTTTCCTGTGCTGTTAATTTCAGTCATTCTGACATTTCATTTATAAGAATATCAGAAACTCCAGAAATACCCAAACTCTATAAAATAATTTCCTATTCTTAATCAAATTAAAATTGTGATGTGTTTGTGGAGAATTGTTTTTTAATTCACTATTCTTAGGTATTTATTCTTCCAAACGTTGCTTTACGTTAGCTTGTCAGGGTCCAAATGTAAAACACGTATTATTTTTTTTTTTTTAGTTTCACTCATTTATGTATTTTTCAGCTCATTTCAGTTAATACTTGGTGATGTTTGATTGCACATGGATTGTATACATGGGGAGTGGGGTGGGTCAGACATTCTTAGGAAAGCAAATTGTGCTTATTCGTGTACCCGTTTCTAATGTTTACAAGAAGAGAGAGCCAAACAAGAAGAGACACACAAAATTTTACGTGTGGATGGGGATAATGATGAAACCTCTTTTCTGCACACTTGTATCGCTATTCCCTCTACTTCCCAGATCAGCCAAGGTTATAGTGTTCTGGGAATATGGATTTCACTATTTTCTTACCCTTTAAATGTGGCTCATAGTGGGTTATGATAAAATGTTAGAAGACAAGATAGCTCACTTATTTTGTCTCAGAGATACAAACCCTATAAACAGACACAGTTATCTTAAGTATATCTGCTTTCGTGCATGTGAATGCAGAATACCAGTAATGTTTAGTGAAAGAAAAAAGGAGAGGGAAAAAGGTTTTTTTCCCCCCCTCTCTCTTTTCAGATCCTTATAATCATGTAAGGAAAATTTAGATATAAATTTTCTCCGTGACTCCAGTTATTTTTTTCCAGTCATTCAATTTTTTTTTAATTATATATCTAATACCTTGCGTGATCGCATCTCAAAATTCAAACCTACATTTTCTACTCGAGCCGAGGAATTTGGCAACTCCACCAGAGTGCTTCTATTACGAGTACTTATTATTTATACTCTGACTAATAATGATGGTGTACTAGAGCTAGCTGTGATCTTTCTATCCAATACAAAGCCTTTGATTCGGGGGGAAAAAAAAGAATATAATTACATGGTATGTATTCCAAGAAAACTAGATATTTTTAAACATAAGCAGAAATTAGCTTAAATAATGATAAGTCAGGATACATAGCCTCTTAAAATCTTGTTTTATATTTTGCTTCAAATTTCTTGATCAGAATGCGACAGAATTTCTCGTAAACACAAAGCACAGTCATGCCGCTTGCTGAAATTTTTCCTTTTGACATATCATCAAGTCCTGTGATGTAAGTTTAAATTATCACAGAAAACATATTAAAAGTTGATTTTTTAAACTACAATTCTCCACGGGGCGCCTGGGTGGCTCAGCCGGTTAAGCGTCCGACTTCGGCTCGGGTCATGATCTCACAATCCGTGAGTTCGAGCCCCGCGTCGGGTTCTGTGCTGACAGCTCAGAGCCTGGAGCCTGCTTCCGATTCTGTGTCTCCCTCTCTCTCTGACCCTCCCCCGTTCATGCTCTGTCTCTCTCTGTCTCAAAAATAAATAAACATTAAAAAAATAAATAAAATAAATAAATAAACTACAATTCTCCAGGTTTTTATAAGGCTAAAATCATTACTTCAACAAACATTGTGAGTGCTTCGTCAACAACTGAATGGTTATAGATTGACTTACTATATAAACTGGGCACTCTTACAGAAACAGATACGATGTATTTTCTGGGAACCAGGATTTCCTAAACAAGTGGAAAGAGAAATGTACAGCTGAGTGTTTTGAGTAGTCTACTGCAATAAAGCTATGAACAGAGCTGTTGTTACACAAAGGAGGGTGGATGTCTGAGTTTGTATGGAAATATTCAACAAAAAAAATGAAACGAGAAAATTAGGTTTTGCTAACTACAAAGAAACTAGGCAGCTGGGTGATAAGGCATTTTGGTCAAGTGTTTAACATGTGGATTTTTTTTGAGGGAGAGCTACAGTTTGAAAACAAGATTCAGGTCAAGCGAGATGTAACAGGTAGATTTGGGAAGTCTAGGAAAGGCGCTGTATAGAAGATGCCGAGAAACTTAAATTGTGTGAAATCAGTTGAAGCTTACAGCAGTGTGCTAGTAAGTGGGGCATGGTACGAGCTACAATTCCACAGGGTATTAGACTCAGAACATTCACAGACTTAAGAGAATACTGATGTCGGTTCCTATTTGTCTTAATCTAGTAACCGGAAACTTCTTGAGTAAAGCACCCTGACATTCATCTATAACCTGTCCTCCCTGCAAAACTCTTCAGAGAATTATGGTAAATCATAAAGCTTATACGCCCTCATTAAAGTTCACATGCCCCACACTAAAACACTTGATTAATTTATAACAAGGAAAAATACAGATTGACTAACCTTGTTACGGGAAATTATGAAGTTTTATTTCAGCTAAAATGCCTTCTCGTAGCAATGAAGAACGTCTACTCCTTAAGGTGAAGATTAAAACCTTCCTCCCTTGGATTCTTTGAGGTAAATGAGGCCGGAGAAAAATAAACTGTAAGAACTTGAGAAGGCTTTATTCCTTAGGTCGGCTTGGTTTGCCTCTTCTAGCTTGGTGGAAGAAAAACTGTACATACATTTCTTTAAAATATCAAAATAAATCTGGGGCACCTGGGTGGCTCAGTCATTTAAGTGTCTGACTCTTGAATTTGGCTCAGGTCACAGTCTTATAGTTTGTTAGTTCAAACCCTGTGTCGGGCTCCAAGCTGAGTGTGGAGCCTGCTTGGGATTCTCTCTGTCCCTTTCTCTCTGCCCCTCCCCTACTCACTCATGCGCGTGCACGCTCTCTCGCTCTCTCTCTAAATAAAGAAACTTTAAAAAATAAATAGGGGCACCTGGGTGGCTCAGTCGGTTAGTCGTCTGACTTGCACTCAGGTCACAATCTCACAGTTCGTGAGTTCGAGCCCCGCATCAGGCTCTGTGCTGACAGCTCAGAGCCTGGAGCCTGCTTCAGATTCTGTGTCTCCCTCTCTCTCTGCCCCTCCCTGCTTGTGCTCTGTCAGTCTCTCCCAAAAGTAAATAAACATTAAATAATAAATATGTAAAATAAATCCATATCGTAATTAGCAAAACACTACAGTGCTATAGAAGTCATATGTATCTCCTATGTTTTGGGTATACTATGTAAGCAGGAATCTTTCTCAACTTTAATATGTGTAAATTGACTTGTTTCTTTATAATCATACAATATTTCTTTTTCTTCAAGTTCTCTATTGATAAACTTTTCTTTTTCTTCTTTTATAAACATTTTCTCTTTTTCCCTCTTTCCTCCTCCTCCTTCTGTTCTTTTTTTTTTTTTTTTTTACCGAATTCAGTTTTTATTCACTTGTTTGAGTAGTCTGCTTTGGTGTGTTTGTTTCTTGTCAGCCACTCCAAACAATACTTTAATAAACTTCCCTATACAAATACACTTAATACACTTACATCATATGGGGGCTGTTAGTTTTGTACAAGGTAGTCACAAAATGTTGATCACAAAATGAATTTGTTTTACAAGATGCACTTTTAATTTTGAAAGGACTGCAATGTAATTTTTCACAAATAGCAGTCGCGATCCACACTTCCTTTAGAACTATGTGAGAAGCAATGGATCTTACAGAGTTTTTCTTTTCCTTATTGATCAGTTTGATACATGAACATATATACTGATTTGCTTTTGCTGAATTACTAAAGGGATACAGTTTTTACTTATCTTGATTGGGCATTTAAAACTATTGAACAGTGATTTGCCAATTCATGGGCTTTGCTCATTTTATTTTATGGTTTGTGCCCCCACCTCCCTAGTTAACTTTATATTATAAATATTAACATTTTTTCCTTTTTTTTTTTTTTTTTTAATTTTTTTTTCAACGTTTATTTATTTTTGGGACAGAGAGAGACAGAGCATGAACGGGGGAGGGACAGAGAGAGAGGGAGACACAGAATCGGAAACAGGCTCCAGGCTCTGAGCCATCAGCCCAGAGCCTGACGCGGGGCTCGAACTCACGGACCGCGAGATCGTGACCTGGCTGAAGTCGGACGCTTAACCGACTGCGCCACCCAGGCGCCCCACATTTTTTCCTTTTTTAGGAGTAATGTTTTTCCTGAAACAAGTTTGGAGAAATTTTAGTCCTCATTTATGATGCATTAGATATGTATGCTACAGATGTCAGTCTTCAAATTCCTGGCTATCTGGCGCCCTATCCTTATTGTTGTAAGCTCCTCAAATATATGAAAAAGTACTTAATTTTTTTTTTATTTTTTTGTAGTTTATTTATTGAGAGAGAGTGAGTGCAAACATGAGCTGAGGAGGGGCACAGGGAGAGAGGGAGAGAGAGAATCCCCAGCGGGCTCTGCACTGTCAGCCCAGAGCCCCATGCAGGGGCTGGAACTCAGGAATGGTGGGATCATGACATGAGCTGAAACCAAGAGTAGGAGTTGAATGGACTGAGCCACCCAGGGGGCCCCTGCTGTTTTTTGCTTTTGTGTTTTTTTTTTTTAAACTCTCACTCTCTTGCTTTCTCTCACAATCTGTCCCACCCACACTCCTTTTCAACTCAGTGAACTGGTCATTACTTACTCGTCTTAAGTAAAAAACTCAAGACTTCTCTTGACACAACTCTTTCCTCACCCCGTATATGATCAGCTAACTCTAAAACGTAGTCTGACTGCCTCCGTGCTCAGATGTTACATCAGATGTTACATCCCAGTACATCATCAGATGTTACATCATCAGATCTTACGTCCCAGTAGGTGGGCCTTCCTGTGTCACCCAGTACCACCAGGCCTGCCTTCTCATTCCCACACCGGACAACAGCACCCTCCTAATCATTTCAAATGCCCTGTGTTTATTTCTTTCCTTTTGATGTTACAATGTCAGGTGACCACAGATAACTAATATGTTAAGTGCAATTTTTAATTCCTATTGCAAAATAATATTTAGCCATAATAGGTACTCATTAAATATTTATTGAATGTGGATCCCCTAGGATTTTTTGCATACAGGATCATGAATCTACTGCGTGTGTGTGTATGCGTGTGTGTGTATGCGTGTGTGTGTATGCGTGTGTATGTACAGAAAGGGCAAGGTTTCAGAGAGATACTAATTTGAGTTTTAAAAATTCTTCTGTGCACTTTAAATCTGAGCAACTATCTTTCTTTAAGACAATTTTTACCCACTAACTATTAATATAGTGCTGGCCCAGGTCTTTCCTCTAAATTACCATAATATGCATATTTGACCTCCTCTTCCTGATTACTATGTATGGGAGTTAAATTATATACATTTAATTTCACATATAATTTTATCATGTTACATGTGATAAATATATTAAAGATAATAATTCTGATTTCTTAACCTGATACTGTATTAAATCTATTTCATTTATGGTAATATCATGAGCTCCATCATCCCAAACATTAATTATCTCTTTAGCTGCATCTAATCTATGTTGAAGTATGCTTGAAGGTTTGTTCTACTCAAATGCCATTGACAGAAATGGATCAGCCTTCACGTACCCTCACCTAACCGTTTCATGTTTATGTTTCTCCTTGGGGTCCAAAGAGACAGCTATCCTGTTTTTGGTTGTGGCTATGTCATTTTACTTTTGCTTTTTATCATTTTGCTGTTATTTTGATAATGAATATATTATTATGTAGTGACTAGGTCAGAACAGGATCCTCCAAGTATAAACTCACAAAAAACATCTTGAACAGAAATTTAATGAGAACCTTTGATAATCTACATGTGTTATGAATTGAATTGTGTTCCCCAAAATATGCTGAAGCCCTAACTCCCAGTTTTGTGAATGGGACCTTGGAAATAGGCTCTTGGCAGATAGATGATCAAGGTAAGCTGAAGTCATTAGGGTGACCCTAATCCAGTATGACCATGTCCCTATAAAAAGGGGGAAATTTGACCACATAGACAGATAAGCACATATAGAATGGCATATGAAAAAGAAAGTAGAATGAGGCATCTAAAAGCCAATCATATATCAAAGATTGCTAGAAAACCACCTTAAGCTAGAGGATAGGCATGGAACACATTTTCCCTCACAGATTTCAGAAGGAACTAACTCTACCAACACTTAGATCTCATATTCCAGCCTCCAGACCTGTGAGAAAAGAGCTTACTGTGTTTAAGCCATCCAGTTTGTGGTACTCTGTTACAGTAGGATTAGAAAACTAATACAGCATCTAAATGTTATGAAAAACCTTCCATATTATTATTTTACACAAGTAAAATTTAATATGTAGACTCAAATCCAAATTCTATGTAACATATTTTCATTCAAAATACTCTGTACACATTTTGGAACTATATAGGCTCCCTAGAAGAAATAAATATTGATGAAGTATTTATGTAGATACATATTAACATCATTAAGCCACTAGGTACCAGGAGCCATTTTGTGATTATGATATTTTTTAATTGGACTGTCAGAATGCTTCTATAAACTCTGCATATATTTAAAAAAAAACATATACACCATAAAATGTCCTTTACATAGAAAATAAAAATAATATGTACAACAGTGAAGTTTTACTGACAAATCATTCAAGGAGCTCTAAATACTACCTTGAGAATACTTTCTGCTTTCTGGAAGATGCTTTGGAGATGATAGGTTAGCATAGCTTTTACCTTGATGTGTCTTCTGCTTCCTCCTTACCTCAATTCTCACTCTAGGCTAAAATAAAAGGACCACAGAAACAGGAAAACAAAAATAGTTTTGATGACATCTGAGAACTCTATCATTTTTTTTCGTCCCAGCTGCTTTCTTTAGCCTTCCCGATATCATATCTATAACAGAAAATTGATGTTAAATTTTGTCTTAAGTCTACAGCTCTCTCCTGAAACTGAATGACACAAAGAACCAACCACTTGATAAATCTTTTGCCTCTAGCTTAATTTCTTTCCTGTTACCCCACTCCTTTTTTTCTGACATAACAAATAAAGCAAAAGCAGAAGATTAAAAAAAAATCTTCCAGAGAAAAATAAAAGGCATTTACCTTGGTTATTAGAAGTAAATTACTATCCTGAATCATAATGTAGAAATATAGGACAGATTTTTATTCCTTTTTATTATTGGTGCTGAATAATTCAGTGGTACCCACTAGCAATATGATAACATGGCAATTTTATATTTAGACTTCCTTGTAGACACCACTGGCAGCTTGCTTTGAACACCTGACAAGTTGACTCTGCACTGACTCAGAAATTATTAAAATTAGTGACCAGGATAAAATGGTAAAACTTAGTTTTACTCTTCTTTAACTAGAAAGATATTCTCCCCAAACACTGTTAATATATTTGGCGTCCTTCTCTTTCTTCTTTTTCTCCTCCTTCTGCTTCTCATTTTTTTATTATTATCATAATCTGTGATATGATAATATATATCATATCACTGTGAGCATCACCGATATCATCAAATAAGAGTCAAGAACATCTCAATTATGTTTAAGAGATAAAATGTGTCTTAACAGCCATTTTTTCTTATAATGTATTTTTTTTCATCTGAAATGGCCATTTTTCCTGTTTAGTTTCTGATTTTTTTAAAGGAAGTATACATTTTGCTTCATACACCTGCACTATAATTCATAAACTGTCAACCAAATCCTTTTGCACTTTTTAAAAAGCTGTTGCTTTTTCTGGTTGTTTTATTGCAAAGGTACCAAATTTAATCTTGCAGATATTAAATCATTTCCATCTGTCTGACAAAAAGTAAGTTTTCTTCCTAAGTTTTACCGTAAGGTTTTCTGTAACTTACTTTGCCCCCATAAGCACAGATCTTTTTTAAAAAAAAAATGCTTAGTGGAAAATTTATAGGCATACCTCAGCATACCGAGGACTTAATTCCAGACCACCACAATAAAGCAAATATCACAATAAAGCGAGTCAAATGACTTTGGGTTCCAAGTGCCCATGAAACTTATGTTGACACCATACTGTAGTCTATTACGTGTACAATAGTATTATGTCTAAAAATGTACATACTGTAATTAAAAAAATATTTTATTGCTAAAAAAGCTAACCATAATCTGAGGTTTCAGCAAGCGCCTGCTGGAGGGTCTTGCCTAGATGCTAATGGCTCCTGACCGGTCAGGATGGTTGTTGTTGAGGGTTAGGGGTGCTGTGGCAATTTCTTAAAATAGGACAATAATGAAATTTGCTGCGTTGATTAACTCTTTTTAAAAAATAATTAACATTTATTTATTTTTGAGAGAGAGACAGAGCTCGAGCAGGGGGAGGCACAGAGAGAGAGGGAGACACAGAATCCAAAGCAGGCTCCAGGCTCCGAGCTGTCTGCACAGAGCCCGACGCGGGACTCAAAGTCACGAACTATGAGATTGTGATCTGAGCCAATCATGACATGAGCCGAAGTCGGCCACTCAACCAACTGAGCTACCCAGGCGCCCGATTAACTCTTTCTTTTATGAATGATTTCTCTACAGCATGTGATACTTTTTGGTGGTATTTTACTCACAGATCTTTCAAAACTGGAGTCCAACCTCTCAAAACTTGCTGATTTTTCATCAACTAAGCTGATGAGATATTCTAAATCCTTCCTTGTCATCTCAACTGTCTTCACAGCATCTTCAGCAGGAGCAGATGTCATCTCGAAAAATCGCTTTCTCTGCTCTTCTGTAAGAAACAAGTCCTCGGCCATTCAGGTTTGATCATGACCTCAAAGCAATTCAGCTGCATCTTCAGGCTCACTGTTTCCACCACATCTGCAGTTACTTCCTCCGCTGAAGTCCTAAACTCCTGAAAGTCATTCATGAGGGATGGAATCAACTTCTTCCAAACTCCTGTTAAGGCTGATAGTCTGGCTTCTTCCTATGAATCACGAATGTTCTTATTGGCATCAAGAATGGTGAATCTTTTCCAGAAGGTTTTCAATTGACTTAGACCAGATCCATCAGAGGAATCGTTATCGGGGGCAGCTATATCCCAAATTACTCCTTGATCCATGAGCTGTAGAATGGATGTTGTGTTAGCAGGCATGAAAACATTAATCTCACTGTACATCTCCATTGCAACTCTTGGGTGACCAAGTGCTTGTCAATGACGAGTAATATCTTAAAAGGAATTTTATCTTTGAGCGTCGGGTCTCAACAGTGGATTTGAAATACTCAGTAAACCATGTTGGAAGCAGATGTGACGTCACCCAGGCTTTGTTTTCCCATTCATAGAGCACAGGCAGAGTGCATCAGCATAATTCTGAAGAGCCCTAGGATTTTCACAATGGTAACTGATCACTGGTGCCAACTTAAAGTCACCAGTTGAATTAGCCCTGAACAAGAGAGTCGGCCTGTCCTTTGAAGCTTTGTGGCCAAGCACGGATTTCTCCTCTCTTGGTACTAAAGTCCTAATGGCGTTTTCTTCCAATATAAAGAAGGTGTTTCATCTACATTTAAAATCTGTCGTTTAGTGTAGCCACCTTCATTCGTGATCTTAGCTAGGTCTTCTAGACAACTTGCTGTAGGTTCTACATCAGTACTTGCTGCTTCCCCTTGTACATTTTTATGTTATGGAGACAGCTTCTTTCCTTAAACCTCATGACCCAATCTCTCCTAGCTTCAAGCTTTTCTCCTGTAGCTTCCACACCTCTCTGAGCCTTCACAGAAGTGAAGAGAGTCAAGGCCTCTCACTGAATTAGGCTTTGGCTTAAGGGACCATTGTGGCTGGTTTGGTCTTCTATCCAGACCACTAAAACTTTCTCCATATCAGCAGTAAGCCTATTTCACTTTCTTATCATTTATGTTTCACAGACCTAGCACTCTTAATTTCCTTCAAGAACTTTTCACAATTACACTGTTTGGCACAAGAGCCCTCATTTTTGGCCTATCTCCACTTTTTCACACACCTTCCACACTAAGCTTAATCATTTCTAGCTTTTCGGGTGGGATACATGTGATCCTTCCTTTCACTTGAACACTTAGAGACCACTGTGGGGTTATTAACTGGCCTATTTTTCATACTGTGTCTCAGGGAATAGGGAGACTTGAGGGGAGGGAGAGAGATAGGGAGACGTTCTATCAATAGAGCAGTGAGAACACACACAACACTCACCCATTAAGTTTTTTGTCTTCTATGTCTTATATGGGTGCTGTTCATGGTGCCCCAAACAATTACAGATCACAGATCACCATAACAAATATAGTGAAAATTAAAAAAGTTTGAAATATTGCCAGAATTACCAAAATGTGACACAAAACCACCAAGTAAGCAAATGCTGCCAGAAAAATGGTGCTGAGAGACTTCCTCTACTCAGGGTAGCCCACAGACATTTAATTTGTAAAAAAATGAAATATCTGTTAAGCACAGGCAATGAAGGGGAATAAAATGAGGTACACCTGTATGTCTTCATATATGGACATATTTCCAAATTTATATAGTGGAAATAAAAAGGAATATAAATTTTACATAAATCTGTATCTGCAATGCATCCATATTATGCAAGAATGAAATACGTTCACCATATGATCTCTGTCTCTCTCTCTCTCTGAATAATTGGAATATTAACAATGATTATTTCTGATTTGTGAAATAGTAGAGTTTGAAATTCTCAAATAAATTCACTAGTGTGCTTTTAAACTTTCTACATATCCATTTATTTTATGCTATTAAAGAATATGTATTATTAAGATTGTGATAGAAGCAAACATTGTATATCCAATGAATTAAAAGTTAAAAGGAAAGATTTTCCTAAAAAGCACAATGAATAAGAAGTATGTATTTGCACATAAAGATCAAGAGAAACGAAACACAATATTTACTTTCTTATATTACATTATTTAATGTTCATATTATATTTAACGTGTAATGCCATTCTTAATTTCAAAAATTGCCATTGTTCAAATCTGCAAAAATATTTAGGCATCTTCTGTAAGACCTTTGGGGACTGAACTTAAATCTAAAATTGTTATTATGATTCTACTATCTTCAAAACCAAGTCAAAACAGCCCAAGAAGCTTGTCTTTTTAAATATTTTTTTTGTTCTACTTACATTTCTCATCACAAATTAGCGTGATTTCTGTATTTGCTTTTCTCGAATGAAAAGTCCAATTTAATGAGGATTATGTTGTTGATAACAATAATTTTAATAATAATTTTAAGAACTCATGAATCGAGAAGCGTCCTCAAAGTGCTCTTTCAATCTTTATTCTATAAATAAGGAATTTGAAAGGCTTCATTATTTGCATATCATATTATTTTTGGAAGTCTCTTCTTTTTTTTCCCCCTAAATTAGTGTGCATCCATGGGAAGCTTTAATTCATCTTTTCAGCATGGAATATAATCAACATATTTCTGATGATTGCAGTGAAAGTGTACATAGAAGAATTTCTTTGAGGCAAAGCAAAAAAAGCCCCAGAATGCTTACCTAGCTATCTTTTATTTTGTTTTCATTTTGACCTAATTACAGAACATGCTCAAAAGTGTATACTGTATATAATGACCTCGAATCTATTTCAGTTGGTACAGGGTTCATGTATGTTTTATTGGTCATACATGTAACAGATACTATTTCTAAGCAATAGTTGGGCAGCATGCACTATATACCCCCTAAAACTGAGTATACTGAAATCTCGGGAACACATTTCATAAATTTAAAAAAGCTAAAATACTTTAAAGGCGCCTCGGTGGCTCAGTCGGTTGATTTTCCAACTCTTGGTTTCCACCCAGGGCATGACCCCAGGGTCCTGGGATCGAGTCCTGCAATGTGCTCCACCCTGAGTGTGGAGCCTGCTTGAGATTCCCTCTCTCTCCCCTCAGCCCCACCCCAGCTTGTGCCCTCTCTCTCACTCTCTAAAATATAAATAAAAAATAAAAAGTTAAAATACTTTCATGCCTCAAGACATGCTGAAATTCTTTTGGATTATTGATCACAATAGTTCCTAGATTATGGACTGAATTCTGCAATACCTAACAGTACAGTCTAATGAAAGTTTAGATGCTTCTTAATGATAGACCCTAGAAAGTTCAATGACCCTGAAGAGCAGACCTGAAATATTTGAGCAGCAAGGGGGCCCATGTGGGCAGAGCAGAATAAGCAAGGAGGAAAGTAGTAACAGAAGAGGCTGGATACATGTGAATGGGGGGCGGTTGTACAGAGCAGAGATGTCCGGTAGAAATGTAAGATGAGGATATGCATAAGTTTAACCTTCTAGTATCCACATTAAATAATCAACACAAAATGCAATTCATTTTAACAATACATTTTATTAATGTAGCAAAAATAAAATCATTTTAACATGTAATCAATTCAAAAAATTCTTAGTGGGATCATACATATATATATATATGCACATATGCACATACATACGTATATATTTCTACTAAATTTTCAGCACCTTGCCATTTGGACTAGCTGTGTTATACAAAAACATACATTCTTGATCTATATTTTGAGTGAAATGGAAAGCCTGTGAAGACTTTGGGGCAGAGATATGGCGCTCTCTCTCTCTCTCTCTGTCCCTTTCTCTTAGGACAGTGGTAAAAATAAAACAATGGGTCAAAAAATAAATGAATTCAGTAAAGTCACAAAATACAAACCAGCATACAAAAATAAGTCGTGTTTCTATATACTAAAAACAAACAATTTAAAAAAATTAAGAATGAGATGTCTGGGTGGCTTAGTCAGTTAAACATCCAACTCTTGGTTTCACTTGGGTCATGATCTCTAGGTTGCTGGGTTCAAGCCATACAGGTGGCTTGGGATTTTCTCTCTCCCTCTCTCTCTGCCTCAAAATAAATAAATAAACTTTAAAAAGAAAATTGAGAAAACACTCCCATTTTTAATTGCATCAAAGAGAATACAATACTTAGGAGTACACTAAGCCAAGGAGTTGAAAGACTTGTACAATGAAAATTATAAAACATTAATAAAAGGAATTAAAGAAGATGCATCAATAGAAAGACATCCTTTCTTCATGGATTAGAAGGATTAATATTTTTAAAAAGCCCATACTATCCAAAGCAATCTACAAATGCAATGTCACTTTCATCAAATTCCCAGTGGCATTTTTTACATAAGTACAAACATAATCCTAAAATTCATATGGAACCACAAAAGACCTCACAGCTAACACAATATTGAGAAAGAATAAAGTCAGAGACATCACACTCCTTGATTTTGAAATATATAAAAAAAGCTTCAGTAATTAAAACGATACCACACAGGCGTAAAGACAGACATGTAGAACAATGGAAGGAAAAGAGAGACCAGAAACAAACTATCACAATACAGTCAGCAGACCTTTGACAAGGGTGCAAAGAATATACAAGAAAAGGAGAGTTTCTTCAACAAATGGTCTTGGGAAAACTGGCTATCCAAAAAAAGAAAGTAAGAAACAAAAGAAAAGAAAAGAAATCAGATCCCTACCTTTCACTATCCGCAAAAAATCAACTGAAAATAGATTAAGGACTTAAATATTAGGCATTAATCTACAAAACTTCTAGAAAAAACAGAGGGAAAAGCTTGACATCTACTCTTTTAAGTTAAAAAGTTAAAATCACAGGTTTGCGTGGAAATTTTGCACATGTGTGTTGTGTTTATTTTGCAGTTAGAATACAACACTGTTAGAAGGATTCCAGAATGAGCTGACCCTGGAAATCAACCTCCTGTTTAAATCCTACCCCACTCATTTACCCCTCTGTACCTAGTAATTACCTCACAGGCCATGCTTGATAAAGGTCAGTTACCATTATAATTCCTTTTTAAGACAGAGAAAATTTTTTCTTACTTTGGAAACCACTTGAAAAGAAAAGTTTGACCTCTAAGATAAGAGCAAGACTTTAGGAAATCTAATACAAAGCCTGTTTTTTTTTTTTTTCAATACATGTATAATAGAATGATAATAAATAGGGTGAAGACACAAATCCTATGTATGTTTGTTAGAAAGTCTTTTTCTGAAAAGATACAATTTATGGTAAACTTGAAACCAGAAGTGGTTTAAGCTATGGGAAGATTTCTAGGAGTAAATTTTCAATTAGAAAGAATACTATGTGTAACAGCCTAGTTAGAAAAAGCTTGACGTTTTTCACGTCTCATGACTCACAATATCTCTGGAAGTGGAAATCATGGTGCCAAATGTATAAATGAGATAAATTTGCAAATTTTCCAAAAAATTCATTTAAATGCTATATTTTTCTAACATAAGTCTATCTAGTTTAAATAATAATACTTTATTCCTATCCATTTATTTATCAGTAAATGTTAAACACTGTAAGGCATCTTCAATTTCAGAAAAGTGAATATATGATTGTTGGTTTGTTTATTTCTTTTCAAGTAGGCTTCATACCCAGTACAGAGCCCAACACAGGGCTCAAACTCACAGCTCTGAGGTAAAGATCTGAGCTGTGGGGTACCTAGGTGACTCACTTGGTTAAGCATCTGACTCTTAATCTCAGCTCAGATCATGATGCTCAATCATGATCTCAGGGTTGTGAGTTCAAGCCCTACATTGGGCTACATGTTCGGCATGGAGCTTACTTAAAAAAAAAAAAAAAAATCAAAACAAAAAAAAAACTCTTGAGCTGAGATCAAGAGTTGGATGATTAACCCACTAAGCCACACAGGTACTCCTAATTTTGAAAAAAAAAATTATTATATAAATTAGACCATACAATAATTGATTATATTTGTATCTAAAAGAGAAATATTAGTATTTGTATTTTCTAGCTTTTGATAGGATTCTAGAACTTTCCCAGTGAAAAAGAATGTAAGAGCTTATACAACCAGACATGATTTATAAAAATCCATATTATAAATATCCCATACGTATTTAAATGGAGCTAAATAAATTATATGTTAGCATACAAATAAAACTTTGAACATGAGACTAACATTATTTTAATTTCTTGAAAAATATATTAATTCCAATCAACATCTGTCAATCAAAATATATAAGGTGCCTTTTAAAAACTGATTTTTACTTTCATATTCTTCACATTCAAAGACCTGTACAGGATTTAAAAATAGGGGCCCAAAGAAGAGAGTCAACTGGTGAGTATCTAAAGGTACGAATGTAAAAAGTCAAGAAACAAAAAAGTCATTTTCTGAAGATAATGAACCTAGAAAAATTCAAGAAAAGAAATGGAAACTTTTAAAACTACAGATGCCATAAAGTGTAAGGAAATATAACAAATGTAAAAGGTATTTTTCCCCGCATTGTAACATAAAAAAAATCTTTAAATAAAATATGAAAAATATCCCTTAAAATTACAATAGATTGGGAATTCTATTCATTTGTAAAACGCACTGGAATCTCAAAATACTAGAAATTTTAATCGCCAGCTTTATACCGCATCATTTTTTCCCCCAACAAAAACAAGATGTAGATTGTAGAACTTAAAGTAAAAACTTAAAAATTTGCAAGTTAAAACTGTATCTATTCATACAGCAAACTTAAGTGTATAGATTATAATTTAAATATATATATATATATATATATATATATATATATATATATATACCACTTGAGAGCCCACATTTCAGCTTTATCCCAGTTACTGCATGAAGCTGCACTTTGCTTATTTTCTTTAGTGTTTTCAATACATTTTGGGAGAATTGGTTATATTGAAAAAATATATCGGGCCTTTATCTCAAACCACATATAAACACCAATTCCTGGAATAAGAGAGCTAACTATGGAACCAAATTTATTTAAATCAACTTTAATAAATTTATGAAGCATTAAAATAAACAAATCTGTCATCAAAAGACAACCTCTAGCAATACAAGCCACAGAACGAGAGAAGATATTTGCTACGTATACAATCAAGAAGACTGGCATCTAGACTATTTAAAGAACTCCTAATAACCAAAAACAAAATGACAGCCTCAGAGAAATATAGGCAAATATTTAGACACCTACTTCACAAAAGAAGAAATCCAAATGATAATACATTATGAACAAATGCTCAGTTCTCTGAGAATCCCAGTGGTGAATCCTTACGTATCTTTGCACACCCAGTAAATTGACAAAATTGAGACTGAATAAAAAGGAAGTATATTGTGAAGAATTTGTATATATTGCTGACGGAATGCAACTTAGTACAACCACTTCAGAAAATCATTTTAAATAAGAACAAAGATATATATAACCTGTAACCAATCTACTTTGTTTATAGATACATACATTAGAGAAATTCGTGTAAAGAAGCATCAGGGTATGATCTCCATTGCTGCATGATTTGTAAAGGTCCCATATTGGTAGTTATTCAAATGTTCATCAAACCTAGACTGGATAGATTTTGCTATATTCAGACAGTAGAATCCTATATTGCAAATGTTAAGATCGTTAATAATACAGAATACTTACTGAGTGCTTTCTCAGTGTAAGGTATCCTACTAAGGACTTGCATTTATTTGCTCATTCGAATGTTACAGTAAGTATCAAAGGTAAGCACATTATCCCCATTTGACACATGATCCAAATCAAGGTACACAGTGCTTAAGCAACTTTCTGAAGGTTGCAAAACTAACAAATACGATCCAAATGCGGGAAATCTAAAATGCGGGAAATCTAACTTTAAATCTCTTGCTTTTAATTGCTATGGCTTACAGCTTAATTGCATGCACATGTGTAATGAGACTGGGCCTCTCTGATTAAGTGTGTACCAATCAGTGTACCTTTTCTGGATTAAAATTTGACTGTGTTAAAAAAATGTAAAGTGTGCATGCCATCTAACATAACAAGCCTTGTCTGAAAAAAACAGGCATAACAAATATTCAGAGCTACAGTTTAATGTGCATGTATAGTGTTTGCTTTTTTTTTTTTTTTTTATTTTTGGGACAGAGAGAGACAGAGCATGAACGGGGGAGGGGCAGAGAGAGAGGGAGACACACAGAATTGGAAACAGGCTCCAGGCTCCGAGCCATCAGCCCAGAGCCTGACGCGGGGCTCGAACTCACAGACCGCGAGATCGTGACCTGGCTGAAGTCGGACGCTTAACCGACTGCGCCACCCAGGCGCCCCTAGTGTTTGCTTTTTGAAGAAGGAATGAGTATATGTCTTTTCTAGAATAAATATAGTGATGGGGTGTGGGCACTCAGGGAAGCTGTAATCACTGGGTTCAACATGTTTTCACAAGAAACAAATAATCTTAGATAAGGGCCTATGATTTATAGTATGTGCTACATTTTAATACCTCATATAGCGAAGCCTTCTATAATAGACTGTGGGATAAATGGATATGTATATATCGGATGGAAGAAAATAATTTGATTAGTGACAGGTGATTATCTCCAATTGCAACATTTTATCATTAATAATAATAATAAGTGAGTATCAGTTCGGAGGGGCTGACCTTGGCATTTTCGATATTAGATATTTCTTCAGAAATGAATCACATGCACATCAAATTTAGGGTTTACAAATTTGAAGAGAGTGTGAAAATTCTAGATGATAAAAATCCAAATTCGAAAATATTCTTACAGGATGGATAAAGCTGAAACTGATGCGAAGACAATTAAGAAGAATTAATGTCTGGTCTCTGCTTATATTCCATCCCTACTGCTACCACATCCCATTGTCCCACAAAAGAAAATAAGTGTCTGTGTCAAATGGAATTCATCTTCTTTTGAAAAAAAATATCAGACGTTTTTGCTGACATGGTCCAATGAGCCAATAAAATTATATATCACTGCCAATCTTTAATGTCGCTTTAAACATATTTTTGGAGTGTCTTCATCCAGTCCTATGGCTTCAACTTTTATCACATGTGGATACCTCCCACATATAACCTGAAATTGTATTTTATTTTCAGGCCCCAGCACACAAGTGTCTAAGGATTACAGTGGGATTTATTTCCGTTACTTCAAATATAAAGTGTCTGTCCAAATAGAGTGTATTATATCTGCCCCCTCTTTAATTTCTACTCATGGTTATAGTATCATTTTATCATATATGCTACAAACTTAATCAGTTTTATATTCCCAATTTCCCTTCCCTTTCATACCGTCCATCACTAAATGCTAAACAGCCTCTTTTAAACCCACTCTTCCTCTTCATCTCACATTAATTTAGCCCCTCAGAGACTCCTAGTGTTTCTGCCTCCAACAGCCCCCACATTCAACCTAGTCTGGAAGCCATCATGGCAGTGAACTTTCAGCAATATCCAATCTAAGGATGACAGTTCCTGATAAACATATTTTTACCTTCTGGTCCATTCTCCTTCCTGCCATTGACCTCAGATTGACTTTAATTGACATCCCCCAAGGGATTACCTCAGCTGCAGAGAGACAGCTCACAAAATCACCCCCTTCCTAGAATGTCCTAAATCCAATAAAAGGTCCTATCAGCTCATTTGGGGACAATTCCAAGGGATCAATTGATACCCAGAGCCCATATGGCTGGTCAAGATGTAGAACCCACATCACATCTTGTCTTCTCCCACTGCCCATTCTTGCTTCCCTTCTCTTGCACAGCCATGATCCCAAGGGTCCTCCCTAATATTGTCTTGCACACGATAAATGTGTTTCTGAGTCTACTTCCACTGTGGCAGTATAGGCTTGCCATAATGGGTGTGGCACTTTCAAAATTCTCTGCAATGGTCATTCCAACTTGCCGTGTGTTTGTTATCATCAGGGTCTCATATAAGGAAGTAGGTTAACAGGAATACATTTTCCACAAAATTAGCATCATGCTAAACCAAGACACGAATCCTAGAGAAAAGGAAACCAAAACAGCTGTCCTGAATACTGGAAAACTTATTATGGACAAAGGTAATAGCCAACGGCTAGTCAGGAGACATATAAACCCTATCAATTATGTTAACAGGTAGAATTTAATAAAGGACAGTCAATTATGCACAAAAATATGCTAACGAGGGGACTAAGAAGGAAAAAAGAGATTAAGGGAACAGGATGGGAACAAAGCAGAAAACAGCTACCACACCTAGAGTAAGTGTGAAATTGCTAAACTTAGATGCTTAGACGAGAGGCATCAAGGAGCTCACAGGAAGCTCTGAGAAAATGGCTGTTCGGCTGATCCTGGAGGCTCTGCAGAGGAAGGGAAGCAAGGGGGCTGAGGAGGCCTCGCCAGTGACCTCCTGGCAGTGCTGATGTCTCTTGAGCGGTGAAAAGACCGGCTCTGGGAGTATGCAGACATTGTGGAGTGGGTTCAGATGCCCCCGTGTGAACCTCCGCTGCCCCCATGGAAGGGAAGCACTGGTTGGTGCCCTCAAGAAAACGCCAGCGAGGGCAAATAGCTAGAAGCAATTTCCTTTTCTGCCTTGGTTTGCCGTCGCCCTTCACCGAACCCTAGCCCCGACTGGCAATGCAGAAGACTGGTGTCACAAAACCACATTTACAAGGGTGGCTTTGAAGCCAGGAAAATAGCTGATTAATTGTGGGCTCCCAGGAATAAGGGCAAGATGCTCCAGAAATGCAGCCAAAACCAAAACCAAACAAAACAAAACAAAGCACAGCAAAACAAAACAAAACAAAACAAAACAAAACAAAACAAAACTCATTTGGAGGGAAGAACATCTATTCCCCTTTCTTCATGCCTCTTCCATGGAAAGAAGTTGAGCTACAGCTCCATTCTTCATCTTTCAACCACTCTTCCCTTGGGGAAGAACCATCACTTCTCTGGCAGGTGGGTTTCGGAGAAGGAATGGAGCACAGTTGACCCAACCATCCCCGGAGTCTCATGGTACGTGTGTCCTTTGGATGCATTCTCAGCTAACTTGTGAGGGAAAGTCACCAGGATGGGCCATTCCTCTGCAGGGGAAGGCAGAGTCTGTGTGGATCTCCTGGGACTCAGGGAACGAGTTTAATTCAGTGGAAGAATTCTTAGAACTGTGTGATTGCATCAGAGTCAAGCCATATCCTGCAATCTAGTTTCACCTTTAACACAGCTAATATTTTGAGTTTGTCAGACTCTGTCTCGTATCCCAACTGGCTCAGAGCTCAGATCAGAAGAGGGGAGACAAAGATGTTATTCGCTGGTCTTTTAAATGTCCATACTTATTAATAACTAGATGTTTCCAAATTTTGAATTACCATGGATGCCAAGCACTCCTTTTTCTTTGAAGTGCTCCTATGAACTTACCTAAATCAGGTTTTGATTTGTAGAATTCCCCCCCCCACCCCCCCGGAAAGTTTCTATGCCTCCAACCAGATTCAGGTACATTGCACCTACGGTCTACCCAAAGAACGAAAATGCCATAGTGAAATCATATACAATCCTCAGGAAGTGGAAATCTGGAATTTTTGACAAAGTAAACTACAGAGTAAAACATGCAAATATATAGTGAAATTGCTTTACCTCTCTGCTACAAAAAACTATCTTCAGAGTTCTACCAACCTCTCAAAATGTACCCACAGTGTTTTCGCAATTAGATGGTATTTCGAAATTTCAAAACACACATTTGTAATGAATGGATATTCAAGCTAACAGTAGCTAAAAGGATAGTGTACAAAAGGTGAGTGCATATGAAGTACGTTCGCTTTAGTGAGTAATGTTCTGCTACCCTACTTTGGGTTTGACTTTTTCTTGGTCATTGATATTGATTAGTAAGATTAACATGATTAAATCTCTGTATGCTTCTCTCAACACTAACCCTATAAAGAGATTAAAGATTTTTGTAATCTCAGACGTGAATCACTGAATTATACTATATTCATTTCCACCCGGAAAGTGCAACAAAGTGATCAGATATCAGTGATCTCAAAGCAACTGAAAATATTAGATAATTAAGCCTTGCCTCTGAACCATATGAATACTCTCTGTCTCATTTTTGTGAATTATGTCAGGCAGAAAAATGAGGAATTTAACACAAACTATTTAAAAATACAAAAATAATAGGAATTTTAATGCAATTAAATTTCTATAGCCCTGCTAGGCTTCCCCCTCTTGTGTTTTTATGCATGAAGCTATTATTTCCATTCCAGTGACAGACATGAGTCCAAGCAGTAAATGGAACATCCCTCTTTTATGAGAGCATCTTTGTTATTATAAGTAAAATTGAGCTGGTTCTCATTCAAATCTTCTGTGTCTATGAAACAAGGTTTAGTCATGCATTAAATGAAGGTTTCAAATAACATTATGCCGGGAATTTGTTACATGTTAAACACCAATAGTTTTCTTTCAATATGTTTATTGGCATAACAGTATATGCAATAATAAAATATAATAACATTTTATAATGCTTCATTCATACCAATAGCTCCCTCAGCCAGCAGCTCTTCCAATGGTGAGTATAAAATTAATAAAGAGAATGAATGTGTGGAAGTGGCATATAAAAGATGTGAAAGGCTGAAAATATTAAGCAATAAGGTATATGCCAGATATGATTCCTTTGGCATCAGTACCACTGTTTTAAATGTAGCTTTGGGAAAATGAATTTTCAAGGATTTGGAAACAGCTATGTGCAGGTGACACAGAGGAACGAAAAAAAGAGGAACAAACAAAAGATTTGAATTGCTCTTTCAGATGGAATAGACAGAAGTTGTTTAGATAATATGATCCGAAGGCTTCTCTGCCCAAATGTAAAACTACAGGGTGTACCCTAAGATGAATCCCTTTGGGCCCCCAGAAGTCCCTGGGGAATTTCCAGGATCTCCAAGAGAGAAGCAATCATAATTGATGGCACAGTGAGAAGAATCAACTCATAAGAGATTGAAAGCAAAGTCACTCTAAAAGGCACACACAGGAAATGCCTGAATGGGTAATTGGTAAAAGCATCAACAAAGGGAGAAGAGGAAGCAAATGAACAGACCAGTTAGTAAAAAAATGAGCTTCATAATTATACCCGGATCTAGATGTTTGGAATAATATTAACTATAGCTATAACTACCAAATGACATAATAGCATTGTAAAAAGCTTAAAGTATATTCTCTCCTTAAACTGTTTTACAGTTACTGTAACTGATTTTTTTTTTATACAATTAACTGGCCTCACAGCTGTGCTGGTAACAGTGTAGCCCCTGGTTTGGTCTGAGCAATTACTGTAAAGCTAGATCTAGTTATTTGCAAAATTCTATTTTCAATTTTCTCTGGAGGGAATAAGGCTTTTTGAAAGCTTGAGTTTTTCAGTTGCTAATAAGAAGTCTCATATTCAATAATACTGTAGTAGGGATGTTATATTTGCTAAATTCTAGGAACATCTGCATTCACATACACAGATTTATTGTTTTCCTTTTGAACTTACTTATCTGATGTAGGGGTTATGGCAGTTCAGTTGAAAAGGAGGATAAAAGAACAGTTACCATAAAACAGCCCAATGCTCCCCAGAGTCAGCAGAGGAAAAAAAAATGCAGACAGAGAGAGAGAAACAATTTGCTAAACTGATCATAGAATGATTTACCAGTCAATTAGGGAACACTTTACTGCAATGCAAAGGGATTTCAAACACAGATGAATAACACCAAGATTGTTTTCTTTATTTGCATTGCAAAAAAAAAAAAAAAAAAAAGATCAGTTTTCTATAAGGAGCTTCATAATTTTGTAATTTTCTACAGCCTGAACTTTTATTTTGACACAAGGGCCATGTTCATCTGAAGACAGTCACTCAGGTACTTTCCAAGTGCACCACTGAGAAATTGAAATTAGAAATAATATATTGCCAGATGCTACAGTCTGAGGAGCCTTGTAAAAAGTAGTACTCAAGTGTCACTTTGAACAACACCTGTTAGACATTGCATGTGAAATGAAATGCTATTTGAACTTGTAAGCATGATTTTGGATTTACTATAATTCACGACTGTTACACACAGGAGCTTTTATAGTAAGCTAAAGACATCAGTTTCTGATGCTCACTTTGTACAAAAAGTGACTCATGATACCTACTGATAACATTTTGTTGGTGTCGAAATATGCCGAGTAAGTCCCTCTTGTTAGGGTTCTCTTCTAGAAGTTTGATGCATGAGAATCTGGAAATGAATAATCTTTTAAAAATATTTAACTTGGGGGCACCTGGGTGGCTCAGTTGGTTAAGGGTCTGACTCTTGATTTCAGTTCAGGTGATGATCTCACAGTTCGCGAGTTCAAGCCCCACATCAGGCTCTGTGCTGTCACCGTGGAGCCTACTTGGGATCCTCTCTCTCTCTCTCTCTCTCTCTCTCTCTCTCTCTCTCTTCCCCCTTCTCCTACATGTGCTCTCTCTCTGTCTCAAAATCAATAAATAAACTTAAAAAAAGATATCTTAAATATTTAATTTTATAATGTTTTAGTGCTGAAATCTTAGAAAATAGTAGGGCATTTTGATCTATTACCAATAATATGCTGTGTCATTTATGACTATATAGCCATACAGTTCCATTTAAGTAAGAACATAGGAAACAATTATGATTTTTATATCATACAAATTATATATATATATATATATATATAGAGAGAGAGAGAGAGAGAGAGAGAGAGAGAGACACACACACACAGTCAGTCTAATTTCAGCAGCACACTCAGTTTTCACTAGGTCAGTTTTTGAGGTTAAAGATGAAAGTATATTGGGGTGCGTGACTGGCTCAGTCAGTGGAGCATGCAACTTGTTTTTTACATTTTTTAATTTATTTTTATTTTTATTTTATTTTATTTTTTTAATTTTTATTTTTATTTATTTTTACATTTTTTAATTTATTTTTGAGGGACAGAGAGAGAGAGTGAGCACAAGTTGGGGAGCAGCAGAGAGAGAAGAAGACACAGAATCCACAGCAGGCTCCAGGCTCCGAGCTGTCAGCACAGAGCCCGATGCGGGGCTTGAACTCACAGACCGTGAGACCATGACCCGAGCTGAAGTCAGATGCTCAACCGACTGAGCCACCCAGGCGCCCCGCAATTCTTTTTCCAACATTCCCTTTGTCTTCTTTTTCTGACCCCTTGACTCTCCCCGAAGGTGTGATCCTTGCACCTCTCTAAGAAGCATGTATTTCCAGGCTCAGGAGTCACTTGTTTGGGTTTGTGGTATGTGTCCACCTCACTCCACTTTGATGCTTCAAACCGTGCTCTTTCCCTCTTCCTACAAACCATCTAGCTTTTATTTTGTGCTATAAAATCGTATCGCCTACCATTCTTTCTTGAAAGCATTTACCTCACCCTTCAACACTATCCTACAATCAACACAGATCTGATTTTCTGGCTCCATTTATTTTTGTCTAGCTCTACTCCTCCTTCACTTGTAGTTATTTCAATATCGAACCATCCATACTCCAGCATCACCATCCCTCAGATGGTTGATGTGTCATCCATTGAACTTCACCATCCCCCTGCCTCCGGTGGCATGCCCTAGACCTTGGTCATTTCTGAAAGCCGTATCTCATCCACAATTACAATGTCATGTCTCCCTCCCTGTGACCCCCCTTTTCCAACTTTTCCAGGGGACCGCCTCTTACTTTCACTTCAACATGCTTTCAGGTGACACCTGCAGTCCATTTATTCCGCCATCTTTTCTCAGTTCTCCTTCAGTCTTGTGACTAGGCTTTCCTTCAGGCCAGTGTAGACACAAAGTTCACCAACTCAGTTACTGTGGTGCACGCATTCTGCACTCTCTTCCTTGCCAATTCTGTCATCCTATTTGCCTGGCAAGGCAATCACCCTGGGTGGGACTAATGTTTCTCCAACTCTTTCACTAAAACAGCACAGTGGAACATGTCTACAGAAAAATACACAGAAAAGTACAGCACCACCTTGAATCCGTGAGTCTAACTTCCTGTGTTGAGCTCTCTCCATTCACAGAAGAGCTCTTCATATCTTTTCTCCGTTCAGGACTTCAAGATCTCTGCTCCTGGCATTCTCAGCCTTATATTTCATGTAAAAAATAAAAATTATCAGGAATGGACCAAGCCACATTTCTAGCACACACATACTCATCTAACCGCACCTTTGCCTTTACTTTTTGATTTAGAAATGTGGTCCCCCTGGCTATAGAATCATAACCCTCCCACCTGTGTACTAAACTCTGTCTCATCCTGCCTCAGGAGGGCCTTTCTCTAAGAACGGTCCCCCCTCTATCGTATCAAAGAGCTATGCTACTCAAGAGTGGCCTCCTTGCCCACATTCCCTTTCCTCCTCTTCTCTCTCGAACCCTGCTCAATCGGGTTTCCACCCTCATCGTTCCACTGAAGTTGGTCTTCTCGAAGTCATCAGTGGCCTAAACTGTTAAATATAGTGGCCGGTCCTGGGCCTCATTTCATTATATCCCTGAAGGCATTTGAATGAATTAGTCAGCTGTGTTTTTCTTCCTAGAAACACTTTCCTCACTTGCATTCTAAATACAAGATTTTCCCAATTCTGTTCTCTCTGTGCTTTTTTTCTTCCCACCTCCTCAGCTTCCCTTGGTATCTGTACCCTCATCTCTGCATATCTGAAGTTAGAGAAGTAGGTCAGTCCATGCTCATTTTCTTTAGTTTCTCTACACTTATTCTGTTGCTGCTGAGCTCATCTCTTACCATCAGTTTAAAGGCCCTGAAGGCTCTCAAATTATGATTCCAGTTGAAACTTAACTGGACTCTGTATTTTGTATTTACTCTCAACATCACATCTTGGGTATATGACAGATCTTCGAAAGTTCTCATATTCTCTATCTACTGTGCCAACTTTTTCTTTTGCTTTTTAATTTTCTCCATCTCTATCAAGGACTACTCCACTTCGATAATTGCTCAGGTGAAAAAAAAAACTTTACCTCTGAAGAATCCTTTCTGTTACTATCTACATCCAGTCCATATGAAGTTCAGTTTCCATAATATTTGCAGATCTTCATCATTTTGCACCATCGCTCACAATCAATATTTTTCATTTTGATGGTTTCAAATGCCTTCTAAATGGTCTCCTTGCTTCTGCCTGCCTTTTCTCCCTGTCCCCCATGCCCCAGGTTACTCTATACACATGAGCCAGAGGGATTCTTTAAAAATGTAGAATTTGGGGGACGGGGAGTGGATCTAGATGGCCCAGTTGGTGAAGCCTCTGACTTCGTCTCAGGTCATGGTTTCATGGTTCCTGAGTTTGAGCCCCACATGGGGCTCTGTGCTGACAGCTCAGATCCTGGTGCCTGCTTTAGATTCTGTGTGTCCCTCTCTCTCTGTCCCTCCCTCACCCACACTCTCTCTCTCTCTCAAAAAAAATAAAACATTAAATTTTTAAAATTTTTTTAACGTTTATTTATTTTTGAGACAGAGAGAGACAGAGCATGAACGGGGGAGGGGCAGAGAGAGAGGGAGACACAGAATCGGAAGCAGGCTCCGGGCTCTGAGCCATCAGCCCAGAGCCCGACGCGGGGCTCGAACTCACGGTCCACGAGATCGTGACCTGAGCCGAAGTCGGACGCTCAACCGACTGAGCCATCCAGGCGCCCCCATTAAATTTTTTAAATGTGAAATTGGGGTGCCTGGGTAGCTCAGTTGGTTGAGCACCTGACGCTTGATTTCAGCTCAGGTCGTGATCTCACGGTTTGTGGGGTTGTGCCCCGTGACAGGCCCTGTGCTGACAGTGCAGGGCCTGCAAAGATGACTTCATTGCAACGTTCTTCCAAAGGCTCCAGTAACCTGTCCTTCTACCTCTCTCTCCTCCCCGCTCTGCCCCTGACATGCTGGCCTGGGTTGTACACTCACTATATGGGGTATGCCCTTCTCACAGATGGCTGCCGGGCTCACTCCCTCATTTCCTTTAGTTTTCTGCTCAAATGACATCTGTAATAAGACCTTTCTTAATCTCTAATTCAACTTTAAATCACCCATCTCTTACTACTAGACTCAAAGATCACCATTTCTTTTCCTGATGTATTACTGGCATCGCATCTTGAGAAGCACACATTTTACTTGTTCAATTATTTTCTGTTATTCGTTCTCCACATTTCCCTTAGCCTGTAGCACAGACCTCCTACAAAAAGAGAATTTTGTTCTTTGGTTTAACTCTTACATCCCCAGTGCTTAGAAAAATGCAAGGCACTCAGTAAAAATTTGATAACTAAACATTTCATTTCAGGATTTTTGTGACATAACTCTAATTTGGCTTCCCACTTTGACATAATATTGTTCTTCTAGACAAGGTTAAAATTCCAGTCTTTTTAAATGTTTATTGAGTGGTAGCTACTTTTGCTTTTTTTTTTTCCTCTTGCCTGAAAGAAACACTAACCCCCCTCCTTTGCCTTATTTCTAATTGATACATTTCTTCCTATCTTTCCTATTTTATCTTCTTCATAAATATTTGTTTCCTTCCACTAAATTTAACTACTCTTTTAACTTTCAAAATTTTAATATTTTCTACAGTATTTTAGGGTATTTATATAGCATAATCCCTTTTGCATCTTTTTTTTTCCTGACCCTTCCTAAAGTGACTATTTAGGACAATATATTTATTATAAACTATCTTTATACATTTTAATGTATACTCATTGATTTAAAAGCATACACTCTAGATGCTTTTAGAATTAGGCACTTCCAGAACTTAGGCAATAATCTACATCAGGTACTGGTGAATGAATAATATATAGGAAAGACAAATATATAACTCTCTCTCAAGGATGCAAACTGACATGTAGAGTAATAAATAATTTTATTTATTTCATGGCACAAAGGAGGAGGTAGTAAATTTTCTCCATTGGGCTATCTCATCTATCTTTATGATTTAAAGAGAATGATTCTACATGAAATGTAACAGTTCTCCATCTTTCACTTATAGTTCCCTTGAATTGTTAATTCCAACCTATTTTTAAAGCAAAAATCTTCATCAATAACAATACACAGAATATTACTAATACATTTATGCACAATTTTATATATTCCTTTATCTACTATTAACAGCAAATTTAGTAAATAATTTCATAGCTACTGTGCTCTGTTCAGTATTTTAAAACACAAAGAAACATCTCAGGTTTAGTAACAGCTCGTATCAATTTCCGGTGTATTTCCAGCATTGCACAACTCCTTTCTCACCTACAGGTAATGTTAAAATAGGGTGAATCACCGCAGTTCTCATGCGTGAGTGCACTAAAAGTCAGGACGTAGGTTTTTAATTTAAGTTTGGGTGCTGGATTTCTTATGTAAACCCCTTGCTAAAAAAATTTAACCATGTTGAGAAAGCGAAAAAATAGTATGGAATTATCCGACAAGGATTCACAATGAGCACTGCAGATGCAACATAAAGTCTTGGAGAAACAATTCAGTAATCAAAGAAAAATGTGAATTTTCCGGTGTTGTCTAGTATTCACTCGAAGGCCTCAATACCACTTTTACTACCTGACATTCCATGTCCCAAACTAGAAAACCCAAAACAGCACCAAGTGAGGAGGACTTTTGATGATTAAGTGAAAAAATGAAATACAGCTCATCACTTCAGGTGTTGAACAAAGGGTTTGCTATTTTCACCTGAATTCTGATGAAACAAAATATAGTCACATCATTGGGGCACCCGGGTGGCTCAGTCAGTTAAGTATTGAAATCTTAATTTCCGCTCAGGTCACGATCTTACGTTTCCTGGGTCCAAGCCCCGCAACACAACGGGCTCTGAGCGGACAGGACACAGCCTCCTTGGGATTCTCTGTATCCCTCTCTCTGCCCCTCTCCCATATGCACACTCTCTCCCACTCTCAAAATAAATATATAAACTTTAGAAAAGTACATATATGTATACATATATATATATATACACACACACACACATATATATGTACACATATACATACATAGTACTTCTAAAAGTATATATAGTTACATCATTTATATATACATAGTACTATATATATATAGTTACATCATAAATGTATACATATACACACACACATATATATACATACATATATGTGTGTGTATATATATATGTGTGTGTGTTTATATACTATATATATACACTACTATACTATATATACTATATACATGCTATACATATATGTAACTATACATATATGTGTGTATATATATACACACACACATATGTATAGTTACATCATAGAATGCATATGTATACATACATATATATATACATACATATACGTACATATGTATATGTATGCATGTATATATGTATATACACACACACATATATCTATAACTATATGTGTATATATATATACACACACACACATATGTATAGTTACATCATAGAATGCGTATATATATACACACATATACATACGTACATATATATGTATATACGTACATAGTATATGTATGCATGTATATATGTATATATACACACACACACACATATATATATATATATATAACTATACTATACTATATATATACTATATACTATACTATATATACTATACTATTATACTATATATTACTATACTATATATACTATATATATACTACTATATATATACACATACATATATATATAATTACATCATACAATGTATATATACATACATATATATGTATGTATATATGTATATACACACATATATACACACATATATACACACACACATATATACACACGTATATATAAGTATATATACTTATATACTATATATAGTATACTACTATACTACTATATATATACACACACACACACACACTACACTATATATACTATATATAACTATGTGTGTGTATGTGTATATGTATATATGTGTATATATATATACGCACACATATATAACTATACTATATACTCTCTCAATATATACTGTACTATATATACTTTATATACATATATACATATATACTATATATAATATATATATATACTATATAACCATATACATGTATGTGTACACACATATATAGTTATATCATAGAATGTATATATATACACACATATATGTATATAGTTATATATACTATATATATACTATACTATATGTACTATACTACTATATATACATATACACTACTATACTATATATATACTATATATAACTATATGTGTGTGTGTGTATATATATAGTATATACAGTATAGTATAGTATATACTATACACACACACACACACACACACACACACACATATATAGTTGCATCATAGAATGCCCCCCACACCCTGCAACTTCTCAGACCTCATTTTTACCTTGGCTACCAATTTGTTTCAGGAATTCTAGAAACTCATCAATATCCAGGTCCTCCTCTTCCATTCCTAAATTTATTTTGCAAGGAGGATCATTATGTAACTAGATCCGTTCAGTCAAATACGAAGGAGAAATCTCTGGCTTTTCTCCAATGAAGAGGCCAACAGCTTCAATGACCATTTTGTTCATCCCAGGTTAACACTGGTGTTGTAACCAAAGAACCACAAAACTGAAGCAATGTGCTTCCTTGAGATAGTGTTTAGCACAAAGACTCACCCTCTACATTGATGGCAATATGACTAATAAATCTTTGCTTTGCTACGTCACTGAGTTTTTTTTTTATCGTTACAGAAATTAGCATTAAGTACTCTGGCTAACACAGTAGTTAAGATGTTTATTCATGCAGACCTAACATTAGATGGATTTGACATAGGCAAAAATAACTCATTCTATTTTGATGCCCATAATTGACATTCTTCTCTGGAAAAAATCTTATAGTTATAGTCTTACATGCTGAAATTTAAGAAACTCTCTAGTTAATTGTAACTGTGATAAGAATGGAAATAAAAGTTATAAATATAAAGAAACCAAGGGCAAATAATGAGATGTTAACTGTGAAAAGCTATACTTTTAATGAAGGTACTATTTGAATAAGTTAACTTTTCCAAAGCAAAAAAAAAAAAAAAAAAAAAGAAAGAAAGAAAAAAGAAAAAAAAAAAAAACCTCAAAATATGAATGTGCTGACAACCGTTTGGCTAAAAATCCAAAATACCAGATTCTGTGAAGCAACAGACTTACCCACAAATTGCAAAGTACACAGAGAAGATACTAATTGCAGTAACCGCTCTTTAAACAATCATGTAGAAACATATCAGCAGATAAGCTGTCAAAGAAGTTCCATTTAAGGTTTTCAAGAAAACACCGCAAAAAAAGCTTTTGTTCCAAGGAAGTGGGAGATGTAGACTCTGTCTAATTATTTTCAGTGTACTGGCTGCTTATTGAAGGAAAATATTTATTTAGAGAACAGGTGAGATTTGCACTATTTAAATGCTCAAATTTTGTGTTTTTAACTCTTATTTCAGTAGTTTATGGGCACACAAACAGGAATCTAAAAAGGAGAGTGCCAACAATTTTAATTTCAAATGCAGGCTCATGGAACCACAGTGAACACGTACTGTTCTCTCAGTTCCCATATTGCACAGCCCATCATTTCCCCATTTCAGAGACATCCTGCCAGGCACAGGTGATGAACCAGATGACAGCTAATTGACATTTGCATAAAATAAAAGTGACTAAAAGTGTCATACAAGTCATTCAATGCAGATTTTTAAGAATGGCAACAGAATAACAAATGGGAAATGACGTACAAGTCTCTGTGTAATTAAAATTGTGTGATACGATATAGAAAAATAAAACTGCTAGATGCTGATAATCCTGTATCTTTCAGAATTTGATTTTAAGAAGAAAACAACATACGGCCCTCTGCTTTCAGTGAAGATCTAGAAATCACAAGAGGTTGCCCCACTTACCCTAAGAAGCAGAATAAGATGGATAAGTTACAAAATCATACCAGCTTTTTCCAGCCATCACAGAGCTGAGGATAACAAGAAATATAACAAAACCAAATTCCAGAAAATCTGAAGGCTTTGCGAGGAGATAAGAGACCATACGTGCTTTCTTTTCTGAAATGGCAGGAGTGGGGAAATGTTCTCAAGAGAGAGGTAAAGTTAAAGTATCTTAAGTCTTAATGAATTTGCACTAGCCAGGTGTCGGTTGATACGGGAGATTAGAATCCTGAGGAGTTACAGTCAAAGACTGAGTCTGTTCAATCCGCCATTTTCCCCATGCATCCTCAACCGAGAGAACACACAACCTCCCCAGGCTGGGGCAAGTCAGAAGGGTGGTACCCTCCTCCACTACCCCAGGCACATGGGCCTTTCTGTGTGCATATAAAGCAGAGGGAAGAATCCAAGACCAGAGGAAACCAAGTCCTGATCTGAGAACAACTGAAGATAGTGATGAATGAAATGAAGCCAAGAACCAACTCAATTCCATACTAGGTGAATACACAGCCCACACTCCTGCTTCAAAGGAGAAAGGGTGTGTTTCTAAATAACATGGGCTAAATAATCTTCACATTATAGTGTTCTTTCACACACGATGCCCTGAATAAAATTGAGACACATGAAACAGAAGAACAGACAAATATGACCCATATTCAAAAGATAAATGTGTTTGTGTCAGATACAGCAGTCATAATTTTCTGCTTTGTCTTGTGCCTCATATGTCTAAATTTTATTCAGCACATTCAGTGTAATATATATCTATAGATCTATATCTACATTCATATATAGAGAGAGGCTACTGATGTTTAAAGCAAAATGATACCAATATATTGTGAGGTTCCTGACATATGTAGAAATAAAATATATAAGCTCTTTAAAAGGTTAAATTAAAAATGAATTATTTTCAGATTGACTAATAAATGTTACAAGTCTCCTGTTTATGTTCAATTTTTGTGTTGAAATAAAATTTAAATATACTCTGAAAGGATGGTCTATGTTTCAAGACAAATTTTTGGAAATCATTTTTTTAAAGGTAAAACAGCCTCACTTATGTCTTATAAATTCATTTATATTTTAAAACTAAAAATAATAGGATAATTTAAGTATTATGTGACATCTTTATTTCATGTTATTACAAATGCTGCTTTCAAACTTTATTAGAACAATATATTTTATCTTAATAATAGTAAGAGCTGTCAGTGTAAATGACATATTTTAGTACTGTACATATATGATTTCTTTATTCCTATAAAAGCAAACACACATATACCAGCATAGATACATTTTAAGCATCAATATCAAAATTTAATTTGTCCCGAGCACAATGCTAATATCAAACAAATGTAATGGGGGTTGTTCTGATTTAAGTGAAGAATTAAGCAAAGATTTCATAGATAAGAAATAAAAAGCTCACAACATAAAAGGAACTATTGATAAATTCTGTTTCATCAAAATGTAAGCTTCCACTGTTCAAAAGACAATGTGATGAAAATGGAAAGCCACAGGCTGGAAGGAAATATTTGCAAACTATATATGATTAAAGACTTGTATTCAGAACATGTAAAGGACTCTCAAAGCTCAATAAGAAAACTAACAACACACACACACACACACACACACACACACACACACACACACACACATAATTGGAAAGAAATTTACCAAAGAAGAGATCTTAGAAAGTAAACATATGAAAAAATGTTCAACACTATTACTAATTAAGGAAACAAAAATTAAAACTAAGATACTATTGCACATGTATTAGAAAGGCTAATTTTAAGAAAATCAGATTAAGAAAACAATCAGATAATACCAAACACTAGCAACTCAAACCCTCATAACATTGTTTTGGGAAGTGAAAAATGGCACAGCTAGTTGGGAAAACAGTTTGGCAGGTTGTTGTTATTCTTGTTTTTGTTTGTTTGTTTGTTTTAGGTAAACAGAAACGTGTCATATGATCCAGTAATCCTAAACCTAGGTTATTCACCCAAAAGAAATGCTAACACATGTCTATACCAAGACCCATTTTGAATTGTTTACGTGCCCTTACGGTTAATAGCCAAAAACTGAAAGTAACACGTGCTGTTAATCCAAAAGTGGGAGAGGAGGTGGGTAGGAAAGAGGGATTGAGCTCAAAGGGACAAGAGGGAACTTTCAGGGGAGACAGAAATATTCTGTATTTTGACTATGGTGGTAGTTATGTGACTGAATATATGTGCCAAAACAAAACTGTAAGACGAAGAAGAGTATGGATTATGCTGTGTGGAAATTGTATATTAATAAGAATCCCCAAAATGCATACATTAGTAGATTTTTAGTTAGGTTTGTTTTCATCAGGAGCAATTTAAAATATTTTAGGCTGAATGCCAATATTAAACAGATAAAACCAGGTTGCTCTCAATGGAATCAGGTGGGAAATCTGGGTTGTCCTGTGTGATTTGCTGCTCTAAAACTCGCACTGGTTTAGTTACACAAAAATGTCAGATGTAGGTTAATAGGTTTAATCAAGAAAAACTTCCAATCATTCAAGTATAACTCAGAACAAAAAGTTGGCTTCTGCTTTGGTCATGAGAGTCCAGGGGATTTGTAAACCTTTTTATATTTCTGAACGTTAGTTATTCATAACGCTTTTTCCAGAACAATCTCGATATGCAGCCCATCTTTTGGGAAACCTAATTATTTCAGGTCTATATTGTATTCTGGAAAACAATCACATATATGTGCATGACCTCATAAACACACACACACACAAAATAAGACTATTTTAAACTATTCTATCTAACAAACTCTTTATCTCTGTCTGAAATTCTAAATCATTCTGTCTGAATTATAAAATAAGGTTTTCACCCAAGTTTAAATTTTATTGTTTGTTGATATCTTCAGATTAAGACATAACTAATGCTAATTTTGTTGTTTTCATGTTAAATACCAAGAGATGTGATTTTTTTTTCAAATTTCATATTCAGTGCCTGGTATAATTTGATATATTTACATTTGTTCAGTACATTTATTGTATAAATAATTACTTTAAAAATAGTTCTGATAAAAGGACATGAATTCTTGGAAAATTTGTTTCATATCCTTTAGGAAACTTAACATTATACGTCACAAATGAGAAAAGAAATAGGATCAACTAATGGGAAGTCAACAAGAACTGGGATTGAGAATTAAAAAAAATATACATAGTTTAAAATGAAATGCTCTCATTTATAATTCTTTAGCACTTTTCCAAGATTTTCTCAACCATTCAAAAGTCTTACCTAAACCTGTCAGTCTGCTGGTGTTTCCCTAGGAGTTGAGCCTCTATATACAAACTACTTATTATGGTTGCTAAAAGAGTATGATTCTGCCGTGTCCCTTCTTGAAAGAAATTGTGTTTATCGGTATGGATTTTTTTAAACTAGCTGATGTATTTCAGAACTGTAAAATGCTGAGTTACATTTTATCTGCAAAACAAGCTTTCAATTTATTCTCTAGGACTACCTTATCATTTATATTTTTATTTTATTCAGCATTTTTCTTTGAAGTTTCATGAACATTATTACAGGAATGCAATTTTTCATTAAAGTACACACACGTACAGAAAAGGACACAAATGGGAAATTAGTGAATTGATGAGTTGTCACAGAGGGAATATACCCGTGTAAACCACACTCTGAGAAAAATTAAGATATTATCAATATCCTAACGCTTCTGCAGACCTTATCAGAGTCATCACCCCGAAAAAGATAACCAATATCTATACTTCCAACACAACAGAGCAGATTTGCTCACTTTTAAGCTTGGTTTAATAAACCAATTCAGTATATACTCTCTTATCTTCACCCTCTCTCAGGCAATATTTTGTTTGTAAGACTCAGTGATATTTCTGTATAGTTTTATAGTGCCCCATTGCATAAATCTAGAATAATGAGCTTTATTCATCCTAGATTTTATACACATTTGGTATCTTTCTACTTTGTACTTTCACAAATAATGCTGCTCAAATGGTCCAGTGAAACCTTCCAGTGAGATATATATACCTTTCCAATGGGCACATAGATAGAAGTTATCTGGATAATAGAGCATGCATATTTTCAACTATAATAGAGCCACTGAATTCTTTTCTAAAGCGGCTATACCTGTATTCATTTCTACCAGTGTTGGAACAGAGTTCCAATTGCCCCAAACCCTCACCAACACTTTTTCTCTGTTTCATTTAGGCTTCTGGTGGATGTTAAGCAAGTAAGTTGTTGTTGTTGTTGTTTCTAATTTTTGTTTTTAATGTTTATTCCCTTTTAGAGAAAGAGAGCGAGCGAGCGAGTGAAGGAGCACGAGTGGGGGAAGGGCAGACAGAGAGGGAGACAGAATTTGAAACAGGCTCCGGGCTCTTTGTCAGCACAGAGCCCAATGTGGGGCTTGAACCCACGAACTGTGAGATCATGACCTGAGCTGAAGTCCAATGCTTAACCAACTGAGCCACCCAGGTACCCCAGGTAAGTTGTTTTAAACTGCAGATCTCTGATGATTAAAGATATTGAGCAACTGTTTTGATAACCATTGAATGCTTGGATATTATATTTTGTTAAGTGATGTTTGTGCAAATTATATCTGCCTTTTTCTTTCCTGTTTTTCAGAAATCCTTTGTGTATTCTACATTCAAGTCCAGCAGATACACTGCAAATATTTTCTCCCAATCTGCGGCATCCTTTACACTTTTGATTAATAGGAATTCTTAATTCTAATGAAGTCTAATATAGCATGCCTACCTACGTGGTGTTATTTTGTATTTCCTTTAAGATATCACTGTCTACCCAAAGACCATAAATATATTCTGGTATGCTTTCTACCAATATCTTAGTTGTTTCACTTTTCCATTTACATCTAAGGTCAATTTAGAATTTATTTTTTTACATAGCGTAATGCAGGAACCAATTATTTTTTTCAAAGATCTAAAAGACCCAGAATCAGTTATAGAAATGACATCTCTTTCCATATTGCAATGCTGTGCTATGCTGTGACAAATTAGGTAACCATACAACAACTTTCTGCTTCTGAACTTATGTTGAGCCAATATCACATTAACTTAATCATTATAGCTCTGATATAGCTCATAACGTGCCATGGTGTAAACCTCCACCTTTGTTCTTCCTTAGACTCTCTTGACTCTTTGTATCTCTGTTTTAATTTTTGAATTCAACTTGTACACTTCCACTAAAATTACCTTCTAGGATTTTTCTTGGGTTGCATTTAGACACACTGAAGGTTTTAGAAAAGAGATATTTCTTTATATAATGACTTTTCAAATTCATGAGCGAGTTATTTCCCTTCATATCCTGGGTCTTTTTATGATTTTCTCAACAGTATTTGTAGTTTTAAATGGCTTTTTTTGCCCATATTTCATTACATTTTTTTCTAGCTCTTTAATGATTTGGAATACTATTATAAATGGTATAGAAATATGGGTTTTTGGGGCGCCTGGGTGGCTCAGTCGGCTAAGCGTCCGACTTCGGCTCAGGTCACGATCTCGCGGTCCGTGAGTTCGAGCCCCATGTCGGGCTCTGGGCTGATGGCTCAGAGCCTGGAGCCTGCTTCCGATTCTGTGTCTCCCTCTCTCTCTGCCCCTCCCCCGTTCATGCTCTGTCTCTGTCTCAAAAATAAATAAACGTTAAAAAAAATTAAAAAAAAAGAAATATGGGTTTTTTGTTCATTTCCTATGTATTTAATGCATGTGACAAATCCATTTAATAATTTTAAGATTTTTTTTGTTCTTTGGTTTTGTATGTACAAAATAATATCATTTTTATTCCATGTCTTTGCTCTTTATGCTTTTTGTTACTTTTGAATTCTTTATTTTCTTGAGCAGGACACTCTTAAAACATTAAAACGTTCATTCTTGAATTGGGTAGAATGGCAAGTGATTTTAGCCATTTATCACTAAGAATGATATTTGCCATAGGCTTTTTGTAGGTGTGTTTTACCAAATTAGAGAAGCTCATTTAAGCTTGCATTTTGCCATCAGATTTGTTAAGAGTAAATGTTGAATTTACTCAATGCTGTTCTCTGTGTATCAAGAGTAGCGTATGATTTTTCTCTACTAACGTTGGGGTTTACTTTTGTCAAATATTTCAGTGACCAACAGAGGTTAAGAACTTTGTTCAAAAAAGAAAAAAAAAAGGACTTTACTCAGGATAAATGGGTAGCAAGAAGCACTCGGTACCAATACCAAGTGGCAGCTAGGATAGAGTTTCTACGGGATAGAACAAAGTTGATTAGCAGGTATCAGGCGTGTGGCTCTGTAGGTACACATGTTCTTTCAGCCTATAAATATGCTGCATCGCTTTATTTATTGAGGCACTGTCCAATTTCTCTCAAGGCAGTATATAGGTATTGCACATCTTTGTTAGAGTGTTCTATTTGATTGCTTTTGTAGAAGATATTTATAATTTTTTTTATCATATATGCAATTGGCTTTGTTGAATTTGTTAACTTACTAAGTTTATAGATTTTATAGTATACAGTGATTTCAACTACAGACAATAGAGTTTTACTTTCTCCTTCATATTCTTTGATTTCCATTTTGTGTCTCATTTTATGGTCTGAGACCGTCAGTCCAATGTGGAATAAAAGTTGTGAGAGCTCCTAATACCAGGAGATATAAAAAAAAACACAAAAAAACAAAAAAAACCAGCACCGATGTTGCACCATTAAGTACAATATGAACTGAAAAGTTTTTTTTTCCTCTGCTAAATCAGATGTTTTATTCTCATCCCAATTTTCTGTTTTTATTATAAATAGATATTGAGTATTGTAATGTTTATTCTCCATCTTAATCATATGAATTTCATCTTTTTTCTTTAACACTGTTAATTACACTGATTTGAGTTTTTGTTTGGTTGGTTTTTTTCTGCCTATTAATATATCCCGGTTGCAGCTTCTTAAGCATCCAGTCCTGAATATATAAGCAAAAGAAAATCCAAGAATTTATTGTCGAAGATGTTGAAGTTCTTGGCCAGTCTGCCTTCTCTTTGTCTTTCAGAATATTCTCATGTGTATTTTATACATAATATTCAGGATTCTTAGCTGTACTTAGTAGCAGGAATAAGGAGAAATGTGTCTACTCCATCTTGACTATCTTGACCAAAACTAGAGAAGAAGGATCTAATTTAATCTTAATTTTTAAGGTTATCTTCATTGTTGTAGAATACTAAGCTGGTGATTAGTTTCATTCAGCACATTAAAAGCTGTATTCAATGGTCTTCTGCCTTCCATTGTTGTTGTTGTTTGGTTTTTTACGCCCTCAGCTTCATTCCTAATGTTGACATGTTGACACTTTCAAGGCATTAGATCTCATTCTCTGGCTGATTTACACTTTTTGTATTTGTCTATGAATCTAGCATTTTTAGAAAGATGCATTTAGGTGTGGTTGCCTAATTATGTATCTTCACTGAGGTTTACAGAAGTTCTTGAATGTGCTGGGTTGAGATCTTTCACAAGTTTTAAAAGCATCTTGGCCATTGTTTCTCCAAATAATGTTGCCTCTTCACTTTCTTCTTCACCTTCATGTATAATAGATCTTAGACTGTCTCCTGTGCCTCTTGACTTGTTTCTATATTTTCCATTTTGTCTTCATAATTATGAAATTTGAATATTTTCTACTCATTTGATTTTAAGTTCACTGATTCTGTCCTCTGATGTATCATCTTGAGGTTGAACTTCATTTCAGGTATTGTACTCTCAGTCTTAGACCTCAAATATCATTATTTCAATAATTTCCCATTTTCTCATTTTCCCCCATTTTTGTTCTTCCCTTTGAAGAAACTGATGAGTTATTTTAAAGTAATTTTCCACTTACTCCATTACTACAAATATCTGCCAGGCCAATTTTATTTTCTGTTTTGTTGTTTTCTCTTAGTGTTTGATCATATGATCCTATTTCTTGGCATTCCTCTTAATTTCAACTGAATTATATATGTTACATAAAAATTTGTAGAGGTTATAGATGGCATCAGACTTATCTAAAGGTTCATCTTTGTTTCTGGACAGATGGAATGGGGATGAACATCATCAACACAGGGAATGAGCAGGTGGATGGAGTTGAATTTACAGGAAGCTATTCCTGATGGACTTTTTGGGTTTTCATAAATAGCCACATTTATTCATCTTGGTCCCTCTGCATAATCCCAATTCTAATATTTGTCTCCTTAGCACTGTGAGATGGCAGAAAAATCTCCTATACTTCTTAGAAAATTCCGTATAGTCCCCCCTCCCACCAGGTATAACTTCATCATTTCACAGAAGCTTTTGAGGGGTAACTGGGTGTGTTTTGATTCCCCTTACACCACTGGTTTTTTGGTTTGATGTTAGTTTAGCCTTTGGAGACACCAAGATTCCTTATTTTTTCTCCATTCTCCAGAAGTGGTCATCTGTCCAAGCAAACTTGGATTCTCCAAGCTTGAGCTCAGAAATAGTAAATATACCCAGAAATCAAAACAGCAAAAGATTATCAGAAAACTCCTCTGAAGTCTCCTCTTCAGAATTTTATCTATTCTACTCTTTATTTATTGTATCTTCTACTCACTATTGATTTAAATAGATTAGATTTAATGTTATCTCAATTTTCAAAAGGTTTTCAGAGAGATCAGTTGTCTGTCACAAGTTATTTTAACCTACTTGAAAATGAATGTCTTTTAACTTAACAATTCCACAAATTCCATTCCCAAATATTTCCATTTAGATTTCTTAATATGCACGCTGATATCCACACTGAAAATAACTAAGTGACTAAAATCTTCAAAGTAAATTCTACTATACAAAGATTTAGAAACACGTGTATATTTTCTGGTCTCTAGGTAAATTGCATACCTACTCAAGATGCTTAAATGGGACCCCTCCCTCATTCAAATAGAAAATACATCAAAACACCATAGTGCTAGACGTAGATGACAAATAGGAAGACAAGATGATAGCTAAGTAAGTAGGCAGGTGGACAGATCGAGAGAGAGAGAGAGAGAGAGGTAACAGATGATTGAAGAAACTAAAATACAGAAAATTTAAATATATTAAAATAGGATACTTTAGTAGGAAGTTCCTAAACCAGGACCCAGGCAATCAGGTTTCAAAGACTGAGATCTTCACTATATCAAATGCTTCATGAGAAAAATACAAAATATTAACTCTTATTAGAGATAGGCATGAGAAAACGCAAATATAGAGAAGATAAAAACCACCTATGGTCCTTTTGAAATATTTTGGCACACATTCAGTATCTTGAAGAGGTATCTGTAATGAATCATGTTCATTACGGCATTATCCACAAGAGCCAAAGATACGAGATGCGTCCAAGTGTTCATCGACAGATGAACGTGTAGGGGAGCAGAATTTGCCACCCCTATATATCTCTTTGCCATAATGATTATTTTACACTGATTATTTTTAATTCAAATTATATTTAATTTTTAACTACAAATGGGAGAAGCTCAGAAAAGCAAAGGTTGTTAAATAATAACCAATATAAATATGTACCAATATACAATTATGTACCTTAGGTTAATCATCTAATGCTTCAAAATAAGCTCAATGTTCAGGAAGACAGCATTAGCCACTCATTTCATTTTGAGACTGAGTCATCCTGGGATATTATCTCTTATAGCAGTAGTAGAAATAGGACTGTCAGGGTTTTTTTTTTGTTTGTTTGTTTTGCAAATATATGTCAGTGTATCTATTGAAATACATCTTTGTTTGCCTTTCCTTGTTTCACTTGTAATTTTTCTAGAACTGACTTGCCATAAGGAGATGCAAGGAGAATTATTATATATTATTTAATGGTTAAAAACACGAGCCAGTTTAGGATTAATACCCTGTGACGACCCAGATGAAACCATTCACCTCTCAGTAGTTCTTTAAATAGCCTTAGAAGGCCTCACGGAGGTATCAGTGACTTCCTCCCCAAATTCATGAGATTTTATCTGCCCTTCCTATACAGCTATAAAGATATATTTCTGTGTGGAGAAAGGACACAAAAGAAAAGCCTCAATAGCAACAGAGTAGTAAAGGGAAAAGCTGTTTTTGTTGTTCAAAAGCACAGGTCACCACCTCTCTGCCTGTGATTAGGAATCATAGCATCCTGAAAGTTGCTGCTTGCCATTTACTTCTATTCACACCAATCCTGGGCATGGTGCCTCATTAAAATCATTAATCTACTTGTACGCAGGCAGAGGCCAAATTCTTCTCTTTAAAAAAAATGTGTGAGGTTATTTTCCCCCCTAGCTAAATTGGATGTTTTAGTGGAAGAAAATAATTAGATAATTTTTAGCAATATCTGACTTGCAACTCACTGCAAGTACAGTCAAAAGCAGGGTCAGTAGAGAGACAAAAGGGAATCATTTTAATGGGAGCTATTGATCTATGGTAAAGTAATGACTAAAATAGACCTTCTGAGTTTTGGTTGCAAAGACATACAATGTTCTAATTGCTATAACCTTCGGGGATCGTCAGAAGGATAACAGTGCCATACAAAGGTTAGGACAGATTTTAGGGAGAAGCTGGTTAACAGAATGTGACTATGTGGCACAAAAAATGGCATCGTAACTCAAAATAAATCACCTACTTTTTTTTCTCTAACAAAGACAGGTTAGCAAAGCAAAATAAAAATTTGGATTTACATTTGTAATTACATATTAAGAAAAGGCAAACTAATACCATCAAAACTATCACTGGAGACAGTGAAGTCATAGAAAACCATTAATATTAAAGTCTGGTAGATTCTTACACTAAAATTGATGTGGAACCTCTTCTTTTGTTTGTTTTGCAAAGTTAAGGATATTTAATGCATGGACCTACGTTTTATATTTTGAAATATTAATAAAGAATTTTCAAAGACAAAATACCATAAAGATGCCTCTAATACTGTTATTCATCAGAATTTCAAGATTTTTAATCTAAATTCAATGTTTGAGAGCGTCAAGAAAAAGTTGCACTGAAC
This sequence comes from Panthera pardus, assembly GCF_024362965.1. Taxonomy (NCBI): domain Eukaryota; kingdom Metazoa; phylum Chordata; class Mammalia; order Carnivora; family Felidae; genus Panthera; species Panthera pardus. The sequence goes on along the minus strand of NW_026526710.1, from coordinate 81,790,962 downwards.
AGAGTTAAGCAAGCCAGGAAAACTTTATTCAAGACTATTGCAATAGAGATTAAACTCAACTCCACTGAAAGAAAAGGCTGAAGAGATTTAAGCTCTAGGGTGAGTGAAGAGAAAATTACAGGGGAAGGGAGGAATTGATAAATGTGATTAGATCCTCTGGGTTTGCCAACTGATGGTGACTGTAATAATTGTAATAATTGGTAAGTTGGGCTCCTGCCCTCCAGAAAGACCAGATCGGAGAGAGGGGGGCTAACTATCTTTCCAGATTGCATTTCAAAGGGATGGCTTCCAGGTGTTTGAGAAAGACAATCCTGGGCTACAAAACTCACCTGAGGCTGGGAGAAGATTTACACCAAAAAGGGACAGACACTTGGCAGTCAAGAGCTGTCTACAGCAAATGCTCTAGTTTAGTGAAGATGAGAACATTAAGGCCATCTTGGTAAAGATGAAAAAGACTTATAAGGTAATTATTCAAAAATCAGTCAGTTGGATCAAGGGTAGTTCTTTTCTATCACTGTTTATATCTACCTATGAACTACAGAGGAGTTGGAGTACAGTGAGTCTTTTGTAGGTAGGTATTTTAAGATAATTTTTCTATTCCTCCATCCCAAATGATAACAAAATCACAGTTAATTTAAAATTCCGGAGTATGAAGTCTTATGAGCGGTCTGAGAATTCAGGTATGAGACCACTGATTTGCGCCTTTCATGAAATTAATTTAGGCGTGACTTACTCAAATATTGGAAGAGATGAAAAGAGTCAATAGAGAGAGAGACACTACCAGAGTTATGGGTGCATTATTGGTATTGCTGCCTTAAGTAAAGCATAGGAGTTTTGACACTTGCCCCCAACCTTTGTTCCCATTAGTATAGTTTTATAGATGAAAAAATTGACACACAGCTATGAAGTCACAGACCCCCTTGAAACAAGAGTCCCTAGAAGCAGGGCAGTCAGAAAACATATTCTTAAATACTCTGTTAGGTGAACACAATAATTTTCATTTTACAGATAAGGATCTGAGACTCTGAGGGCCAAGGCCACAAATATACCAACAGTCAAGTTGGATTTTTTTTTTTTACTGTACTATGTCGATTATATTTATGCAGGTTGGTATTTCAATATTCAGAGTTCTTAAGTAGTCAATTATTTTTAAGTTTTATATCTTTCATTTTTCGCCTCTTGCAATCTCCTTTTATTGAAGTATAACTAACATACAATGTTGTACTAGTTTCAAAGGTACAACATATTGATTCAACAAGTCTATACAATACTCAGTGCTCACCAGGATTGAGTGTAGTCACCATCTGTCACCATACGTCATTACGATATTATTGACTATATTCCCTATGCTGTACTTTTTATTTCTGTGACTTTTTATTTTATAAACAGAAATTTGTACCTCTTAATCCCCTTTATCTATTTTTCTCCCCACCCACCTCCCCTCAGGCAACCACCTGTTTGTTCTCTGTATTTAAGAGTCTGTTTTGTTTTTTTAGACTCCACATGTAAGTGAAATCATACGGTGTTTTTCTCTGACTTATTTTGCTTAGCATAGTACCCTCTACACCCACCTGTGTTGACCCAAATGGCGAGATTTAATTCTTTTTTATGGCTGAGTAACATTCCATGACACCCACACAAAACTCCCATATCTTTATCCATTCATCTATCGACGGACACTTGGGTCGCTCTCATGAAATATCTCTTAAAATGTTTATTCACTCTCTGAGAAGGAATATAAAAACTATGAAGATGATGATGAAGAATAACTTGAAGAAGACGGGGTAGAAGAGAAAAAAATAAAAGGTAACTTCTGTTATGGGTATATTCCTGTTTTCCAAAGCTCAAACACCCTATGAGAAATCAACCTAGAAAAAACTATAGTGGGTATTATAAAACAGTCAATGTATTTACAACATAATTTTCCTTCGCTATTTGTTCTTTCTTTGTCCTCCCTTTGCATGTTGTCTGGCCAATTAGATGTTCAATATATTGTGGTTTTAACTTTGACAAGTGATTGCATAATTTCCACTGTAGGTAGCTTTGTTCCATTCCTTTATTTTTAGTGCCATAAACCATAATATATCCATGCCAATTGTATAAGCGCCAAACATCTAAAAAGGTGTAATGTGTAAAAAGTATTGGGTAATTATTAACTCTAAATCTCAATAATTATTCAAAATGGACACCTATAGCATCATAAAAATACTTATACCCATGTGATTTTAAAGCCAGAGATTAGCTTTAGAATTTTAAACCATGAGGGGCACCTGGGTGGCTCAGTCGGTTAAGCTTCCGACTTTGGCTCAGGTCATGAGATTGCAGTTTGTGAGTTCGAGCCCTGCTCAGGCCCTGTGCTAACAGCTCAGAGCATGGAGCCTGCTTCAGATTTTGTGTCTGCCCCTCCCTCTGCCCCTCCCAGGCTCATTCTCTGTCTCTCTCTGTCTTTCAATAATAAATAAACGTTAAACAAATTAAAACAAAATAATTTCAAACCATGATATATTTTTGGGGATATTATTCACAGCTTCATACTCTAAATTGAATCTTAAATTCATTTACTAGTTACAAAGACATTTCCACGTGAAGAAAGTTATTCAACATTTATGGAAGTGAAGCTGATTGTCACAGGAATTTCCGGGCAAATTGTTAATATTAATCACCTCCACCCCCACCCACTCAACAAACCCCCAGATAAACTAGCAGTGCCCTAGGTTTTTTTTTTTTTTTTTTTTTTTTTTTTTAATGTTTGTTTATTTTTGAGAGAGAGAGAGAGCAGGGGAGGGGCATAGGGAGAGGGAGACAGAATTTGCAGCGGGCTCTGCACTGACAGCAGAGAGCCAAACACGGGGCTCAAACTCAGGAACCATAAGATCACAACCTGAGCTGAAGTCGGAATCATAAGCTTAACCAACTGAGACACCCAGGCACCCCATCCCCTTGAAAGTTTTTAAGACTAACATGAAAAGTCTTCCCAGATCACTAGCTTAGCCTCAACTTTGATCTTCAAAGATGAGTTTTTCTAGGTAAATTTTTATCTCCGGTTTCAAAAGAAAGGAAATGTATTTTGCTTCAGTTAAAGGAGGGAAAAGAATCAGAAAGCAAAAAAAGTTAATGAATTGGTTAATGGGGGAAAGTGCACCCATTTGATACTTTAATAATGAATTCTAGGGATGCCTGGGTGGCTCAGTTAAGTGTCTGACTCTTGATATCGGCTCAGGTCATGATTTCACATGAGATCCAGCTCTGCACGGACAATAAGGAGCCTACTTGGGATTCTCTCTCTCCTCCTCTCTCTCTCTCAAAATAAATAAATCTACATTTAAAAAACTAATGAAATTTAATCACTAATAAGTGTAAATTGACACACACAAACAAAATAAGCTTGATTATTAAATAAATTAAGCCCAAGTATTTTTACACTAGTTTCTAGTATTTGAAGTCATTCATTTATCAGAGGGCATAAAATATTACACGATCAGTTAAAGGATGTTGTTCATTTAGCACTTAAGCATCGGATTTATTAGTATGTTTTAAATGAAAAGCGGAGTAACTAATTATTAAAGCTTCCGTGGAATGTATTAAGAGCACATATATTAGAAAAGAGTGCCGGAGACTCAAAAAGAACTCCTAAATGCCACATCATGTTCTTGCGGAGTGCAAGGCCAGACTTTTAATAGCCCGATGGTGACAGTGCATATGCATCTAAGGGCAGAGCACACGCAGAAGCAGCTAATTAACATCAAACACTAATTAGTCCCTCAGTATTTAGCAATGAAGTATCAGCAGCTGTCTTAGATGCCATATGCTAATTAGCATTAATAAACTTCAGAAATAATTGTCTCCATTGTTCTATGTCATAATACTCCCTCTAATTGTACTTTGGAGAGCGTCGCCTATAAATGGTAGCAAGCATTCCATTGCATCGCTGGAAGTTTAATGAGCAATTTAGTGTGACTTGTGGCATTAGAAGAGAATATATACAGGAACGAGAAAAGATTAATGCCAATTTTTAAATCCATAATTAAGTTGTAGGCTGGTACTCGTGTCTCCAGCTATTCAAATATTCAGACAAGGGAGGTTGTTACTTTGGATCCAGATTATCTTCAGGGCAACAAAATGTGAAGTTTCGTCGAGGTAACCGGAGTCCCGGTCTCAGCCAGCGGGCTGTCACTGTTTGAAAGTCCAGTTTAGTCTCTCGCTGGAAATTGTGCCGTCACATTTGAGCAATGCAAAACGTCCAAAGAAAGATGCTCTTACTTTGGAAAGAAAACTACTCCGACTCTCCTAATGTCCGCAAAAATCAGCAGAATGTATCTTTGGTAGTACCATCTGGAGTAAATACGGAAGATGGCCACTAAATATCTTGGAAAATGTTTAACATTCCAAAAATTTTCACAGGTTATTGTTCTATGAAGCAGTCTTCAAGATAAAATTTAATGAGAATGGGGTGAAAACCTACAAATACGTGGACTAAAGACTATGGGATAGGATTCTTGACCTTGGAAAGTCTACAGTACCAATCGAGGAACAAACATACATGCAATGACATTCTAAAAAATTAGTCAATATAGGGGCACCTGGGTGGCTCAGTCGGGTGAGCATCTGACTTCAGCTCAGGTCATGATCTCACCGTTCCCGAGTTCAAGCCCTGTGTCGGCAGCTCAGAGCCTGGAGCCTGGCTCAGATTCTGTGTCTCCCTCTCGCTCTCTCCCCCTCCCTGCTCACTCTCCGTCTCTCTCTCTCTCAAAAATAAACATTTTTTTAATTAGCCAATATAAAAATACATTTTGTAAATGCATACCCGGACCATTTTTGATAAGTGAGCCAAGAGTGTGGGACTCTATAACTGCAGATTACATACATATACAGGCAATGATACAACTGTTCCATCACTTTCTATAAGCCTTTTTGTATTTTTGTTAGCATTATTTAACATATATCTCAGTAAGACATTAAAGTCTTTATTAAAATGAAGTTTTTATATTCATTGATCCTAATTATCCATTTACACTTAGCTTATTTACCTAAATCTGTATTTTAAAAGAACCACATCCCTTATTAGTGTATGACCTTTCCTATAATGGCTAACAACCTTACATCATTTAATTTGCTCTTTTGAAATTCCAGGTAATGACCAAATTTAAAATAATAAGAGAAAAAAAAAACCTGTGGTTACTAAGGAATACAAAGAATATCTCCTTGCATGATATCTATCCTAACAAACATTTATTAATTTATATAATTAATGTTGATTCATATAACTCTTTACCCTCGTAAAGCTTACCTTTGATTCAGAAATGCCTTAAGGGTGGAAAGCATATTTAAGAATTCTATTTAACAGCTTAACAGGAATAACTTCCATTGACTAACTCAAATATTAACAGTAAGATATTTTTAGAAAAAGTTTTGAGACAATGTATCATTGAATATTATGAAACATTCTTCCAGAGGGACAAACACATGTGTGCATGCCTGCACAGCCCACACACACTCCTAAATACACAATTCATATTTTACATTTACTATTGAGATCGGCCAGTTCTGGGCATGAAAGAAAGAGAAGGAAGGGAGGGAGGGAGGAACATGAAGAGGAGGAGGGAGAGAAACAGGGATGGGGGAAGGGAGGGAAGGGGGGCCATTTGGTTTTGTTCCTGGTATAAATAATAAAATGCTCCCACGATGCTCTGTTTTTAGGCTTGTTTTAGATGGCTCAGGAAGCTTGATTAGACATTGCTGTATGCTGTCCATTTTCTGGATAAATTGAAGTCAGGCAGATAGCTACTTGACAATGGTTGATCTTGGAATGTGGGTAATTAATAACCAGTATTAGCAAATCCTGTTTTATAAGATCCTTCCGGAACACTGAGTCATAGGGTTAAGAAGTGAGATAATCTTAGAGGTTAGAGTGGGAGAGAGCCAAAGCATAAGAGACTGTTAAAAACTGAGAACAAACTGAGGGTTGATGGGGGGTGGGAGGGAGGGCAGGGTGGGTGATGGGTATTGAGGAGGGCACCTTTTGGGGTGAGCACTGGGTGTTGTATGGAAACAAATTTGACAATGAACTTCATATATTGAAAAAAAAAATTAAAAAAACAGCCATAAATAAATAAATAAATAAATAAATAAATAAATAAATAAAAGAAGTGAGATAATCTTGTCAAAATTATATGCTGATTCCTAGTTCTCTGAATCCTATTGGTTGAGTAGCTTCTGCATCTTCTTGGGGTATTAATAGTCTCTCCACACTGTCATTATCATTACTATTAGCAGTAACAGTTTAAAATTATTGAAATGTCTCTATGAATTAGCAATATATTAGAGATTTTAAATAACGTAACTTCCTCCATTCTTAGAACCACCCCATTCAGTACATACTGCTGTTCTTATTATTTTCATATTCCAGATGATAAAGGAGGATGTGAGGAGGGCAAAAAATATACTCCAGGGTATGCAGCTAGCATGGCCTTGGACTCAGAACGAACTCGGGGTGTGGTTTCATTGAACTCGTTTTGTAGACAACTTTATATAAACACTACATTTGGCTGTTTTACTCTAATATTTGGATCACTATAAATAGTGCGTAAAATCTGGTTGGTCTTCATTCCTTTTTATTTTTACTCATTCTGTTCTTCTAATATCTTAACTTGATTTGACCACTAGCAAAAGTTAATTTTAGTTTTAATGTAATTATTATTTTGGGGCTTTTTAACATCAAAAACCTCTATATACGTCTTCATGTAAATAATATGTACCAGGCTAGGTTAGTCTTCATTACTGTTTTTTACATGATTAGCAGTGATTATGATAAAGTCATTATTTATTGCTCACAATGCTTCGTAATATTATCCACAAATTCATTTAAATTTATATCTATGCCTGTGAACTAACATTAAGAGGATCTACGAGTCTCCTTGTTAATCCAGTCTGAAACAATGTAAGCAAGTAACAGCTACAGGTCTTTATGAATTATAAAATAAATAAATATGCCTTTTTCATCAAGATTAGTTTTCTCCAAATTAGTAGATATGGGAAGGCATGATTGTATATTCCTTCTTATAAATGAGAAACAGATGATCCAGAAGTAAAATGTCCCCAGATCTTTCTGGGTAACTATTAGAGCTCATGAGAGTAGGAGGACGCTCTGTGTCAGTCAGGTTCTCTCTCTACGCCACCAGTTTTGACACACTATCGGCTCGGTCCCTGATGGCAGGACGTGTGTGACTTACTCATCCTGACAGCTCCAGGGCTGCAGCAGTCACCATCACAGGGGACCCAAAATATAATTGGGCCCTGAACTTGAAAGTGCCGAGTAGCAGAAAAATACAGCAGCTTTTACTTAGAAAATACATTTTTAATTCCTTGAGAGAATAGACTGAAATTCCCAAACATAAAGAAGTGAAATGACTACCAAAACACTGTGGGTAGTTTACTGGTAGAAATAACTTCTCAATTGTAAAGTACTTAATCTCATGTAAATAATGTAGGTACCTTTGAGTTTTATGTGAGTGCTGTCATAAGGATTCTGGAATAGAATTTACTGGTTTTCTTAGAATTAATGATTAAAATCACATAAAAATGAAAGAGTCAAGAGATTTTTTCTTGACAAGGAGAATATATCTTATTTAATAGACAGGGGGGAAAAACATTTTACTCTACCTTACAAGAAAGTAAAATGTACAAATCCTTTCTCCCAAAATACATTAATTATTCTGTTCAAATACCCTATTCTTTCAGCATTTAAACAAGAACAGAGGTTTTCAAGGTTATTTATGCAGTTATCATTTATTTTATTTCCTAAGAAAAGGAAACGTAGTTGGTCTTATTTATAAATGCTACCATATATCCAGGAATCTTCACTGGATTATTTAAATGTCAGTTACTACATTTTTTACATTATTTAACTGAGAACTGGTTTTCCTATTTGTACATGTGTGGATTTTAAATATACTATCAATCATGTAATATTTTACTTGATTGAAAACAAACAAAATAGAAAATGAAATGATTTGCAGGTTACCTGAATGAGCAGCACATTTCAAGAAAGAAAAGTCAAATATCAATAGTGCACTTCTTTGCAAAATACCAGACCCACATTGTCATTACCACATGTTTCTTCTTCCTACTATTAACAATTGGAATAAACATCTCAAAACCAGAGGAATATTTCCCATCAAATAACCAATTTTTTTTTTATTTCATAGAGATTTTTAAAATCACTTCTCATTTTTATGACAACTTCACAGTTCTTACGGCATATCTTCTGTAAACGTACAGGAAGACACTGATGACTGTCAATGTTTGACATAACTATTTACATCTATTAAGATCTGAATTAGATTAAATATTCAGCATTATGTTGAGGTATCTGGGGTAAATATTGTTAGTATTCAGGGAATTTGCCAGCTCCCCTATCCTTGTGACACTTAAGATTATATTTTCAGAAGAATAAATTATGGGGATGTGACATACAGCATGGTGACTATAGTCAGCAACATGGTATTGTATGTTTGCAAGTTACTAAGACGGCAAAAATAAAAAACGTGTAACTCTGAGGTAATAGAAGTGTTAACTAGCCTTCTTGTGGTAGTCCTTTCACAGTATTTACAAATGTCAAATCATTACACTGGACACCTTAAACTTACACAACGTCAGAAAGAGACCAAAAAATATATATATATATGCATATGTATATATATGTGTGTGTGTGTGCGTGTGTGTGTATATATATATATATATATGTATATGCATATGTATATATATGTATATATGCATATGTATATATGTATATATATGCATATGTATATATGTGTATATATATATGCATATGTATATATGTATGTGTATGTATATTTCCCCTCAACTTTGAAGGTAGGAATGGCCATGTGGCTTGCCTTAGCTAATGAAATTTGAAACTATCACTTCTAGTTGGAAGTACTTAAGAGTCATTAAGTGTAGTAATCTGCATGTTCCCTTCCCGTGTTGGTAAAGCCTAATAGCTTCTCGTGAAATGGCAGCATGGAGAGATATGGGAATCTTTGCTAGTCTGGATGTCTGAGTAAGAGAGCAATGAGCAGGGAGCCACATGAGACATGTCCTGTGAATGGGTTTTGGCTTAATTATTTCAGGTTTTTATAGTTTAGAGGAGTTCTCACATCGCCTAGCACCGTTGTATTTGAACTGCCTGAATTTGCTATTAAATATTTTTAAGTTACAGACTTTATGTGTGAATGTAACATGTGTTCTTGCCTGAGAAATAATTTAGTTTACACGGTCATGTGAAACATTTGTGTTTTGTTACTTTTTTATTGTTGGTGTTTAATATGCTCTACTTTTCAAAAAAAAATCCCTATTAGTGCACATTTTATGAAACATCAAAAATAGATCATGAACCAAACATAAAATGAAAACAAAAAGTGCTTATGGAAAAGAAATGCTGTATATCTTCACTGAGGTGGAGGCTAAATGGTGTATACATTCATCAAAATTCACAAAACAGAATGCTTAAAATAAAATTTATGTATTTTTGTACCAGTTAAAGTTATTATATTAAAATTATTTATTGAGCATAAATCATATTTCAGTGGATGTGAAGAATAAGTTTAAAAAATGCACCCTATGTATCAAGTAGGATAAAATAACTATCCTCCTATGTGAGAAAAAAGAACACAAATTTCCTGAACTTCGTAATTATTTTATGAAGTTTTTTTTTCTTTTTTTTCCCTTAATTAGCACTACAGAAACTTTTTGGTTACACACACAGTATTTCTTCCTGAAGGACTCAGTCTGATTATTACTATTGTTTTGTGTAATTCTTAGTTGAACTCATGCTGGGTATGCATGTAAGATATTTGTTTTTTATTGCAAATAATTGGCCTTAATTTCAAATATGTTTATAATTTGTCTGAATTTTCAAGTATTTACATTTGGAAGTTCTGAACTCAAACAAGGCCACTTTGATGGCCACGTCTCGCCAATTAAAAAATAAAAGCACATGACAGAAATGTAATATTCTTGCCACTCTTATATGGGATAAGAAATTTGGCAAACCAGCCATTCTATTTGTTCCACTCATATATTTTAATTAACTTAAGGCATTGAGGAAGAATTCTTGGCAAAGCTCTCATCTTTTGAACATTCCTTCTCATATTGCAATAGAGACACCTCCCACGGCCACTTCTCAACTCCTTTCAACATGCAGTGTTATCATCACCTCCTAACTCACAGGGAGTCTGATTAGTGTTGGCCAGTGGTTTCTAGGAAGATACCAAAGTATTTACTTTCCAGGGGGTTCCCCAGTCCTTCCTTTTCTCCTAACACTTTAACCAAAGGAGCAGTGCTCCAGAATCCTGATGCCTCTGTTGCATTTTTATACACTAAAACAAACTATCAGAAAAGGAAATCAAGAAATCGGTTAAAATAGACCTATCCTACAATCCACCAATTGCACTACTAGCTATCTCCCCACAGGATACCAGAACACTGATTCAAAGGGATAGCATGCCTCGATGTTCATAGCAGCATTATTATCACAAGAGACAAATTATGGAAATAGCCCAAATGTCCATCGACTGATAAATGGATAAAAAAGAGGTGATAAAGGGATGCCTGGATGGCTCCATGGGTTGAGCGTCCAACTTCAGCTTGGATCATAATCTCACAGCTCATGAGTTCGAGCCCCGTGTCAGGCTCTGTGCTGACAGCTCAGGCTCTGTGCTGACAGCTCAGAGCCTAGAGCCTGCTTCGGATTCTGTGTCTCCCTCTCTCTCTCTCTCTCTCTCTCTGTCCCTCCCCAACTCATTCTCTCTCTCTCAATCTCTCTCTCTCTCTGTCTCAAAAAATAAGCATTAAAAAAAAATTTTTAATGGACAGAGGCTACAAAATTAAGAGCAAACAAAACCCCAAAATGCAGAAGGAGAGAAATAATTGTTTAAAGCAGAAATAAATGATACAGAAACTAAAAAAAAAAAAAAAAATTATAATAAAACAAATAAATGAAGCCAGGATCTGGTTCTTTGTAAATATTGACAAAATTCATAAAGCTTTAGCCAGACCCATAAAAGAGAGAGAGAGAGAAAGAGAGAAAGAACTCAAAGTCACAAATGAAAGAGGAAAATTAAGAACCCACATCACAGAAATACAAACAATAGTAAGATAATATGAAAAATTTTATGCCAACAAATTGGACAACCTAGAAGAAATGGATAAATTCTTAGAAACATGTAACCTATCAAAACTGAAGAAGAAATAGAAAATTTGAGCAGATTAATTACCAGCTAAGAAATTGAATCAGTAATCAAAACAATTCCAACAAACAAAATTCCAGGACCAAATGTCTTCATAGGCAAACTCTACCAAATATTTAAAGAAGAATCAATACCTATTCTTCTCAAACTATTCCAAAAAATAGGAAAATAAAAACTTCCAGATTCATTCATGAGGCCAGCATTATCCTGTTATCAAAGCCAGATAAAGATACCACAAAAAACAGGCCAATATTTCTGATGAACACAGATGCGAAAATCCTCAACAAAATACTAACAAACCAAATCAAACAATACATTAAAAAATTGTTCACCACTATCAAGCGGGATTTATTGCTAGGATGTAAGAGTGGTTCAATATTTGCAAATCAATCAACATATGTTATATCAATAAGAGAAAGAAAAAAAAAGCATAGTATCATTTCAATAGATGCAGAAAAATAATTTCACAAAGTACAACATTCATGGGGAAAACCCTTAACAAATTAGGATTAGAGGGAACATACCTCAACTTAATAAAGGCTTTATATGAAAGAACTGCAGCAAACATCATATTCAATGAGGAAAAATGGGAAGATTTTCCTCTAAGGTCAGGAACAAGACAAGGATGCCCACTCTCACTGCTTTTGTTCAATATCATAATGGAAGTCCTAGCCACAGCAATCGGATAACAGAAATAAAAGGTATCTAAATTGGTAAAGAAGAAGTAAAAATGTCACTATTTGCAGATGACATGATACTGTATGTAGAAAACATTCAAGACACCCCCAGGAGACCTACTAGAACTGACAAGTGAATGCAGTGAAGTCATAGGATACAGAATCAGCATAGGGAAATCTGTTCCATTTCTATACACTAATAATGAAGTAGCATAAAGAGAAATTAAGAAAATGATCCCATTTACAATTGCAATAAAAACAATAAAATACCTAGGAATAAACTTAACCAAAGAGGTGAATGACCTATCCTCTGGTAACTATAAAACATTGATGAAATAAAGTGAATATGACACAAAGAAATGGAAAGACATTCCATGCTCATGAATTGGAAGAACAAATACTGTTAAAATGTCTCTACTACCTGAAGCAATCTACAGATTTCATGCAAGCCCTATCAAAACAACAGCAGAATTTTCAAAGAACTAGAACAAATACTCCTAAAACTTATATGGAACCACAAAAGACCATGAATAGCCAAAGCAACCTTGAAAAAGAAAACAAAACTGGAGGTATCAGAATTTCAGACTTCAAGTTACATTACAAAGCTGTAGTAATCAAAACAGTGTGGCATTGGCACAAAAATAGACACATAAATCAGTGGGACAAAATAGAAAGCCCAGAAAAAAAAACCACATATATGGTCAATCAATCTCTCACAAAGGAAGCAAAAGTATGTGATGGGAAAAAGTGAGTCTCTTCAACAAATCACGCTGGGAAAACTGGACTACATGCCACATGCAAAAAAAAAAAAAAAAATTGAATCACTTTCTTACACCGTACACAAAAATAATGGATTTTTGATGAATGGATTTGATAAAATGGATTAAAAACCTAAATGTCATATATGAAACCATAAAAGTCCTTGAAGAGAGTATAAGCAATAATTACTCTGACACCAGCTGTAGCAATATATTTTTAGATATGTCTTCTGAGGCAAGGGAAACACAAGCAAAAATAACTATTGGGACTACATCAAAATAAAAAGCTTCTTCACAGCAAAGAAAAAAATCAACAAAACTAAAAGACAATTTACTGAATGGGAGAAGGTATTTGCAAGTGACATATCCAATAGCAGGTTAGTGTCCAAAATACATAAAGAACTTATACAACTCAATAGCAAAAAAAAAAACAAAAAAAACACCCAAGTCATCCAATCAAAAACAGGCAGAAGATATAAATGCATATTTCTCCAAGAAAGACACATGTCTTGGAGACACACGTCTCCAAGAAGACATATAGATGACCAACAGACACATGAAAAGATTCTCAACACCATACACACACACACACACACACACACACACACACACACACACACTGGAATATTATAAAAAAGAATGAAATCTTGCCATCTACAACCACATAGATGGAGCTAGAGAGTATAACACTAGGCAAAATCAGTCAAAGAAAGACAAATACCATAGGATTTTACTCATATGTGGAACCTGAGAAACAAATGAACAAAGGGGGAGAAAAAGAGAGAGATGAACCAAGAAACACACTCTGAACTATAGAGAGCAGTCTGATGGTTACCAAAAGGCAGACGGGTGGGGGTATGGATGCAACAGGTAATGGGGATTAAAGAGTACACATCATGAGGAGCACCAAGTAATATATAGAATTGTGAACTCACTACATTGTACACCTGAAGTTAATATAACATTGTGTGTTTACTGGAATAAAAAAAAAACTTTAAAAATATATATAAATAAAATTTTAAAAATGGGCAGAGAATTTAAATAGACATTTTTCTAAAGAAGACTAACAGATGGCTAATAGGCACACGGAAAGATCTTTAACACCAATGATTAGGAAAATGCAAATCAAAATGCAAATTAGCCCCTCACACCAGTCAGAATGGCTAGCATCAGAAAGGTAAGAAGTAACAAGTGTTGGCAAGGATGTGGAGAAAAGCACACCCTTAAGCACTATTGGTGAAGATGTAAATTGGTGCAGTCTCTACAGAAAGCAGTATGATGCCCCTCCCCCCCAAAAAAATTAAAAATAGAATTACTGCATGATCCCCAATTCCATTTTTGGGTAATTATCTGACGAAAATAAAAACACTAATTCAAAAGGATACCTGCCCTCCTATGTTCACTGAAGCATTATTTACAGGACACAGAAACAAAGTATCTATGTACCTATCAACAGATGAAAGAATAAAAATGTGAGATATATACATACACACAATGGAATATTAGTCATAAAAAGAATGAATCATTTGCAACAACATGGATGGACCTTGAAATTATTATACTAGGAGAAATAAGTCAGGTGGGGAAAGGTAAATATTGCATAATTTCATTATACGTAGAATCTAAAAACGAACACAAAACAAAACTCACAGGTACAGACTGGTAGTTGCCCCAAGGGAAGGTGCTGGGAGTATGGTCGAAGAGGAACATGAAGTACAAACTTCCAGTTACAAAATAAGTTATGGGGATGTAATGTACAACATGAGATGCTCTCTCCCTCAAAAATAAATTAAAAAATAGAAAAAAATGACAAATCTTATGGATTCTGATATGCCATTTACACCTAGAACTTAATGTAATTGTTTTTTATCTTTATTTGTATTTAAAATTTTTATCCTTCTAAAACAATACACATGTAATCAAATACTTAGAGTTGGTGTTATAGTTTTTCCAACGTTAGTTTCGTTTTAGTTAAGAGAACTGAAATACTGTGCATACGTTCTCTGGGATTAGGAAAGTATTTTCAAATTTACAATATAAGCAAGTAATGAAATCCATATCTTCTATGCCCAAGCGAGCTTTTAAAGACTAAATTAAAAACTGAAAGCTGGACTGTGCTCTAAAATTGAAAAACTAGACAAAAAAGCAGTCTCTGAATTGTTGGCAGTTACCCTTGCAAATTCACCTGACTGGAAGCTTGAAAAAAGTTGCCTCCTATGTTCTCTGGTTGGTTTTTATTTTATTTTTAATGTTTCTTTATTTTTGAGGGAGAAAGACAGAGCATGAGTGGGGGAGGGGCTGAGAAAGAGGGAGACACAGAATCTGAAGCAGGCTCCAGGCTCTGAGCTGTGGGCATAGAGCCTGATGCAGGACACCAACCTGTGAACCAGAAGATCATGACCTGAGCCAAGGTCGAATGCTCAACCAACTGATCCACCCAGGCACCCCTTGATTCTTTAAAAAAATTTTTTTAAATGTTTATTTATTTTTGCAAGAGAGACAGAGTGCAAGCAGGGGAGGGGCAGAGAGAGAGGGAGACACAGAATCTGAAGCAGGTCCCAGGCTCTGAGCTGTCAGCACAGAGCCCCATGCGGGGCTCGAACCCACAAGCCGTGAGATCATAACCTGAGCTGAAGTCAGACGCTTAATGGACTGAGCCACCCAGATGCCCTTCTCTGGTTGTTTTGTAAAAGATAGTCAAACATACTCTATGTATTAAATCACTGATCCACTCAACTACTTTAACTTCTTGAAGAATAGGGCTTACAGAGTATACTGTTACATTAGCCTAAGAAGACTATCATGAAAAAAATCCATGTTTAATGTTTTTAACTTATTTTCAAAACTCGGTGCGATGCACGAATAAAAACTTGCTATTGTCACACACGTGAAGCACAACAGTACATAGGTACATCCCAGTTTTACTATTTTCCTTCACTGTCACTGTTTTTGTTACCCCAACTGTCACCTAAAGGCCCATGTATAAGTCATGGCTATTCAAATAAACTTGGGTGTAGGACATTATCTCTTAGGTACAAATATTTTGGTTCCACCTTAAGATATTCCATCAGTAAAAGTACTTTTATTGCAAAAGTATACTTTCATATTGTTAAATATTAGAATCAGCCAACATCATTTTCTATCACAATGTATTAAATTAAAACTAATTCTTCCCAAGCTGGAAGCTGAAAGGACTCCCAACGGCCAAAGCTGAATAATTTGAGCCACGAAATAAATAAGAACAGTTTAGGATTATAATCAGAGACAGGAAATTTTCGATACGTTTAAGGATTCTCTTCCCCAAACCCGATATGGGCAACTAGTGCCCGATATCGCTCACACCCTAGAAGGACTGGATCCCCGAGGGTGGTGGCAAAGCATCACGCATTGCCTCGGTGGCTCCTTTTTGGCTGTTTTAATACGTTGTCTTCCTCATAGGATACTGTACCCTCAGAAGGCAACTGAATGCACAGAGCTTTCATCATAAGATGCTTACTGGAGCTGCCGCTTTGAAAAAAGACAGGAGGAACTGTGGGAAACAGACCACAATGACCATACGTGCATATTCATTCAGGCCCCAAGATCTCTGAGAAAACTTGAGATCGTAAGGTGAAAAATAACCTGAAAGGGCTTGAGTGAATCGCCCTTGGCAAATGTGGTCTGTTCTTTAGTAGGCAGACAGGGATGTTTTGCTTAAAGGAAGCCAGCTGTATATAGCTCAGTGCATTCACTCCCTTCTTTGTCTTTGCTTCTATCTTAAAGATTCTTATAGGAACATACGTATCTGCAAGACTGCTCTGGTACACAAGATTCGTACAATAGCGGAATCAGATGTACATAGTTGACGTGCTTTGCTAAGCTTCTGTTGTTAATCATTGCTGATCTGTTTTTCCTGAAAACATATATAAGAAGATGTACAATAAACCTCGGTACCTCGGGCTGTTGGCTCGGTGTCCCCTGTGCCTCACTACAGTGTCATCAGTTTTTCTCAGTTCCTTCGCCGCCCCAGGTCCATGGCCCTTTGAGGTCGACAATAATCTAAACATCCATGAGTCCATAGTTGTATAAAAAATAGAATTAAGAAATAAATGGGAGAGGGGCACCTGGGTGGCTCAGTAGGTTAAGCAGCCAACTATCGACTTCAACCCAGGTCATGATCTCACAGTTCGTGAGTCTGAGCCCCACATCCCACTCTGCTCTAACAGTGTGGAGCCTGCTTGGAATTCTCTCTCCCTCTCTCTATGCCCCTCTGCCACTCACACTTGCACTCTCTCTCAAAAATAAATAAATAAGCTTAAAAAAGAGAGAAAAATGGGAGCTAAGGGACAAATCTCCCTTTCAGAAGAGTTCAAGTAATAAATGTAAGAGGAAGAAGGAAAATAGAAATGACCGCTAGAATAGTAAAGTAATAGTTGCTGTAGGCAAGTACCACGGTTAGTAGGCAAAGGAAAAAGTGCATATTTGTAAATCATCAACATTATCTCCCACCAAATATTTATTAATTACTGTGGTACGTATGTCTACAAATTCCTGATACTCCTTTCTCTAGGAGTAATTTCTTTCCTCTTCAGCATGTCCTGAGTTTAGCGACTGAATTTTAACAAATAGAGTATGGAAAATGAGAAATACTAACTTTACAGTGGAGAAATCTGACAGATCCCCCCTTAATGAAGCAATCATGATGTTAACCATAACAAGGGAAGTTATCTTGTACTTCTTGATCGAATAAGAACGCCTTCGGAATTTTTCCAAAAAAATATTTCAAAACCCCAGCCCACCCATGAGAAAACATCAGTCAAACCCATGTGGAAGGACAAATGCTAAAAAGTACTACAAATACTTCTCAAAAGTATAAAGTCTATGAAAACACAAGGAAAGACCAGGAAACCAATTTATTTTAGAGAAGACTAATGACATATGTTGAAAAAGATATCCTGAATTGAATCTTGGATCAGAAGGACATATTTGGAAAACCTAGCGGTAAACAATCAAGTCTGTGGTTTAGTTAATGATGTTGCACCCTATTAAATTCATTTTGATATGCGTGTGATGGTTATTTAAAATAACATTAACCAAAGTTGCAAGATGGATATATACAAACTCTCTGAACTATCTTTACAATTCTTCTATAAGTCTAAAGTTACTCTGAGATGAGGTCATTTTTTAAAAGAATGGGCTGTTAAATATATACAGATATTTTAGTACACATGACAAATTAGGTATGGGGGTTCTTGCATGTAGATGTGACTTGACAACTCTTTTATGTTTTATTTATTTTTGAGAGAAAGTGTGAGCAGGGGGAGGGGCAGAGAGAGAGGGAGACAGGATCCCAAGTAGGCTCTGTGCTGACAGCAGTGAGCCTGATGCGGGGCTTGAACTCCTGAGCCGTGAGATCATGACCTGAGTCAAAGTCAGAGAGTCAACTGACTGAGCCACCCAGGTGCCCTGTAACTTGACAACTCTAAAAGAGTGTTATTGGTCAAGAATTTTAAATAATCATATCTTTTCATGAAGTGTATTCTCCTTATGTCTCAGAAGTTTCCGAGATAACATGGCATTTCTTCATATAGATTCTAGACTTTTACATATTGTTTTGTCTAATGAATGGGAGTAGGATGGCTGATTATTTTAAGAAATTATACGTACCTAACGGTAAGACCATATGAACTGAGCCTCCAGGACATGTTCTTTCAAAATCGCATGACTTCTCCTCCTAGATCTTATCATATTCATATCTTATTGGAATAATATCTATTTTCTTTCTCCAAGAGTGTTTGGCTTTGTTTTCCTTTTTCTCATCCTGCTTTAAACAAACCATCTCTACCTTTTCTTTCAGTCACCGATCCCTCATAAATCACTGGACTCAAGGCTACAAAACCGGTTTATCGTAACCAGATTAATCATCTCCATCTAATCACCTTGCTCATCTTGTTCATGTCCCCTGACAGGTGACCTGTCACTCCTTAACCTTACACTGCAGTGCTATCCATTTATTTCTGACTAGAGGCCAACCATGGGAATGACCTTGCCACTGTACATGTTTACAAATCTAAAGGTATCTTACTAAACCTTTCAGAATATGCATATACACCTACCCATTTATTCACATGTATATAGAAACATATGCTTAAAGCTATTTTTATTTGCAAGAGTATATATCATAGCTTTGGGCAAAAGATCGTCTCAATGCTGAATACTCAATGGAGTTTTTATCTCAATTATTAATCACATTTCCAATTATTATCAATAGAATGATTATTTATTCTATACTTTCTACAGAGGAAAAAATACTTTGAAAATGTGCTAATAAGCCAGTTGTTTTGTTAGGGTCTTGGTTGATGTAATTGTGTGTAATACACACTTCACCATTTTATAGAGCTCTCAGGCCATTAGCTATAACCTATTTTAAAACAAATAACCATTTATTTCTATTACTTCCATGTAAGGCTTTACCTAGTTTGTGAGGAAGATAATGAGATAGGTGGAGGAGGCGGAGAAGGAAGGGAAGCAGGACTAGGAGGAGGAGGAGAAGAAAGGGAAGGAGGAGGAGAAGGAAGGGGAGGAGGAGAAGGAAGGGGAGGAGGAGAAGGAAGGGGAGGAGGAGAAGGAAGGGGAGGAGGAGGAGGAAGGGGAGGAAAGGGGGAGGAGGAAGAGAAGGAAGGGGAAGAGGAGGAAGGGGAGGGGGAGGAAGTGGAAGGGGGAGGAGAAGGAGAAAGGGGAAGACGAGGAAGACAAGGAAGGGGAAGAAGAGGAAGGGGAGGAAGAGGAAGGGGAGGAGGAGGAGGGAGGAGGAGGAAGGGGGAGAAAGGGGAGGAGGAAAAGACAGTGAGGGAGCATAGAAGGCCAAAAAGAGTGAGAAGGTGGAGAAAAAAGGGAGAACAGTCAAGAAAGGAGATGGAAGAATAGAACAATAGGAGTCTGGTGCTTTGAAAATAACGAAACCAACACAAAGTTAGTGAAACAGGTCCTCAGAAAGGGGGCACCAAAGATTTTAAGCTGGGAACAGGGCTTTTGCAGTGAAAGATCATAGTTTTTGAAATGCTATTATTCTGAGGTCAGGAGACTCAACCATTTTCTTTTTTTTTTTTAATTTTTTTTTTCAACGTTTTTTATTTATTTTTGGGACAGAGAGAGACAGAGCATGAACGGGGGAGGGGCAGAGAGAGAGGGAGACACAGAATCGGAAACAGGCTCCAGGCTCCTAGCCATCAGCCCAGAGCCTGACGCGGGGCTGGAACTCAGGGAGCGCGAGATCGTGACCTGGCTGAAGTCGGACGCTTAACCGACTGCGCCACCCAGGCGCCCCAAGACTCAACCATTTTCAAAGAAACAAGAAAAATCCTTATTACCAAGACACATACACGTTTTGGGTTTTCCTTGTCTTCTATATTTCTGTGTGAAAAAATTAGCACAAAATTTAGGACCTTCTAACAGCACACATCTCTTATGCTCCATTTGCTACGGGTAAGGGTTCCCAGCAAACCTTAACTTGGTTAAGACCCACTCAGGGTCTCACGAGGCTGCAGTCGAGGTGCCAGCTGGCTCGTGTTTTCATCTTGAGACTCAACTGGGGAAAGATAAGCTCCCAAGCTCACTCAGGAGGTCAACAGGATTCCTTGCCTAGAGGCTGACAGAAGACCCCATGTACTCGATGACTGTCCGCTGAGGCCACTCTCAGCTCCAGGCAGGCAGCCACCTGCAACTCTCCCTGAGCCTCTTACAACATGGCTATTTGTGTCTTCTAGGCTAGAAGGAGAATTTCTTGCTCAAATGTACAAGGTGGAGTCTTCTATAACATAACAATCACAGGAGTGGCTTTCATGTCAACTTGGCCATATTCTTTTGGCTAAAAACAGTTACTGGTTCCACCCACACCCAAGGAGAGGGGATTATAGGAGGGTGTGACTCAATGGGGTCTAGCGGCCGCCTTCACCTGTGTCCACAACACCTGAAAATAATAAAATCCTATATTAAAACTCTCATTTCGAATTTCATAAACGCTTTTATTAAGCTATAGTTGGACATACACTTAACTACTTTAAAAACATACAAAAAGGGGTGCCTGGGTGGCTCAGTTGGTTAAGCCTCTGACTTCGGCTCAGGTCATGATCTCTTAGTTCGTGAGTTCGAGCCCCCCCCCCCCCCCCCCCGAGGGGCTCTGTGCTGATAGCTTGGAGCCTGGAGCCTGCTTTGGATTCTGTGTCTCCCTCTCTCTCTGCCCCTCTCCCACTTATGCTCTGTCTCAAAAATAAATAAACATTAAAAAAAGACACCTACAAACATATTTACTGTTAGGGTTAAACTTTATTTGTTCAATAATAAGCCGCTTCATTTTTATGGTATTTTAGGTCATTCGTAGTGTAAGATATCTGCCATATTTCAAAAAAAAATCTTCAGAAAAGGGCATTGCATTTTGCTTTCTTTTCAATTGACATTCACTCTGCATGTCTGGAAACATTCTGCAGGTGCTCTCACTAGAAAAGCACAGGATACTGAGCTTCTCTTCATCTGCTTCTCTGCATCAGGTTTCACACATTCTAGAGCTTTCAGGAATATGTCCATCCTGCTGATTCCTTCTTCCATTTTGTGTGTTTTGTTTTCTGTTTTATGTAGCCCTTCTTTGGCAGCAACAAGAATGGTTCAGAGTATGGCAGAGGCCATTCAGAATATGTCTTGCACAATGAGGCTAACTGGTTCAGAATTCTCTGGTCAAACATAGCTTTATGGGCTGAACTGTGTGCCCAAAAATTCATATGCCAGCACCTCAGAATGTGGCTATAGAGACATAATCTTTAAAGAGGAGATGAAGTTAAAATGAGGTCGTTAGGGTGGGCTTTAGTCCAGTTAAGTGGTGTCTTTAGAAGATGAGGAAATTAGGACACAGAGTGAAAGGTACAGAGGGAAGGCCACAGAACACACAGGGGGAAGAAGGCAGCCATCAACTGGCCATGGAGGAAGGCTTCAGAAGGAACCTGCTGACACCGAAATCTTGGGCTTCCTAACCTCCAAAACTGTAAGAAAATAAAGTTTTGTTACTTAAGCAAGTCAGTCCGTGGTAGTTTGTTATGGTAGCCTCAGCAAATGAATATACACAGGTCCACTGCTTCATATAAATCCTGTTCAGTTTTTGTTTTAGTTTTTTGTTCTATCATAACTTGAACCACAAACCTTTTGACTGGCGATTGGGGTTGTCTCAATCCGCCCATCGGATGCGAGAATTGTAGCTACCCCTGCGGCTGCCTGAAGGACCAGTCAAAACTGGGCCAAGATCTCCTGGTCCAGGCAATTGTCTCGTTTTGCATCCGTTTGTATCACGATGCAGAGGAGGGAAGTGGAAGGATGCAATGCAAATCTGTACAAGGGCAGCAGTTAAAGTCTCCACTAGGGACGGCCAATACGACTCAGTGTTTAAAAAAAAACGTTTTGGGGGCGCCTGGGTAGTTCAGTCGTTGAGTGTCCAACTTCGGCTCAGGTCATGATCTCACAGTTCGTGAGTCCGAGCCCTGCGTCAATCTCTGTGCTGACAGCTCAGAGCCTGGAGCCTTCTTGGGATTCTGTGTCTCTCTCTTTATCTGCTCTTTCCCCACTCACACTGTTTCTCTCTCTCTCAAAAATAAATAAACACTTAAAAAACTTTTAAAAAGTTTTCAAAGATGTTTTCTATTTTGAAGTAAATCTGAGAATTTTAGAGTCAAAGAGTCTCCATACTTTAATGGAGTCACAGGTGCTGATGATTCAGGAAGTGGCTTAATTTTGATCATCACCAGATCCAGAAAGCACAGAAAGTTTCATTAGTAATTTAACTGACAACATAGGAATTAAGATGTAAGGGCCAGTATGAGAGAGAAAAAAAAAAAGTAAAACATTAATATTCTGACACTGACGATGATTTCCACGGCCCTCCTGAGGGATGTTATTATTTATATTCTTAATTAAGAGCTGCTTCTCTGGCAACCAATTCTCATGAGAAATCAAACAGTGGTTTACTAAAAAGGCCTTGAAGCATTCTACTTGCATGACTTATATTTTGAGAAGCGAACTTTAGTATCTTTCCTGAATTCCTCTTTATTGCATTTGAAATACACATCCTTGACCTCAAGTGGTACTTGCATGCTTAAATACTGATGGATTTTTCTTGGATTTTCCTTTGTCTGTTCCTTGCTCCAAGGGTTAGAAGTTAATAAACCCTGAACCGAAATTTAAACTCTGTATTT
Organism: Panthera pardus; assembly: GCF_024362965.1. NCBI lineage: Eukaryota > Metazoa > Chordata > Mammalia > Carnivora > Felidae > Panthera > Panthera pardus. The sequence continues at coordinate 81,768,067 of NW_026526710.1, read as the reverse complement.
TGTCTGCCAAAGGAACTCTGGTTCTCCATTCACCCTAGATACCCCAGATTGCTTTTCTGATGAAGGAATCAAAAGAGAACTCTATTTCTAGAAAGGCAGGATGGATTGTGTAATATTTTATATCATGTGCGATAGTAGTTTATAATAGTTTATAAAACTAGAATTGTTAAATGCAAATATGCATGTTCCAATGGCCTCATAATCCTTGAGAACAAAGAGGAATATTGGGAAATTTTCTGTGACTTCTTTCCACTGGAGGGGTCATTGTATGGCATGATTAAGTATCTGAAGATAATATAGCATGTTTAAAATATACAAACATGATTAAAATATACACACGTTCTAATTAAAAACAAAATCAAATATTCTGTGTCTTTTCCCACATACCCAATTTTTGTAACATTATTAAATGCTCAGATTTTCAGGAACATATAAAATAAAAATGGTGATAGGAATACAACTTTTCCTCTAAATGCCTGTCTAGCGCACCTAATTAGGTTTAAAATATAATTTAACACACCTTAGCAAGACAAAAGATAGGACATTTTTATGAGTTTATGAGATTGGGATATAGATGTGATCGTCCAAAGGATATAATTTAACTCAAGTGTTGTTCTCCACATTTTCCTGAGACAACTAATTTGGAAAATATGTGCTGCCGTGTCCTGCCCCCCGTGCAGCTGTTGTCTTAAATGATTACTTAACTCAGATTTTTCATCAGTGAAGCTACCTGTCCATAACCAACTGAGAAAGCAATCTTTTAAAAATGATTACAAAAACAGTACAATACACAAAACTTTGGAGAGGTAAATTAATGGAAAATCAAGTAATTATGTTGATAGGCTCATATTTATTTCCCCAATGTGGTTTTAATATTTCCTACCCCTTTATATAAACAAATGTCTTATCCCTCCATAACATACATTTCAGAAGATTGTCAGGAATTTCATTTTTATTTCATTTGAGAAAGAGAGAACATGCACAGGAACTGGGGAAGAGCAGGGCAGGTGAAGAAAGAGAAAGAGAGAAAGAGAGAAAGAGAGAAAGAGAAGAGAGAGAGAGAGAGAGAGAGAGAGAGAGAGAGAGAGAAAGAGAACCCCATGCAGGGCTCGATCCCCCCAACCCTGGGATCATGACCTGATCCAAAATCAAGAGTTGGATGCTCAGCCTACTGAGCCACCCAGGCGCCCCAGAAATTTCATATGTAAGAGGCTGCAGCAGTTAAATTATGAATAGCAAAATCCCAGGTAACTTTCTACATATCTTGGGGCATAATTACACATAAAAATATCAATGAAAAACTATTTTTTAGCTTACCTGTTACATTTCAATTAAAGTCTATGGTACCTGCATGTTTCTCTGCTCCTAACCATTTGAAGACGACTTTGTAAGTCTTCATCATAAAATTTCTCTATAGGTTGGAACTTTCAGTGGTGAAATTTGGATTAATTGAAGAGCAATGAAAAAGAAGCTACGAGCTTACTAAAGCAGCCTCTGGAAAACCCCTTTGCTAATGAAGAGCCTGCTGTGACCAAGTTTCAGTAGATTTCAGGAGCATCCTGCTTGGTCTGCATATCCGCCCTGTCACCTGACCTCATAGCGGCCCCTCCACCCTGTTATTCAATCGGCTGGATAATCTTTCCTTGGAAAACAATAGAAACTTGAAAGAAGGAGCAGAATTTCTGAAAATGGGCTATTCATTGTTTTTGAGACTTTATTTTTAAAAATGTTTCATAGCTGCATTTTAGCAAGTTTATAAGTGAAAGTATAGAAATTAAAGGAAAATGTGCCACTATCAACATTTAAGGATTGTATCATCTTTTTCATATATACATGTACATATAGATTAAATATATAGTCCAGTCATCTGACTGTATGATTTAAATGTGTTAATAGTGCTAATCTTCGTATGAAGAGTTTACAAATTGGTTGTCTTTCCTCTTTTTTCTGTGTGCTTAACTCTGTGCATGTGTGTTTAGGATTAAGATATAGGTTGTATTTTAGGTTCTTTAATTGGCATATGATTCTTGTTTAATTATTTTGCTAATATAAAATATAAGACAGGAATTATATTAACAAGATTATTTTTTTAATGAACATGTAAATTAGGGGTGCCTGGGTGGCTCAATTGGTTAAGTGTCCAACTTCAGCTCAGGTCGTGATCTCACAGTTTGTGAGTTCGAGCCCTGCATTGGTCTCTGTGCTGACAGCTAAGAGCCTGGAGCCTGCTTCGGATTCTGTGTCTCCCTCTCTCTCTCTCTCCATCCCCCAATCACAGTCTGTCTCTTTCTCAAAAAGAAACATAAAAAATTTTAAAATGAACCATATAAATTAAATTTTGTAATTTAATTTCATAATTGTCTATATATTTGGTGATAAAATAAAAAACCCTGTACTCACAAATAGGCAAATACCAATTACTAAAGTTCTTTTTAATGGATCTATGAGACCAGTAGCTAATTTACTAAATAAAGGTTTTGGTATTACATGAAAATAATGTTTGATAAGTTGCCCACTTAAAATGTATCATTAAAAAGACTCCAATTTCACATTTATAAAAAAAGGTTTTTTCATTCTGGAAAAAAATAAGGCAATTAAAAAAGAACACATAGTAAAACTTGTATGTCAGAAATCTTTGCAGAATCAGACCTATAAATACAGAGAACGAACGGATGGTTGCCAGAGGGAAGGGGTGAAGGAATGGGCAAAGTGGCTGAAAGGGAGTGGGAAACACAGACCTGCTGGCTATGGAACGAAGAAGGAATAAAGGACACCGTCTGGGCAATACGGTCCGTGGCGTTGTAATCGCATTGTCTGGTGATGGATGGTAACTGCACGTGTATACACCTGCCGAAACTGAAACTAATGGAACACTGTGCATCACCTACATTCAAAGTAAAAAATTCAAACATAAAATTCGTTTAAAACTCTTTGTACATTCTTAGCATCACAATAAATGTGATTTCTACCTTCTTTGTGAAGACTGCTTGATATCATTTATGTAAAACCTTGAAAATAATTTAGTGACATAATAAATAGCTAACTGTTTGGTCTTAGGATAGAGTCGATTCACATGAATACAGTACATTTAGTAGAATGTATTTGGCAAGGGAAGCTCAAGTGGAACATTAGCAAAATTGAACTGAGAGCGCACATTCTTTTCTTCTTTTCCCCGTAACTGTCCCCAAGGTTCCAGGGAGAGAAAAGCTATCCTCACCTATTGCACATTGTCTCTGACTATTAGTTGCCGAACAGACTTCACAAGTTGTTCTGCTCGTCAGCGCCATTTCTGAATTTGAATTTGAGGTACCACCTGGTGCGGGGAATCCACCCCTTGCCCTATGTCATGGTGATTGAGCATGGACAAACTTGCTAAAGTAGTTAGTGTCCCAAAGGTCCCAGAACAAACATGGCTCATTCTTTATTCATCTTTCCTCTCCCTCCTGTAGCTTCAAATCCTATTTGCTAATTTTTTGGACATGACTAAATTTGGGCCAATATTAGTAAAGAAGTGGCCATTTGAAGCCATGAGAGAGCAAGTGAGATTCTATTCTGTCTTGATCGTCATCAATCAGTTTGTCATTTCAATCTTGATGGCTGATCCCTCCACCCAAAGTAATGTTGCAAGAAGAAGAAGAAAATCATTGCATAACCGTGGCATAGAGAAACAACAGCTGTGAAAGTCACATTGTGATAAGTAGGCTTTATCTTATTTCCTTATCAAAATAGGAAAGTTGCAGTTACAATATGCCCACTTTTATGATATAAATCCAATACTTTCAATACTAATTGTAGATAATTTACTCTTGAATGTATTCCATCTCCAGTTATAATATAATTCAGTTTTTGCTAGCTCTTTATCATAAAGACAAACATGATATGAAGGGAGTGTAAATAGCACCAAACACAAGTGAATAATAGCAGTGATAATGTGATGAAACTTTTAAAAGCTAAAGACAGGTATGTTTTTATAGCTCATGCAAAGTGGAAAAAATACAGAACCTTAAACTTTTATACACTGAGCATACTAAATACGGTAAGTATCAATGTAAGTAAATACAGTGTAGTTAAGAGGAAATATGTAACCATAAGTTTAATGCTAGCTTTGTTTTTTGACATTTTGAAGATCAAATATGATCTCAGAAAACACACCCCATTTGGGTGACGAGGCTGACAAAGCCAGTCAGCTTCCATCTTTAAAAAAAGGGAGACATTTTTACATAAATGTGGTCATTTTTCAATTATCCACATATAGAATTTGCCAACTACAATTTGAGGAGGAGAAAACAAAACACTTATAATGACTACCTTACTAAAAAAACCCACAAGAGATAAAAGTTAACAAAAGCAGTATAAGAAAACAAAAGGGATAACTATCATTGACATATAGGTTGATCTATTTCATGTATATTTTTATGTTTTTGTACCATTTAATACGTGGTATTTATAATATTTTTCAAACCTACTATACATAAATAATGGCATATTTTAGGATGGGGACTACAGTTATCAAGAATGATACATTCCTTTAAAGCAACGTTCATTGTCAAGAAAGTAAAGCAAATTAATGTTTTAGACAAAATGTTCTACAGCACTCAGACCAACAGAATTTGGTTGCCTTGCCTAGCACTCCACTTCTTCAAGAAAGATAATTTGATTAAATTACACCCTTAATTAAAGAAAAACAGAACCAATCAAAAAGATCTGAGGATTGTACTCAGAGTTTATAATGTATAACCCACACACACATATGCACACAGACTCCAACCCAATGGCCTTTCATCTAAAGGATAGTCCATGAAAAGCATGTTGCATATGCACATTTTTTTCTATGACCTGGTTTTTGGAAAGAAAGTGTTGTTCTTGGTTTCTGATTGAATTTTGAAATTAAACATCATTCATCCTTGATTCCAGTCCCTTAATCCAATCATCAAGATAAATGAGAGATTATGAGTTGTTATAGTCTGAATACAACTGATTAGCTTGCTTTCCAGTTTTCAGAATTTGAAAAAAATAAGGATATTTTCACCATTGCTGAATTAATTCATGAGTACAGGTACCTTGGGCTTAAGGTAACAGCTAGGAAAAAAATGGATTCGTTGCTCTTTGCAAAAGATGTTCATGACTTGGGGAATTTGCAGCTAGTGTTACACATTGTGTTTCCATTTTAATTGGTCATTTCTGCAAGATATCAACTATGGCAATATGTGGGATCTGGTGTGGTCCAAAGGATGAGAGACAATGGTGCGAGATTTCTCAGTATGTTATGACATAAAAGAACCCCAGACCCACTGGCATGAGGCTGTAGGTGGCTGTAATAAAACCATTTTCAGACTCTCATCATTGCTTTTAGAACTTTGATCCTCCAGTTGGAATATATCCTTATATTTGTAGGCCTAGTATATGATATATTGCTTTATGCTGACTGAATATCCAGTGAAAAAGGACTGCATAATTCTGAAAGTAAGGAAAAATCATGGTTACAGTTGTTTTTCTGAACTATTATTGCTTCTTACCTTGATATGTTTATCAAATGGGCGACTCCATTACCAATTAATCCCAATCCTGTTTTCTTGTTTTAAAACTTCAGGCTAAGTGTTTGTGTTTCAAATGACAGTACAACTCAATGCTATATTACATGCAGTTCTGGGGGAACTCTGAGGCAAAAGAATGCATCAAACTTTCCTTATTTTGAATATGGGAGATATAAAGAAGACTCCTTTTCATATACTGACCATAGTAATAAATAAAGTAAAATAGAAGACAGAAGAAAGAGGTATTACTGAATGATAATTTATATCAGGAAGCTCAGTGTCCAATGTTAAAAGAATTTGAAAGCTATGATTTGTTTTGATAACAGTTGTGGTAATAAATGTGACATATGGACATTTTGAGAGGAGAAATATTGTGTCCAAAGGACAACATCAATCATAGGAAAGCAATGTTATTAATTAAAACAATGTCAACTTTGGTGACATTAACTTTTAGCATGTTAAAAATATGGCTCTCATCTATAGAATCCTAAACCAAAACATACATTTTCCTATAATAGTTTGAAAAATGTTAGCCCATTGTTTTATGACTTTCATTATGGCCAATTAGAAATCAGGTGTATATCTAACAATTGTTGATTATAAATATAAATATAAAAATAAAAATAAAAATAAATTTTCTTTCTTGCTGTTTTTACTGTATTTTTCTTCTACATCAGAATTCTATATTTTCACTTGATCTGCTAGATAAGTTATTCCTTTTTTAACTATTCTCAGAATTTTGGTGCTTTTTCATATGAGAATTCATAATTTTCATCATTTTTAGAAACATATTCAGTAATTATCTTCAGGAACATGTTCTCATGTCCTCTCTCTTATTGAGATAAAAATAAACAAAACAAATTCAAAGAAACAAGAAAGCTATAATTTACATGTAGGTCAATTTATTTTATGCATATTTTTATGCCTATATACAGTGCAAATATTTGCTGCATTTTGGAGTCCTAATATATGTTAAGGAATTGAACATGCAGGAGGGAAATGAAAGTTACCAAGAATATTGTTTTTTGAATCATGGTTTATTTGTAATATGTCAGGCATGGTGACTGTTGATTCTGCCTCTTATGTCTCTTAATTACTTCTAAAAATATCTTCAATCTCTGACTTATCCAGTCCATATTTTGGGTAATTTTTTACTTTTGTATTCCAGTTAGTAAAATGCTTTAGTCATGTATTTCTAATATACTGTGGATATATTACAAAATCAATGTGCTTTACTGCTCAATATCAATTTTTATCGTAGTATATTCTTAAATGTAAAAATCTTGTGGAAGATCCTTTCATTGATCTTTAGAGAGAAAAGTGAAATTTGCCCTTATGACTGAGTATTATAATCACTTTGTCAGACAGTGTTGATTACCTGCCCAGGAGATAGCCTCCCTTCTTTGTTGATAAAATTAGTTCACTTAACTAGGTTAAAAATGCTCCTTCAGTGTATGTGAGGTGACAGAGATGAAGTCACTGCCTTCATGGAACTACATTCTGGTGGCGGTGGTAGAAGGTAAATGTCCTGAGGATAAAAATATGTCTAAAAAAGGTAGAAAGCTTCAGCAGAGATTTCTTAGGTGGGGTGAACAAAGAAGCAACCACTGGAGGTATGATATGTGAAAGAGATACAAATGAAATGAGGGAGTGAGCATGTGGATATCTGGTGGAACAGTCTTCTAACTATAAGAAATGTGATGTAGAGGCAACCTTGTGATTTTAAGGAACAGGGCACAGTGTGTGTATTTTATGTGAATCCGTGGGGCTGCATGAGAATCCAAATAGGTGAAAAGGAGAAAAAAAAAAGAGCTAGATCAGATTTCTAAATCTGAATTCTGGAAAGTCCCCAAATTATTTTTCTTACCTCTTTTGTTGCCTTTAGTTATATTTATTCCTATTTTGTATTTTAGGCAATACTAGAAAAAGGATTCTTTAAAAATCTAATTTCTACAAGTTTTAGCTACTACAAAAATACAACTTCTTTGCAGATTCATCTTGTTCCATAGGATTTTTCTAAAACCATTTAGTTCCACTTGCTAGTTTTCTTGTGAGTTACTGAGGATTTTCTAAATAACCACTCATATTATCTGCATCCTGAGATAACTTAACATCTTCCTACCTGAACTTCATGCCTTTTATTTCTTTTTCTTACCTTCCTCCACAGAAGAGGACCTGTAGCATACTGATTACAGGTAGTGAGAGTGGACGTTGTTTCCTTGTTAGTAGTCTAAATGGAAAGTGTTCAATATGTCATCATTGAGGATAAAGTTATCTGAAAGTGTCATATAGATGCTCCCATTACTTCATCATATCTAATATCCAAGCTACATTTTCAATACTATCATTCACGGTTTTCATTATTTAAATAAAATTTTGCTTTTATAGTTGTGATTTCAAGTGTTTTTTCTTGAAGTGCTTTTTTATGTTTAATAGCCCTGTTCTTGTGATATACATGCATTCTTTTATTTTTCCTAATTTTGTAATTTTTGTACGTTTGTAGTTTTCTTCTGCTCAGTGCATCGCCTCCATTTCTGAGTTCTATTTTTCTATTTGTTTCGGTCGATCTCTTTCCTTGAATGCAAAGGCAATAAAGCAGGGGAAGGTAGAGAGCTAATTGTTCAATATTTACTTATCAAAAACAATTATATACTATTACATACAATTTATATACATGAGGGCGTAGGGAGACAGAGACAAAGATAGAGATAGAAAGGAAGAAACCTGCAATATTCTAGGTATTGGGGACACAGCAGTGAACAAAACAATGCAGGGAGAATATAACTATATAATGAATATTGTGAAGTGTGGGAAGTTTTAAGGAGAAAAAAGAAAGGGAGGACAATAGGAAGTAATTGGTTATGAGGCATTCATGTGCTACCCCACAGTAAAGTAGCCTGGGGAATCAACAGCTTCTTTGAAGTACACATTGATCATATATATATATATATAATATATATATATATATATATATTATATATATTATATAATTATATATATTATATAATCAATATAATCAAATATATATATATTTGATTATATTGATTATATAATATATATATTATATAACATATATAATTATATAATATTGATTATATATATATATGTGTGTGTGTATAATATATATATATATATATTTTATATATATATATAAAATTTTTTTTAATGTAGACATATTCCCCAGAGAGGAACACTCCATCACATGCTGGAACAGAATTAGCTTGGCTGCTAGAATTCTGGGGGTCCACCGGGCCAATGGGGGCTCTCACTTTTCCATATGCACACAATTTATTCAAAATTATTCAAAAAATAGCACTTCCCTCCTAGCCGTGCTACGGCTGGTTTCCATTGTTCCAGAATCCCTCAAGATCAGCTTTTCTAAAGATTCAAGTTCTCATTGCTTGCTACAGTAGGAATGGAACGGCAATAGCAGCTAAAAGAATCAGATATTCTCTATTCTCACCTCAGCTTCTCCCCAAACACCTGGATTTGTAGGAAAATGATTCCTCAATTTTCTGAGCCTTTCAAAGGCTGTGTCACAAAGAGGCTTACTTCTTGTTTCCTCCTTTGCCTTGCTAAATCGGTTCCTATTTACCCACTGGTCTTAACATTTTCCAAGAAGGTTGTGGACCTCTCCTCTGGCGTTATCTCCTTTCCTGTGTTCTTTGTGAGGATTTTTATCTTTTTATTCATTCACCGTCATTTAAGTGATATTCGGGAGGTGAGTAGGAAAGTGTGCATGTTTCCTCCATGTGATTTGCACAGTGGTTGTTCTAAAATGCAATTTGGATCATTTCCCTACTGGAGAAAATCCTCCTTGGTTCCCTCCTCCTCTGAAGATAGAGCTCAAACTCTTGAGCATGATTTTCAAAGTGTTTCCTGAGTTGGCACTCATAATAGCTGTGATAGAAGTTACAGTAACATAAGAATTACTATCAGTACTATTTTTTAATGCTTATTTATTTTTGAGAGCATGAGAAGGGATAGGTGCAGAGAGAAAAGGAGACACAGGATCTGAAGTGCGCTCCAGGCTCTGAGGTGTCAGCACAGAGCCTGATGTAGGGGCTCTAACTCATACACCATGAGATCTGATCTGAGCCAAAGTCGGACACTTAACTGACTGAGCAACCCAGGCGCCCCAAGAATTACTATTATTATGCTAACGTTTACGTATCACTATGTGCCAAATCCTGTATTAACTCATGTAATCCTCAAAGCATCCTCTTAGATAAGGAATTGTTTTTCATCCCTCTTTTACCAATTCAAGAAAAAATAGGCTTTCAGAAGGTATCTCACTTACCTAAGATAATTCAAATGGCCAGCTGTCCGACCTAATGAACTTATTCAGATTCAAGACATTAAATATGCTGGCTTTTGACACCATTCTACAGCTGCTGGGATGGCATGGTCTGAAGCAGTATTCCGTAGTAGATGACTAATACAGAGAAGGGTAGGACAGGATAGGAAAAGACAGGATCTGGTACAAGCGTGTGAACACCATACCTGTAGTACAGTGCTCCTACCTCTGGCTTAATCTCCTCCCTTCCTGACTCACTGAGCCTAAATCCTGTGTAACGCAAACTCCTTTAAGTCTCTCCATTTATCCTAACTTCTCATCCTTTTTAACTTCTCATCCTTTTTCTTCCCCAAGTCATGCATCCGACAATCCCAGGTGCATGAAACATACTCCCCAATGCCTACACCCTTCCAGCATCTCTTCAAATCTAATTAGGAAAACTTCTCATTTCTATCACAGTGTAATAATCACAGTGTAGTGCAATCACCTACGATATGCCCGCGTTTCCCTTAGCTTTGGTTTCATGAAGGATCATGCGTTTCCTCTTATGTATCCTCATTACCTTGCTTGTGCTGGGCAGTGTCCTCTATTTCTCAATGAGATTATAATCACTGTAATCATTTCCAATTGGTGCTGCAACAAATTATTACACGTAGTGACTTAGACAAAATGTGTTCCACTCAATTACATTGTGGCAGCCAGGACATGTTTCTTTTTTGGAAGAAATATGGGAGAATACGTGTTGCAGCCTTTCTGACTTCCCTAATCCTTGATATGTAGGAGCAAGTCTTTCTTTCTTATATGAAATCACCTGCCCCTGAGTCTTGTGCTTCCCACTTTCACATTTAAAAATCCTTGGGATTATATCAGGCACACCTTAAAAACCCAGGCTAATCTCCCCATTTTATTTTTATTTTTTAATGTTTTTATTTATTTTTGAGAGAGAGAGACAGAGCATGAGCAGGGGAGGAGCAGAGAGAGAGGGAGACACAGAATCCGAAGCAGGCTCCAGGCTCTGAGCTGCCAGCACAGAGCCCGACACGGGGCTCGAACTCACGGACTGTGAGATCGTGACCTGAGGCGAAGTCGGACACCCAACCGACTGAGCCACCCAGGCGTCCCTAATCTCCCCATTTGAAAGTCAGCTGATAAGCAACCTCAAATCCTGCTGCTGCCTTCATTCCTTTTACCATATAACCTAATACAGTCACATGGGATTAGGATGTGAACATTGTTTTGTGTGCATGCACAAATGTGTGTACCACAGGGGATGGGGAGGAGCGTTATTCCACTTGGCAAGACAAAGAGTACCTATTTGGTTACCTAGCCTGATAAAATAATGTGTTTGACATGTATCACCTCAAGCAATCTTCACAAATCACTCTGCAAGATACCTTTACCTCGGATTTGAAAAATGCCGCTCTAAGATGCACAGTGCTAAGTGCCTAAGATCTAGCAGTAAGTGGGAGACCCAGGATTCAAAAGCAAATAGAGAGTCCAATGTCCTTTTGTCTTTGTGCTTTAATGGGTTTTTGTCTTTGTATTTTAATGATTTTCTTTTTCTGCCCAAGATTTCTTACTCATTCTGTGAAATATTTTATTGCTCTCCCATACAATCCTACTGTGTAGGATTCTTTACCAACAGGCCACAAATGGTTTTCCTGAACAGTGGTCCTTCATGGAGCTAGCCACTCAAGCCTTCCATTATTTCTTTCCTGTTTTTAAGCCTAATGCATACTGCCAGATCCAGTCAAAGCACCAGTCTGGGGGGCCTGGGTGACTCAGTCAGTTAAGTGTCCGACTCTTGATTTTGGCTCAGGTCTTGAAGTCACGGAGAGTTTGAGCCCCATGTCTGCACTGACAGGAGACTGTGTAGGATTCTCTCTCAGTCCCTCCCCTACTCACAGGCACATACTCACACTCTATCTCTCAAAATAAATAAATTTAAAAAAAAAAAAGCACCTGAACTAATCTAAATACTTCAACTGTACAGCAATGTTATTTAGTATGATTCTAGTCACTATTTAATATGCTTTCTAGTTTACAAGATGATTTTATAAATATGCATTAAATAAGTAAAACCTATGAAACATATATGTATCTAATATAAACAAAATATATATAATAGATTTAATTGTATCTAATAATCACAAATACCTATGTGTTACGTATTTTGAAAAGAAACTGAGATCTGAAGAATCGATTTCCCTTTTATTGCATTGGTTACACAGAGGTAGATGATACACAATGATGACAGTCAATATTCCTCAAGAGATAAATTGCACGACAGGGAGTATGTTATCTTACTCTTTGTCTTATGCCCAGCACCGAGTCCCCACAGTGGGTATTAGATACCGTGTTAGTTTTATAGGGCTGTCCTAAAAAACGCCTACAAACTAGCTGGCTTGAAACAACACATTTATTCTCTCACAGTTCTTGAAGCTCCAAGTCTGAGAGCAGGTTGTGAGCAGAACTGTGCTCCTCCTGACACCTGTAGGGCAGAACGTTCCTTGCCTCTTCCCAGCTCCTGGTGGTGTTCCTCATCTGCAAATCTTGGGGTTCTGTGACTGGGCAGCTGTGATGCTCCTGTCTCTGCCTCTGTCATCACTGGGTGTCTCCCCCCTGTGGTTCTGTGTCTCTACTCTCGTATAAGGACATCAACCACATCGAATTAAGAGCCCGTCCGTTTGAAGCATGGCCTCATATGAAACTCATTATATCTGCAACAACCCTATTTCCATACAGGGTCACATTCTGAGGTCCTGGGGTGGGGGTTATACTTCAACATATCTTTCAGGAGGATGCAATTTAAACTCATAACCGATGTTTAAATCATTAATAGCTGGGTAAATTATGTAGTCGTATCTATACGTCTATTTAAGATATTTAGTATAGGGGCGCCCGGGTGGATCAGTCAGTAAGGTGTCTGACTTTGGCCCGGGTCATGATCTCACCGTTTATGGGTTCAAGCCCCACGTCGGGCTCTGTGCTGACAGCTCAGAGCCTGGAGCCTGCTTCGGATTCTGTGTCTCCCTCTCTCTCTGCCCCTCCTCTCCTCATGCTTTGTCTCTCCCTGTCTCTCAAAAATAAATAAACGCTGAAAAAAATTAGAAAAAAATATTTAGCACAATACATACAGACGGAAAAAGTTTGCCAATTCCATTTTGAACTGCTAAAAAGCAGACGTGGCCCGTGCTGCACACCAGTAAGAGTGGACCTTTGAAAATAAAAGACACACAATGCAGAGATGGTGGGGGGTGGCAAATTAAAAAGTCAAGTGTTGAGATTTGTTGCTCCCAACACTCCTGCTGGCTCTTTAGATGATATTCTAGCGAAAATGTCCTCAGCCTCGGTCCATGAAAGCGATCACCAAACTGATGCCAACAACCCATCTTTGACTCTCTTTGCAGCTCCAAGGCCAGCCACTTGCTGATTTCACCACTCCTTCTCTGCTTGCTAATAAGTGAGGAGCAATTATATTATATACAAAGGCAGATTTACTGTGAAGCTAATGAAGATTAAGCTTCAGGCCCTTCCAATTGCATAGGCTCCTTCCAGGGCCTTGTAGTTAATTTAGTTTTAGTAATGTTGTATGCATTTTTAAAAGATTATTGCCCACCCTGCACAAGCTTCAGGCCTCACACAACCTGGATCTATCTTTGAACAAATTCTAGGGGTAGCCAATTAATTATCTTACATTTTGATGGGCAGACTTTTAGTTCTCCAGAAATGGTAAAACTGTTCAACAGAAATGGGAAAGTGAAAATAACACATTTTAAGCTGGCATCATCAGAGAGTATCGTTCCGTGTGGCAGCCGACTGACTGGAAGAACACTAGGCTCTCAATTTTTTGGCCCTTTATTTTGCAGGCATGTGGCGAAGGTCATTGCGTTCAGTGAACGCGTAAAGAAGAAATGGGAACCTCTCTGTGAAGGGGCGAGCACAAGCCTAACCAAGGAACATGGGCCAGGAGCCACCTCATCAAAGAGGAGGGCATACGCTGCCGAAGAGTCCTATCCTTGGGGCCCCAGATGGGCACACAGAGCCGGGTGTCACCCAGTGGGGCACAGATGAGGAAATGGTTAGCTAGTTAGCCTGTGGATCTAATCGAAGATTTGTTGTTTAAGAACTAAAACCTTCAGAAGTCAAGATAGTAACCGTTCAATGGTAGAATTTAAAATATCGTGATTCTCGGCGACACAAATATTCTTGATGAAAGATCGCAATGCGCACTTAGATCACAGCACACGGGCGGCCAGCCTTGCCACGGTATTTGTCCTCTAGATCCCAAACCACCTCATCCGATCTTCCATCTTGCTCCATTTTATCTCCCATGTTCCCATCTGGTTTTTATTCACATCCTCTCCTACGTTGACCAAATGTTGACCCTGATCACTTGTTTCCAGTTTAGGTTGTTTAAAATACGTTGACCAAATGTTGACCCTGATCACTTGTTTCCAGTTTAGGTTGTTTAAAATACGTTGACCAAATGTTGACCCTGATCACTTGTTTCCAGTTTAGGTTGTTTAAAATACTGTTGGCATTCACACTTACCTTTATCAGGTCTTTGTTCCAATTCCAAGTTCCTGTTGAGGGTACCCTAGTCATACTCTTTAAGGAAGCTAGCTGTACTTCAAACTGACCTGTGAAAGTTCCCTATTCTTTCATCAAAACCTTCCAACCCACTAGGATGCAAAGAGAAAACTAGCCCATGGGGATATGACAAGATTAAGTGATTGGTTTAGCAGCATATGCAAAAGGAAAGTAAGAAGTACAACTAATGTATTTCTCTGTCCTATTTTCTTTCCAACTTTAATGCCTTATGTAGATTTTCTGTGTTTAAAATAATTCCCATAAATATTTGTTTTTCTAGAGGATAGCCATCTCATGAAAGATCCAGAATAGAAACTGCTTATTCCAATAGGGACCGATATTCACAGTGCTGCTTAATTCAGCTTCCACAGAATGCAAAAATACATTTGCAATGCCAATATGCTCATTAGTTATTACACGAATTAAACTGCTTACCAGGCATCAATATTGTTACCTAACTAGAAGCACAACTTTTTAAAAAAATATTTATTTTGTGAGAGAGAGAGGGAGAGGGGAGGGGTAGAGAGAGGGAGAGAGAATCCCAAGCAGGCTCCACACTGTCAACACAGAGCCCGGCATGGGGCTCAAACTCACGAAACATGAGAACATGACCTGAGCCGAAATCAAGAATCAGATGCTTAACCGACTGAGCCACCCAGAAGACCCTAGAAGAACAACTTTTATCCACAGTTGCTTTAAGACAGCATCAACTAATTTAAATGTGCCAGTTAATTTTCACTATGTTAAATATATTTCTGGATTTCAATAGTACTCATTTGAATTCATTTGGTTCATATCATATGTCCGTGACTCAGAATGTTGTTAAAAACACATTGCTACTTCGTAGTTGAATACTTCTAAAATATATTTTTATAACTGAAATCATTTCCTTAAACTGTGCTTTTAATTTGACTTCACAATCTAATAAAATAGATTTATTCAATTTGATATTACAAGTTGCCACCAACAGTCATAGTATGTCTTCTCATAACTAGGTATCATTTCAGTGTCTCTTTTAATAATACCAGGAGCATTATGTTGTAAGATATATATATATATGTATATGTATATATATATATATATATATATATATATATATATATGCATAGATATGTATGTATATGTATGTATATGTATATATGTGTATATATATATATATGTATGTATGTATTTGACACTATTTTGATGCTGCATTTTAAATGTTTGCAAAACAGTGAGTGATGGCTATAAGAAAAATCTGCACTTCTCTGTAAAATTGCAATTGAGTGTTTGAATTCCATAAGCTGCGTGGAGAAATTAAGTTTTGTCTGTATTTTCCACTGTTAACCTAGATTCCAGAACAGTATCTGCTCATGGAATGTGCTTAATAAATTTCCTGAAAGACTGGAAATGAAAAATGGCACCAAACAATTAGTGATGGAAATATTTCCAGAGAGGCTACTTTTAATTTATCCCCAAAAGATTAGAGGTAAGACTCTCACTTTCACTCTGAAGTAGTATTATTCTCATACCATGCACAGATACTGTAAATCTTTGCAGAACTTTATAGATCATGAGTGAAGGAACCATTGTCAGAAGGTAATTCTTAAAAATGTCCCAAGGAAAGAGATCAATGTTCTTCTCAGCACGAAGTCCACCAAATCCCATCAAAACAATGCCAACCCCCCAAATGTTTCCACTGGCTTCTCTAAGGGACGGTACCACATGGAGGAAACAAACACTTGATGTATTCCAGCATATAAAAATTGGCCAAAATTTTAAAACACAATTGTTTAATACCTAGACTATCGGTGGTACTGAGTACCTGTGCAGCAGCAAAGGTATTTTTTTTCAAAAGCAAGTGTTATGCCCAAAGGATCCACAGCAGAAAGCTACCGGATTATCCGGAGTTCTAATACCTGAACACGGTGTTAGAATCAATTACAGATTTCATTTCAAATTAAAACACCTCTCTAAAAAAACGTATGAGGAAAACTGAAGTCTGTTCATTTCAGATATTTGACTAACTGGTTTTATATGTCAATAAAATTCAGCCTGAGTAGTTCTGTGCATTACACTTGGGGCAAATGTCTCTTGACTTTGAGAGTAAAGTACAAGGTAAGGAGACGGTGTCAGGACAGGATTCACTCTTCAACTCAGGTAGA
This sequence comes from Panthera pardus, assembly GCF_024362965.1. NCBI lineage: Eukaryota > Metazoa > Chordata > Mammalia > Carnivora > Felidae > Panthera > Panthera pardus. Next base: position 81,751,499 of record NW_026526710.1, on the reverse strand, counting down.
TTTTTTTTTCGTCAGCTTACAGAGTGAGGCTTCCAAGTCATAGAGTCTTGGAGAGTCTTGCAAGAGTCACCAGGGACGACGGCGGTAGAATTTACTGTGTCCTCCAGTGGAACAGAAACGAACACCCTTGGAACTCCCACCCTACCTCAGTCTGCAAGCTCAAAATGTGCATTAAAGATATTCTCTCTTCCTTTTCTCTTTCAACAGGGCTGAAAAAATATCAAAACAATGGAAATCATCAGCTTCAGAGAGGAGTGCTTACAGTTTCACTTACAAATATCTGAGGTGGACTCATAACCTGCACATAGACATTGGCCAATGGTGGATTTCCTAATAAAATATGCCTACTTAGTAAGTGTCTCTTTGGAACAGTGTCGGAACAGTGAAGGGACTGGCATTAATACATTTGGTGGGACCTGGGAGGAGCTGGGAAAGTAACAAAAGAAAACTTGCCACATGTGTCTGGAAATGAAGCCCCGTCACTGTCCAGCTGACTCTAAGCCAGATATTGAAAAAGAGAAACGATACCTCGTTATTCTCAATGTCAGCATACTATATAAATCCCTAATACTCGATATATGTGCTGTACAGAACTGTTTAAGTTAAAAGTGAAATAGTTTTCTTAAGCATTTTCTTAGATTTTTTTTTCCGTAGACCTCTTTTAGGACTACTTTTTGTCAGATCACGAAAGAGGAATGTTCACGATACACAAAACCTGACCTTTGTGCCAACTCCACAAACCAGAAATCTTACAGGTGTCATTGGCCTACTTTGCTGCCATGAAATAAAAATTCATTCTGGAAAAACGATATCCTCCTTCAACATAAAGCATCTATTACCATATATGGCCACAGAATTGATCACTATTTCACTAGCTGTTTTTCTCCATTTAATCCATCCTGAATTGGTCTATCATATCTATGTCTCAATATGTCAAATTTGTTACTGTTTTTGTATCTGCCCTTTGTTTACTAACCCTTTCCTCAGAACACAGTGCCTTCCATTAATTCTCGATATGAAACATTATACATATACACACAAAAAAATTTATTCCCTAAACTGTAAGTCAAATGTCTGTGATAAATATTGCCTGACCTCATTAGAAAGTAATAATCTCTCTTTCATAAAAAATTATGCTGTATTTCATATATAGTTCTATCTAGCCCTCAATTATTTGCACTTTCCAATATATATAATCATTTCCTTGACTACGTTCTCTACAAGAATGAAAATATTTTGAGGACAAATACTGAGTATTACTCATGTATTTTTATTTCTCCCCATTGCCTTGCAACAACTTCACATATCTTGATAAATCTCAGGCTTCGGTTTTCAGGTATTATGAGATACCCCCAAAAGACTCAGTTCTAAATCAGAAGACACAGTGATTTAGCTTGACATCCTACAAACTCAGTCTGGGGAACTGACTGGGATACATCGCAATTACACTGCTTAAGTATGTTTGACATTGGGTCAACTGGCCTAACAATCTCAAAAATGATTTAAGCAGCACTTAGCAAATAAAAATCCAATGACAGGACAAGGCATAAATTAGGGGAATTTAATACTGGCATCCCAAAGATAGGGGAGGGGGATGATCTTCAGGTAACTGTGCATAATAGTCAACATGCCAAACAAGGACTGGAAACTGAGGAACATTTCTGTCCAAACGATGAAACATAAGATAGGGCCCTGAGTAAACAGGATTGGAACTGGGGTGGCTCTGCGGTTTTCAAGCGAAATCGCAAAGAACATGGAATAGGAATAAGTCAGAAAGTCATTTTCGTTGATTGGGCCAATAAGGGGTCAGAGGAAGAGGAGTTGCTTTACTTAAGGGTAATGTGAACACCCAGGACTTCCTTCCCCCAGGTCAAATCTACACAAAAGAGATTCTCCACGAGTACAACATTCCCTATGATCTGAATGAGTACATTGATTTTAATCTGCCCAAGATGGCGGAGGGGGGTGGGTGGGGTGGGGAGGGAAGCTGCTGCAAAGCTGTTTCTTGCCTATGTCAGGAAAGGCTCCATGAAGTGAGTGGCACGGAACCATCCCTGGCCCTGAATGCAGGGGGGCGGTTCTGGGGGGGGGGGCAGAGAAGGGGATGCCAAAGAGGTACCTAGCAACTGAAGGGTTACTACTTCATGATTAAATAACTGTAGAAATTACATTACTTTCAAAAACTTCTTACTATGCTGAAGAACATTATTATCGATATTGGAAAGAAAACCATGAGCATTAGCTGCTATTTTGTGAAATTCAACTAAATAGGATTTGCATTGCTAAGAAAACTTCTGTGGAACTTCTATGTCCATCTCCAGTGAACATATCTAGAATAGTGTCAGTCTCATAAGAATGAGCCACACTTAGGACAGTAACTCCCCCTCCTCCTCACTTTACCCTTCTCCCAACCTTAATTCTGTGCATGAGGTGGAAGCTAACACTACCAGTATTTGAGGTGCATCCATTTTTATTAACATGCATACTGTATGGAACTCCAAAGGTAGTGTAACATGAGATGTGTGCAAATCGAATTAGGCTGTTAAGCCATCACGGTAGAAGACATGACATTTATTTGATATCCACAATTCGGAATTAAAAATGATTCAGCTATTTATTCACCAAATATTTATTAAGTACCCATCACATTAAAGAGGATATTTTCGAAGGTTAAGATAATTATATTAGCAAGGCACAGTCTCTACCTTAAAACTTCACAGCATGCACAAAACTGATTTAAAGACAGAAAATATATTATGATTATAGAATAAAGCCTAGGATGGACAAGTAGAGCAGGAATAAAATAATTAAATCTATCAACCTGGGGTCACAAAGACTTCTGGAAAGATACTGTGCTTGAACTGAATTTTTAGGAATAAAGTGAAATTACAGCTGGATAGAATTGGAGGTGTGTTTGGGGCCAAAAGGAGCAGACAGCACGTGCTCCATAAAGAGCTTGTGAAATTGCATACTGCATTCAATGAACTTGTAGAATCCGGTATTAAAAAGCAGAGTGAGATAGTCTGCAAAATATGTGTAGCTGAGGATGTGATAACAGAAGCAAGATGTTGCAGGGGTATTTATGGCATGCTAATGTGCTGGGATTTTATTCCATAGGACAAGTGTCAACATACTTTCTATGTAACAGCAAGTACTCAGCTCTGTTCTTGTAGCATGACAACAGTCATAGATAATGTGTAAATGAATGTGGGAGACTGTGTCCCAATAAAACTTTATTTACCAAAACAGGCAGTGGGATGGATTTAATCTTAGGCTGAAGTCTGTCATCTCCTCCTATAGAGGTTCAGTAATAACAGAATGTATTGACATAATCATCCTTGGTATAAAAATACCTTGGTAGTTTTAGAGTGAATGGAGAGAAAGATGCCAGACTGAGTTAGATAAATCATTTTTCTAGTAATAAAGATACTTTGATAGTTCAAGGTACTATGAGAATTGAGTAAAAAGAATGGGTTATAACAACATTTAGGAAACAAATTCAATAGTGCTAAGTCATGGGATAGTGAATAGGAAGTGAATTAAAATGGAAAAATAAATTTGAAATGAAGAGTAAATGATAAACTCAAGATTAAACCCTATAGTGATCATAGTTACAGATGACTTTTAATGGCTGGGATCTCAGAAGACATATCTTGTTGTATTGATTGATTTAGTGGCCATCAGCCTCAACTGATAGTTAAAATCTTAAGGATGATATTACATAGAAATAGGGTATAGAAACTGATAAATACTATCGTGACACCTATTCACAGCAACTCTTATAGTCACTCATTAAATAATAAACATGGGTTTCCTATCAGAAATCTATTCCCCTGCCCTCTGAGCCCACGGCATTTAGTCAGATAGATGCTACCCATTCAGAAATGGATCCTGATTGACCTAAACTAGTAGTTCTCCATTCTGAGGGGTCCTTTTACTGGTCCACTGGGTACAATTGGCAGTGCATGGGTATTTAGAGGCAGTGCATGGGCATACTGGTATGATTTCCCTAGGATAAGGGGTGCTAACTATATCGAATGCTTAGACATTCAAGCACAAAGAACTGTCCTATGCAAACATCCATTGCCAAACACCAACCTATGCCAGTCAGCATACTGCACTCATTGTTAGGGTCCCGTGGACAGGGACCTGAGCTATTGGAGCCGAACACTGACTCTGGGGATGACGATGGCTAGCAGCTGCAGAATTTTCCCTTAGATTTACATTTGGAAGCTCACAGTTTTTGGTTCTGCCAGGATTTTTTTTTTTTTTTTTTTTTTTTTTTTTTTTTTTTTTTTTGTGAAAATGAATCTTACACTTGGAGGAAGAAAATAAAGTTGATCCTGGAAAGGAGAGCATAAGTGAATCTTGGTAACATATTTTGAGGAACAAAGTGAAACTCAGTCTCCCCCTAGACTATTCTGTTACTTAATCAATTATCTTTTCGCATAATCCAGTTGAAAAGCTATTTTCAACTGAAAGAAAATCTATCTCAAAAGGAGCCATGAATAGAGAGAATCCTGGGGAATATAACAATTTAAAGTAAAATCATAATAGGATGGAGAGGAAGAAAGGATCAGAAATGACCAGTAACACAGAAGAACCAGGAGTAGTAATTTTATGAAATCCAACAGAGAAAAATTTTTAAAAAGAAATGGTCAACTGTGTCATCTGCTCAAGGATAATGAGACTTGATGAAAAGTTTTATACATGGCAATAGAGAAACCAATGTCCAAATCTGCCAACTTAATTTCAGGTGTAGAAGCCAGATGGCAACTTTACTACAATTGCTTTTTGGACCCATCTAGTTAGGTACCTACTTTTATCAAGACGTGATGAGATTACTTACACGGTACAAGGACGTAAAAAGGATGGAGAGATACCGGTATTAAATTTCTGATTGAAATGTATGCAGTTCACCAAAAATAATTCCTTGAATCATAAATCTGTATACACATATGTGTATATACATGCTAAGCATCAAATGCTAGAACTACTGTTCATAATCATAGTGATAGGGTGGGTTCATGACAAACTATCCTTACCAGGAAGTTAATGTAACACTAAACAGAGTCAGCTTGGCAAGTCTTCATACCTTGTTGCATAGAGAGGCTTCTCTTTTCCCAATGTCAAAATCATTATTACTTATTGCTCCTCCAGTGATGGCCCAGCTTACTCATGTGGCATGGTGATTAATGTCGAGTTCTCACTTGCTTATGTAACCTTGCAGTAAATAAGGAATAGCTGACGATACGTCCTGGAAGATGCCAAGGAAACAACCTTAGGGATGGGTTGAAGAGAAAACGTTTCTGTACGAGGCTGGAAGAGTACTTTGCTTGGATTGAAGGGAGAGTATATGAGACATACGAGAAGGAAGACAAGATTTCAAGAAAACAGTATGGAGAAGGGTGTGACTGAAAATGATAAGAAACACGTTTTCTTCCCTAGTGATTGATCTGCGGGTGAACCATAGGCTTCTGAGTGAGCAAGTCAGGCCAACTATTTGCTGACATAGCCAATGCCTGGTGTGGTTTAGGATAAGGGAGAATTCCCCCAGGAGATTCTAACATGAGCACCATGGAAGTTAGAAGAGCAATGTGTAAGCAAAAATGGCAGGATCCTCTAACACTAAGCAACTGTAAACTAGGTCAAACCCACACAAAATCAGGAACTTTATAATTAAAGGGGAGAAGTACGCTGAAGTCTCATACTAACTAGGGAGTTAATGATGAATTAGATTAATTAAATGTATTAATATAATCCCAGGATGTCTTATAAGTTAACTTCTTGGAAAATCGATACCTGGAGAAAGCCATACAAGAATGCACCATAAATACTTGAGTCTGACATGATGTTTTAACAGAAGCTTAACATATGTAATTACTCAAAATTTACACTCTTCAGTTACAGTCTTCATTGATAATAGGTTCAGAGTTACCATTCTACTTGTGCACATTTTGTTTTTACCTTTTTTAATGTTTGTTTATTCTGAGAGGTGGGATCGAGTGGGGGAGGGGCAGAGAGAGAGAGAGAGAGAGAGAGAGAGAGAGAGAGAGTCAGTCATAGAATCTGAAGCAGGGTCCAGGCTCCAAGCTGTCAGCACAGAGCCCCCTACACAGGGCTAGAACGCACAAACCATGGGATCATGACCTGAGCTGAAGTTGGACACTCAACCAACTGAGCCACCCAGGCGTCCCTGTGCCCACTGTTGAAAATAAGGTAAGGGTGTATTTTTCCCCTACTATCCAATCTGAAAAACATTCTTGTTGCAACCGCTCATGAATATTTTGGACTGGCTTATTATTTCTATCCCATGTTATGGTGGAAGGTGTTTGCTGACAAAGAATAGCTTCTGACAAATTTAGTACCTTAAAAATCAACAGAACACAAAAGCCCTATAGTCTTTGATAATTTCCTCTGTTGCCCTATTTTCACTGACTTTCCCCACCTACCCTGTAGCTAAAAGATCGGTGTTATGCAGAATATGGATCAGACCCACAGGCAGCTGCCCTGTGCAGCTGGCTCCCCCGTCAGAGCCCGAACGTGGTTTAGCATTCCTTTCAAGTCCCTTTTCATAACGGAAGTTGTCTGTTATAAAATCTATGCTGCGTATCTTTACAGAGCCCTTCATTAGAACGATGCGCACACACATCGCACACACACAAAAGTGGATCAAATTTTAATGGATAATGATGAAAATAAATAAGCACTTACGGAAGTTAAAAGGAATTGCTCTCCCTTTCTGACTATTAAATATCCAGAAGCCCTGTTGCCTGTAATATCTGCTACCTAGTTCCTAGATTTGGAATGCAGAGGAATATTACCTCTCTACCTATGAGATTACCCTCCCCAACTCCTGGGGAAGGTTCACTATACAGGCCTATGGCCTGAAGCCCATTGCCATCACTTCTTGAACCAGGAACAGGTAAACCAAATGATTAGAATTTAGTTACACGTGGGAGGACTCCCCCACCCCATCCTCTCTTTAAATTCTTACAGTGACAAATTGTCATTTCATTGTTCCATGATAAAATAGACTTCCTATAGACCAAAAACTTAACACACAGTTGAATCATTTAATGATTTCCAACTATTACCTGCTTATTACCTCTTGAAGTGACATTCTTTACTAAGACTTTAATCCTGGGTTCTGTCCCTGTTATTGTCACAGCCCATTTATTTCACGGACTTGCTTTCTGTCATGTGCTGCTCCTATAAAGTCATCGGCACATTATAAAAATATGTATTTTTTTGTATTTCAGGTCCTCTCAGAGGCAGATACTGAACCAAGAATTCAAGTGTGAGTAATTTTTTTGAAAAGTGCTCCCAGGAGGTGCGAGCAAGTGAATGAGAAACGGGATAGAAAAGTGGGAGAAGCCAAATCTGCCTGATACTGTGCAGAGCTCTGGACTGTGAATTATGTCCGGGAGCTATGCTGCTTTGAGACAAATGAGCAGGGTGTTTGTACTTCAAGTCAGGTAATCATCCACTAACAGCTTCTGCAGTACCCGAAAAGGGACATAAAATCCTAGCCACGTCTGACCCTCTGCACACGGTGAGGGGGCTCCGATGGCCCAAAGTTATCCCCCAAAGAAGACTGTATGGGCAAGCAGTCGGTAAAGCACGAGGAGCCTGGCAGGGATGATGGCAAGCAGAGCTGGTAAAAGGGATCAAAGCCAACCCGGTGAGGCAGAGCTACGGGAAGCTGGCAGAGAGCTCAGGGCCACCTGGACCCTGGAGAGAAACTACTTCACTGGTCACAATTAGTAAAGTCCAATCACTCAGAATTCTCCGGGGATTGGTCAAAGGGCCCTTCCAACTCGCGGAGGGGCATGCTGTTCCAACACAATCTGCGGAACTAAGTAAGAAAGGTGGGGAGCCAAGGCATCTGGGCGAGTTGCCGCACCCATCTCCAATGGCTGCACGTTGAAGAGCTCCTTCAGCAGACTCTGCAGCCAAAGGACAGCTCACTCGGCTTCAGGCTGTGGTGTAGCTACTCCCAGAGGATTTGGTAGCTGAATGAACGTTGGAATATATGGCATATCCCGCCTGGCTCTATGCTGCAGAAGATCTACGCTGCACTTGAGGCATGACAGGATAAAAGAGGTTCCACTGGCTTGAGCAATATCTTTGGCATTTGAGAGGAATGAACAACTTGGTGCTTATAAGGGTGTCGAGCTGGGTGGCTGATGGCTGCTACTGAGTGCCTCTGAGGCGTTATAACAAGTAGAGAGCAGTTTTAGGCGGGATAGCTATTATCTTAAAACAAGCTATACAAGGCAGAGGGCTCCATGATGACAGTTTAAGAGACTCTCATCACCTGCTGCTGGAGAAGTGTTAGAGCAGAAAGTAGGCACAGGACTTAGTGGAATGAACAAATTTCAGAGAAGAAACATGTTCTGGCTCAGCAAATACCTCCATGCCAAAGTGAGGGCCCAAAAAAGGAGTAGCCCTTACACTTGAAGTGGGGATATCTCAACAGAAGTATAAAGGTCTTAATGCCTCTAGACTTGCTGAGCTTGTCTAAGAAACATGCTTGTAAGAGGAAATTGTCATTATTGATTAACTCAACAGACCATGATTTTCTATAGGTTATGACTTATGGCAGGAAATGATGTTTCAAGAATGTTCTATTACACATAGGATTAATGGGTCCCAGAAAAGCAGAGGCCAGATGGCAGCATTTAACTGTCAGATGCAGGAAGGGTGTAATTACCATATGTGGGTGGCATATTTGGAATGACAGCCAGGTTGGAATGGTCAGGATCTCACAGAGATATATAGTAATGGCTGAGGGACTATGATGCTTTTAAGGGCAACATAGATGAGCACCCAGCCAGACTATCGCTTAATGCGTATAATCAAAGGACATGAAGAAAGGGATATCTGAAGGCAGCCTCTCCAATGGAAAGTCGTGCAATATTTGCATGTATGTTTTTCATATAAATTCTGCAGTCTACATGGAACCATAATGCCATGTTATCACAAATGGAAAAAACCTAAGGACTAACACAGACAACTGCATACCCCTACCTAGATACCTCTATTTAGCCTCTGTGTAGAAGAGGCAAAATAGAAAGGCAGGCATGCCAATCATTGCCCTAGAACTTTTCCTTAAAATGCTATTACACTGCAACAAGAGCAAAGATAGAACACAAATAAAGCTCTTTCTCAGTGAGCTCTCAGATTTCTTTAATGTTATAAAGCTTTTTTTTTAATGTTTATTTATTTTTGAGAGAGGCAGAAACAGAGTGTGAGTGGGAGAAGGGCAAAGAGAGAGGGAGACACAGGATCTGAAGCAGGCTCCAGGCTCTGTGCTATCAACACAGAGCCTGATGTGGGGCTCAAACTCACGAACCGTGAGATCATGACCTGAGATGAAGTCGGATGCTCAACTGACTGAGCCACCCAGGCACCCAGTGAGCTCTCAAATCTTATCTCACTGTGTCCAATCCCCTGTGGATGCTTAAAACATTGTAAGACTTAGAGTGGTTTTTGAGAACAGGGAAAATGTTGGAGGGTGTTTTAATCTTGATCTGTTTAAACTACAAACAGTGAATTTGATTATTTTAAACCAAACAATGCTATATGCTGAATGCAAAAAAATTCCATCTTTACTTTCACTCTAAAAACATTATTTTCCCCTATAAACAGTAAGAAAGGATTGGCAGTTGTGATGGTGTTCTTTAGCAACAATACTTGAGTTATCTATCTGATGATTGCTCCTTATGCCTTTACAAAAGGCTCAAAATATTGATAAGCAATATTTCAGACATAAAATTCATGTCCTCTCTCTGGTATATCTTTTGATAGAAATGGCATGCAAGACATCAACATAAAATTATTAATTCAAACATAAAGTTTTATCTCCCTTATTTTCTGTTTATTTTTATCGATGCACGTTCACGGTATTTGACAATGCCCCAATCTACCTATAAACATTTCAAATGATTTATATTAAAGTGTTGATTCATTCAGTTTCTAAAAGATCAAGCCCATTCTCCTAGAGAAAGAGCTGGACTAGCAAATATTTGAGGATTTTATTGATAAATTTTACCATCAGCCAGGTCAATAAAGGTAACTCAGTGCTTCTATACTTCCATACATATTTGTTTATCTCTAAAGAATCATCATCTTGCACAAAATAACACTTGGTACTTTATGAAAAATCCCATTAAAGATATGAAAAGTGGGGTACTTGGGTGACTCAGTTAAGCATTCAACTCTTACATTTCAGCTTAGATCATGATCTCATGGTTCTTGAGATGGATCCCCGCCATAGGGCTCTGTGCTGACAGCACAAAAATAAAGAAACATTTTTTTAAAAGATACCAGAAGTAATTCAGACTAAATTTTATGGTTTTCTGAAGCTAAATGTGAATGCTATTATGAGAAGAGTTATTTTGTAGCATTACTTTATTTTTACAATACGATCTTATGTGCTACTTTTATTTAGCTAATTTTCTGTGTCAATAAATTTATTTTTTAATATGTAATTATCTGCTAAAATATAAAGTACTATTAATGTTACAACTCAATGGAAGCAAATAAATAATGGAAATTAATGTGAATGTAATCAACTTTGCAAATAAGATTTAGCAAATTGAAGACTTACGGTAGTGGGGTGAACATAATGCTGACTTATGACTTGTATGTGAAGAAGGCGTTTCCACTGAGCACATGCAAAACCTCAGGAAATTGTCCAAGGTCTCTGGGCTTTAAATTTCTTACCTTTAAAGTTTTAAAATTCCCAAATCTGGGTCACAGTCACGTAAAAAGGGAATTTTCTAAGTCAAATGTTTATGACTCAGATCAAAACGTGTCCTATCTCTGAGAAACTCGGAAACCTCTGGAATCAGATTCTTTAATTGTCATACTAACACAATTATCAGTAATTAAATATAACTTGGCCAAAATCTAAGCAATTCAAGAACGGATAAAAATGAGGAGGAGACGGTTAGCAGCGGTTTAAAAATACATTCTAGGAAGCAACAACCCTAGAAAAGGAAGGTGACCCAGCCTTCTCTCTCTCTGAACTCGCTGATAGACCAACAGGCAATGAGTCAGTGGTGTTTGCTTGTGGGAGAGTCTTTATTGATGGAACACTTTGAATGAGATGTACCTGGTTTGTCTTGGCTGCTTTATAGCAAAGGAACCTGAAATTATGGATTTATGGGGGTTGGCTGCCTGAAAAAATAGCAGGGAAGCTATGTAGGTCTAAAATGGTTGTTGTTCCATGAGAAAATCTTCTCTTTCCATATAAGTGAAGGGCTGCATACAATATGTGAAGACTCCACACGTGAAGACGTTTATAAAACTTATATGTTACATGCGGGCCAAGGATTTAACATAGAACTAAGGAGCGGTAGAGTAAATCTGGACTTCTTTCTGCTTTGTGTGGGCCCCTGGTCATGACCTGTGTATTCAAAATTATCAGCGAAGCTTAATACTAAGTCAGTCATCTGATTTCTAGGAGCCTGACTTCACAATCTGGTATTTTGCATTATTTCAAAATGCCAAAATAAAAGGAGCTTTCTAACTAAAATACCTCCTACGTTTTCTAAATTATCATATTTATTGCTGTGAGGTATCTACAAAGACCACTGTTTTATTTCTTTTAGACATAAAAAGAAGTCTCGCAAGCAAGTATAGAGAGGTGTGGGAAATATTTTTCCTAACAGTAATACTAATAGTTAATAATTTTCCCTAATAGATGTTATTTCAAAACTCATGTAGGATTGAACACAGCAAAAATAGAATCTCAGAAAAGTTTATCAATTACACTAAACCTCTGGACTATAAAGTATGCATATGTTTTCCTAACGATACAGGTGAGATTGACCCCATAGTCATGCAAACCACAGTGATCTTTTTCTTCTGGCAACATTTTACTTTTCACCATGAATTGGACAAAGAGATACACTTAGCCTCTACTGTACATCATGAAATGATAAACAGGCGATGCTTCCTGTTTATAACTATTACACATTAAATTGTGACTAATGAGGGGCACCTAGGTGGCTCAGCCAGTTAAGCGTCCGACTTTGGTTCAGGTCATGATTTTATGATCCATGAGTTCAAGCCCCAAGTCAAGCTCTGTGCTGACAGCCCGGAGCCTAGAACCTGCTTCAGATTCTGTGTCTCCCTCTCTCTCTGCCCCTCCTCCAGTCATTCTCTGTTTTTCTCAAAAATAATAAACATTTAAAAAAATTTTTTAAATGGATTGTTACTAACGATGTTATCAATTTAGGATTCAGTGATACTGAGGAAGGATGAGTTTGAGAGAAATGCTCCTGCTTTATAATTGACAAAAAAAAAAAAAAAAAGACTTTGTCAAGTTGATTAAGGTCCTCTATGTTTAAAAACAATATTTAAAATGATGTGTTAAGAATGCCACCAGAAGCACTTAGGTTATATTTTATAAATCATGACAAAGTTCTTTTTTTAGTCAGTATCAGTTTCAGCCAATATGTATATAGGTGAGTTTATGTTCTATATATATGGCAAGTCAATGATCTGATTAATGCCCATCTAGACAAAAGGTTCTTCCTCTTACTACAGCCATATATTGGAACCTTGAAAAACATTTTAGGGGTCGCTGAGTGGCTCAGTCAGTTAAGCGTCTGACTTCGGCTTAGGTCATGATCTCACAGTTCGTGGGTTCGAGCCGCATGTCAGGCTCTGTGCTGACAGCTCAGATCCTGGAGCCTGCTTCTGATTCTTTTCTCCCTTTCTCTCTGCCCTCTGCCTGTTTGCACACACTCTCTCAAAAATAAACACACATTTAAAAAAATGTTTACAAAGCAAGAAAAACCTCTTATGACCTTGAAAGTTATGTATGTTTTATACATTATAATTTTATTCAGATAAACGTTTTCTAACAGTTAAAGATGGGAAGTCCCTAAAACATACATACATACACACAACATGTTCGTACATATGTGTATATATTTTAAATACATATAATTATAGACAAATACATGTATTTTATAAATTATGTGCTCACTCCTTTCTCTGGAAGGGAAAGTCTGTTGCTCAGTTCAATGGTCGCTTAACTCTCATTGTGATCACTAAGGTGTCTTTTGTTAATGATCAAACAGATATTTTCAAAAATACTATAATTCACTATGATCCTTTCTGCCCCTCAACTTTAAAGTTGGCTCAACACACTGAAGTAATCACATAGCTACAGTGCCAGAAAGAAAACAAAAGCACCAAGCAACTAAAGAAACTTGGTCAGGTCTTGTGAGTTTTGGCAGCTCTAAGCACCCCTTTAAAGTAGACTGAGGACCCTAAGGGGCTTCTTGTGTGGTTTATATTTACCAATATTTGCTGTATTAGAATTAAAACTGGGATATTTTAAAAATATTTAGAAAGTAATCTAAAGTTAAACAAATAAGAATGTGTCAGCATAAGTAATACTTTTAATATAGCCATATTTCCCAAAAATACATACGGGAGATTATACCATTATTTTACATTTTGGTAAATCCCTTTAACGTCAGCTGGATTCTCCCATCAGCTTCTGCATTTGATTTGTCACAATATCACCTGCTACGTAGATAGTTTCTGGAAAACTTAATTATATACTCTCAAGGAAGAGGGAACGAGAGAGCCAAATAATAACTTACTATTTGGAAAATAATCTCGACTTCCATACCTTAAAATGACTTCAAGGACGCTCAGGCTCTCCAGACCTTACTTCGAGAACCACATCCACACTCGTACAGAATCCAAGCCTGACATCATGATCACTGGGGAATAGTTATTTCAAAGCCTCATCAATTTAAGAATACCAGGAATGTTATGATATCAGAGACAGAGAATGAGACATGTTCACAAGCCTGGTTCAGACACAGCACCCACGGGACCAGTGGACCCAGACGCAGCCCCACATCAGTGCCTACAGCTAACGGTATTTCCTGCTGGTGCCCAAGGACCCACCGTCACTGAGCTATACTCAGCAATTCCAAGAAATTAGTAATATCCTCTATGTCCTTTTCCTTGGAACCAAATCTATAATGTTCAGATATTCATACTTAGCTATTCCTGAGAAAACTAAGGTTTAGTTTTCACTTCACCTGTGAATTTTTCTACCAGAAATCTCTAGAGTGCACATAAGCACCGATATCACTCTCTGCCCCATCGTGGAACCCAAACGGATTCGGGGCCTCCACAGGGCAGGTTTATGGACCAAGAGGCAGACCACAAAACAGCCATCAGATCCGAAGTCTGTGTGAGAGCAGAGCTTCCAGGAACTTGCATTCCCACCACCTGCTTTCTGAACTCCCAGCCAACAGTGCTGTATGCAGTGATATCGATATCTAAGGAGCATGAAGTACTCCATCTGCTTAGCTTCATCAAGGGGGATGGAAGGAGGCTATTTTTAGGCCATGTGTACCATACCTCCCATGGAATCACCAACCAAGATGGCTACCACCTGAGTAAGACTGACTGGGGTGAACTGAGCTAATCCCTTCCCATCGCTCGGTTTCTTAAACTCACCAGGACTGAGCTTCCTCAGTGACAAAAGGCAGATAATACACCTACCTGATAGCATGGTTGTGTTAGAATATACTTGGCCCAGAGCCCAAGAGTAACAAGTGTCAGCTGCTTGCTGTACTCAGTTCATTCCCAATAACTTAGCCCACCACTCTGCTAAATCCCAAGGCTTTTACAACTGTATCTTAAAAAAAAAAAAAAAAAAAAAAAAAAAAAAAAGAAAGAAAGAAAGAAAAGAAAAATTAATCACACCTTTCTGAATATACTTTGGGGGTATTTGGAGAATTTACAATTGTGGAAAGGCAGATGAACAGGATTGTTCCTAATGTTCTAAGAGGCTCAACATTTTCTTAGAGAAAATGTAGCATTTGTAGAGTAACAGACCTAGTAATAACATCCAGAATTGGAAATTATTACTGACCCCCATTCAGATCCCACCCAGCTTTCTCCATGTAAACATTTTGTAACGTTGCATTCCCCTGGGTGGTATGTGAAGGTGTGACGTGCGCATGTGCGTGGTGGGGGGGGGGGGGGCGGTGTATTTGTGGGCGATGCGCAGGATTCAGCATGTCAAGACGGACTTCTGCCTTAGTCACGTTTACGCTTGCGATTGCTTTTTAAGAAACGTTTCCTGAACAAGTTCAGAATGTTCACATATAAAATGGGAAGTACCTGAAATCATAACCTTCCATGAAAATTATAAAGATGCTTTTTAGGGAGATTTGAAAAAGAAGAGGCAGTAGAATATATGCATAATGGACTCAAAGGCCTGTGGAAACCACAAGAAACACAACCCAGATACAATTATCCTCACAACTTACTGCGCTTACTTCTGCTTTATTAAATAACCTTCGGTAATGATTGTGAATTTCAGTGAGCCCGTGTGTGCTGTTAATCACAGACTACAGCTTATTGATAGTTGGTATCATAGTTTATCAGTAATCAAATATAAGTGGGTTGAAGTTTTTATTAATAAGGACTTTACAGCTTCCTTTTGAACTAAAACATGGCAGTATAACTCATACAGCGATCACAAATTTACTAAGGAAAGCCTGGGGCTAGAATGGCTAATGCTTTAGAAATCAGATTACAGCACAGAACTCGCAGAATGGCAAATACATTCACATGTATTTAGTCGTTCACATATTTAATGAGCACCGGCCGCAGAGCAGGTGATTCTAAACAAGAGGCACAGAGACGCTCCTGCTGAATTTACTCTAGTGTTTTGTGTCACAGGGTCAGAGAGTTTATCTTGAACCAGAAGAGTTTCACGAGAATCATGCCACCTGTGGGGGTCCAGCAGCATCCAGGTATGCAGAAGGACACTTTCACAAATTATGCACATTACAAAAACAGATTTTTAAAAAATTCCAGAAATAGAACTCAAGCTCAAAGATCATACTGCTGCATCACAGAAGCACTGAAAGCTGACTTTTGATTCCTGAAGACCAAATGTACAAAACGAGCTTTGGTGACATTATGCAGTATCTTTGTGAGATCAGTCCTCTCAAAGAATTACCTATGGGTTTAATTCAAAAAAAGTCGCCCAAGCGGACTATTCCTTGAGAAGAGATGGAAGACAGTGGCTCTTAGAGACAAGTGGGAGCGAAGGGCCACAAAAAAAGATAGGGTACCAAAAGCATCAATGTGGTCCAAAGATATGGAGCCGCAGTCTCCAGTGGAGAAGCAGGATCCTCACCTGGGGCTTGTAGGAATTGCAGTGAATGTGGTGGGGTTTGGAACACAGATCCATTCAATGGAACCATTTCCCAATACCCGAGAGCATCTAGTCTACTGTCTTGTATTCATCATTAGACTGCCCTTTTTGGGGGACAGGGTAGGATGAGAAAGGAGGAAGCAACGGCATCTTCTACATGATTGGTTTGATCTACATAGCCCCACAGAGGATTTATAAAAAATTATATCGGTTGATATTTTAAAAATCAGAATGCACAGAGACTGCTTCATTGCGTCTCTGGTTATATTCATCATTTTAAAGTTGCTTGCATTTTGAGATAATTGTATATTCACATATTTGTAAGAAATAATAGATTTTGTGCATGCTGTACCCATCTATATCTTGGGTTATAAGGGTTATATCTTGTAGAACCGTAGTGCAACATCACAACTAGAGTATTAGCACTGATGCAGTCAAGATACAGAACAGTCTGAGCCCCCCCCAAATGCCTGGTGTTCTCTTATAGCCACATCCACCCAGTCCAGTCCTGTCCCTAACCTTTGGCAACCGCTGATCTGTTCTCCATTTCTATCATGTTGTCATTTTAAGAATGCCATATAAATGAGATCATGTGCCACTGAGATTTTTTTTTTCCACTCAACTTTTCCCTGGAGATTCATTTGAGTCATTTCATTTATCAACAGTTCATCCTTTTTATTGCTGAGGAGTGTTCCACGGTATGGATGTACGACAGGTTTGTTAAACGCTCTCCTGCTGAAGGGCATCTGGGTTATTTCCAGTTTGGGGCTTTGATGAATAAAACTGCATGAACATTTTTTGTCCATGCTTTTTTTTAAGAATATAGATTTTCATTTCTTCAGAATAAGTGGAATTGCTGGGTTATATGGTTAAGTGTATAGTGTAAGAAATTGCTAAACTTTTTTCCAGAGTGGCTGCCTCATTTTGCATTGCCATCATCAATGCATGAGACATCCAGTTTCCCTACATCCTCTCCGGCATTTGGTCTTGTCACTGTTTTTATTTCAGTAATCTAGATAGGTATGTATTGATATCTCAGTGAGGTTTTAATTTTTATTTCCTTATATTATCTTTCATTGCATTTTCATACAAATGCATTGCATTTGTAATTTTTCATTGGACTTGAGATTAATAATTTCTCCAATCATTAAAAGTTAACATTTTTCAAAAGGAATGGGAAAAAACACTTAAATGTCCAGATTGTTTGGTTTCAGTGGAAGTTCCTCTTCAAGTATCAAATAGACTCTCTGGAGTGAATGGAATTGCTTGCTAATTCTGATAATATTTTTCTTAAGCTTTCATATGTAAAGAAATTAGAAGGGCAATGTCTTAGTCCCTTTAGGCTATGATAACAAAGTCCCACAGACTAAGTGTCTTAAAAACAACAGAAATTTCTCATAGTTCTGCAGAAAACAAGAGAGGAAGCAAGCTCTTTCATGACTGTTGTAAGGGCACTAATCCCATTCATGAGCACCCTGCCCCCCCCCAATTTCGACTCCATCCCACCCTACCCAATCACCTCTCAAAGGCTCTGCCTCTGTGATCACATTAGGGTGTACAGTTTCAACATATGGATCTTGGGTAGATGAAACATTCGGTTCATAACAGGAATATATATATTGAAGGAATTCTTACGTGAGTCTTCTGAACACAGGGTTGTAATCAACTCAGGCTCTACCTTCAAGGTCCAAAGATGACAAGGCTCTCTGATTTAATCATCCAGCTTCCTTCACCACATCTCAAAAACATGACTCCAAATTCTTATAACATTTACCTCTTGGCTGCTCTCAGAACAACATTTCTGTCTGCCTCAATCAACATGGCCGCTTTGTGACCACAACCATTAGGTTTTAACAATCCTAAAGTCCTCCGGACACAACATGATAAATTTAAAGACAGAACCAAAATGTCCTCACATTGTTTCCATTTTGTGCAACTAATTCTATTTAAAAAAAAAAAATTAACAGAATGACTCGTTTCCAAATATTATATAGTATCATCCCTATCCTATATATTTGTAACGTGGAGACATCCTTTACAAATCTTTGGATTATCTTTTTCCTAAGAGAAATATACTTTTGACTTATTTTCCCTATCTAAATAAATATAAGGGATCTTATACTAATTTTATTGCTGAGATAAAAGCAAGCATAAAGAAAAATGAGCATACAAAAATAGTAAGTGAGAGATTAAAGACTGGGGAGCGATTAAAATAACCAGATTGTTTTCTATTGACAAAAGTTTCTGTTTTGAAACTATTTGTGGATGGATAGGATTTATCTGCATACTGGTTTAATGGAAATTTTGGTGTTTTAGACATGGTAATTGATTTTACAATTGCAAAGAGTCCAAGTTGACTTTGTTGATATTCACCCTCCTTATTGTTCATGAGCTAAAATTTGGGGTATTTGAGTTTTTAAGTAAGAAGGTCCCACATGATACTCTTCATGCCTGTGTATACTGTATTCTTGAAGTTTGCAACTTTAGGGAACTACCTCAACATATATAATCAGTGGTAAGTAATGATCTTCATGTGATTCTCATAGATGCCTCTATAGAAGATGTCAAATAAAAACCAAAAAGGAGGCTGCAGTTTGAACATACTCTTAGACCAAACACAAAAAGTCACATAACCCAAACTGTAAACTGTCCCCATTTCCCCAAAATGCTAATTCTGACCTTAAACAACTTTCTTTACATAGGCATAACTTTATAAGTCCTTCGCTAATCAGCTACAAACAAGTCAAGTTGTGCCATGAAAATAAAAGTTTCTAGTAACCAATCACAATAGAAAACAGTGTACTGACTCAGAAGTGTAGACTGAGTATAGGTATACATGAAGAACAACGTGTGGAACACTGTTTTGCATGGGAGCTTAGACAATTTAAGTTGTTCAAAACAGTAAAATCAAAAGCTTGAAATCCCTTGGGGATACAGGGGGGCTCAGTCCATGGAGTGCCCAACTTTTGACTTGGGCTCAGATCCTGATGCCAGGATTGTGGGATCCAGCTTCACGTCAGGGCTCTGCGCTCTCTCTCTCTTCCCTCTGCCCCTCTCTCCTGTTCGTATGCTCTCTCTAAAAACAACAACAGCAAAAGCCCAAAAGCTTGTAATCCCTATTTTTAACAATGTAAAATGGGGTGCCTGGATGGCTCAGTCAGCTAAGTGTCCTACCTCATTTCAGGTCATGATCTTATGGTTTATGAGTTTGAGCCCCGTGTTGGGCTCTGTGCTGACGGCTCAGAGCCTGGAGCTTGCTTTGGATTCTGTGTCTCCTTCTAATTCATTCTCTCTCTCTCTCTCTCTCCCTCTTTCTCTCTCTCTCTCTCAAAAATAAATAAATAAAATCAATAAAAAATAAGAGCATTACATATAAAGCTCCAAAACCCATTCTGGAGCAGTCTGATAAGAGACATATTTCAGTAAGTTAATTGGTAAAATGTCTCTCTCTTGTGCATGCCCACACAGGCACACACACAATTACCTTGCCCACATGTGTGTGCATTATGGTTTCTTGTTGTTCATCTCCCCAAAGCATGTTGAACTCACCCTTAGTGTCTCCATTCCTGAAAACAATGCAGTTTCTCTGCAGTTACTTTGCTGGGGACAGGGGACTAGAAGTGAGACAACTAGAAATTCACCGGAACATTGGCTTCATTCTTCTAACACTATAGTCTATCTGATGGTTAGAAACCGCTGGGTCACAAAGCACTGATCCTGGTGCCAGGACCATCCAGCAGCAGCACAGGACTGGACTTGGCGGGGAGAAACCCCTCGTCTCTCTGGAGACCCAGGAGATCATGCGTTCTAAGCTGAGCTGTAACTCCTCAAAGCTGAATACCTAACCACTTTGGGTTTGAGGTCTCCCTGTTTGCAAACTGTTTGTTTCTTGCTCAGTAAAATATTCATATCAAGTAAAGTTCTCTCAGTTTTCTCTCAACAGAAGTAATAGCCCTAGTAAATTATATCCCTTCAACTGGAAGATTGTAGAATCATTTATTTCCAAACCCTTTACAGATTTCTGTAACTATAGGCAAATAGTGCACAGAATAGTACTTGGTCCTAGACACGGGTGCTTCGTATTATATAAATAACAGAAGTCAGGTGTCCTGACCTAATCCAATGCTTTGGACATCAGACCAGCTGCCTTCTGGCAATCATACAATCGCCTGTAATGCTAATAGGCATTGAAAAAGGCATTAAACATGGTAAATAAAAATTGTGCTGACATCTTCAACGACTAACAAAAACACAAGCTTCCAACTCCTTCCCTGAAATTATGAAGTGAAGACATAAATTTGGCATACAAAAGGTTGTGAGGCGGAGGTGGACAGGAGACGGAGGGGAGAGGGGGTTCAACTGGAAAATACTTGGTAAATAAATAAACTTCAAAATTATTAACATAAAAGACATTTCTAGGTCACTTAGAGAATATACCTAAAGTTGACTCAGAATTGCATCTCTTATTTCTCTAGACATTTGAAAAATATATTTATATAAAGGGATAGCAAAATTAATGCAGTGAGAAGAGATATCAAGGGTAAATATTTAAATAGAAGAACAAATCCTCTATCGTGAAGAAATTGGCAAGTTGCTAATATTAGCCAGAAGTTCCTGCACCAGTACAGAATACCTCAGTTCAGAAGGGAATCATGGAAACAATTACATACAGTAACATCTTTTCGATTATCCCCAAGACCAAATACACAAAGCTCAAAATCTTAAATCGTAAGAAGGTAGAGCTCCCAATAGTGCAACTAACACAAAGTCTTTCAAGGTAACAAGATACTCCCTATTTTCTGAAATTCTTAACTGCAGAGGCTGTGATGGAAGCTAGAATGCATGTCTTTAGAGAATAGAATGGCCCATTGTAACAAATATGAAAAATATTTGAGGATATAATTTTATTGAATATGTAACAAAGATTACAATACATTCATCAAAACAAGTAAATCCCCTGTGGGAATAACCCTGTGGTATGTTAGTGGACAAGTTTCCTCATCTGTCAATAGAAAAACTCAGTTATAATTGCAATTAACTTTACTAAGATCCTAGATTAAATCAGTGGTAGAACAATATATAAAATTCCAACCTACAAGAGCCAAACTCAGATTCTGCAATGTCACAATTTGTTAGTTCAGTATTTTTTCTTTCTCTTTTGGTGTTTATTTTTGAGACAGAGAGAGACAATATGAGTGGGGGAGGGGCTGAGAGAGAGGGAGACACAGAATGGGAAGCAGGCTCCAGGCTCTGAGCTGTCAGCACAGAGCCTGACACGGGGCTCGAACCCATAGAACGAGATCATGTCCGCGAAGTCGGACACTTAACAGACTGAGCCACCCAGGCGCTCCTAGTTCAGTATTTTCTAAATATGTTAAATGATGATACAAATATTTATAAAATGTATATATTACAAATACGTAATTTCCAAAATGTCACTTCTATACTAATCTTATATTTCACGGGGATATTCACCAATGTAAAGCAGAAACAGGCACAAACACATATGCACATTTAAGAACTGAGGATATGATTTCTCCTTCCAAAAAACAGCATTACCTTAAATAAATAAACACTAAAAAAGAAAGAGGCGCCTGGGTGGTCCAGATGGTTACATATCCGACTCTCAATTTCAGCTTATGTCACAATCTCATGGTTCATTAGATCTAGCCCTACATCGGGCTCGTCACTGAATGTGGAGCTTGCTTGAGATTCTCTTCTTCCCTCTCTATCTGCCTCTCCCATGCATGCACACTCTCTTTCTCTCTCTCACTCTCTCAAAATAAATAAAAAGGTTTTTAAAAGTAGCAATCATTCTTTATTAAGTTTCCTTGAAAATTTTGCTTAAAGAGAGAGGCAAGCCAGGAAACAGACTATTAACTACAGAGAACAAACTGATGGTCACCAGAAGGTAGGTGGGTGGGGGGACAGATTAATAGATGATGGGGATTAAGGAGGGCACTTTCTGTGACGAGCACTGGGTGTTGTATGGGAGTGGTGAATCCCTATTTTTTACACCTGTAACTAATATTACACCGTATGCTAACTGGAATTTAAATGAAAACGTAAAAGTAAAGTAACCCTCCCTTATTCTTAAAATAAAAAAGGCTAAGCATTGTGTCACAATGGATTACAAACACTCCATGAATAAAAAAAATAAATAAAATTGTCAAAACAGAATAAGGAATGATTTTTGATGCTCCGAAGGTATTCAGTTGGAATAATGGAACATTGTGACAATTTGGCCCATACCAGTTTGCTCCATCGACAGGAAATCTGTTCCAGAAACAGAAAGTCAAACCATACATATCTCAGGAAAGTATTTTATTGCTAGTGGCAGTGTAGTCAAAAGTTTTGAAACTCTGCTCATTATGTGAAGAAAGAGCTTAACAAGCATGCATGAAATACTGTACCTCCTCTAACTAGCTCCTCTTTCTGGATTTACCGGGTTTAATGAATCATTTAACAAAAACAGCCTAACTACCCAGGCATGTAAAAGTCAGATTCATTCATCACCAGAAAGCCTTGACCACAGGGACAAGGCAGGGATGTCTTACAAATTGGAATGAGAATTCAACCATTTCTTGCCAATGGTGTCTCCCACAGTCCAAGAAATGGTTACATAATGAAGTTTTTCCTTATCTTTTCCTTTTTAAACATTTTCCCTTCTGTCTCAGTTTTCTTTCAGAAAAAAAAAAAAAATATATATATATATATTATATATTGTCATTGGGTGGCAAACGTTCCTGAAATCTAGGGTGCTACATCATCATATGTTATCTGAATAGTAAATGAATACAGGACAGAGTAAAACATGGGAAAATGTCAAATAAAATGGATACTGATTTTGGTGAGTTGGGGCCCTAAAGATCTCTGACCACTCAGAGGACATCTCAGGTAATACTACTATGAATGGAGTTGTTAAACCAGGTTCCTTTCCTGGTCAGAGTCCTTTTCCAATAAGTTGCTATTGTATGTTGAACTCTCCCATGTAGAAGGATAGAGAACAAATCTCTTCTCTCAAGGCACTGATGGGCATAATTGTAGTAGGGCAGATAGACGTAGGAGGGCCTGTGCATTTACAGGGGAAAGGGAAAGGTTAGGCCGATCACGCTTTTCCCTTTACAGATGCTTGTCTTGTAAAATGAAAAGGAAAACAAAACAGAAATAGCTTTCATTTCACTAATGTAGAAGGCATCTGAAAAGTTGAAGTGTTATCATATTTCCTGTCAGTTGCTGTACATGGACCCAGGAAAAGGCAGTTAATCTCTCTGGGTTTCAGTTCCTTTGTCTCTAAAATTGGGATATTAATTTTGACATTTGAGGGATTGTTTGAGAATGAAATAAAATTTTATTTCTGAAATCGACTTGAAAACACTTAAGTGCTATACAAATCTAAGTTATTAAACTTTTAAAGATAGGAGATGAGTTGAAGCTGACAGCTGAAGAAGGTAGAAATGGGTGTTGAATATTTATGTTAAACCTAGAAATTTCTACAGCCAGCAGTGCAAGTCAAAATTATTATAAGCTATTCTCCGAAGTTCTAAGATTGTTCAAAATGACATTTCTGCCTGACAGCAATGGTGGAATTCACCCAGTGATTCTTCAGGGAATGGTTTACCCTGGTTTCACCTCTACAAGGTGACTGAAGGATTAAGACGGGGCGGGGGGGGGGGGGGGGGGGGGCGGAAAGAAGGAGAAGGAGATGGAGGGGGAGAAGGAGAAGAAACACAGGTAATGATTATCTCCTTCTGTTTATCTTCCTGGCTCAAATGCCAGGGGTCTTTATAAGTCATGTAATTGAGTCATTTGTCCCTTTAAACCCACAGATGCTGCATCTAGACACAGACAATCACGGTTCCCAGCCTCCAGTTTATACCTCCACCTTTGTACCAGCTCACTGACAATCACCACTTTTCCATACAAAGACAAGTACTATTTAAAAAAACAAAAACAAAAAAACCTGGGGGAAAATGGTTGGGGTTGAAAAGCAGGTATTTGGAGATTACATACTGGAAAAAATATAATCTCTGCTCACTATCCGAGATAACAAAATAAATACTGGGGTGGAAACAAGTCAGACTCTGGGAGCAGACACACCGGTCATTGATTTAGCAAATGTACAACAAGAGAACACACACCAACTTCCTTCTTACTTTCTCTTTTCTATCTTACCTTCATTTTTCTTCCTCTCTCCTTTCCTGCCACATGACTGGATCTCTCTCTGTCCTGTGATTTTCCTTTAATGAAGTTCTCTCTTTTTCTTTGTATTCATAATTATTTTTCCCTCATTTCCTCACTTCTTTCCTTTTGAGTTACATGTATGTTTTACCATAAAATATATTCACTTTATAATTGAAAAAAAAAAAAAAAAACACCCACACATGCATACAATGTTTGGACTTTAAAGAAATTAGGAAACGGCAGACTGAAACTGTTTCACTTCTCATGACCCCTCTAGAAGTTATAGGCTCTATCCGTACTCAACTATGTGCAATGGAATTATTCTCTGATATAAAGAAAGAAGATTCTGAAGGAGACACAGGAAACTCATCTCCTAACATTCCAAAATCTTTCTACATGAAGGAATTCCAGAGGACTTTTCTCGTACCTTTGCCAACACAAAAGAAAACTACATCAGGTGGAAGAAAAGGTTAAGAAAGTGGCCAGAGTGTTTCATGATACCACTTCTGCTATTGCCAGTAATACCAAATCAAGCCCAGAAAACTTAGTTGACCGTAAAGACTGTGTCATGATGAATGAGAAAAGCAAAGTTCATCCGAACTCTCTGAGCGCACACATGGCGCCTTAGGAACAAATCAGACCTTTTCAGAGCTGCTTCAATACTCGCATGGGGTTAGTTTTCAATACCTTATAAAAGTTAATAAAAAATAAAGAAAAAATATAGTTCTTCCCTACACAAGCTCCCCAATAAATTGAGAATAAAGATTTATGCTTAGAATGCACATTAACTCTCTTGGACTCTAGGGTTGCCTTAGTGGACTAATAACGATGACACCATAAAATTACCTGTAAAGAAATTTAAGGAATGATAGTAATTCATGAAGTGCCTACTTATGAACCAGTCACCAAGATAGTTTTCCAGATAGATCATCTAATTTAATCATAACAACTGTCCAAAGTAGAGATACATCTCTACCTTTACAATGAAAATAACAATATTAAGATGAATAACATTTTCAAAGACAAAACCCAGAAACCCTTGGGTGGTAATACCAAACAACTTCTAAGCCCTTTCCCTTTCCATGATGATATGTGGCCTGACCTCTAAGTGGAAAGAAATACACAAAAATTCTATAGGGCTTGTTTTTCGGTTACAATTCTACTTGATAACCAAAAAATAATACTAACAGAGTCCCTAAATGTTTAATCACATTTACTTAAATTACTCCTTTCCCTTAAGATATGAATGCTGAGTGGAAAAAAATTGTATATGGTTATAAGCAGGATACATTTGATTTTGTTTAAAGTGCTGTGATTTTTTTTTTATCATTGCTCTCTCATCATCATAACACTTTCATCTATTTCTCTCATCTGACATGTTTCTATGCAAAAACAGTTGTTCTAGAAAATGATAAAACAAGTCAGCTGGACCACAAAATGGGGAGTATGAGGACAGAAATGTAATAAGAGCCATAGCTGAAAAGTAGTGATGCAAACCAACAGTGGGAAAGCCTGCTACCTGCTATCAGGTAAAATGAGAGCCTTTTTCAAGTTTAAAGTTGACTAAATCTAGTTGCTTCCAAAACAAAGTCACATTTTTGAGGTAAGTGGATAACTTCAACAATCTTCTGATTTTCCTTCTCTTTTTTGTCATAAATGTGTTAGCACATTCTACAAATCTTCAAATCCCACTTCTCTGGGGCGGGTTCCTAGCAGCTTTGTAATAGGGTGTTCACCTGTGTGTGCCCCCCACCAAGAAACAAGGAGCCAAGCTTCATCCCATTTCTCCAAACATTCATCAGAATATGGAGAAACACACAGGGTGTCGATGGACGATGGGCAGTTTTCCATAGAATTTTTATATGAGATAGCACTAGTAATCAAACGCAATGTTGCTGTGATACCCTTCCTATGTAACACATTCAAAGAGTCAGTGCTTATAAATTGTTTAATACACACACACACACACACACACACACACACACACACAGAAATAGGTCCTAACAAGGGGACAATTTGACGACTGTCAAACCAGTGTTCATGATACCCATTCAAATGTTCATCAATCCTGATGAGTAAACTATATTTAATAATATAAAAATTCAGGAAAAAAACATATATATATATTTGTATATATTTGTATATATTGTATTGTAAATATTATATATATTTGTATTGTATATTTGTGTATATATATATATATATAGAAAAATACATATGGTAATTCTGTCTAAAAAGTTATTAATGTTTTAGCATGGCATTTTGAAAGTAAAAGCATACTATATATATATGTGTGTATATATATATATATATATACATATATATATTTACATTATACATGTATACTTGCATTTGAAAGAAGACCTAAATTTTTTTTAAAAAGGTTGTTTTTGAAGGAAATATATTGAGAGATCAAATATCAACTAATCTAAGTTAAAGAGTCATTACAACCATGTGGTATTTTACAATAAAAATAGTATTTTGTTTCCTTAAATACGTAACTGTGCTGGAGGCCAGGCTATATAGTGTTTTATTATTGCCTTTTATGAAAACTGAGTACATAAGTAATAGAAGATAAAAAAATTATCAATATGAATTTTAAAACTTTATCCCTTTAGGGAAGTGATTAACTCATTTATATAAGAATTCTTCAATTTCCGTTATCTAAAAAAACCTTATTTTGAACACTATATTCGTGGCACCCTAAGATCTATACTCCCTGAGGAAAATGTATTTAATGCTTTTAAATTATACTTCAATGTTTTGGCCAGTTATCTTGATGGGTACGTCTTCCTTGAATTTCACAAAACTCTATATTTGCTTTTGGTATATAGCCAACTCTCTACGTTTAAAATCAAACCATGCAGCCTATGGTGGCAAATTCTGACACGGACCCCTGGCATATAATTTCCTCCATTTAAACATAAGAAGTGCTGTGGATATAACGGATGTCATTCCTGTGACAGGTTATGTAAGAAGGTGACAGGGTTTTGTCTATCTAATTAGGACACCAAATAAATTGACTTGTAGTTACTCAAAAGAGAGATTACGCTGGATGGGGCTGATGACCTTTTCTAAACGAGTAGGTTTAGAGGAGGAGGTAAAGTCTGCTGCTGACAGGGAAGAAAACTACCACATGGTAAGAGAGCATCATTCCATGTTCAAAACTGAACAGAGCTATAAAACATTTTATATTCTCGTTACAATCTACGCTAGACTTTTCTTGTTGTGGTTTTAGGCTCTTTCCTTGGTTCTTTTGCAGTTTTTCCTAATACTCCCAGAATAATCACACTCACGAATATATCAGAGTCTTATATTTTTTATGTTGATATGTCCATCTTTGGCCAATTCTTATTTTAACACTTGCCCAATTCTTCAAAATGTACCTTGTTGTTTTCTAGTCATTAGGGCTTAAAAGGGTCCCCCATCGTGATGAGTTTGCACTTGAGAATACAAAAATCCTCCAGAGTTGGATGCAATGTAAATATTTCAAGATCCAACAGTTCAAAGAGTGATTTATCTTAATTTACTAAAGTAGCTACATCTTGAACTTACTTATCTAACATTTGAGGAATATTATAATTGGGGATTAGAAAAATACATATGGTAATTCTGTCTAAAAAGTTATTAATGTTTTAGCATGGCATTTTGAAAGTAAAAGCATACTATATATTAGAGATTCTGTTCTAGAATCTCTCTCCCCCCCACTTCCCTATCTTTCTATGTCTCTATATCTTTGTCTTCTCTGCTAATTCTAAGCATCTAACAATGATTTCCCTGGAATTTCATACAAAAGATTTCTTTCAATTTGGACTATAAGAAAAAAATGAATATTCCTATCCTAAGGCCACTGATTTTATTTATTTTTATCTTTTACCAAATGTACGTATTGGACTAATTTTAAAATATAAATTTATGAAGAATTATTTTCATATAGTTCTTGAATTATTATTTCTTATTTTGTTTTTCTCTTATTGCTCATCTTGTCTTGTTACAGGGAGGTCAGGTTGTATCAATAACTGAATTGCATGGAGGCTAAAATGATGACATATTCTAAATTAATTTGGAAAAGCAATTTAAAGTCATATAGTAAAAACTACCTTATTAAATTTTAATGAAAACCCTACAGACGGGTGTGAAAACTTGGCCATAGATAACACAGCCATTAAATGAAGGGACTGGATTTGACCTAGGAAGGCTGACCTCGGCGCATCATGCTTTGTAGAGTTGGATCGTATATAACCTCTGAGGCATGCAACAGGTTGAACTCTCTTCTCTCCACAGGGGAGCCTCAGTAAAGCACAGGGGAGACTGGGTCACACATCCTACAGTTTACAGAACACAATCAGTACTTCCAGGCATGGTGACGTTTTTGTTTTGTTTTTCCCAAGTTCTAAATCTAGAGAAGATAAACATATTAATAGATATATTATGACAGGACAAGTGATATATACAGAAAGGGAAAGAGAGCACTCGTGAGTAGTGATGAAGGGCAATCAAGACTTATGAGCGTAAAAACTCACTCTACACACTTCAAAACTAGTAAGGGACCTATAAAACTTAAATATAACTCAGCTCTGTGTGAAAACCCTTGTGCTGAGCTACATCTCAGGCTTTGGGAAATAGAGTAGTCTTTTTGTTGTTTTTGACTAGCGTGTTTGTTAGTTGGTAACACTTGACTATAATTGGATTTGGTACTAAAAAGGGTTGTAGAGAAAAGAAAGACCATGTAGGCGATGGGGCCTCTGAACCACTATAAATTCTACTAAATGACTTCTTCCATTTGCTTTAAGGAACTTTATTTTCAAGGCCTTGGAAAATGCCATCTTATTTTAACATCAGTTAAAAAGTATTTGAGTAGTTGATGTGTTGAGGAACATGGAGTCACTTGGGAAATAATACAAAAAAAAAAAAAAAAAAAACACATGTATTTCGGTTTTGAAAATTTTACAGAAAAATTGTATGTGGAAACACCAGGAAAGTAAATTTAGAAAATCTAAGGTATGAAAGAAAAAAAGAGTTCCATAGAAAAGGAAATCTTGATATCAGACATGGGTAATAACTTGAATCTTCTTGAATTTAATTCTAACTGCTCTTAATAAGCATATACCCTAAGCAAGGCACATAAGTGTTACAGAGCATGAAAAGCTATTACCCTAAATCACACAAATATATTTCATATATTTGGTGATATACAGATGATATACATAAAAATAGATACGAATTTACATACACTATATATATTAATTAGAAATACATTTTAATTGAAGTATAATTAACATACAGTGTTATATTAGTTTTAGGTGTAAAATAATTCAGTAATTCTGTATTTTACTCAGTGCTCATCAAGTGAACTCTTATTCCCTTTAGTCTGCCCATCCCCTTCTAACCTCCCAGCTGGTAATCACCAGTTCTCTGTACTTTTGTTTGTTTGTTCTTTTGTTTCTCAAATTCTACAGGAGTGAAAGCATACGGTATTTGTCTTTCTCTGTCTTATTTCTTTCACCTGGAATTGTACTCTGTAGGTCCATTCGTATTGTTGCAAATGGCAAGATCTCATTCTTTTTTTACAGCAAGTAATATTGAATTATATGTATGTATGTATGTGATTAGAATTTCTCTAAGCATTATTTTTTTAATCTCACAGAAAAAGATCTAGTTTCAAATTATACAAAATTAAAAGCCCTTTAAAAGCAATGACTAAATCTGTATATCCCTATTATTTTCTCTCTTAATATCACTTACCAGAAGGAAAATACATCTATGAGCTTGTGTGGATATACACACACACACACATATATATAAAATACTTAGAAATTTTCTTTTATAGATCTTTGGTTTTGATAAAGGCTTTAGAATTCATGTTCTCTATAACAGCCACACTTACAGGAAGAAGTTTCCTAAACTTAAAAGTGGTGGCATCCTTGCCTATTTACACAAATTCAATGCAGCATATATTTTTAAATATGTTTTCAAATATTTTTCCTATGTGATATTTCTAAAAATATAGGTTTCTACCCAAAGCAATCTTGAGAAGAACAGGCTGGAGGGATCACAATCCCAGATTTCAAGATATACTACAGAGCTGTAGTAATCAAACCTGTATGGTAGCAGCACAAAAATAGACACATAAATCAATGGGACAGAATAGAGAGCCCAGAAACAAACCCAGGCTTTTATGGTCAATTAATCTATGACAAAGGAAGGAAGCACGCACAATGGGAAAGAGTCTCTTCAACAAATGGTGCTGGGAAAATTGGACAGCTACATGTAAAGGAATGAAACTTGACTACTTTCCTATATCATACATAAAAATAAACTCAAGATGGATTAAGAACTTTAATGTGATCCCTGAAACCATAAAACTCCTAGAAGAAAACATAGGCAGTATTTTCTTTGACACTGGCTGTAGAAACATTATCTAGATATGTCTCCTCAAGCAAGGGAAACAAAAACAAAATCTAATTATTAGGCTACACCAAAATAAAATGCTTTTTCACAGTGCAGAAAACCACTAAGACAACAAGAGAACCTACTGAATGGAAGAAGATATTTTCAAATGATATATCTGATAAAGGATTAATATGCAAAAGATATAAATAACTTCCACAACTCAATGCCAAAAAACAAATAAACCAACTAAAAAATGGACAGAGGGGCACCTGGGTGGCTCCGTTGGTTAAGTGTCCGACTTCAGCTCAGGTCACAATCTCACAGTTAGTGGGTTTGAGCCCTGCGTTGAGCTCTGTGCTGACAGCTTGGAGCCTGCTTCAGATTCTGTGTCCCCTGTCTCTCTGCCCCTTCCCTGTTCACACTCTGTCTCTCTATTTCTCAAAAATAAATAACAAAAACTTACAAAAAAAAAAAGTGGGCAGAGGACTTGGATAGACATTTTTACAAAGAAGACATACAGATGGCCAACAGACACAAAAAAGGATGCTCAACATCACTAATCAGGGAAAAGAAAATCAAAACCACAATGAGATACCACCTCACACCTGTCAGAATAGCTAGAATAAAAAACAGAAGAGTGGTACCTGGGTGGGTCAGTCAGTTAAGCATCATACTGTTGGTTTTGACTCAGGTCATGATCTCATGGTTGGTGGGATCAAGCCCTGTGTCAGGCTCTGCACTGACAGCACAGAACCTGCTTGGGATTCTCTCTCTTACCCTCTCTCTCTGCCCCTTCCCTGCACGCGTCCTCACTCCATCTCTCTCAAGAAAACAAATGAACTTATTAAAAACGATAAGAAATAACAAGTGTTGGCAAAGATGTGGAGATAAAAGGAACCCGTCCTGCACTCTTCCTGGGAATGCAAGCTGGTATAGCCACTATGAAAAACAGTATGGAGTTGCCTCAAAAAATTAAAAATGGAATATATGGTCCAGTATCTTCCACCACTGAGTATTTACCCAAAGAAAATGAAAGTACAAATTCTAAAAGACATGCACCCTTATGTTTATTGTAGCATTATTTATAATACCCAAGACACAGAAGCAAATTAAATGTCCATTACAGATGAATAAAGAAGATGTGGGATGTGTATTTGTGTGTATGTAATGTGTGTGTGTGTATGTATATATATATATATATATATATATATATATATATATATACACACATATATATATAAAATTAGGAATACTAAATACCTAAAGATTTCACTAATCAAAAGATAATTCAAAAAATAAAACTCACAGTGTAAGATGTCAGAGTGATCACATATGAGTATTTTTTATCTATAAGATATCAAGGAAATCACATGAAATTACTTTTATTATAAAATTACTTTTATTATA
Organism: Panthera pardus; assembly: GCF_024362965.1. Classification (NCBI taxonomy): domain Eukaryota; kingdom Metazoa; phylum Chordata; class Mammalia; order Carnivora; family Felidae; genus Panthera; species Panthera pardus. The sequence continues at coordinate 81,719,296 of NW_026526710.1, read as the reverse complement.
AACTCATCTTAATATAGAAAAGTTGGAGACCATCAAGTGATAAAATAGTTTAAAATATATCTGAGATTTGATAGAAGGTGGTGGAAGCATAATCCCAGAGAATTCACAGACAAGGCTGAAGCTCTGAGAGACAGAGGAAGGAGAAAATACTGAGTGCCAAGTTTATAAGTCAGGGGAGAAATAAAAACGTTATCTGAGAAATAGTATACTACAACTACTTCACAAAAGACTTACATCTACCATGCTGGGCAAGAATTGTAGGTTTTGTTTTGTTTTGTTTTGTTTTTTCAAGAAATAACGCTTGGGGAGAAATATGTAGATCTTATCTATACAAGTGTATAAGCGTTCTCCCCAGTCTTCACCCAAAATGAAAGCCCTCAAGTCAAGAAGCCTGAACTTACAGTCCACCTTATACCGCCTTGTTCTTAAAAGTAAGGGGGCAGAGGATCTTGGGCTATTTGAGGAAAGCCTATAGTATGAAAGAAATATACTCCCTCTTCCCACCCCCTTCAAAAAAAAAAAAAAAAGAAAAAAAGACTAAAAGCTCAGGAATACTAATGGTTCAAAGACAAGAAGTTTCATAACAAACTAAAACAAACAAAAATCTCTAATTAGTATCTCAAAGGGACTTAATGGATTATATCATGAGACAAGAGGCTGTGCAAAGAAAGTGTTCTTGGATATTAAAAAATATAATTGCCATAATAAATTAAGAAAAAAGAGTTCTTGGAAACTGAAAATATGATTGCTAAATAAATAATTAAATTTAAGAGTTGGATAAATGAAATTGCGACATTATCTCAGAAATGTGAATATAAAGAGACAGGGGAAAAATGAAACTAATAATTCCAAGAGAAAAAAAATAACTGCATGAAAAGAAAGAGAACTATAGCCGAGTATGTGAATATAGCACCAGTATGTAACAAGTTATAAGCTCTTTATTGAGTGTCAACCTTTAAGATCAAACACAAAATTACAAAATATTAAAAAAGATTTATGACATTGACATATTAACCTTAAAAGAAATACAAATAAATAAATGCACAATAAGCAGTATTAAGACAAGTATGACCCACGGAAAAGAGGTATGTAGATACAGATATAAAGGAACGAATCACATAAGAATAAGTAAGACAAAGACAGCTCATTAGAAAAAACATGTACAAAAGATCTGAACAAGTAAATCACAGATGAGAAATTCCGGGAGTCAATAACATATGAAAAAGGACCCCTAGTCTTGCTGCCCCTAAATCCCATGGCATAACTAACAAATCCAATTCCCATACTTTCCAAGAACTCAAACAGAGAATAGTTTTCAGAATAAAACTGAACTTTGCCCTTTCCACTACATGAGTAAGACCTATAAACCACTTGCATCCCAAGCCTTGAGATATTTTCATGGTGCAATTAGTTTAAGCTGATGGCTTTTGGTGATTCTTCTCCTTCCTGAGTGATTTGAATCAGGGATGGACTCCCTGTTACCCAGATCGGGATGCTTCGGTGAAAACAGTCTGGAAACACCACTGCTATGTCCCCTCTTAGGGACGGAGATGGCCAGACAAGCAGAGGAACTCTGAATCTGCTTGGAAACCTGGTCTTTTGCATCAGAATAACTCTTATCACTGCTTCCAACTTTTATGTGTGAGATAAAGACGCAGCCTTGGTTGTAATTGAGGGTGAAGGGCTCCTATGATTCTCACCACTCGAATGGTTGTAGACAACAGAGCCAGTGGCCCTCTGACTACCTTCTCCTATACCAGTGTTAACATCACCCAGTTTTGAGTACTGGGCGAATCTCACCGTATTTGTCTTGTAGGCCTGCAATAACAAAATTCCACAGAGCGGATTTCTCCTAGTTCTCAGAGGCTAGAACATCAAGACGAAGGTGCCCACAGCATAGGTTTCATCATGAAGCCACTTCTCCTGGCTCACAGGTGGCCAGCATCTTGCTGTGTGTTCACACGACCACTTATCTATGCGTGTGTGAGGGAAGGAAAGCTAGCCAGCACTCTGGTGTCTCTTCCTATCGAGACGCTAAACTCCATGAGATCACAGAATACTACTACGGGCCTCCATTTAACCTCCATTACTTCACGAGCTGTGATAAATTCGTGTTTGTGTGCAAGTGTGAGTACGTGCGGGTTTGTGTGCGTGTGTGTTATTGGAAAGATCCGTTTCTTGCATCTAATCCTTCTCTCTTCCCCACAGAAGGAATATAATTAGGTTTCTCCAATGATAATTGAATATTTGTCTGAAGTCAGCTCCTACTTACTTCTGCCACTTTTTGTTTTTCTCCATCTCCCATTCTTCTCTTCTCTTGGAAAATTCTGGAGACTTACTAATCAAGGTAATTTGTCATTATGTTTGTACTCTAGGAACTTCTAGCTCAGATAAATAATCAGAGTTTGAAAACAATATGAGCTATGGAAAAGCAAAATAAAAAGGAACAACAAAAACAAACAGACATGGAAATGCGATGAACCTGCTCACTACTTATAAATAGATTTCTAGTTCAAACAAAAAAGGAAGAACTTATAAAGATGAATTTAAAATTCTTTAAAATTTAGTTTATGGATTCAAATTCAATTTCCAACAAATTATATTGGAAAATCATTCAGGTTTATGTAATATTCCAGAAAAAGATACATGACTACTTGGACTAACTAGAATAAGAAAATAACAAAGGGTTAGAATATACTATCTTCTATATTATATAAAATCAGTATGAACACAAAACTCTATTCACTAACAGAGTTTAAGTTATGCTTTAAACTTTAACAATTCTCAGGTTTGGTAATTCACTAGAAGGATGCACAAAACTCACAAAAGCCATGATTTTCAGTGTTAGGGATTACCACAGCAAAAGGATGCAGATAAAAATTAACCACAGAAAAGGGGCCACAAGGCATGATCTAGAAGTCACCAGGCACAATTTTCTAGTTGTTCTCCCCAAAAGACATCATGTGGACAGTGCCTATTTCTCCCAGAAATAATGTTTGAGAAAACACATGGAGTACTGCTCACCAAGGAAACTTACCCAAGGCTTAGTGTGAAGAATTTTTATTGGAGAGGGAGTTGGTCACACGGACTCCTATGAATGTCTGTCCACATGGCCGATGGCCTCCAGCCCTTCCAGTGGTCTAGCTGATATTGGGTGATCAAAAGCCCCCACAATAAATCATACTTTCAGCAATGACTTTCTTTGATCAAGACCCCAATTAAACAAAGACACCTTTATCACACAGGACATTGCAAGGGCTCAGAAGTGACTTCTCAGGACCCAGGGGCACAAAAAAAATCTCTATTTGGACAATGTTAATCCTTGACTGCACAAATATATAAGATTGTGTTTTACCAAATACAATTTAAATAAAGGTTGTTTTCTTAAAGAATTACTACCATGAATTTTTACAATGCTAAAAAGAAGAATTAATGTATTCAGCTATTCCTTAAAATAATAAGTTAATACAAACTTAATTAGGGGTGCCTAGGTGGCTCAGTCGGTTACACTATCTGACTCTTGGTTTCAACTCAGGTCATGATCTCATGGTTCATGAGTTTGAGCCCCAGTTGGGCTCTGCGCTGACAGCATAGAGCCTGCTTGGGATTCTCTCTCCCTCTCTCTCTCTGCCCCTTCCCCACTCACACTCTCCTTACCTCTCTCAAAATAAATAAATATTTCTTTTAAAAATATAGACTTCATTAAATTAAAAAAAAAAAACTTTGAATATGTGGACAATGTCAAAATAGGAAGAAAGTACTAATTCTAATCACCAAAGTTAGCTTTAAGTGAACTTTATTTTAAAAGTTTTAGAATGTACAAATGTCTTTGGGTGATTTATATAAACATATATAAATATACCTAAATACATATACAGAAACATACATACAATATAAAGGCTTATACATGAATATGTGTATGTATGTATATGTGATACACTATAAAATAGAACATATAACATATTACAGTTTAATAAGATAGGAAATTTTACAGAAAATAAATATATTTAATATTCTTATGAAGTGTATTTTAAGGCTAAAGATAAAGTTTGATATTATAATCTACTTACGTGGTTACATATTTGTGTATATTTAAACATGTACAGATGATGGTTATACATCTGTTATTTCAAAATAAGACTTGATAATACACAAAAAAAGTAAATTATTTTTTATATGAATTGGTCAAATTATTGCTATCCTCAGATAGTAAAAAAGAAAGTACTTAATTTTTGAAAAGACCATGTTCTGAATAATCATCATTCCATATTGCTGTGGTTTTCTAACAATTATTTCTTACATTAAAAAATATGCTTTATGTTCATACATATTTATTCTCCTATCTGTACTTCTGTCAAGTCTTGGTTTTACCTTTTCCAAATTCAGAATTCAAATTCAGAAAAAAAAAATCTATAAATTTATCATTTATGCCAAAGTTGTCTTTGGATTTCTATCAGATAATGAATGATTTATTCCTTTAACCTTAAAACTAGAAAGATAATAAAAACAGTTTGTTACTATTACCCAGTTTTAATTAACTCATGACTATTGTGGCAACTCTTTGTTTACCAAACTGAACTCACAGTGGGAATAAGTGACCTGATAAAATCAAGAGAAGTCTAGTTTTCATAGTTTCAAAATATGTTTGCATAAATAACTTCAGTGATTATAGATCTCTCGAGTTAAAGAAAAAAGCACATATTCAAGCACAAAGGCTATTAATATTTGTTTCTAGATTTTAATGCACATATGAATCAGGAACAATGCATGGCAATTACAGAGTGCCTCATGATAGAAATCAAAAGGCCACTGAGATTTATCAATGGTCTCACTGTTTACCACATGGTTTTATTCCCAGAGTAATCACGAATGACCTTTTTTTTTTCTTCTGAGAGAGACAGCCCATGTGCACACACACACACACAAACGGGGGAAGGACAGAGGGAAAGGTATAGAGAGAATCTCAAGCAGGCTGTATACCCAGAGCAGAGCCTGACTAAGGGCTCAATCTCATGGCTGTGAGATCATGTCCTGAGCAGAAATTAAGAGCCAGACGCTCAGCCAACTGTGCCACCCAGGTGCCCCATGAACAACATTCTTAAAAATCAATTGTGTGCAACTTTCCTTGAGAAAAGATTCCACTGTCTTCCATTTTGCTAATGTTGGCTAATGTAATCAGCTATAATATTCGCAGAAAAATTGGCTGCAGGCTTAAATTAACATCAGCAATTTTACTCAAAACTGTTGAGAATGTTTCTGGCATATCTTCTTCTCCCTGCTAAACTAATAACTTTAGCAAAACTGCAAAAGTAGAACACAAGCAAAGATAAAGCCCTCAGAGTCATAGGAAGAGCTACTGAATACTCTCTCAACGTTCAACCATCTCCAGAAGTCATGGATAGCCCAAATGGAGATCTCAGTAGCGGTAACAATCTCGACTTAGACCACTGGTCTAAGCATCTTATGCTTTGGGCTAAAGCTGGCCAGAGAAAGAACTGTAGGACTTAAAACGTTGCACTGCCCCCTGCAATACCTTAGCTTCAAGTGTTCCTTTCTACCCCTTTTCTAAATCCAAATGGACCAACTACTGCTTAACTAGGGCAAGCATCTTGCGTTCTCTATACCTGATCCTGTGAATAATACTTTTATTTTCCCAAAGCTTCCAAGAATTGGAACAATGAATGATTCTTGGAATGAGACTAAACCATGACTGACCTTCCTCTATCTTATGAATCTTTAATCTACTCGCTTTCTACAAAACAGCCATCTTGAAATGTTCCCATGCTGCAATGCTGTAATTAAGGCTTAAGGTAGTAGCCTTTGATTGGTCTTTCTCATTCCACGTTTGTGATAACTGTCTATTAAATATTTCCTAGTAACAGAAATATATGAAGGCGTAAGGTTTTTTTTTCCCATCGCCCCTAAGCATGTAAACAGTTCAAGAATTACACTGAATGCGACCATAAGTCCTCCAACTACATACACAATAAAGACCTGGTCAAAAGATGCCAGGTCAGCCCCATGACGTGTTGCTGAAACAACTATACTGTGTGATTTGCTGCACTGCCTAGATTCCCCCTTCAGAACCCAGAACCTCATTTCCTACTTAGCGCATTGGTTCTGACTCTTTACAACTCAGGCATCTCCTGGGGAATTGATGTTGGTCAAAGAGAGCAGTTTCAACAAAGGCTATCAGGTCTTCCTGGGGTTACCATGCATCCAACAACATGATGACAGATTACAAAGGCCTGTAGTGAGACTGGTATCTTCCATTCTTTTGTGCCCTTTATTCTTGGCCTTTATTACTTATCTTGGCTATTATCTATAAAATTCATTAACATGTCTGAAGGCTGTCACAGGATCTTGGTAAGGGATTCAACTCCAAACAGCTTCTCCTGGTACTGATGGTCTTTTGGAAAAATGTACACAGCTTCCTGCTTCATGCCACATCTCTGATATACTCCCCACTCAAATCAATGGTATTAAACTATTAAAAATATGAAATATTAAACTGTGATGAATTGTAAGCAATGAGCACTTTAGAAAAATTTTGAAACAATGCCGTTGCAAAAAAAAAAAAAATCAGTGTACCAAATTGGTCTTATCATTCACCAGTCTCTGTGATTGTTAGACATCACAAAGCCTTAATAATCAACATAAATCTATACTGATAATGTGAATAGTATTATTGGCTAGAGAAAGTCTTCTTAGTTATGCAGGAATAGAGTCATGAGGACCATTTTTAAAAGTTAGCCCATCAGGGTTTGTCTCAATTGTTAATGTTTATAGAACAAAAAAAAAAAAAAAATTAACTGAAACCATATTTTGAATTGACTAAGACAAACGACCCAATTTCTTTTCCCAAATCAAATTAGGCAAACTTACAACATCTGTCATGTGTTTCTGTTTTGCAGATCATACTGTGAAAATAGAGGCATTGTAAAGGGGTGGTATAAAATGGGATGGGCCAACAATAAAACCAGGGACTTAGAAAAATAAAAGATGCGTAAATTTCAAGAAGCAAACACAAATAACTCAGAAAAAAAGGCAAAGCGATGTCTTTATGATGACAACTTGATCTTAGAGTTTGAATAAGTGAGAAGGAAAATTCAAGTTCATGAATACAAGGCATCTTGACGTAAAACCAGAACAATTAACATACGTTACAAAGAACCAATATATCAAGGAAAACAAGGAATAAAACAGAATAAATTTATATTTTAAGGAGGCAAGAGGACTTATCCAATGAGAGTGGTTGAGAGCAGAATGTATATTTTCTGTTAATCTAAGGCAATAGAAGCAGAGGCATAAAAGGGAAAAATGAGGATTGAGTTGTAAGTGTATCAGACGCATCAATGTCAACGTGCAGCCCATTTTTACCCCTGGCTCTATAAGAGTAATAAAAATCATAATAATGGCACTCAGGGAAAAGAATTACATCAATGCTTGCTTTTAGTATCAAGGCTATGTGGATGGCCAAGTCCTCTTAATAAAAGTTCATTCTTTTAAAAATTTCAACAAGACCCAATGTAGTAGAGTAACATCAAGGACAAAAATAAAATTCACATATATTTTTCACCACACATCCAAATACTGTTTATGGTGTGAAAGCATATTCAGTTATGTTTCATTAAATCAGAGTGTGGAATGTGACATACTTTGACATGTGAGATTCCAAATTTAAACATCGTATCAGTCTTTTGGCTTGTCTTCTCCATCTCTGAACAGTGTTGTTTGGAAAGCAGACACTCTTAATTTTGAAGAAGTCCAATTTAACACAATATTCTTCTTTGGGTTGTGGTTCTGGTATCTTCTTAAAGAAATTTCTGTGTGCTTGTGTCTCTGTTTCTCTCCTCTTTTAAGAACACCAGTCATATGGGGTTATTTTAGCTTCTAAAAATATTTAAAATATTTTTAGATAAATATTTTATTTAAATATTATTGTAGCTTCTAAAAATATCTTGTAGATTTTGATCCCTCTACTTTTAAAGAATTTCCTAGATATTCCAATGTTTCTTTTTCAAATATAATTTTATTTAAGAATGCTTCATCAGGGGCATCTGGGTGGCTCAGTCAGTTGGGCCTCCAACTTTGGCTCAGGTCATGATCTCACAGTTTGTGAGTTCCAGTCCCACTCCCCTGCTTCAGATTCTATGTCTCTCTCTTTCTCTCTGCCACTCCCCCACTAGTGCTCTGTCTTTCAAAAATAAATGTTAAAAAAAGTTTAAAAAGACCGCTTCATCAAAAGAACTATTTTATTTTTATCTAATATGATTGAATTCATTAACTGTTTTGGAAATAATGATTATCTTCAATATTGAGCCATCCAATTCAGTAAATTCATAACTAGTTATCAATTAGTAAAAGTCAATTCAAACTGAAAAATAAATATAATTTAATGGCTTCTTAAAAAAAAAGGTCTGAAGGTACAACTTCCCATTAGGTAAGAGATCATTGTTTGGCACAGATTATACCACAACAGACTACTTTTCTATACTTTGACTCAGCTTTCTACAGAATTAGCTTCATTCTCAGGCTAGATTCTCTAATCGTGCCACCAAAAAATAGTTGCAGTTGCTTCCTGGAGCTTGAATTGGAGGAAATACCATTCTAACCTCAGGTAAAACTTGGTTAGAGGTGGATTTCCAAAAGAAATGAGGGGTGCAGTTACCAGAAAGTCATTCTTTGTCAAATTATATCTCATAGATATGTCATGATGGCAAATCAATGAGAAACATCTTACGTTAGCAATTTAACAAATACTGATATAAATATAGTATTATTAATTGTGAAGTTAATCACTGGGAGAGGTAAAAAAAAAACTGAAATGCCAATAAGCAGTGGTCTCTAGTAAATAAGGCAAAGTATACGCAGAGCTGATGCACGAAGATAGTTGCTCTCCACTAGAAACTCGATTTGACTTTATTTTATCAACTGCAGTTATTACCTTCTTAAATCTAACTCAGCAGCACCATACCGTGACCCAGTTCCAGACATACTGAGTGCCAGTAGTGGATGCGGTGACTGAAAATCTGCATTTTTACTGCAGCACCCCATAACTGTGTAAACAACTATGCTGCATGATACTGTAGAGACCGGTATCTGGTTGCTTGTGATGTAAAGCACGTGGCTAATGGTAAGGGTCTAACAAATGTTTGTTGAATTATTAAGAAGAATTGCTCAAAACGAGAAACGAAAAATCTAATATCCAACATTAAACCAAAAAAGCAAAGCAGAAAAGATAAATCATCTAACGTTCATTGTTAGATGGTTACTGTATTTTTATATTGAGTCAATCAAGCTAATGATTTGCCATCCCTCTTCACCCCCAAAACAGCAAGAAAAGGTGAGACCCATCAAAGAGTTTTATGAACAACAAATGGACTGAAATGCAATAAAAAGAAAGCAGAGGTGATGTGACTAGTACAAGTAGTTTCCTGTGAAACAGATTCCTGTAAGACAGGAAACAGATCTGTTCAGAGACTTGAATAGGACTTTTGATTCCTCAGCATTATCATTCATTTCCACAGGACAGGGGGACACAAACCACATCATTTTAATTATTTAAAAAAAAACTAAATAATATTTATATCCAAATGTAAGTGTAGAGTCAGGTATCAAATGATGCCAATGAGGTAAATCATCTGACAAGAAAGAGCCATAGACTTTTCTCAGCTAATTGCTTTAAATTGTTATATTACATGAGAACAAATCAATGCATAACTGCTTACGTTAGTATTTAACAAATAGTACTATAAGCCTATTATCAATACTTAGGAGATCTGTCACTAGGAGAGTTTAAAAAAAGAAATGACAAAAGTTGCAGCCTCTGGTGAAGAGACAGTGTAGACAGGGCATGTCAGTTCTTGACACACAGTAGGTATTTAATATTTTCTGAACAAAGTAGGTAGCAAATGAAAGAAACACACTAAATACTGATAATATAGTCCCTCTTTAATCCTCCCTACAGAAATTATATATTAGAACCCTGCATTTATAAAACATTTACCTCATTACTGCTAAGACTTTTGGGCAAAAGTGCATTTCTCTTTCATAAAGTTGCATTTCTGTTTCTAAATTGAATTTTCGACTCCCACAGTCAGACGATTAAATGCTGAGATAAGTTACCAGGGGAGGCAATGGCATCTGCAATTCTAGAACAGTGATATGGGACGTTTAAATTTGGTGCAGGCCTATCCCAAGGAGAGACAATGGTCTCCAGGGCTCTCCAGCCTCCAGCATTTTATTTGTCTCCAGGTGAAGACCATCAGCAGAGGCAAGTTAACTTTCTATCTCTCACCTCCTATTTCTCTGGCTTGTTGGTCAGATGGGTGTGTGAAGATACTTTCATTTTAATTAGGAAAAGATTATGCATTGCCACAAGAGGGAAAGCTTCCTTACTATCCTTACCCAAATCTCCCCACTCTACACAAAAAGAGTCCTCAAAATATGTACGTATATGTGTGTGTGTGTGTGTGTGTGTGTGTGTGTGTATCAAACAACATATATATGAAATGTTACTGGTTCTGTTTCTCTGGAGATCCCTAGTTAATACAGATGGTGTTTAAAATTAGCAATGTAACAACATTTTCATGGAAGTTTTCAAAAGATTGAGAGGAATGATTCTCTTGATTTGCAAACTTTTTTAATTAAAGGCCTGGACATTATGAATGATTGATTGATTCTTTCTTTCTATCTATCTATCTATCTATCTATCTATCTATCTAATTATGTTCTATAGTATGCTACTTTTTTAAAGTTTATTTATTTTGAGAGAGAGAGAGAGATAGAGCAGGGGAGGGACAGAGAGAGCAAGGCACAGAGAGAATCCCAAGCAAGCTCTATGCTGTCAGCATGGAGCCCAACGTGGTACTTGATCTCACTAAAGTGAGATCATGACCTGAGCCAAAACCAACAGTTCGATGCTTAACTGAGTGACCCAGGCTCACTTCCATTAGGACCCTTTTTAAAAATCCACAACAGGCACTTTTCAACATGGTGGAGAAGTAGGGGGACCCAAAGTTCTCTCATCCCTCAAACACAGCAGTGTTGAAGCCAGAGACCTTGGAATTCCAAGAGTCTGGGTTGTAGAGTGACGGAGACATCTGCCATGGGGACAACTTGGCAGGCCATAGGGTTACTTCAACGAATGAATCAAAGCACATTTGTTGGAGGGTCCAAACTACCACAATGAGTAAAGAGATAAAGCAACCAGAGTCACAAAAACAGAGAACAAATAACACACTCCAAAAACACCTCCTGAAGGGCCAGGCCCTGACAGTGTATGGCTCCTCTTTAACATAGTAGTGCTCACAGGTGCGGGGCACATAACAAGCTTTTAAAACACATAAGGGACAGAAAACTAGCCAAAATGATGAAACAGAAGATTCTCCTCCAAAGAAATTCCAGGAGGAAATGACAGCTAAAGAATTGCTCAAAACAGATGTAGTCAATATATCTGATCAAGAATTTAGAATAATAGTAATAAGATTAATTGCTGGGCTTGAAAAGAGCATAGTAGACATAGCATCTATTGCCACAGAGATCAAGAACTAAAAAATAGTCCTGACAAATTAAGAAATGTTGTAAATGAGGTGCAAATTAAACTAGATGTGATGACAGCAAGGATGGAAGAGGCTGAGGGTAGATTAAGTGAAATAGAAGATAAAATTATGGAAAATGATGAACCTGAGAAAAAGATTAAAAAAAATACTAGACCATGAGGGAAGAATTAGAGAACTAAGGGATTCAATGAAGTGTAATAATATCCATATCATAGGAGATCCAGAAGAAGAAGAGAAAGAGAAAGAGAAAGAGGCAGAAGGTTTACTTGAACAAATTGTAGCTGAGAACTTCCCCAGTCTGGGAAAGGAAGCAGACATCCAAATACAGGAGGTACAGAGAGCTCCCTTCAGAATCAACAAGAATAGGTCTTCTCCACAACATATTATAGTGAAAATGGCAAAATACAAAGATAAAGAGAGAATTCTGAAAACAGCTAGGGACAAACTGGATTTAACCTACAAGGGTAGACACATAAGGGTAGTAGCAGACCTGTCCACTGAAACTTGGCAGGCCAGAAGGGAGTGGCAGGAAATATTCAATGCACTGAATAGGAAAAATATGCCACCAAGAATCCTTTATCCAGCAAGGCTGCCATTCACAATAGAAGGGGAGATAAAGACTTTCCCAGACAAACAGAAACTGGAGGAGTTCATTACCACTAAACTAGCCCTGCAAGAGATCCTAGGGGGGACTCTGAGCGGAATGCTGCCAAGATTACAAAGGTCCAGAGACATAACCACAAGCATGAAACCTATAGATAATACAATGGCACTAAATCTATATCTTTCAATAAAAGTAAATGGACTAAATGCTCCAATCAAAAAACACAGGGTATCAGAATGAATTAAAAAAACAAGATCCAACTATATGCTGTCTACAAGAGACCCATTTTAGACCTGAGAATACCTTCAGATTCAAAGTGAGGGGATGGAGAACCATCTATCATGGATAGTCAAAAGAAAGCTGGAGTAGCCATATTAACATCATATAAACTAGATTTTAAACTAAAGGCCGTAACAAGAGATGAAGAAGGACATTATATCATAGTTACGGGGTCTATCCATAAAGAAGAGCTCACAATTATAAACGTTTATGTGCGCAATTTGAAAGCACACAAATATATAAATCAATTAATCACAAACATAAGCAATCTTATTGATAAGAACACAGTAATTGCAGGTGACTAATATTCCACTTATAGCAATGGGCAGATCAGCTAGGCAGAAAATCAATAAAGAAACAATGGTTCTGAATGGTACACTGGACCAGATGGACTTGATAGATATATTCAGAACATTTCATCCAAAAGCAGCAGAATACACATTCCTCTCTAGTGCACATGGAACATTCTCCAAGACAGATCACATACTGGGTCACAAAACATCCCTCAATAAATATAAACGGGTTGAGAGCATACCATGCATATTTTCAGATCACAATGCTATGAAACTTGAAATAAACCACAAGAAAAAGTTTGGAAAATCTCCAAATGCATGGAGGTTAAAGAACATCCTAACGAATGGGTGAACCAGGCAATTAAAAAAGAAATTTAAAAATATATGGAAGAAATGAAAATGAAAACACAACAGTCCAAATCCTTTGGGATGCAACAAAGGCAGTCCTGAGAGGAAGATACACTGAAAACCAGGCCTATCTCAAGAAACAAAAAAAATCCCAAATACAAAACCTAACAGCACACCCAAAGGAACTAGAAGCAGAACAGCAAAGAAATCCCAAACCCAGCAGAAGAAGAGAAATAATAAAGATCAGAGCAGAAATAAACAATATAGAATAATAAAAAAAAAAAAAACAGATCAATGAAACAAAGAGCTGTTATTTTGAAAAAATAAACAAAATTGATCAACCACTAGCCAGACTTACCAAAAAGAGGACCAAATAGATAAAATCATGAATGAAAGAGATCACAACCAACACCACAGAAATACAATTATGAAAAATTATATGCCAACAAATGGACCACTGGAAACAAATGGACAAAATCCTAGACACCCACACACTACCAAAACTCAAATGGGAAGAAATAGAAAATTTGAGTAGACCTAGAACTAGAGAAGAAATTGAATCAGTTATCAAAAATTTCCCAATAAGTAAGAGTCCTGGGTCAGATGGTTCTCAGGAGAATTCTACCAGACATTTAAAGCAGAAATAATACTTATTCTTCTCAAGATGTTCCAAAAACAAAAATGGAAGGAAAGCTTCAGAACTCCTTGTATGAAGCCAGCATTACCTTGATTCCCAAACCAGACAGAGACCCCACAAAAAAGGAGAATTATAGGCCAATATCCCTGATGAATATGGATGCAAAAATTCTCAACAAGATAGTAGCAAATCGAATTCAACAGCATATTAAAAGAATTATTCACCATGATCAAGTGGGATTCATTCCTGGGCTGCAGGGCTGGTTCAATATTTGCAAATCAATCAAAGTGATACATCACATTAATAAAAGAAAGGATAAGAACCATATGATCCTGTCAATAGATACAGAAAAAGCATTTGACAAAATACAGCATCCTTTCTTAATAAAAACTCTCAAGAAAGTCAGGATAGAAAGAACATACTTAAACATCATAAAAGCCATATATGAAAAACCCACAGCTAATATCATTCTCAATGGGAAAAAACTGAGAGCTTTCCCTCTGAGATCAGGAACACGACAGGGATGTCCACTCTCACCACTGTTGTTTAACATAGTGTTGGAAGTCCTATCCTTAGCAATCGGACAACAAAATGAAATAAAAGGAATCCAAATTGGCAAAGAAGTCAAACTTTCACTTTTTGCAGATGACACGATACTGTACATGGAAAACCTCAAAGACTCCACCAAAAAGCTGCTGAAACTGATACATGAATTCGGCAAAATCTCAGGATACAAAAATCAATGTACAGAACTCAGTTGCATTTCTTTATGCTAATAATGAAGCGACAGAAAGGGAAATCAAGAAATCAATCCCATTTACAATTATACCAAGAGCCATAAAAATACCTAGGAATAAACCTAACCAAAGATGTAAAAGATCTGTATGCTGAAAACTATAGAAAACTTATGAAGGAAACTGAAGAAGACACAAAGAAATGGAAAACCATTCCATGCTCATGGATTGGAAGAATAAATATTGTTAAAATGTTAATACTACCCAAAGCAATCTACACATTCAATGCAATCCCAATCAAGTTTGCACAGGCATTCTTCTCAAAGCTAGAACAAACAATCCTAAAATTTGTATGGAACCACAAAAGACCCCAAATAGCCAAAGTTATGCTGAAAAAGAAAACTAAAACGAGAGGCATCACAATCCCAGACTCTAGCCTCTACTACAAAGCTGTAAACATCAAGACAGTATGGTACTGGTACAGAAACAGACACATGCATCATTGGAATAGAAGACAGAACCCAGAATTGGACCCACAAATGTATGGCTGACTAATCTTTGACAAAGCAGGAAAGAGTATCTAATGGAAAAAAAGAATTTCCTTAGCAAACGGTGCTGGGAGAACTGGACAGCAACATGCTGAAGAATGAAACTGGACCACTTTATTACACCATACACAGAAATAAACTCTAAATGGATTAAAGACATACATGTGAGACGGGAAACCATCAAAACCCTAGGCAACAACCTCTTTGACTTCAGCCACAGCAATTTCTTGCTTGACACATCTCCAAAGGCAAGGGAAATAAAATAAAAAATGAACTATTGGAACATCATCAAGATAAAAACTTTTGTGCTGCAAAGGAAATAATCAACAAAACTAAAAGGCAACCAACAGAATGAGAAAAGGTATTTGCAAATGAAATATTGGATAAAGGGTTAGTATCCAAAACCTATAAAGAACTTACCAAACTCAACACCCCAAAATCAAATAATCCATGAAGAAATGGGCAGAAGACATGAATAGATATTTTTCCAAAGAAGACATCCACATAGCCAACAGACACATGAAAAGATGTTCAACACCACTTATCAGGGAAATACAAATCAAAATCACACTGAGATACCACCTTACACCAATCAGAATGGCTAAAATTAATAACTCAGGAAACAATAGATGCTGGTGAGGATGTGGAAAAAGGGGAACCCTCTTGCACTGGTGGTGGAAATGAAAACAGGTGCATCCGCTCTGGAAAACAGTGTGGAAGTTCCTCAAAAAATTAAAACTAGAACTACCCTACAACCCAGCAATAGCACTATTCGGAATTTATCCAAAGGATACAGGAGTGCTGATTCATAGGGGCACATGTACCCCAATGTTTACAGCGGCACTTTCAACAATAGCCATATTATATAAAGATCCTAAATGTCCATCCACTGACGAAATGATAAAGAAGATGTGGTTTATATACACAATGGAATACTACTTGGCAATGAGAAAGAATAAAATCCTGCCATTTGCGTCAACATGGATGGAACTGGAAGGTATTATGCTAAGTGAAATAAGTCAGTCAGAGAAATATAGATATAGGTTTTCACTCATAAGTGGAATTTGAGAAACTTAACAGAAGACCATGGGGGGAAGGAAAGGGGAAAAAATAGTTACAAACAGAGATGGAGGGAGGCAAACCACAAGAGACTCTTAAATACAGAGAACAAACTGAGGGTTGATAGTGGGGGAGTTGGGGAGAGGGGAAAATGGGTGATGGGCATTGAGGAGGGCACTTGTTGGGATGAGCACTGGGTGTTTTATGTGAGCAATGAATCATGAGAATCGACCCCCAAAACCAAGAGTACTATATATATACTGTATGTTAGCCAACTTGGCAATAAATTATATGTAATATATATATATATATATATATATATATATATATATATATATATATATATATAAAATAAAATAAAAAATCCATAAGTTACTATATTGCTAAACACAGTAAGTATTTTATAAGTTTAGCAAATATTTAAATTTTGTATATAGCTGAATATTTTAACAGAGATTAAGAAGTATTTTCTGGGAAAAATATCACACATCCATCATTTAAAAATGATTAATATAACCATTTTAATAACTATAAAAGTAGTCTACATCAACCATTAACTGCAACTTGAACCGTAAGTCTACTTTTTTTCACATGTTTTTTTTTTGTGATAAGTATAGGCTTCCTGTAATTTTCCACTATATTGTGATGCATACCACAGTGAAATATATTTTGCTTAGTCATATATATACATGTTGATTATGTAGGTAACATAGCTCATGTGATTTTGTGTGTTGTTGAGGAAGTTACTTATTTTCAATCTTAGATTAGAAAGTTACAAATAAATTAATATCATCTAGGTTAAATAAAAAGTATTTTGAAAACTACTAAAATATATATTTATCAAATGGTTTCAAGGATTGACACTAACATCATATGTAAAGTATCTTTTATATTAACTGGCAATAGTAAGCTCACTGATAGATACTATTTTTATTCCATATCATTTAGTAGTGACATTTGAAAATTTTAGAGTGGTCCAGAATACACCCTAGAAATGCTTAATCTATTGTAACACCTCATCAAAACTGCTAGACATACTTTGGATAGGTTCATCTAAATCTAACACTACAGGAAACAAATTCTTAGCAGGATCTGCTGTAGACATAACTCATAGTGGGGCAAATTTCATTCAGAAATGCAGCCTGCTGTACTACACAATAGCATCAATCTCTAGAAAGCACCATATTAATTCTGGAATTTGAAATTGCACACGATTTGTAAACTCACTCTTTCTCTAAAGATCTCATGAAACAAATGGACTCTGTGAATAGATTTGTCTCCTTCTTTTAGTTACCTCAAAGTGCTATACTTAGGCTCATTCAATATTTAGCTAGTAGTCTTTAACCTAAAGTTCCAGTGGAAAAATGTGTTATGAGTCAAAGACTTAATTATACTCAAGCTCTGCCAATAACCTAATATACCAGTGTAAAAAAGGTGCTTATTTTTCCTGGGCCTGAGCTTTCTCATAGGTAATAGGAGAGAGTTTGACGGTTCATCCAACTAAGAATCCCATTCTAAAAATCTATGGCTCTTTGCAGAACAGAACTTCTAGTTAGGATAGCTGGTAGAAAACCTACAGTAAAATTTCAAGACACCTGCTAACAACCTTATTTTCAATTAAAGAATGATGCTCTATAAGTGACTGGTAGGAAAGTAGAAACTGGGGAGGTAGATGGAAAAATTCAACAGGATGGATGGATGGAGAGATAGGTTAGAGAGATAGGATGAAACAGATGCAGAGACACCACAATATGTCAAGAAGATCACATTTTGGAACAAACTTAATTTTCAATTCTTTCAATGAGACACACATTTATTAATCTCCCTGAGTTTCAATTTTCTACCCTATAAAATGGTGATAATTCCTGCCCCAAGGTTAGTCTGAAAGTTAAAAGTATACATATCTAAAGGAACTAGAATGATTTTTTTTTTACTTTCTCTATTTTTAGCTATCTCTTCTATTTTTCTCTTTTGTATCAAGACAAAAATTCAGACTAAGTTATAATTTAAGTTAAATATTTAAAAGAGAATTAATGCTGGATGCAATATATTCTCGGGCAGCCAAGTAAATGCTACATGAAATAAAGCAGCAAACGTTGAGTTCTTGGAACAGAGTTCTCCTTTGGACAGCAGCCACAGCTGGTGTTCTGCAGTGAAAACTCCAGTTCCAGTGCAATTAGATTACATAAATTATCTATGCAAGTGGTATAGAGTTTATAAAATATATGTCTTAATGAAGCACATTAGGCATGTGCACTATCATAGTGAGCATTAGCAAGATTATTCATATTTAAACATTGTGCTTTTGATTTTTTAATCAGGAAAACACTTCAGTTTCATGCAGTCTTGTTTTTTCCTAGGTTTCTACTTGCTAAGAATTTTCATGAGCTCTTCTAGGAGCTGTAAAATTTAAGCCTCATTTCATTTATTTTATTGTTTTCAGTCTGTGATCTGTGTACCACCTGCATCAGAATCATTCAGGGTTCTTGTTAAAAATGCTGTTTCGTAGGCCTCATCCAGACACGGAATCCAATTCTCGTGGACATGTGCCCCAAGAATGTGGAATTTTAAACAAATCCCCAATGTGAATCTCATTCATTATCATTTTTAAAACTGTTCATAGAGTCAGTACAATAGACGAGGAAGAACAGCTAGACCAACAGTTGGAAAATCCAAATTATCTTTGCAATTCTGGACACTGTGATTCTAGAAACATTGGCGGGCCCTGTTTGGGTAGGGTGAGCATATTATGCCCCCCCAACCAGAAGCCTTTTGATGTTAATAAGTGACGGAACAAGCAAAAACTAGCAAATTTTCTAGGTAAAACAAAATATATGCTTGCTGAATTTGAGTCTATTCTATACTAATATTTAACAATTCCAGCAGATGAATATACTTACTAATATTCAATGCCTTTTTATGGTTGAAACTATCCAAATCATTGATAGCCAAGGGAGTCGTCAGTTCAGATTCTGATCCAAAAGCATTAATTCCCAAACCCACATATTTAAACATGCTGAGTGCATTCTTTTTTTTTTTATTATTAATTTTTTTTTCAACGTTTTTAATTTATTTTTGGGACAGAGAGAGACAGAGCATGAACGGGGGAGGGGCAGAGAGAGAGGGAGACACAGAATCGGAAACAGGCTCCAGGCTCCGAGCCATCAGCCCAGAGCCTGACGCGGGGCTCGAACTCACGGACCGCGAGATCGTGACCTGGCTGAAGTCGGACGCTTAACCGACTGTGCCACCCAGGCGCCCCTTTGCTGAGTGCATTCTGATACATGACTCACACGCCCACTTTGAGTGAAAGCAGAAACCCATCGTGACCACTATCTTGGCATCGTGGAACACGACTGTCTGGAAGAAACTGAAGAATGAAGAAAAAGGGAATTATGCCTTGTTACAAGCTGAAGGCTTCCATTCCCTCGTTCTTTCCTTCTTCAAAAATAAGTACTTGGCATTCACTGTAAACCAGATATTCTCCTAGGTTTTAGAGATACACCAACAAAGACATGGAGTCTGTTCTCTTATAGTATAAATTGTACTGATAATCTCTAGGCAGTGCAGGCTCAATTGGTAAGGGTTGGCTGACTGCCTATAAAAGCCTACATTTCACACTCTACATTTTCTTATCTACAAATATCATTCAGGGCACCATTAACATATATAACAACATATACAAATTTGATAGAGAGGATGACAGCTTGTGTTTCAGCTAGGGGGAGCCATATGAACGTGATCCCTCATTAATAAGATCCATAACGGGGTCCTTGGTAGGCTTCTGGGGAAACTTTTAAAAGTGAGCGTGTTCTGCTGACTGCATTTTTGCTCTTGTCATGCTTCCTGCCAGAACACAGGTGAGATGCTGGAGCACAGAAGGCGCTATTTGCAGGCAAGCTAACCATGGCTGTACAGAAAGACAAAAGGATCATGGACGGACTACCTTTAGACTTGCCATCATTCACGGGAAATTATAGGCTAACTGTCAAATTTTAAGTTTATAAAATGAGCAAGAACTTTATGAATCATATACTAGCAACTATAGTTGTACAAGTAATCCAGGAATTCTACATCGATGACACTTTTGATCTTCAAAATAGAGAATTGTTCCTTGGCTTTCTATGTTTCCTAAGAAATGTGGGAAGATTTCCAGATATATAAAGTGGTTTGAGACCTTTTAAGATCCAGATATTACAAAATAAATAATCAAATGGCTTCAAAAATAAAACACCTATCTTAGCATTAAAATAAGAAAACGTTTGCCAATCTACACTATATAAACTACACATTTTATATTAAGTTTCCATTAATAAGTGAAAATAGTAATTATAGACTGATAGAATCTAATGAGTTTTAACCATGTAGAATATTCCTTATAGTTTAAGCATTCATTATTTTATTAGAAAACTTATCTGTGAGACTAACAGCAGGCTCATCTCAAAACTTGAGATTCCAAAGAGAATGATAGCCAGAGTTACATTATGCTGAAGTCTGGAAAAGACTGGGAAAGATGGGATACTGGGGCTCAGTGATACATGTATGTATGTATTACATACAGGAAGTATGTAATCTCTAAGACCACTTATAGGAGAGGTTAATTTAAGGCAGCTAGAGTTATATTATTTAACATTTATAAAGTCTAAATTGTCATTATTCATATTCATTTTTCAATAAAAACCCCTGCATTTTTTAAATCAGTACTCAATATCCCCTAGCATATTAAAAGTCAATATTTAACATATTATTATATTCTTTCCTTCCCATGTTATAGTTGGGCGCACAAGCCCTATGCCCAGAGAACTTAATGCATCAGAAGTTAGTAGGTGTAACAGGGCACTAGATTCTTTTTGGGAAATGAGAAAATATGGATGCTGAACCCAGTCTAGGAGTCACAGCATCTCCTTCCTAGGTTTATTTTTTCTCTGGCTAATGTTGAGGAAATCACTTCACTTTGAGAGGCTTGAGGTTGAAAAATCATACTATTCTTTCCAGTCCTGACATTCTTTCAGGGCGGTTAAGTAGAAGTCTGGCTGATCACCTCGCCGTATAGTGTATGTATTGGAGGGGGAGGGAAGACCTATTTGTGGTTGACAACAGTCTGACAGGCAGACCCACATATTTCAATTCCCTGGAAGACAACACATGTTGGTATTTGGTGTGGCTGCAGTGTATTACAGTATTTGTTGCCTTGTAGAAATTTATTCTGTTCAAGACCTGGGATGTTATTTCTGGTGGTTTAATCCTTCCAGTTAGCTTTCAGCTAGACAAAGAGGGACACTGATCTCTTGGGACATACCGTGCAGTCTTTTGCCATTACAGCATTCAAAAGAATGTGAGGCCCTCTCAAGATAACTGAGAAAAAAAAAAAAGCTGGAGTATATACTGCCTAGAATATTGACCTCCTCTTGGAAAGTGGAATGATTTTATGGAAAAAAAAATGGAGATGATATTTTGAAAGAAACTATTCCAGGTAGAATTTAGATATGAAATGCCCAAGAGATAGGAAATGCCAAACATACAAACCCTTTGTTTTATGCTGTGAAGTTCTACACACAGTTCCCAGGCATGAGGCAGCTCATACCATTGTCAGTGTCCTGCTAGTGCACTTTGTAGGCCTGGGCACCACCCAGAACCAGAGATCCTCCCACGTTAATTCTGTGTCACCACTCAAATTGATTGGAGTCTTGTGCTGGTTAGTTACAGCTCCATGGAGAAAGACCCCGTCTCCCTTATCAAATGGAAGTCAAATAGGCTATGTCCACCCCTACCTTGTCCTAACAGCATGAATAAGTTGCATGAGTACAGGGTTCAAATTCCCATGGCCTCTTTCCTGCTACAATTTGTAAGTAAAGACGATATGAACACTTTACAGAAGAAGAAAAACATATATCCCATTTCGCAGAAGAGTCTGTATCACTTCCTCATAGTACTTAGAAGGGGAGCATTACAGCACTACCTCTGCACTTTAGGAAGTGCCCAGCCCAGCACAGGTGTTAACAACTTTAAACAGCATACCTGGTTATTTATTTTGCCTACAAGAAGGTATGGCCCCAGGAACAATCTAAAAGAATCATTAGAAAGGGTGGGCAGAGAGATCTCTGAATTGAAAGAGAATATGAATACATTTGCACTCCATGCAAATGTTTGCCAAAGAGAAATCTTAGCAGAGAAGCAGCATAATAATCACATGGACTGGTTGACCCATTCTTTTGATGCCAGTTTTTTTTTTTTTTTCCCTATCTTTGTACAACGGGGCCATGTTGAAAGTATCCACTGGTATAGGTATGGAGTTTATACATAGACTCAGCACCATGGGCTTCCACTCACATAGCCAACATAGCTACAGTCACTGTTGACAGCCTAACTTGCTAATTGCAGAAATCAGCACTGAGCCTTGATAAGGTAACATTTCTCTGGGGAGGGAGTCAGCCCATGGAGCAGGTTGATTACACCGGACCATTTCTATCATGAAAGGAACAGATCTTTGCTTTCACTAGCATAGACACTTTCTCTGTGAATTTGCCCTCTGTGTCCACTATGCTTCTGCCAAAACCAGCATCCGTGAAATTACACAATGTCTCTACCCTGGTATTCCACACAGCATTGATTCTGACCAAGAAACTAATCTTACAGCAAATGGAGTGAAATAATGGGCCTTTACTAATGGAATTCATTGGTCTTAGCATGTTTCCAATCAATTCAGCACAAAAGTAGTTGACTGGATATCCCAGTGGGATAGCCTTCTGAAGACTTGCTTACCATGCCAGCTAGTGGCAACACTTTCTGAACCTGAAATAATGTCATCTAGGGTATGATCTATGCTCGAAACCAGCAAGATATACATAATATTGTTCCTCACATGACCAAGATTCATGGATCTAGAATTAGGGGGTAGAAACAGCAAGTGGTTCTTCTGTTAGTTCTATTGAGAAATTAGTGACAATGTTCTTGGGGTTCTGCTGGTAAGCAGTCTTAGTTCCCAAGGGAGGAATGCTTTCACCAGGAAACACAGCAGTGGTCTATTAAACTGGAAGTTGGAACTGCCACCGGAGTTCCTCATATCAGTTAGTCAGCGAGCAAATAGTACTCTGATGGCTAGAATGCTGTGACCGGCGCGACAATCACCGAGGTCAGGGTCCTGAGAGTAGGGGAATGCAAGAAAAAAGAGGGAAGAGAAAGTTTGGGAACAGGAGGGTCCCCTGGGCTGATGGCCCAAGTGACGGCTTTATTGTTGCTGTACACAATCTTTTATAATAT
Source organism: Panthera pardus (assembly GCF_024362965.1). Taxonomy (NCBI): domain Eukaryota; kingdom Metazoa; phylum Chordata; class Mammalia; order Carnivora; family Felidae; genus Panthera; species Panthera pardus. Next base: position 81,695,970 of record NW_026526710.1, on the reverse strand, counting down.
AAGACTCTTACGGATCAGGTCATTCTAAGAATAAACAGGTTTCACACGATCACTGCCAGCCAAAACTTTTAGTTCTGTATACCTTGTGAACTTTCTGAACGGGTCACAAGACCTTGTTGATAGATTGCTAGCAAAACACAGTTCCTATGTTTGTTTCTATCTGACTCGGGGTAGAAAAAGGGAGGTAGCATTACTGCCAACACCTGCAGACCACAGGCTTCAGGAATTAACTTTCTCAGGCTTGACAAGGCTTTCGTATGCCCTTGAAAGTGGGGGAATGGGAGGGGGAACAACCGGGTTGGCTGAATCAACAGGGAACGTTGCTCAACCCGGTCTCAGCCTGGCACCGGGGCCCGGCCCCCCACACTAGAATTATTGACCCTGACTCTCAAAGGGAAATTTGGTTCCAACAACACAATGATGAGTATATCTACTAGGCAAGAAATATCTTCAGGCCACTCATAAATATATTCACATCCTATGATAAAAAGTCAATGGAAAACTGCAGCATTTCAACATAGGCAGGACTGTGAATGACCCAGACTCTTCAGCTATGAAGGTTTGGGTCACTCTATCAGACGAAGATTCACAAATGGCTAAAGTGCTTGCTGAGGCGAAAGGTAAATAGAATGGGTTATGGAAAAAGATAGTTATAAATGCCAGTTAGGACTACATACATAAAAATGAGGACTTTAATAGGTAAATACTTCATTCTTACTTTGGTATAACATTTTTTGGGCAATAGATTGCCTTATTGTTTTCTTCCTCTCTCCTGTTCCTTATTTGACATTCTAATTCCACTAATATTTAAACACATATCTCACCATTTAAGATACAAGATGTCAAAGGAGGAGTATGAGTCAGCTTGCAGAAGAATGATCCTCACCCAAGTGGATACAGGGACCATCTAATTCCTTTTGGAGACATAATAAGCATGTTTTTCATTTGTAGGCAGGATAGTTCCATCATAGGAGGTGAGAACATGATTTTGCTTTTGTGTTTATTTGGAAATTCAATAAGGACAAAAGAAGGACATGGGAGGCCAAATTGACCAAGGTGGTTTTGTCCTCGGACAACTTTGCAAGCTGTAACTACGTTCTACCAGAGTTCTCCTTCTTCTGTGATTCCAGATTAGGATTGGATTTAAGAAAAATATGTGTGTTATTTTTAAACCAGAACAGTAGCAGCAGCCTTTTTTACGAACCGAAGTTCAGTGTAGGGGGCCACACCCTGGGACAATTTACACACACTTCTGCCAATCTGTTAGTTCACCTGTGTGTATAGACATGACTTAGGCTTGCAGGCCATATCACCTTCTAACCATTGTGAGATATTCTTCGACTTCTCTGAAGCCTCGGCTAGGCTTTGTCCAACCCTGCAGGGAAAGCTACAAGCTTCTGCAGATCACCCACATCACCCAGGTCACAGATGAGAAGCAAATATAGGCTTTAGTTTGTTCTTTCACATTTAAGTTCAACCTCTGAGGTTCCAATCTGTATTTTTTTCAGCCCTACTGCATGTCCCAACTGCTGACCTGATGGTGACTTCAGGCTCTAAATCCCATGCAGCATCAGCAGCTCTGCACAGATGAGCTAACCAGCCCATACCACGTAAGGCCTAACCCCTGTGATAAATTGCTTAGTGCATCTTACACAGACTAATGGTTCCCTGGCCTGACCCTAATAGAGATTATCATTGATAATTTTTTTTTTTTATCCTGCCCAATATTACAGAGCTAGAGATATCACATTAGTTTACTTTTCTAAGTCTAATTCTGACTGGAAAGCTCCATTTTGGAGAAAAATGCAGTTTCAACCATGTTTGAGCATGAATTCTACTCTATGACTCAAAGTGGAGAAAAAGTACAAGTGTTGCACACATCAGAATCTGTGTACAAGATGCCCATCGGGCAGCCCCATGTGGCTTATTCTGTTAAATGTAGGCTCTCATGGGTTTCCTCAGGCTTGGCCCCCCAGGGCTGTGGCTGCTACGACCAAGGGCTCTTCAGAGTTCAAGGTCTACTCTCTCAAACCACAAGATCATGGGCTTCCCACCCTCACAGAAGCCACAAAGCAGGGCTTTGCTCTCCTTCACTGCTATCAGTCCTCTCAAAACCAATTCTCTCTTCCAAGCAAAACCCCAATCTGGGCTACTTATGCCCACATCCTTGGTATGGATATTACCTAGACTCTTTATCCCTTCTGACAAAAATATACCATCTTATACCCAGCCAAAAGCCTATTGATACCTCCTTTAGAACAAAGAATTTTCTGGCCTTAAAGCCATGGTTGGTAACTTGAAAACAAGTAACATTATTTAGGATGATTCAATGGCACAGCACAAGTCTACAGCTCATTGTATTATTCTGGACAAATAGGTAAGTAATTGGCAGATAGTTATGTCATTTCCTACCCTTAGGGATCTTATAGTTTCCTGCCCACTTCCTTCTATTTATTTCATTGGAAATATATAAAACTCCATTCTTAGTCCTATCTTTAAATTGGCATTACTTGCTTCCAACTCTGCTTGAGTGGTATTGGAAGAAATATTTACCTGTTTCCCTAGAAAAATGGCAGAAGTCATATGAACACACAAACATCCACCAATATAAGGTACTTAGAGCACAAATTATCTGCCTTGGGACAAGGGAGAAGAATACAGTAAAAAATATATATAACAAAATCAATTTCTTCCCCAAATCAGAACATTTTATCTTAACAAAACAAAACAATAAGCTATTGTAGGAAATTTCAGAGGGGCAACCTCAGTGCAACAGATAGGTACTGCTTAAATTGAAGTTTCACTATTTAAGAAGCTACAAGAAATATATACAACATTCCTTTGGTATATTCAAACAGATCTATATATTCTAAATGCTTCAGAAGTTTTACTCTTGACTTCCTTCAATTAATATATGTCATTAGATAGCAGCTATATATAAAAACACATACTTAAATTGCTGCAATTAAGGGTATAAAAAGCAAGTCATTTGAACATTTCAAGGAAGGTACGATATTCTATACAGCCACACGTGCTAGTGACAAAATAGTCAGATGAATGAAGTACTTGTAAAGCATACTTATAAATGTTGATGAAGCTACTTCTAAATATAAACCTCAGTCTCCGTGAATCTGTCTATAACGTTCAACTCTCCTTAGGTGCACAGCTCTTACAACTACTGGATTCAGAAACCCAATATTTAAAATGTATTTTTAAAATTACACACCCACCCTTCTTATTTAATAAATATTCAGCTATTCACATTACTCTGAACTTTTCATTATCTCTTCACTACTCTATCATTATTAACAAGACAAATCAAAACAAACAGCTAACAATAAAAAATGCCGCCAGCTGCTTCTTGAATTTCCTTGACTCTATAAACATCTCTCTTACACCAGACAAAATGTCCTCCTCCCTTCCGCCTACCAAGCATGCATTCCGCCTGGCACTGTACCTGTGATGCCAGTCTGAAACAAGATTAGCACAAGAATATTTATGGGAGCAATCTTTCTTTTTCTTCAATAATTGGGTTTCATAGTAATAACAAAGCTCAGTAAATTACATATGCCCAATGAAATATATTATCCGTGTGTGTGGAGAGTGTAGGAAAATCCCAAAATAAGTTAAAACAGAAAAGAAGTAAAGTGAGTTATTTTGTCCTGCCGTTATCACAGGCATAACATACATTCTTTGGAGGTTGATTACCCAGAGGCAGACATAGATTACTGCCTTTGAGAAGAAATGAAGCAAAACTATGTGAGAAAGAGACTTAAGCTGGTTCTCTCTAACCCCTATCTGCTCTTTTACACCAGGTGTGGGATGGAAGAATATAAGAAGGAATCCCTTCTGACAAAACTCATTTTCAGACTATTCAGATACAATATAAAAAAGCAATAGCAGCAGAGCTTCAAAGTAAGAAACAATTTTGCTACTGCCTCTCATAATCAATGTACATAATTGACTTAAAAGAACCAACTAATTTTTATCAGAAGAACTAAAGAAACAAATTAATTTCAGTTGATTATTGGCTTTTTCTATGTACTGTGCCTTTTTTTAAAAGTACAAATATTTTTTTAACGTTTTAATGTTATTTATTTATTTACTGAATCCAAAGCAGGCTCCAGGCTGTCAGCATAGAGCCCGATGTGGGGCTCAAACCCACGCACTGTGAGATCATGATGTGAGCCGAAGTCACATGCTTAACCATTGATCCACCCAGGCGCCCCACAAGTAAAAATAAAGAAAAAAAAAACCTCTTTAAAAGGTAACAGAACTCAGAATATCTACCTCTTTAGATTTCATAAATAATTCCAGCACTCAAGGTAACTTAAAAGCAGAAATCATATATGTATTTTCATCTGGTAGTTATTCCATACTCTTAAGTGACCCAATATCCAAAATAAAAACTAAAACTTAAATATCACAGTGTTCGTATTTATTACATTCAAGGATACCTCTGAACACAGGAGTTGGTGATCTCTTATGATCATGCCTTTAGTCATTACTAGGTGTACTTTGGGAATGATGCAATAGCCCTTTTCATCATTCACAAAACTGGCCAATTTAGTTAAACAATTAGTTTCATTCAAAAGCAGGAAAAATAATAAACCACTTTTGAAAGGGGAAAAAGTACATTCACTTACTTTTTATTCTGATTATTCCAGAAAAATTTCAGATAGAAAAGTGTATCAATGACAACGAACAGTGTAAGTTAAAAGTGTGATTAATGTAAAAACATACAAGGTCAGAGTGCAGAGCTAGGGCTATGGCTATAATTTCTTACCATAATAGTCTGTACACCTTCCACAGCCAACTATTTAATTTCTGTTACTTGGTAGCCAACTGAATGTCCATAACATAGAATTAAATGGCAACTGCTCACTAACTGCAACTGAACTCTCCCCAGGAGGGATAGTGGTGGGAGAGTGACATAGGGACAATGTAGTATGTTCCCAAGGTTGGAAGTGGAGCGTTTTAAGCATAATCATGTAATAAGAGAGGTGAGCCAAGGAGACAAAGTAGCCAAAAGGTTTCCTCTTTCAGTCTACAGAGGATAAGAGCAAAATATGATATCTAAATAAATACTGAGTTGTAACAAAAATGAAGGAAAGGGTCTCTAAAGAACAAACTCAAAAGTTAAAGTCACAGGTCCCATTAATATCACTTAAGAGTCCTGAGTCGGATCCACTTATTTGAGGACCCATCATTTTCCAGCATATTTTGTTCCTCTCTAAGAATATATAATGCAAAGATTATAATCAGGAAGTAAGTAGGCCCTCTCTATTCTTACGTATCTCCTGCAGTGCATTCCAGAACTGTTTGGTTGATACTTCATAGTTTACAAAGGAAACAAAAATAACTCTGCAAAGAGGAGTTGATGGCTACTATCAGCCAACGTAATTACCATGATTAGAAAAGGAAACTGGTTGCAGCCAAAATGAGAGCAGTACCAACATATGAGGCGAACTTGCCTGCCCTCAAAAGGTCAACAATTTTGCTTTTAAGAGATAAAGAGGATAATTTAAAATGATTGGTTTAAGGACTCCTGGGAAAGATGGCGTTAGCACACACATCAGTGTAAATAACAGAAAAGTACCCAAAGACTGGCCGAACAGACTCTCCACATCTAAATAAATGTAGAGAAGGGGCCACATTGAAGAGAGTAGATAGTGTGGAGACATGGTTGGAGTCAAAGGACCCAAAGGTCCCAAAGGACTGTCCCAAAGGACTGTCCCCTGGAGGGAGGGATGCTGCAGGCATGGAGAAGGAAGAAGACCAGAACCCTCCCCCTGCATCAGGGACCCCAGGCATGGAAGACCCACATTAGGAAGAAGAATCCCCACAACATTTTCCCTTGGAACCAGAGAGGCCTAAAAATCAGTGGGACTTAATACATGGAACTTTCAACATCAGCAGACTGGGCTCTGGAAGAGCTGAGAGGGTGGAGACCCCATGCTTAAAAAGACAGCACTAAGAAACAAACCCAAGGATATACAACACAGATGCATCTTTTTGAAAAACACCTGGGATACGCAGGAAGCACATTTATTTACTGATCCCAGAGCATGTGCTGGAGGGTCAGGGATCTTTGGGAGACTTCTCCAAATACAAAAGAACAGGCAGGAACCATTTCACTCCCCTTACCTGCCCAGTTCCAACAATCTGCATCTAACTTGATAATACCATGTGCCCCACCATTGAGCTCATCTGTGCATCCACACCTTGTGACATACCAGCCTTGGCAGTTTTCAAAGGTAGCTATAGGTTCCCACTTATAGTAGCCCCCCGCCCCCATGGACTTTGCTGGCAAAACATGCCCCACCCCTACATTCTCCTGCAGACCTGCCTCCTCCCATATACCCTTAGCCAGAGTTCATCCAAAGCAGTGCCATAGGCCTAGCAATGTGTAAGCCGTCCTGACAAGGGCCAGCACCACTCCAAAGAGACTCCTGCACCAAGGAGAAAGGAAGATAACCTCACCCACCAGTCCAAAGGTAGCCCCAACAGTGGGCTGGGGGCTGACAGCTGGTCTGACTGCTGGCCCCACCCACCAATGAAAGCTTCCCAGGAGGTCTACACAGGGAGAACATACTGCAGTTTTGCGAAATGTCTGGTCTGACTCAACTCAAGACACCACCACAGGGACCAAACACTGGCCACAATAGGCAAAGAGAGCCACTGCAGATGACTGGACTGAAGGTAAACATGGCTCAGCCAAAACAGTAGGACCACACAACACACAGACCAAACACCCTGAAGTGCCAGGTTCTGGGGGACAGGGGTCATTGTACTGTAGGGCACTATAGGGTCTCTTTTTCATAAGGCCACTACTTTCAAGAGCAGGAGACAAAGCAGATTTTCCTAACACATATAAACACACACACAGAGTAAGACAAAATTAGGAGACAGAGGAGTATGTCCCAAATGAAAGAACAGGGCAAAAATCACAGAAAATAAGCTAAACTAAACAGATAAGTAGTATGTCTGATAGAGAATTTAAAGTAATGGTCATAAGAATACTCACTGGCCTTGAGAAAAGAGTGGAGGACCACAGTAAGACACTGAACAAGATACAAAACAAAAACTAATCAGAGATGAACTCAATAAATGAAATTAAAAATACACTAGATACAATAAATAGTAGACTAGAGGAAGCAGATCAGCACCTGAGAGGACAAATGGAAAAAATCATTTTGAACAAAAGGAAAAGAATAAATAAATGAAAATAGACTAAGGGAACTCAGTGACTCCATCAAGTATAATAATATTTGCAGTATAGGAATCCCAGTAGGAGAGGAGAGAAAAAAGGGGACAAAAATAGTTTATTCGAAGAAATAATAGCTGAAAACTTCCCAAAGGTGGGGAAGGAAACAAATATCCAGAGCCAGAAGGCATAAAGAACCCCCAACAAAATCAACCAAAGGAGGTCCACATCAAGACATAGAGTAATTAAAATGGCAAAAGTAACAATGAGAGACTTTTAAAAGTAGCAAGATAAAGTAAAGCAGTTATATACAGGGAAAACCCCATAAGGCTGTCAGCTGATATTTCAGCAGAAACTTTTCAGTCCAGAAAAGTATGATATAGTCAAAGTGCTGAAAGAAAAAACAAACCAAAAAAACCCCAAAAACCTGCAACCAAGAATAATTCATCTAGAAAGGTTATCATTCAGAATAAAAGGAGAGGTTAAAAATTTCCCAGACAAAAAAGTTATAGGAATTCATGACCACTAAACCAACCCTACAAAAAACATTAAAGGGGACTCTCTGAGTGGAAAGGAAAGAATATAAACAGGAGTAATAAAAGGAGAAAGCAAAAAAAAAAAAAAAAAAAGAAAGAAAAAAAAGAAAACAGTAAAATTAAGTATACTTATAAACATCGATCCAGGGATTCCCAAAATAAAATAATGTAAAGTATGATACCATATACTTTTAACATTTGTGGAGGAAGGTAACGAATGGGTTCAAACTTAAGCAACCATCCACTTAATATACATCTCTACGTGCAGAAGAAGTTACATACAAACCTAATGGTAAATACAAATCAAAAATCTGTAATAGATATGCAAGAAAGAAAGGAAAACGAATCCAAGTATATTACTGAAGAATCCCAGAAAAGTATGAAAGAAAATAACATGACAAGAGAAAGAGAACTAAAACAAACAAGTAACAAAATGGCATTAAGTACATACCTACCAATAATTACTTTGAATTTAAATGTGCTAAATGCTCCAATCAAAAGATATGAAGTGACAGAATGGATTAAAGCACAACACCTATCTATATGCTGCCTACAAGAGACTCATTTAAAACCTAAAGACATACACAGACTAAAAGTGAAGGGACAGAAAAACATTTATCATGCAAATGAGAGTGAAAAGCCAGCATAGCAATACTTACATCAAACAACATACACTTAAAGACTGTAGTAAGAGACAAAGAAGGACACTGCATAGTCATAAAGGGAACACTCCAACAAGAAGATGTAAGAATTGTAAATATCTATGCATTCAACATTAGAGCACTCAAAAACATAAAGCAGTTAATAACAAACATAAATGAAGTCATAATAATAATACAATCACTAAAAACATTAATATCCTACTTACATCAGTGGATAGATCACCCAAACAGAAAAACAACAAAGAAACAGTGGCTTCAAATGACACATTGGACCAGATGGATATAACAGATACATTCAGAATACTCCATCCTAACAAAGCAGAATACACATTTTTTTCAAGTGCACATGGAACATTCTCCAGAATAGATCACATGTCAAGCCCCAAAACAAGTTTCAACACATTCAAAAAGACTAAAGTCATTGCATGAATCTTTTTTCTTTCTGACCACAATACTATGGGACTAGAAATCAGCCACACAAAAAAAATCTGGAAAAAGCACAAGAAGATGGAGGTTAAAGAGCATTGTACTAAACAACAAATGGATCAACTTAGAAATCAAAGAGGAAATTAAAAATACATGGAGACAAATGAAAATGAAAACACAGCAGTCCAAAATCTTTGGGATGCAGAAAAAGTGGTTCTCAGAGGGAAGTTTATAGCAATATAGGGTTAGTTCATGGGGGAAGCAAGAAAACTCTCAAATAAACCACCTAAACTTACACCTAAAGGAGCTAGAAAAAGAACAAACAAAACCCAAAATCAATAGAAGGAAGGAAATAATAGATTCAAGCAGAAATAAATGAAGTAGAAACTAAAACGACAACAACAACAACAACAACAACAACAAAAATAACAACAACAGGTCAATGAAACCAGAAGCTGGTTCTTTGAAAAGATCAACAAAATAACAACATTGATAAACCTTTAGAAAGACTAATAAAAAAAAAAGAGGCAGGAGGATGCAAATAAAATCAGAAAGAGGAAAAATAACGGACTCCACAGAAATACACAGGATAGTATGATAATATTATGAAAAATTATATGCCAATAAATTGGACAACCTAGAAGAAATTGATAAATTCCTAGAAACATTTAATGTCCCAAAATTCAATCAGAAAAAGAAAAAAGAAAATGTGAGACCAATTACCAGTAATAAAATTGAATCAGTAATCAAAAAAACTCAGAACAAACAAAAGTCCAAATCCAGACAGCTTCACCAAACATTTAAAGAGCTAATGCCGATTTTTTCCCAACCAGTCCAAAAAATAGAAGAGAAGGAAAACTTCCAAACTCATTCTATGAGGCCAACATTAATCTGATACTGAACCCAAATGAAGACACTACCAAAAAAAGGGAATTATAGGTCAATATTTCTCATGAACATAGATGCAAAAACCCTCAACAGAATATTACCAAACCACTTCCAACAGTACATTAAAAAAAATCATTCACCACAATCAAGTGGAATTTATTCCTGGGATGCAAGAGTGGTTCAAGATTTGTGAATCAATCGATGTGATACATCACATCAATGTGAGAAAGAATAACAACCATATAATCATTTCAATAGATGTAGAACATCCATTTGTGATAAAAGCCCTCAACAAAGTAGGTGTAGAGGGAACATACCTCAACATAATAAAAGGCCATATGTATGAAAAACCCATAGCTAACATCACACTGAATGGTGAAAAACTGAGAGCATTTCCCCTAAGATCAGAACAAGGCAAGGATGTTCACTCTCACCGTTTTATTCAGCAGAGTACTGAAGTCCTAGCCTATAGCAATTAGACAACAAAAAGAAATAAAAACATCTGAATTGGTTAAGTAAGAAGTAAAACTTACATGATTTGTAGATGACACTATATCTAGAAAACCTATAAACACCACCAAGTAACTCCTAGCACTAAGAAATAAATTCAGTAAGGATGCAGGATACAGAAATTTATTGCATTTCTATACAATAATAATAATGTAACAGACAAAATTAAGAAACAAATCTCAGTTATAATTGCACTGAAAATAATAAATTACCTAGGAATAAATTTAACCAGGAGGTGAAAAACCTGTACTCAGAAAATCATAAAACATTGATGAAACATCCATTTAAAGACAACACAAATTGGGGCATTTGGGTGGCTCAGTCGGTAACCGTCCGACTTAGGCTCAAGGGCATGATCTCACAGTTCCTGAGTTCGAGTCCCGTGTCGGGCTCTGTGCTGAAAGCTCGGAGCCTGGAGCCTGTTTCGGATTCTGTGTCTCCCGCTCTCTCTGCTCCTCCCCTGCTCACACTCTGTCTCTCTCTCAAAAATGAATAAATACTTAAAATTTTTTTTTAAAAATTAAAAAAAATAAAGACAACACAAATGGGAAGATATTCCATGCTCATGGATGAGAAGAAAAAATATTGTTAAAATGTCTTACTACCCAAAGCAATCTACATACTTAATTCAATCCCTATCAATATACTAACAGCATTTTTCACCAATTTTTAAATTTGTATGAAACCACAAATGAATACACAAAGCAACCTTGAACTAGTAGGACAAAACTGGAGGTATCACATTCCCAGATTTCAAGATAAACTACAAAACTGTAGTAATCAGAACAATATGCTACAGACACAAAAATAGACACATAGATCAGCAGAAAAGAATATATAGCTCAAAAAAACCTATGCTTTAATAGTCAATTAATCTTTGACCAAATAGGCAAGAATATGCAATAGGAAAAAACCAGTCTCTTCAACAAATAGTGTTGGGAAAACTGCCCAGTTACATGCAAAAGAATGAAACTGGACCACTTTCTTATACCATAAACAAAAATAAATTCAAATTTGATTAAGGAGCTAAATGTGAGACCTGAAAACATAAAAACCCTAAAAGAGAGCAGTGGCAGTAATTTCTCTGACATGACCTGTGGCCACATTTTTCTACATATGTTTCCTAAAGCAAGGGAAACAAAACCAAAAGTAAACTATTGGGACTACCTCAAAATAAAAGTTTCTGAACAGGAAAACACACACACACACACACACACACACACACACACACACACACACACACACTACTAAAAGACTGAATAGGAGAAAATATTTGCAAATGACACCTCTGATAAAGGATTAGTATGAAAAATATATAAAGAACATCTACAACTCAACACCCAAAAACCAAAGATACCAATAAAAATAGGCAGAAGACATGAACAGACATTTCTCCAAATAAGACACAAAAATGGCCAACAGACACATGAAAAAAATTCTTAGTATCACTCATCATCATGGAAATGCAGCTTAAAACTCCAAAGAGATACCCTTTTACACCTGTCAGAAAGGCTAAAATCAGAAACACAAGAAACAAGTGTTTGCAAGGATGCGGATAAAAAGGGTCTCTTTTGCATTGCTGGTAGGAATGCACACTAACAGAGTCACTGTGGAAAAGACTATCGAGGTTCTTCAAAAAGTTAAAAATAGAATTACCATATGATGCAGTAATTCCACTACTAGATATTTACCCAAAGAATCTGAAAACACTAATTTGAAAAGATTATGCACTCCTATGTTTATTCCAGCATTATTTATAATAGAAAAGTTATGAAAGTGACTCATGCCCACCAATAGATGAATACAGAAGATGTGGTGCATACACACACACACACACGGGAATATTACTCCACCTTAAAAGAATGAAATCTTGTCATTTTCAATAACATGGATGGAGCTGTTAGGTATAATGCTAAGTGAAATAAATCAGAGAAAGAAAAATACCATTTGATTTCACTCATATGTGGAATTTAAGAAACAAATGAACAAAGAGAAAAAAGAGATAAACCAAAAATGTAATACTTAACTATAGAGAACTGGAAGGAAGGTAGGTAGGGGGTATGGGTGAAATAAAGAAAATTTCAAAACTCACCATGATGAGCACTGAGTAGTATAAAATTGTTGAGTCACTACATTGTATGTCTGAAACTAATATGGCATGTTAACTACACTGGAGTTAAAATTTTTAAAAAATGTTGAAATATTGAAATACAGCTACAATATCTCTTTTGTTACCTCACCTACCACACTTCTTGGAAAATGCAATTTTATACAAAATTTCATCCACAGGGTGAGGCTTGATGATTTACCTGGAAAAATCACTCCTATAATTTCTATGAGACATTCTTTCAAGCTCATAGAATGCATGGTTTATAAAATTAATTGCCTTTGTGTTTTAGAGCCAAGTATGCAAGAACCACGCTAAATCATAAATCAGGTAGGAGTTAATAACCGTTGTTAATAACAAAGATGCTAACCCTCTCTTTACAAGTATTTGTGGTGCTTTGAGAGGAGTATGGTGTGCTCCCTCTCTCATTTTCCCACCTTACCCTTCTCCTTACGTTTACATATTCCCACCATTTCCTTCAGGGCCATCCATGAAAAGTCAGCTTGTATTCTTCTGTTGCCATTATTCTCTATAATACTAGATGGTTGTTGAACTGCAAATATATGATGGTGGTTCTTTCATATGGAACATCAGATGAGGACTTAGGCATTCAGCTGGCACCCCTTCAAGGGTCTTCCTGAGTATAACTTTGTACCCCATATCTCTAATTGGTGTCACTAATGCTAGCATTCTGATCAGATTAGAGATACCTTGGAGTTGGCATCCAACCCCTACCTACATTTAGTTTTCTGGCGTCCAGTCTGTAAATGGCTGTTTTCATGCCTAGAAGTAACTGAAGGGAACATTGCCTGTCCTATCCACCAGCTAATCTCTCAGTGTCCAAAGGCTCATTCTCTTGTACTCACAGCTTCTGTGTAGGTCTAGAGGTATTGAAAGCAAACGATGATGCTACTTTGCTTCAGAAGAAACGAGAATTACTATCCCTGCACTTCCCATCAGGAATGGTGATATGGCAGAAATGGATGAGATAATACTATTTTACTAATACTTTTCTTGAGCTCTGCCTGCCTAGGTACTCCTCCTTTTATTCTTCTATGTGGCAAAGTCTACTTAACAATTTGGGCTTCACTGGAACCAGTCGCCTATTGCAATTTCTCCAGAAAATTCTAGATGGCTAAAAATCAGAAGGCTACAGCAAACATGATTACATTAAATGTTGAAGAGTTTTTAAAGTTTTATTTTCCTTAAAATCACCTCCTGAAACAAGCAGGAAATGCTGCTTCTTTGTGAGGATGAACAGAAGCGATCAATATCAGTAGGTATTTTCTTTCCAATCTGTCCCTAATGGAGATGAGCCATGGCCCTGAAAGAATGGGTCCTTCAAGGCAGTACTAACTTGGTCCCTGGGCTGGCAACTGAGTATTTTCCACAGAAGCACAATGTCCAGAAAAGTCCTCAGTTCACAACCACCTCATCAGAGTACATGTTTCTATCTTCCAGTAGGAAGGAAATGGCCTTTCACCTCTAAAGATGTCACCACAGAGGGCCCTGCAAAGTGCCATCCTGGGAATGCAGAGAACCTGCCAATGGGGGAGGCTACTTTGGCCATCAAAATGAGAAGCGAGAGTTTCTGGAAATAGAACCATGGTGATGGCAACACAAAGATGAAGGCAGAGTTACAAGATAGAATTTACAGGGTTTAGTGACGAATTTTGGATGTGGGTTGAGAGTTATTGAGATTCCTGGATTTGTTTATGTGTGGCTATTAGAGGCACAGGCCAAGAAGAAAGCAGGAAGTATGAGCCTGAGGGGAGTGTTGAGTTTATTTGTGGGTATGCTGAGAGTGAAGCCCCTGTAAGACAAAAAAGACAATGCCTGTTGGACAGTTTTAAATATGGTCCTGAAGCCCCCAATAGGTTAAACATAGAGCTCCCGATGCACAGTAACCAGTTTAGCTAGAATTGTCTCTGTGGACGATATGGCCCCTGGAGAAGGGTACAGTGGGAGAAGCCGTCCAGGGGAAAAGCAACATTTCAGGCCAGAGGAGAGAGGAAACATTAAATTGGTTTTGCTTAATATTAATCAATCATTAATATTTCCTATAAATATTTAATAGATTTCTAACCATATCACTTGAATTATTTAAAAAAAAAAAGAAGTAAAATAAATGTGAGAAGTTACACTTTTCAAAAATGGCAACACAAGGCAGTAAAATGCCAGGCTACAATATGATGAAACAGACCGCAATCATCAAGCACACAGAGAAAGAAAAAAATAAGCAGAATGAGGGCTAATCGTTAATGGCTAACTTGCAAAACTAAGGCTGCATATCACCCCCACATAGAATTTATGAATAATATGCAAATTAAAGAAGAAGCCAATGAAAATGAGTGTTATGATATTTCTAGGACAATTCAGAGAAATGTTTCAAATTACTTTATGTTAGTTGCTGTCTCACTGGTTTTTAATGCGCACCATAAAGAAAAGAGTGGCAACATTATATTCAGTGTCTTTGTTTATGTCTCTTGATGATACTGGTAGGGAATCTTTGATTAAAAACAGCAACCAAGGCACCATTAATGGCAGATGTTCTAGATCACCATGGGCTTAACTTGGACCACATTTTTTTTTTTTACTAGTAAAATTGTATATATGAACTTTCAAAGGTGAACATAGAACTAATACCCCCAACACCTTACCATACCATGAAGATTCAAATAATGGAATATTAACTATACTTACAACCAGAAACGTAACATATTTTAGAAAAACATGCTTTCTTTTTAACCATTACGATCTCAGAGAATGTGAGTATTTTGGTCTGCAATAGCAGTTCAGGAAATAGGTTGATAGAGTTCAAGATGACAATTCTTATTTTTTAAATTCCAATATAGTTAGCATACAGAGTCCTACTGGTTTCAGGTGTACAATACAGTGAGTGATTCGACAATCGTGTGCACTATTCAGTGCTCATCATAAGTGTATCCTTCCATTCCGCTCCGAATCTACCTCCCCTTCTTCAGGTTCACGTTTACTTTCATGCTGAGTAAATAACTAAAATAGTAGCTAAACATCTAGTGCCTGATAATTTGCTTCAAATACATTTTATCAACTATTGTCATCTAACACTAGCCCAGAAACATTTAAGTTTCCAAGCCTGGGGAGGCTTTGCATTATTTTAGTTTATTTACTTTCATCAGCTTTCTATCAGGAACTTGGAAAAGGTTAAATCAAATGTCATTAGCTTTTTACTACCATAACCATGAATTCCTCATGATGCACTTTTTTTTAAAAAAGATGATATTTGGGGCGCCTGGGTGGCTCAGTCGGTTAAGCGGCCGACTTCGGCTCAGGTCATGATCTCACGGTCCGTGAGTTCGAGCCCCGCGTCGGGCTCTGTGCTGACAGCTCAGAGCCTGTAGCCTGTTTCAGATTCTGTGTCTCCCTCTCTTTGACCCTCCCCCGTTCGTGCTCTGTCTCTGTCTCAAAAATAAATAAACGTTAAAAAAAAAATTTAAAAAAAGATGATATTTTAGGAACTTCCTTCAAAAAAAAAAAACATGCTTTTAGAACCTGATGCTTTTACAAAAGAAGACGAATAAAAGGTTTTTCTTGTATATTCTTAAAACCAAGATGCACTGGACAATGTCGCTTATTGTTCTTCCAGAAAGAAAGTCTGTATATAACTAAGATATCACTGTTTTTACGTGCCCAAAATTCCTTCTCAAAGGAAGATCCTGTGAAATGAACTAAAAGAGAAAAACAGACTTTATTTCCATTAATGGTATCAATGTTTCTTGAAAAAACAATGTTGAGCAAAGTTTGTGTTTATTATTTTAATCCTGAAACCACAGAATAAGAATGTATGTTCCATATTCCTGATGTTTCCTCTCATGTGGCAGAATCTTTCACTAGAGTAACACTTCTGGCTTTGGCCTCCCTCCTTCATAGGATATAAGAGATGCCTTTTTTTTTTAGTTTTTTTTTAATGTTTATTTTTGAGCGAGCGCGCGTGCGCGTGCACAAGTGGGGAAGCGGGGACAGAGGGAGGGAGACACAGAATCCGAAGTAGGCTCTAGCCTCCTAGCTGTCAGCAGAGAGCCCGATGTGGGACTTGAAATCACTAGTCATGAGATCATGATCTGAGCCAAAGTCAGACACTTAAATGACTGAGCCACCCAGGCGCCCCAAGAAACGCCCTTTTTGGTCAGTGAGTTTGATGAGTTCAAGGAAAGTAACTAAATGTGCTCACTTCAGTCCTTGTTGGTTATTTTTTCTTTTTCTTTTTGAGATGCTAGCTGCCCATTGGTGGCTCTCACCCTGCTCACAAGGGTAAGATACGTTGGGTTCAGCAATGTCTGTGAGTGCATGGCTACATTTACTGTTGTTACACGTCAAAGATAAGTTTTCCAAAAATTTGATTAAAGGAGTTGACATTTTGACAGTTCTTGATTGAACATGTGAATATTTATGAACAGAGCAGTAAGTTATATTTTTAATAATAAATATTTTAATTAACTGTTTTTAGAATGTCATGTCAATGACCATCTTAACTGTGTTATATAAAAGAAAACTATTAAAAATAAATATTGTTAATGTGGCCATTTCCCCTTTAATGTCTAGGAAAACCTTGACTTGATTACTTGTAGAGGAGCATGGGTTGCTGTAATTAAAATAATAAAGTGTGGTATTACTTTAAAATACAAGCATACAGAAATAAAAACATACAAAAGTTTTTTTTTTTTCCTTTCTTCCTGTATTTGGAGTTTAGAAATGGAGCATGCATCTTTAGAATCTTTTTTTTAATAGCAAGCTATCAGGCAAATTCTAAAGATTAAACTGGTTAAACAAATGATTATCATTTTAAATGAAAAACTATATAGCAATAGGGATACTCTGCATTTTAAAAATTACCTTTTACATCTTTAATTGTTTTAAACTGTTATTAAAAGTAGATATTACAAGATGAGAATTAAAATGAATATTTTATAAACTAGTGTGAGTAATAGGTTAATTAGATTTTAAGTCTATTACCTGAAGCTGGCAAAAATCTGAATTTGAGCCACTAACTATATCTAGATAGCTAGATTTAGATAAGGCATAATTTTTAAAAATTATATACAGCCTGTATTTATTACTATGTTCATGCATTTCACACAAAGGAATTGAAAGCCCTTTACAGAATGAGAATTAATGATCAGCACAGGAGTACATTGGCTATTTCAGAACAAATTAGGGCATATAAGTGAAAGAATGTTTTGGCTTATTTGCATTTCCATAAGAAATTTCTAGAAAAATCAATTGATCTGTCCAGCTTTAATGATGAATTCTACTCTGCAACAAGTCTGCCTTGTAAATGCAGACGTATCTACACCATCATCTGGCACTGTTAACAAGAATGACTTAAACATTGCCATGTGTCACCAATCATGCTACCAGCTATACTTGGAAACTGTCACCACCTTCACTGGTGGAATCAACTCAGCAGCCAGCTCTTACATCTCTTTTCTTCGTCTCCTCCAGCATCATCTGAGCTGGACTAAATGCAGACGATTTGGCAAATTCTTTTATGAAGCAATTACCTGAGTCAGACTATACTCCCTCCTGTCCAGGATGCAGGATTGTGCTACCAGGTTGTGGGTAAGCAATCCTACCAAGTTTCTACCGCGTTGAATCTATTACCTGAACAGTTCTACTCACCAGTCGTTGCTGATGCTATTGGATCTTCTGTTTTTTGAATGACTCAGATTTTTTTGTTCATCACTGAAGTTTATACATGGCAGCTCTAAAAAGAGGCTACAGTCTATAGGCTTCTGTCCTCCAAATGTTTCGAGAGCTAAATGAGGTATCCTAACAGGAAGGACTCCTTACAGGGACATCCACATGTTTGGAATCAAAGGCCCATCTTTTGAGACAGCTCATTTATGTTCATCATACAGTCTATCTAAGCTGCTTGGTTTTAGCGTGACCATCCTATTTTCTGAAGAGGGGAGTCGCACATGAGCCATTCTCCTGGTATCCACACTCCACCCCATCCCTTAAACTCTCATCCATTCCAAAGGGGGACTAATGAAAACGGTGACCCCCTGAGGATTAACAGGTACACCCCTCCTCAACAGTCCTTCCATTCAGCTGTGGTGACCATCAGGTTATCATATGCTTGGCCATTCAACAGAAGAATGAAAGAGCAGTATGTTGTTATCAGCAAAATGGCACATAATTTTATGTTTCCCCCCATTCCACAGTCACAAAGTGTCTACTGCCACTATTTGGTCCCTTTACAGCAGTATCACAAGTAAGCACTATGTGTTTTGGGTTTTTTTTTTTGAAAGTTATACAATTTATTTGTATTTGTTGAAAGAGAACCACTAGATCCCATAGGTAACTGATTGAATCTATTTCTCTTCTCAACTGGAAAAGAACTCACTTCCAACACTCTACTGTACATCCTTATCTGGAACATAGCAGAGTTGAAATTCTCAATGATTTTCCAATATAATTATTATAGAAGCATACTGGCTAGAGGGGATAGGGGATAGGAACCTTCTCTAATATTACTAGGTCAGATTAATATGTGGTTATATTTTTATAACTTTTCACTTTCACAAAAAGTTACTTGAAGTTCTCCAGATTTTGAATTTCATAAAAATTTCTTACGTACAAATTATTTTCATACACTTTATTTCAAAATCTCCCTCTAAAAATGGATGAGATGGATGAATGATATTTACACAAATTGCTTCTGAAATAATGAACAGGATTTAAAAGACCATTCTAATTTTCCATAAAAAAAAAAAACCCTTTCTTCAAGCAGCTTTGTAAAACCTTTTTTTTTCCTGGTTAAGAAGAAATGCTATATATAATGGCAGTATAATAAAGCTGAATTATAGCTTTAGAAAACAGCATTGTTAGTATGCAATATAGGTGTTAGCAGCTTAGTAGGACTAAAATGTTCTGATGTAAAAAAATAAACAAAAACAAAAACAAAAAAACATACTGTATTACAAATGAGAAAGTATTTCCAAGTTAGAAAACCACTGGATTTTGTATTTCTTACTAAAAGTGGAAACTTAATGTGTCAAAACTTAGAATTTTATAGTTTTTGTCATATTCTAAAATAAAAAAAAACATTACAACATAATGCAAAGCATACCAAAATAACACTAATATGTTGAAATCTTAAAGAGTTTTTGTTATTATTTCATTATGTCATTAAGATGAACAAAGGAACTGATCAAGGCAAACCAGTGATCAAAGATTTAAAAAAAAAAAATCAAGGGACAGTTTTAGATACAGCATTGAGGTTAGAACCAAAGAGGAGGTTAAAAAGACAGCATCTATTAGATATAATTTCATGGCTTTGAACTCTTTCCCTGTACAATATAAAGACTGTTTTTGTTTGTTAAACTAAATTATTTGAAACAAAGGGTGACTACAGACTGGTGTTCTAGACTCCAAGCCAATGAGATCATCAGTTTGGGCTCTAAGGACATTTAGACTACAAGGATATATTGGAGGAACAGTAAGAGATAAGTGGCTTCAGAGATCTAAAGGGAAGTTACCCTATTTTCCAGATTTGATTCCGTAGTCTAACAATGGAATGTATGTGACATGTTAAAAAATAAGAGAAGGGAAGAAAAGAGATGGAATAGAAAGAAAAGAGAGTCCCTCAGTAACTCAGAATGTATCCTTATTTGAAAATCAAGTCTCTACAGCTGTAAGAAAGTTAAAATGAGGTTGTTATGGTAGACCCTAACTCAAAATGACTGGTGTCCTTGGGGGAGATTTAGACACAGAACACACAGAGAAAAAACATGTGAACCTGAGGGCAGAGATTGAGGTGGTATTTCCATGAGCCAATGAAGGTCAACAATCATCAGCAAACCATCACAAGCCAGTAGAAAGGTATGGAAGAGATTCTCCCTCACAGTCCTTGGAAGTAACCAACCCTGGCGAAACCTTGATCTTGGCTTTCTACCCTCAGTGAGATTATAAATTTCTGTTACCTAAGCCACTTAGTTTGTGAAACCTTGTTACAACAGTCCTAGAAAACTAATACACTTACTGAACATTTGCAAAATTGGAGACCAATTGCTCTTGGCATCTCTATTGGATTTACATTATTGTCTCCATTGCCTAGAAAGAATAAAGCTGATCTGTGGTTTTAAGAAAATGTTTATGGTCAAATAATTCAGAAGTCATAGAGCAGCGGTGTGATCCAAGATGTATATAATTCAGGTGATCATGCGTTTACTAACACAGTTCTTCAAACGCCAACATCAAACCATCCCGATGAAGATGGTAACAGAAGTGAGGACTCACACAAGAAAAATATGCGGGAAAAGATGGCGTTTGGGTATCCCTGATGCAACAGTTAAAGAGGCTTAGAGGACTGTTTCCTAAAGATAACTCCATTGGATTACACACAGGAGTCAGAGCTGCAGGAGAGAACAAAGATTACAGGCGATGGAGTAG
The DNA here is from genome assembly GCF_024362965.1 of Panthera pardus. Lineage (NCBI taxonomy): Eukaryota > Metazoa > Chordata > Mammalia > Carnivora > Felidae > Panthera > Panthera pardus. The sequence continues at coordinate 81,675,198 of NW_026526710.1, read as the reverse complement.
CAGGGAATAGGGATAAATATGAATTAGTATCATTGTGGGCATGCTGTAATTCTAACAAATATACTCCATTTAAAAAATGTATTCTGAAAGCCAATAAAGAACTAAAATTATTTAAATGTGTAATTTGCAATTAGAATATCAAAATTATAATTAGCTACAAAAATTCAATACTGACTTGGATGTAAGACCCTAGACACTGAGGGGAAAAGAGTAAGCCAACAAATATGTAAATGTAGAAAATTTATTCCAATGCCTTTGCCTCATTATGGATTAAACAAGTGATCCTTTCTCTACGAAGTTAAAACACTCTATATCGTTATCCTGATCTAATTTTAAAATATGTAGTGTTTTGAATATTCATCATCAGCATGGACAGCTCTAATTTCTAAAATAAGTGAAAATATTTTTGAAAGTATCCAATCCTTAGTAGATACTGTATATTATTTATTTCTCTAGAATCTACCTCTTGGTCTCCTCCTATAATGTTGCTATGTAGGCACCCTCATTCTCCTAACAATGCAGGCAGAGCAGAAAATCCATAATGTTTTTCGTTTCTTCTGTACATTCAGGTATGTAGCAATGCCCCCTTCCTCTTCCTCACCTTGCTACATTATGTACCCCAGCCTTTTTTACCCCTAACAAAGTAACTTCCTTTGTCTTTTATGAGACTTTTCAATTATTTTTTTTAAATGTATTACCTGATCCCAGCTTATCACATTCACCATTCTCTCATTACTGCTTGATTAAACTTCCTAAAATAAAGCCTTCTCTACACTCTATCTACCTAATTTTGTGATACCCATAATTCCTCAGGATAAAATTTAAAAGTCCTATCTTTACATTTTAAGATTTATCCCATGAGCAATTTCAAACAGCTTATCTATGCAGTGTTCCAAAAATAAACATTACATTTCTAACCTCTATGATTCTGTGTCCACCATCACCTAGAACACACTTGGAAATTTCTATCAGTTCATTTCCTATAATTAAAAATATGGGAGAATAAATATTAACCAAAAAATCAGAATGTAAATCTGCAATAGGAATTAGCTCATAATTGTAGCTTTATAAATATTTGTTATACACACACACACACACACACCATCTATAATTGCTATTTGGTTCTAAAAGTCAATTATAGAATGATATTGGTAAACACTTATGATAATGGCATCCTATAATTATAGAATTAAACAGATTATAGATTATGCAGTTTTATTTTGAACTAAGCTATATTAAAAATCAAGTTTATTAAAATATTAAACATCATTTTGCCCAGATGAAAATATAGGTAATACTTTTATTTTAAAGTTATTTATAAGTAAAATCAATTATTGTAATAAACTAGGAAAAATATGTTTTAAAAAGTCCTCTTTTCAATTTTGTTTATGTTTATTTATTTTTTGAGAGAGAGACAGAGAGAGCACAAGTGGGGGAGGGGCAGAGAGAGGGAAATGCAGAATCTGAAGCAGGCTCCAGGCTCTGAGCTGTCAGCATAGAACCTGACTTGGGGCTTGAACTCACGAACCACAGATCATGACCAGAGCCACAGTCGCATGCTTAACCGACTGAGCCACCCTGGCACCCCAAAAAAGTCAAAGCTATCAGAATTCTTTTCTATGCATCAGTCTTCTCCAGAAAAAGTCAGTTTCCCCAGATTCTTTTTACTAAAGGACAGTTTTGAAGGCATTTAGATAACCTATTTCAAATACAATAATGGACATCTAAAAAGAGAGCACGTTTAGAATGCGATCTATTCCAAGAAATGGCAAATACTTTTTGATTTACCTTTCAAACATAATTCAGTGCGTCTCTTTCATTTTTAATATTTGTTGACACTGGCAATTAGAGTATATTTTAGGTTTCACTCTAAAATCAGTTTTAAGGGGTGCCTGGGTGGCTCAGTTAAGCATCTGACTTTGGCTCGGGTCATAACCTCAAAGTTCATGAGTTCAAGTGCCATGGGCTCTCTGCTGTCAGTACAGAGCCCACGTCAGACCTTCTGTCTCCCTCTCCCCTCCCCCATTTGCCCCTCTCCCACTATCAGAAATAAACAAAAAATAAAATGTTTCAAATGTTTGGATAAAATAATGTATTAGAAATAAAAACTTTTAGCACAAGCCCTAGTATTAAAAATTAATGTTAATTGCCTTTCAAATGTAAATATCCATGTAATGGAGCGTGTCGTATTTGTCACAACACTGGATTCGCCAGGTTGTTCTATGATTCTACTAGAAAACATTCTATGAGATACTTCTGAATGTTCTATCCTCTTCAATTTTGAATTCAGAATTCCCTAAACTTCTTAGAATCTCTTTTTTGTGAGTAGCACCTATTATTACCCTATGAAACCAGTGTTGTAACATAGTTCCAAATTGAAAAGAAAAAAAACAACTTTGATGAATCTATATTTAATCTGAATTAGAAGGACATAGTGAAACAGTGAATATGACAGCAGACATCAAAAACCTAAATAATCTTGTATACTGATATGCATATTGTCAATTTAATATCAAAATATTCAAATATATTAAAATACGTTCAAAATTATGCCAGGTACTATGCACGTAGAGGAGTATTTTAGTATAATTTTTCCCTTAAAAACACTACTCTCCATTGTTCCAAAACGACAAAAAAATGTTTACAAACACTGACTGGAATGTAACTTGCATACATCTGAAATTCTATGGAAATATCTGTCTGAATCTATTGAAAAAAATTCAAATTTTCAAAGTTTGGAATTCACACACACAGAAGTCTGATTCAGACTGTGTCTATACTCTTTAACTATTAGAACTATTTCAGTATTGATCTGCCAAGAATTTCCAGTTATATTCAGTAGGCACTTTAACAGTTGGAGGAAGTAGGGGTTTTGATGATATCTTCACATAACTGTGGTATTGAAATTAAGTTATAAGTAAATATAGAAACTATTTATGGTTTTATTACTTGGCAAACAATTACAGAGGCATGGGGTTATTTTAAAATCTTAGCATTTAACAGTAATAATTTAATTTGCACCTTTAACTTAAAATTCACTTTCTGTGCTCTGCCATATTTAAAACAGGAGAAAACATAAACATGAGGGTTTTCTATGAATTATCAAAGGAGAACAAATTTATGGAACATCTTCAAAAAATACAAAGTTCTGAAAATTGGCTCCATTCTTGAAGAGCATTTTGATCATCATTTCGATATTCACAGTGATTACCAGAACATGAAACTATTATATATTTGACTTGCTCAGCTCTGAAAAATGTCATTTCTGGCAAATTATGCTATAGAATATGACAGTCTACAGGACAGACACAAACACAAAACTAGTAATTCAAGTTGCTGAATTTCCAGCAGTGTGGTGGTTTTATAAAGGAAATGTATACATGTCATATAAAACGTATATAAATATTATATACCCATGCTATGGAAGATACAGGATTGCACTTGGAGCATTGATTCAGAGGAAAGTAAGTACCCAATAATTTTCTGAAGGAATCATAAAGGAGCAAAACAAATTTCTTCAGCTCTTAAATAATAGCACATACAATAATCCCGGCACAAGAAATGAAACTGCTTGTATTTTAACAATAGAGCTTTGTGGAGAGTATATACAAAAGGAATGTTGCAATAAAAGGCAGTTTTCATTTTAAAATGAAATACACGTGATCTCAGGGTTCGTGGGTTCCAGCCCCGCATCAGGCTCTGTGCTGACCGCTCAGGGCCTGGAGCCTGCTTTGGATTCTGTGTCTCCCTCTCTCTCTGCCCCTCGTCCACTCACACTCTGTCTCTCTGTGTCTCTCAAAAATAAATAAATAAAAATTTTTAAAAAATGAAATACAAAGGACAATGAAGTCGAATTCACAGGTTAAAAAGATACAAGCCAATAGAGAAATACGTGGAACATGAGTATTAATAAATCTTTAATTACTGGACGATAGGACTTCTCAGAGATTCTGTTACTAGGGAGACTAGGTACCGTGCCCACGTGTCCAGCCGATGCTTCTGGTATAACATTTTGTTTCCTAGCAATAGGCAGAGGACCCTGGGCTTCAACCTAAATGTCCATCTTTGTTCCCCGCCTCTCCGGGAGCCACGAGCAACTTGGCTAAAGTACTTGGGTAACTGACCTGCTTTCTGCACGTTGGCTTAATCACGGAAGATGACGCTTTAAAATGGGACTGTTCATTACCGCAGCAGGTCGGGAGTACAGAAGAGATTAGGTTTGGGAGGAGGCTAAGGCTTCACACTCTGACCGTCCTGGGATTCTTCTCCGCTGGCATCATTTCATCTTGTTTGTACTTCATTCTGTTTGCTAAATTCTGCTTCGGAGTGGGACGGAAAATGTGGCTCTTGCGATTTCACAAGACGCACAATAATCTGAATCTCACGGCTCATGGATTGCTGGTGTAGGGAGACTTAGCCTCTCTTGAGAAAACTGTATCCTAACACTTTGTCGCCTTGCGAAGTCAAACTTAAACTGCTATTTTGCTTCCCTGCATAGTGTAAGGAATGACTCAAGCTCTAGTTAACACACTCCAACATTATGCTATTTTTCTCATTCCGCTCCTGAGGCTCCTGTCTCCAGCCCCCCAACCACTGGAGTTCCAAAACACAGCAAGGGATGGCTTAATTAGCTGTTTTACTGCCCGTAACAAGGATGGACAGCATCCTTGCTGGGAAAGAAGGAGCTTTACCTCACCTTGGGGAAGTCAAGATTTAGTTGCATATCTCTTACAATATGCTATAAACTATACTAGCTTCTATATCGGTATTTCAAGTAATAGATACCTGGTTTAAATAAACACGCAAAATGTTTAAATTTACAAGCACACCCGTCTGGGGAGTCTGAGGTAATTGTGTTCTCAGAGTTCATTCAGTCATGTCATCAGAACTTTCGTAGTTCTGCACGTCTCCGTGGGGTGGGTCAAGAATGACCACATCTAGGGGCACCTGGGTGGCTCAGTCGGTTGAGCGTCCGACTCCAGCTCGGGTCATGATCTCACCGTTGAGAGTTCAAGCCCCGTGTTGGGCTCTATGCTGACAGCTCAGAGCCTGGAGCCTGCTTCAGGTTCTGTGTCTCCCTCTCTCTGCCCCTCCCCCACTCATGCTCTGTCTCTCCCTGCCTCTCAAAAATAAAGAAATGTAATAAAAAATTAAAAAAAAAAAAAAGAATGACCACATCCAGCCTGACATTTCCACCACGGATAGACTTGGCTCTTCCTCCCATTCCCCCAGTAGTAATCCCAGTGAAGAGTCTGATTGCTGCCCTTTGAGTAACATGCCTATAACTTGAGCCATTCGTTAATCCAAAGGAATGAAATACTGAGTTCAAATAAGACCAGATCAGTTGTCCACCCTTAAGAAAGAGTGGGGACGTGTGGGTGATGGGCAACAGGGTGGTTTATTTTATGTGTCAACTTGAATAGGCCACAGTACTCAGATATTTGCTCAAACAGGTCTCAATGTTGTTGTAAAGCTGCTTTTGATAAGATTAATATTCACATCAATAGACTGTGAATAAAGCATACTACCCTCCATAAAGTGGGTGGGCCTCATCCAATCAGTTGAAGGCCATGAGAGAAAAGACTGAGGTCTAGGAGGAAAAGGGAATTCAGCCAGCAGATGGCCATCTGCCTCAAGCTGCAACATCAATTTTTCCCGAGGCCTCTGGCCTGCACAGACCCCGCAGATTTGGACTTATCAGCCTCCACAATCATGTGAATCGTTTTTCTTAAAATCTCTTTTTTTACTTTCTCGGTCTCTCTAGATATATAGATCTATGTATATTGCAGAATTTCTACTACATATATTATCAGTATATTATTCCTCTGGTTCTGTTTCTCTGGAGAACACTAATAGTAAGCCCCCAGAGGTATGTACTTATTGGGGGTGAGGAAGAACTTATATTTGAAGGGATGTTGACTAGCATCAAACAACAGATGTCCTCTGCAATATCCCAAGTGCTGTCCTAACATGGCAGATAAGAGGGGGAAATAACATGTCCCCTGAAAAACATTACAATAATTAGTATAAGCATGAAAGTATTAAACACAAATGAAATTAAAACAAATCTTTTAAACAAATGGCATATAATGTAGTTTTTTAAAAAAGTGAAAAACCACATGAGAAAGAGGAAGAAAACACAATGGAAGCAAAAGACGGAGAAGTAACAACCGTTGTCATGCATGAACTGACATTTCAGTTACAGAAGAACAGGTGGAATTTCAAGAGGCCGATGTGAGAGACATTATCTATTCCAAATACAAGTCACAATGCAAGGGAAGGGATGGGGAAACACATGAAATATTCAGGAAAATGTTTAATGGAAAAGGTTTTAATTTATAAGAAAAAGAGTGTGTGTTGAATTTGAGCTTTAAAGAAATCAATATGCATATTTTTATGAGGATATATATATACACACACACACTAAAAATTATTAATAAACTCCTGTTTAAATCTATATAGATATACAGATACAGAACTCTAGTTCTGTGTATTAGTGACTTAATGTATATACATATATGTACTAGCTCTGTATTCCGAGAAGGCCAGAAACAATGATACCTTAGTAACAATAATACGACTACCACCCAGATGTTGATCTCTAAAAAGTGAACATTAAAAGGAACCGAGTTTTTTGGAAAAGAGATTAATTCCAGGACTAGAGCAGGGAAAATATAAGATATTTTCTGGCATCATTTTGTGATGCCAGAAAATAAGAAAACAAACCAACAAAAAGGTGTGGAGGCAGCTTATTAAAAGAACAGAGGAGACAACATGAATGAGGACCTAAGGGCCTGACTTAAAACAATTTGAGAAACAAAATAACTAAATGTCCATCAGTCTCTACTGATATAAACACATCTTTGGATAATTAAATATGTAAGAGAAGACAACTCTTCCTCACAGAATTCCAAGTAACAGAAAGTGTGGGGGGGCAGGGGTGAAAGAATCTCCAACAGGTAAAAACACCACAGTAATCGTGTTCCAGACAATGTGCATCAACGGATGTTAAAATTAACGGACAAGTTTATAGAAAAATAGGATTTTCAGAGTCTCAAAGAATCTCCTCCAAGATCCTTAACTATGTAGTGAAATACAGTAACTTTAGGATGGAAACACTCAGTAAACGATCACTTAACTAAATCACCAGTAATAAGATACCTGCACACCCTTAATCCCTTGATGTGATACACTGAGACACATCATTTCTGTGGTACTCTTGCAAAAAGTATATAAACTTACTCTAGTCCTGAGAACACAGCAGAGAGACCCAAATTAAGGGACAGTCTACAAAATGGTCTTTGAGTCAAGGCCACGGAAGACCAGGGAGGACAGAGGTCATAGTGTGGAAAAGACTAAGGAATAATTAGATGCAATAGGACATCTTCGGGGGAATGCTTGGCTATAAAGAACATACTTGGAAAACATCAGTGAAATTAGAATGAGATCCATATTTAATAAATGTACCATTAATGTACCATTTAATAAATGTACCATTTAATAAAAATGTACCAATTCTAAAGTCTTTTTTTTTTTTTTTGATAATTGTACCATGGCTGTGTAAAATAACATCATCAGAGGGATAGAAGTCAGCTTTCCATATTGTTTCTGCAGCTCTTCTAGAAGTCTAACGTTCATTTGAAAAATAAAAGGTTTTAAAACTATATTGTAAACACACACGTGCATTCATGTCAACCATTTGTTTTCTACTATCCTGTAGCCCCTACATGTGGTTTGAATGTTCCCACAGAGGGAAAGTCCTCTGGCCTCTACCTCTGGAATTAGAACCACCACCCGTGACAAACTCATATTACAGCCTAACAACATAAAACTGCCTCATCGTTTCAGGCATCAAAATAATTAAACATATATGTCACATAGTAATGTGGGATGAAGATTTTACTGGCACATGTAGTGAAATAGCCTTTCAATTTTATTCACAAGCCTAATCAGTAACAAAGTCATTGCTAAAGAAAGCTTCCTCCTATGCATGTTTTTGTCATTGTCACTGACACATTTATGGAAAGCTTACCAGAAAGGGTGCCTGTTGGTGACAAATAACATGGTATTTAAAAAATAACTTATGCTGGGGGTACCCAGGTGGCTCAGTTAGTTGAGCGTCCAACTTTGGCTCAGGTCATGATCTCACGGTTCATGAGTCGAGCCCTGCACCTGCTCTCTGCTTTCAGGGCAGACCCCACTTCGAATTCTCTGTCCCCCTTCTCTTCCCCTCCCCTACTTGTACACTCTCTCTCTCAAACATTAAAAAAAATAATAATAATAATTTATGTTGTATTTTGTTACTTCAACCATGCTGTTACAAGCATATCTGAGTAAACACTGGTAAGAGGCTAAGTAGCAGCAAAAGGCACCATTCGGAAAAGAGAAGCATTGTTTAAAATATCATTTGATGAAAACCTTGGATACCCTGCCCAGAAAATTGCCCCTGTCCACACGTACATAACATTTGGGGGGTGACTGGAAGGTGAAGCTATGAAATTTTATTGCTGAAAACAGCAGCACTTCTGTGTGCAGTAAGACGTGACAATACCAAATCTCCATGAGTGAATTTATGCTTCCAAGAGTTTTGCAAGGGACCATTTTTATTTAACTACAAATCAATCACGGCAAATGAAATGTAGAGTCTGCATATTTAATTAAACTCACTGTTTGTATTAAAAGTTTGATCAAACCGAATGAATTATGCACCCAAACATTTCATCAAAAATACATTTTAGTATTTTTTTTAGGTATGATATAAATAAACCTTCTCACAATTACATGCATAGTCTCACAAACTCAGTTCCCATAAGTGTCCTTGGACATCCTCGTGATTTCCATCATTAAAGCCACAGTTTAGTATGAAGGACAAAATGACACTCGATGTGACTTTTCCTCAACACGGAAGAAAAACATGTGGGGAGGAAGAGATCTCGATCCTTGCTGAATCTCGGGGAAGGGAAAGGTTAGAAGATCTTTCAACTCCACTCACTGCCCTTCCCCTGGTCTTGTCTACACTAGCACTCCTTCACACCTTGAGCTTCCCTGGAAATAGATTATCTGTCACGCTTCTTTGAAGATTCTGATCCCTCCATTACGAAATTTGTTGTAATCCTAGAGAATTCAATTCACTCTAACCTATTCTTCCCTGACTACTTTTAGACCTTTATACTCACCTCAGATACTGCCTCCTATGTGTTTCCAGAGCCAACCTCTCCCACAAGACTCGCCACATCACACACAAATTATCTGCCAGAATGTTCCTTCCATAAGAACGGGGGCCATGTGCGACTTTGTGTGAGCACACTCCACAACCAATCAAATCTCAATGGTGTTTGTTCTCACGCTCGTCTGCAGTTAGACTGCACATCTCTCTCTCAGGCTGTAGAGGCTCTGTTCCATCGGTTTCAATCTGAAGGATGATGTCTGCTTGGACCGCACACTCCTCCCAGCAGAAACTTCCAAAGGCATAAGTGGAAATGCTAGGGCCTGTTTCATTTCTGCCCACATTTCATCGAACAATGGCAGTCACATGGCTAAGCTAAAGATCAATGGAGAGAGAAACCTATCCCTTCCATGGAGGCAAGAGGTGGGGAGGGGCAGAAGTAGACGCTTACAACTTACCCATCACAAGCAATGTCTGAGATGGTCTCTGGTACAAAGTAGGTGTTAATTTTAGTGCACTTAATTGTTCTCAACAAAAGATTTCAACTGTTTACCATTTAAAAAATCCTGGAAAGTAAACAGGTTAAAAGCAGAGTCAAATTCGGCTCAGTCATTAATTTGGAATCTGTCTCCTTCACTCAGCCATGATCTCCATGACGTCTTGCCTCATTAGTACCCTCACCCTTAAGAAGTGGGCTTGACATCTAGGAAGCGAACACTAAATGCTCACTGAATACGGAATAAAGGAACATAAGTTAGAAAGGGGAAAAAAGACAGAACGAGATCAAAGCAAAGCTGAGACGAAGCAAAGCAAGCTTATGTGCCAAGAGCAGCTCATCCCTCATGGAGCCCAGAATTGGTGCTTCAGCATTTACTAGAATATCTGTTCTTTCCTTTGAAGTGATAGTCAAAAACTTGTAATTTGACTGGTTGCTATTGTAAGTATAATTTATCATAAGTTAAGCCTCTAAATTTGCTTTTGCTTGCTAATTTATAAGTCATATAAGATATAAGATGAATATGTAAATGAGCAAGATTAATGTAGGTCTGAGGTCCACAGAACCACAAAATACGTAATCATAAAATACTTATACCTTAGTGAACACCAGATTTAATCTTGCTGAATTAGAATACAAAAAAAACCTAACAAAATAATCAATAAGTGAGACTCAAGAACAGAATTGTCCATGGTCATGTGCCAATGAAGGTGCAGACTTGAGAAGGGAAAACTTCCTGCTGAGAGGGGGAAACTTCCTGTTGGCCTCTGCTCTTGGTTTCAGTGGGCCTGCATTTCCCTCTGCCTCCTTGATATTTGCAAATCATCTTACTATAAAAACATTATCAAAATTAACATATTCATATAGCATAAAAAGATTAGTCTCCTTTATATACAATTTCACAACTGGGGCTTTGTATCTGTGAAGAGATTTGTGCAACATCATGGACAGACTTCACAAACTTAACATTGAGCAAGAGGACAAAGTAAGAGAACAGGAAAACAGTGTATGGTTGCATTTATATAAAGTGAGGAAGGAAGCAAAACCAACAATGGGGTTAGAATCCAGGGGTGGTTACACTGGCAGAAGGGGAAGCGAGTGGGATAGGATAGTGTGGGGCTTGGGGGCAGCCTTGAGAGATGTTGTTCATTTACTCTCTCTGCCTCTAGGTGGTTTTCACACAGACCTATCTTCTGTATACACTTTGTGTTTTACATCCTCATCACCACTCTTCCTCGTTGAACTTGCCCACTGACATTTGCAGGTATTAGGACACGGGTCTCTGAATCTTCTGGCATTGTCCCAGTCCTTCTCCCTGAAAGTCCTAACTCTCTGATTTAGAGTGCAGTCCTGTCCCGGGGTCTCTCCTACTGATACCAGTGTCTCTGTTTGCAGATTTCCTGGGAGACACCTTGACTTCTATCCTTTGAGAAGTCAATGGTGTCCTGGATGATGTGCCCCAACCCTTCTGTGCTCACAGCACTTTTCCTGGGCAATTCCATGAGGGATGATGAACAAATAACAAAGGTTTTTCTTTTATGAAGTAGAGCAAATCAGGTTTGATTGGGAAAAGAGATGAAAGGGAAAATTCAAAGATCCTCAAGCACATTCTTGGCAGATTTAAGGGAATGGTACACTTGAAAGTTGACGATCTAGAAACTGATTCTCCTAAATACTTCGTGTATTGTCAGTTAGGAGACTGTTGCTCTGAGAGGGTCCCTAGAAACCCTTCAGTCTAAGATTAAAAGTAAAAAGAAAGGAAAAAAAAAAAAACCTTAGACTTACTGTCAATTTTCTTTAATGATGTATGGATTCACTTGCCTCTGAGTAGCAGAGAGAGAGTTTGGACAAGGGGCATCAGCAGTAGGGAGTTTATCTCTACAGGAAAATCTGTTTATAGCAGCTGGATGTTAGGTAGACAACGTTTCTCTCTTCACTTGGGATTGGCAGTCCCCACAGTAATTACTAACCCTTAGTGGTACTTAACTCCGTGCTGAGAACAATTCTAAGTTGGTTACATGTAATAATTCATTTGACTTCCCCACGAAAACAACTGGAAATGGGAACTATTATCATTCATATCCTAAAAAGGGGAAATGCAGAGGCACAAAGTTAACAGTGTTTTCCTAAGTCATACAGCTAGCCATTCTGCATTTGAACCTGGGCCATTTGGTTCCAGAGCCCAAGATATGGTTTTACAATGTTTTATCTCATTCTAGATGCAGCCTTGGGGTAGCTCATGCCTCCATCTGACTGATATTACTGTGTACTGAAGAAATTAATACTTTCTGAACCTGTACTGCATGAAATGTGTGCTGTTGAGTCCTAGGGATTCAAACATGCCTAAGGAACCTTTAACATTTAATTTTCATTGGTCTTTAATAAAAGGTAATGTTTAAGTTGACATGCAGCTTTTATGAATTAAAAGCTGAACTATTATCTAAAACCCTAAGACCATGTAAAGCTCATAGGCCCATATATACATTACAATGCGATATTATGTATCAAATATTTACTGAGAATATATGTATCAAAACCTACTAGACACAGAGGGGATATTAAAAAGGATTTAAGACCTTCTCTATCAAACCAGAGGTCCTCTAGGATTCTTGAGGGCATTTTCTGTAGGCCATCTCAGCAAGACACAAAAATACAGAAGCGATAACCTCAAAGGGATTTTGGAGTATAGCTTATGTCTAATGGAGTAAAAGTCAGTCTTTTGAGAAGAGAATTTCAGCAAAGGCACTGCCATTTTAGACTGAAAGGGACAGAGGGAGTGTAAGCAGAAAGACTGAGGGGTCTCCAGAAACAGAAAGACAAGAGGTAAACTTTTGTGACCTAAGTCCTTTGGGTCCCCTACCTGCCCCAGCATACTTCCTGCAAAACTTCCTAGGAAGTGCCAGAATTATAAAGAAATGCAAAAACCTCAGTAGTCAAGGAAACAAAGGGAATGCCAAAATTAACGGTCTCTGCCAGGCCAGGAAACAACCTAACTGTATCAGAGACAATAAATCAGTGGTAAAACTCCCAGTGCTGTTTCTGCAGTGAGCAAGGCCCTATATTCCCCACCCAAGATAATGAGCCCAAGACCCCATTCAATTTATACCAGCTCTCAGAGCCAGCCCATAGCCCCTTCTCAGACAGTTGCCTCTGCTTCATCATCATGTTAAAGTCTAACCCCTAGGAGGAACACGAGCTTCGTTAATGTAACACAGGATAGATGGATAGATACAGGCATGTTTCCTAAGTATGCAAATATCCACCCTATACCCACCCTCCACACAGGTGGCAAAACTCCCCTTTCTGAATATTCATCCTAACCCTAAATAAGAGGAACCCACTCGCCCTTAAGAGTCACAACTTTGGAAGTTATTCCCCCATTAAACAAGAAACTCATTTGCTGCAAATAAAGTTTCTTTTGTGTGCCAACTCCAGCTGCTGTAGTCTTTATCTGTAACTCACCGAGGAGTGAACTCACTTTAGATCCATTAGAGGAGCACCAAACAAAAGGCTACTGGAATCATGAAATTCTACTGGCAGGAAACAGGCTGATGAAACTACTCAGGTACAAATATATGTTACCGCTCATGAAAAAGAAAAAAGACAACCAGGAAACCAGAGGGTGGCCTCACTGCTCTCGAAAATAAGAGGCAGGTTTTCTCCCGGGTAGAGAAGAGCAATGTGAACCAGGGGGAAGGAGCCATGAAGGCTTGCAAATCCAGTCTTGGGGTAAGTGGGAGGGAAGGCTGACCATAGACATGGGGCACATACGTACAGCCAGGCATCGTCTCGCGGATGCTTCTGTGCTGCTCTTCCACCGAAAGTCCCACTAAGCGTTGTGGATTTTCACTCATGTCCATGGTGCAGCTGTGAGGTCCTGACCAACCTGCTGTTCTTAGTCCTTCCAAAAGACTAACTGAGGGGAATAAGTTGAGGAATTCCCTGAGCCTGCACTGACGGGTTAACAAGGCATAAAGAAATAGAAAGTCCCAGGATGAACACACCCCAGTTTGGGTAAACAAGATTCCGTAAATAATCTTAGGTAAACTGGGCAAAGGCTCCCAGTATAGGACAAAGGTATAGGAATAGGAAATCTCAGGATGAAAAATATCCAAGATGAGGTAAACAAGATTAGGTATTCAGGGCAGAAGGGCCCTCCAATTTAATACAATAGCAGAAAGCTGCTTTCACAGGAAGGAAGGACAAAAACAGGAAAACGGGACTTTAGACCACAGCTGGGCGAAGTTACCCAGAGGGGAGCTAATTAGGGAAAGAAAGGTGCCTTGTTGGCCTTGAGGTAGCAAGCTCTTTCTTGCCCTCTAGATCAGTTTAGGTAAACAGAGGTGGGGCCTCCTGTCTGCTGTAAACAACCATCTACCCAGCTCCAGGATTCTGTTTTGTATTGACCCAAACTCCTAACACCGCATATCTCCAAAACCCCCTTTTCCCCACGCGCATGAATTAATGCTCAGAGTTTCATTGTCTCTTTGCACATGTCCATCACACTTGTAAGCCTCCTGATCCTAATAAAAAACACTGAAGGACCCTTACTGGGGCTCTAGTCTCTGCCCAGACATTAGCCTCTCTTGCATTTTAATCCTGCATCCTGCTCTCTTGCTGCATGAGAGAGAACTTCAGACAGAGAGTCCACAACAGCTAACAGCTTCCGGCATCCTAACTCGGTACTGCTTGGCAGTATGTGTGAGAGCAGGGGAAACAGTTCTTTTTAATGTTTTCAATTCTGAGTCTCCAATATTTTATGGCTGTAATTTCCATAGCACCAATTTTCTAAACTCCCGTTCCCCTCTTCTTTTAAATCTTGGACTCCCCTTTAGATTTTCTTCAAAGAATCTACACATTGATTTCCCCTCTCCTGTCATAGTGTTATGTTGGCACAACTTTGAATTACTTTGGCATCCTCTACCTGAAATACTGAGTCCAATTTCATACACAAATCTCCCTTTCACTTTCCACAGCACAACTAAAACTACCCTCGCGTTTTCAACAGGTCTGGGATTTATAATAAGAACACTGGAGATTAAAAATCATGCTGCACTGCTCTTAAGATTCTTTGGCCGAGAGCATTCATAGGGACCCACCTACGAGGCTTTCCCCCTTTGGGTACACATACTGCTGAGTTCTTAGAACTTGATTATCTGGACAGGAGAACAGCCTAGATATCACACAGTGTGCTAGAGATTAGCACCTGGCAAGAAAGCAGAAAACACTTTTGAAACATCCTCATAAGACTCTCAGAAATAGGAGCACCTGAGTGCCTCAGGTGGTTAAGCCTCCAACCCTTGATTTCAGCTTAGGTCATGTTCTCACAGTTCTTGAGATCCAGCCCTACATCGGGTGAGCCTGCTTGGGATTCTCTTCCACCACCCCGCCCCCGCGCTGTCCCTACCCTGCTTGCGTGCTCCCCCTCCGCCCCCTCTCAAACTTAAAAAAAAAAAAAAAAAGAGTCTCAGAAGTACTAATAGCACATATGCAAGAAGATATGAATGCTGAATTCACTTTGCAATTAATGAGACAGAACCAGAACAGGAATGAATCAATCAACTATTTCCATGGATCTACTTTGTAACAAACTTAGCACAACACTTAGCACATAGAATGAAATAACTCTTTATTCTAGTTCATGCCTCTGTGGGTGAGTTGGAGACTGGCTCATCTAGGCTGGACCAGGCTGGACAACTCTGCTTCAAGTTAAGCATCCAGCTAGACCTGGTCCCTCACTGGAAGGCAAACTCAGTTCTCCTCCTATGGGTTTATTCTAGAGCCTAGGGCACTTAATAGAAGCACTTCTCATTCATGGTAGAAACGCAAAAGGGGCAGCCCCAACATGCAAGTATATTTCAAACCTCTGCTTGTGTAATGTCTACTAACATCACATTGGCCAAAGCAACTCTCGTGGCCACATCCAACATCAATGGAGCAGGATATAACATCTGTTCCATGTAGATCAGGCAAGGGTGGAAACTGGCTGAATATATTTTAATCTGCCAAGTAGGGTAATTTAACTTAGACTATTTGCAGTTATCTTTATGGAGAATTTTAACACATGCCTAGCAAGATGTGGGCCTGGGAAGGGGGGAAGTGGAAGTTTCCAGTGAATAGAATTTATTTAGCCAAAAAAGGCTGAGAGAGAGCTATTGTCCCCTTATGTCCAAATTTAAAATGTAATATGATGATCAATATACTTAGAAACCAAAAAATCCTAAAACTTAGTAAGAATGCCCTAAAGATATAAGGCGTAAAATGTAGAGTACTCACCCCAACTACATTTTACTGAAGAACACATACACAGTATGTATGAACGATGTACAAGTATGAATCAATATCTGTAATGATTTAATAAGCATAAATATTATATATGTACATATATAGTTATTTTGCAAGTAGACAAAAGTAGTTGCCACGGTAAGTACATTTCCTAGGTATGTGTTTGGAAAAGCTTACTGGAGTATGTGTAAAGGGACATAATGAAATAGGAAATGGGGACCAGGTACTTTAGACAAAATATTCTTAGCAGCTTTATAGCCATGTTTTTAATAACATGACGTTAGTATTTGGGTACTTTCAATAAGAGAGCTTTTCAGGGGCGGGCGCCTGAGTGGATCAGTCGATTAAGCATCCAACTTCAGCTCAGGTCATTATCTAGGTTTGTGGGTTCAAGCCCTGCGTTGGGCTCTGTGCTGACAGCTCAGAGCCTGGAGCCTGCTTCGGATTCTGTGTGTCCCTCTGTGCCTCTCTCTCTCTCTCTCAAAAATAAATCAGCATTAAAAAAAAATAGCTTTTCAAATAGGATGTTTTCCTTATAAAGTAACTTATATTTGGGGGGAAAAAAGGTGTCATATTTATATTGTTTCCTACAATTCTCTGATGAAAACATTACAAATGTTGTCAAACTACTTACATTTTCCTGTATGTAACAGGTTTTACATCCAGACAATGTTTAATTAATTTCCTGATTAATTTTCTAATGCTCTTGCGTTTGGCAGCTGTTTTGACAAAACTGCCTTCCTCATTATAGAAATCCTACTTGCGAAAAGAAGTGAACCATGGCAAATGGACTTATTGAATTATCCAGCTCACCAATTATATAGTATAAAATTATTCATCCTCATATAATTTGATCAGGAAAGATCATTTATCTTTAGCAACTGTGTAAAATTACATATTATACTGCAGGATAGCTGCAATCTTAAGTGTCTGTAGTTAGAAAACTTTTAAAATGTATTTGAACACTGAATTATTGCCTATTTTCCCAAACCACTTTGTTATAAAAAAAAAAAGGTTAGTATCTAAGTAATGGCTCCACTGAGCCCACTTCTCACCATTTAAAAAGCATCACTTAGTTGTTTAAATGCAAAATGTCTATCGGTTATTGTTCCTGGCTGCAATTTAGCGGAGACCTCATTCTGACTACATTTCAATGTTTATAAATTAATGAATTCAGAATCAATTCATTTCCTAATAAAACTAACATAATTTAATTGGAAACTCTTCTGTATTATCATTATTATAGGTATATATTAGAAGCACTGTAGCAGAGCATTTGTAAAGGTTGAGCTGACACTTAACATTTCTTATTCATAGTGCTATGCTCAGCATTAATATTACTTTCCAATCTATTTATAGGTCTTTGTATCTTATCTTATTTAAAGACCATGCTTGATGTATTCGAAGATTACTTTTCTGTTACAGTTAACCAAGTGGATCTAAATAGGCTTATCAACTAAAATGAATACTCCAATGAACCAAACATGAGCATTTCAGCTATCATTTGAGCCTATACATACTAATTTTTCCTATTTGGTCAGTGTTTCTAGATATCTTGCAAGTAAAACATTATATCAGGTAAATAAAAGTCAAGAAGGGTACCTAGCTTTACCTAAAATTTATCTATCTATATTTTTCTATAATTGAATATATTTATATTTGTCTATAACATATATCACTTACATTAATTAGATATATGTATATATAATTTTGGGAAAATCTGAATAACAAAATATTATATAATGAAGTTACTCACTGAGGTAACAGTGGACTAGGACATCATAAAGTTAATGCATGTTTTAGCGTGATATATTTAACTTTTAATTGTCTTTGGTTAAGTTTGGAGTCCCACAAATGGTACTTTTTCCCCACAGAACAGCTGTCATTTGCTAACAATGGACAGACTGGACATACTGCTAACAATGAAGAAAATTTATATAAAATATGTGACTGGGGCACCTGGGTGGCGCAGTCAGTTAAGCGTCCGACTTCAGCCACGTCACGATCTCGCGGTCTGTGAGTTCGAGCCCCACATCAGGCTCTGGGCTGATGGCTCGGAGCCTGGAGCCTGCTTCTGATTCTGTGTCTCCCTCTCTCTCTGCCCCTCCCCCGTTCATGCTCTGTCTCTCTCGGTCCCAAAAATAAATAAAAAACGTTGAAAAAAAAATTAAAAAAAAATAAAATAAAATATGTGACTATCCTAAGATCTATTTTAAAAATCTCAATAAACGTTTTGCTATTTAGTAAGCCCCTCATCCCAAAAATTCTATAAACAATTTTGTTTACAAAAATCATGCATATTCAATCAACTGGTGGTTCTAATATTGTGTTCACACTCTCATGAATATTGGATTTCAAGGGAAAAGCTTTATTCTTCAAAAAGGCTTTCCATTTTGGCTGTAAAATATTTTGTCCAACCATTACATATCTAACAGAAAGAATCAATAATTTTTATGATATTATAGCATCATAATTCTTATTCCTTATAAAACCATATAAAATAAATAAGATTGCATTTTTCAAAAATAGCACATAAAATTAACTACATATAACTTTTGTAAAATGAAAATTTCTATTAATATTATATTCTATCATGCAAATAAGAATGAATGAAAAATATTTTTTTTTAAATTGAGATGTTTTAAATTCACTACATTAAAAAGTATTTTTTAAAACATGACCAATTCACTACTGAAATATTTCTCAGAAACATACGGTAAATCCTTATCCTTGGCTTGCGAGAATTCATTCCAGAGACATGCTTGTAATCCCAAGCACTTGTATATCAAAGTGAATTTCCCCTTAAGAAATAATGGAAACTCAGATATTTGTTCCACAATCCAAAAATATTCATACAAAAATGACTGCAATACTGTAATATAATAAAGAATAAACAAAATATTAACAAAAAAAATAAACAAATTAACCTTCCCTTATCTTTGAAATCTTTCGTAGCTGGTGTGAGGCAGACAAGAGAGAGGAGGGCTACTGTGTAGGAGAACTTTCACTAACAGAATCACTGTTATCTATTGGCTCAATGCAATCGTTTTCTTTTCATGCAGCTTTAACAAGGAACCTATCCAATGACACTTGATTTGGCCTCCTTTTGAGAATTTCGTGGAAATGTGACTTTGCACTGAGGATCACCCACGATTCTACCGGGGGGGGGGGGGACCATTGGCTCAGTTGTGATCATGCAACATTTGGCATCCCATACTACTTGTGTTGCAAGACACCTCTCATTTATCAAGTTAAAATTTATTGGAAATGTTTGCTGGTCTTATAGAACACTCACAGAACAAGTTACTTGCAATCCAAGGTTATACTGTATTTAATAAAATAGTCTGCATTATTTCTTATGCCCAGGATAGCATAAGGGCAGCAAAACTATGTTATTTCCATAGTTGTTAGTCAAAAACATCTTATGAAATCATCTAAAATTTTTATTGCAATGTGATGACTTGGTTTCTTTTTTTAATAAAGGAAGAGTTTAATTTCTATTAATATGCAGAATTGATAACCACTCAAAAAATCTTCCTACAACTCTAATAGCTTGACCAGGTGTAATAAGCCGAATTCAAATGAAAATCAGAAAATACAAAGGAACAAGAACAATAATGAGTGTGAAAGCAATAGCAGTGAGTCTGCACTGATGGTGAAGCTCCCTGAGTGGGTGAAGAATGGGATGGGGCAGCAGCCAGATTAAGTAATCACAGATCCTGGATTTTAAAGGCACATGAATGGGAGACAGTACCCTGAGTTATCTTCTAGCAATGTGTCAGAACTGAAATTCATATGCATAATTACAATTTTATAACTAGCCTTTGGCTATAATGAAACCTCCTAATTCCCTTTATGAAGTATAACACTGACACAAACAAAAATAGTACAAACTAATAATGATCATAAAAAGAAAATTACAGACCAATATAATTATGAATATGGATGCAAGATTCTAAACAAAACATTAGCTAGGGAATCCACCACAACAGTAGCAAAATAATAGGCCAGGACCAACTGGGATCTATTCCAGGACTTGGAGGTTGGTTCCATGTGTGGAAATCAATCTACATATGATACTACAATATTAAGTCCAAGGAAAGATGGCACGTGATTATCAGCTAACTTCATAATAGTGGGAAAGACTGACAAAATGCAACCGTCATTTAAGGAAAAGGAAACTCAGGAAATGAGAAATTGGGAGACTTTTTTGGCATTAAATCTTCCTATAAAATGACAGGAATGACGGCCATTTCCCAAGGCTCTCGAAAGAGTCATGAACACACTACCTAAGGTATTGGTTACCTTTCCCTTCCTCTGGAGCACTTGGATTTGGACAGATTTGCTATGTATACTTTTTTATTTCGAACTATTTTTTTGTCTTACAGAAAACTTGTAGGGGCTCCTGGGTGTCCAAATCTTTATTTCGGCTCAGATCGTGATCCCAGAGTCATAGGATTGAGCCCTACTTTGGGCTCCATGATAAGCATGGAGTCTGCTTGAAATTCTCTCTCTCTGCCCCTCTCCTCAGTTTACACTCTCTCTCTCAAAAACAGTAAAAATGGTGCAGAGAACTCATATACACCTTATCCAGATCCCCCCAATGTTAGTAAGTTACATGATATAATTATCAACATCCCCAAATAATATTAATTTTATTAACTAGAGACCATGGTAAATCTTTATCAGTTTTCCATTAATATGAGGTTGATACTGTTGCTCCCATTTTACAGAGAATAAACTGAATACCACAGAGAAAGGGGCTTGGTCAAGGTCACCAAGCTAGGATATGGCAAGGGTCAGAGCTGAACTTGGCTTAGTTTCTAAAAGTCGCCAGTGTTTTCCTCGTTGGTTCCTTGAACCTGCTCTTCCCTCTGCCTAGAGTATTCTGTCCCCTTCCATTCTTAGATCCAAATTCTGCTTTCACAGGGCAGCCTATCCTGAGCATGCTAAGTGGTGTCCCTCTACTATCTCTTAGCTTCCTTCCACTTGTAAAGAAAAACAGCAAAAACACAATCCCTTTACATACTGTTAATAAGAGATATGCTTAAATTATAAGGGATCAGAAATTCTGACAGTGAAAGTATGGGGGGAAAAACACTACCAAAAAAGTAGTTGGTTCGGTTTGCTTTACCAAAATCAGAGTAGGTATGAAGGAAAAAAATCACTTATTAGGAAACAGGATCATGTCATAAGGAAGATAGAGCAACTCGTAACTCACATGGCATAATCTGAAGAAAAACTTCAAACTGAAAAAGATGATAAAACCCTTTGGTTCACCTGGGTGGCTCAGTCAGTTAAGCGTTCAACTCTTGGTTTCAGCTCAGGTCATGATCTCATGATTTGTGAGTTCAAGTCCCGCATCAGGCTCTCTGCTATCAGCACAGAGCCAGCTTCAGATCCTGTCCCACTCTCTCTTTGCTCCCCCCAAATAAACATTTATTTTAAAAAGTCATCATCTAAGTAGCTATACGTAGATTTTCATTAAAACAAAAATTTCAGGACAATATGAAACACATTTTCTGATCAATTCTCAATTGCCAGAAAACTTCTGATTTGGAGAAAGGTGGAGTAGTTTATTTCTGACTCATTTCCTTACCCAGAGCAAACAGAAAACACAGGGAAAATCTATTCTAAATATAACAAGTGAAGATCCAAGACTCTAAGGGGTAGAGAGCCATGGACAGGTAAGCTGATGCTCTGTACTAACTTCTACCCAAGATATATCTGTCACATATGTTCCATATGTGATTCCAAGAATCCCAACTTGGGAAAAGAGCCAAGACTGGGAGATGAACCACTAGCAGTCCTTGCAGCTATTTGTTGGGGCAGGAGAGAGAAGACTAGACGCAGGTGCAGATAAATTGACTTAGGTGTGATAGAGAACTTGTTCTGAAATATAACCAGTTCCCTGAAGAAATCTGTCCGACAGAGCAGGGTGAAAAACTGCTAAGCAGAAATTCTTAGTAAAGCAGAGACATGCTGATTAAAGCAGAGAAATCATCAAAAAAGCCTGCTAGTAACTCAGTTTAGAGTCCAAAATAAGGTAATACCAGAGGAGTTAACTTTGACGTGTGTGTGTGTGGAGGAGGGGAGACTTAACTAACTTCAAATTTAACTTAACTAACTTCTAATTCAGATAATCAACCCCATATTATCAGCAAGCAGATTAACTCTGGTCAAAGATAATGTCATCAGGACTTTCTACAGGTTTTTTGTTGTTGTTCTCTTTTCATTCAAACTGATCTGCACTCAATCAAAAATTATTAGGCTCAGCTAGAAACAAGATCATATCAACAAAATCAAAAGGAAAAATATATATATTAGAAGCACACAGACAAATGCAGGCATCAGATACAGATTTTAATGATGATTTACATGTTTAAGAGATTAAAAGATAGAAACACATGATAAGATAAATATTATATTACTCTGTCTATATCAAAATGAGAAGCAAGTCAGGATAGTGACTTCTTACCCAGCAAGAGAATGACTCTAAAAATAGAAGGATGTTTTCTGAGACCACAATCTTATGTTTTCTTTCTTGATCTGAGTGCTAGCTGACTAGTAGGTTGTTCACTTTCAGAAAATTCATACACCATACCCTTATGATTTGGACAATTTTTCAGTTTATACTGCAATAAAACATTTACTCAAATAGAATTAGCTAATCAAGAAGATCAACAAAAACCTAAAGATATGTCTGGAAATTAAGACACACATAGTAAGCATGGGGACACACAAACACATGTTTCTAAGTACCAAATAATTCTCTCTTCCATGAAAGAAGAAATCTTAATGAGATTATAAAACATTTGCAGCTGAATAATCATAAAAATCCTACCAAAATTTAGATATAGGTAATTGAAGTAGTTATTTTCAGGGAATTTTTGAGATAACTATTTATAAAATGAATTATAAGGGAAAAAAGTGCTGAAAATAATGCCTAAATATTTAACATAAGTTTGATAAAAATAAAGGAAATGAGGGGAAATTTTGGTAAAGATGAACTTTAAAAGAAATTACAAAAGAAGGTAAAATAGACCATTTAAAAATGCTGTTTCTTTCATTAATTGGGGAAAACTAATAAAGCAGAAAATCTTGGATAAGACTTTTAAAGGAGTTATAAGCAGCAAAGAGATGTGAAAGATAACTACAGTTACAGCAGATGTCAGAAAAATGCTAGAATATATTATAAATGTCATTGGCAAATGCTTTTGGGAAGGGTGATTTCCTAGAAAAATATGCCAAAATATATTAGATACAAGCCAACACTCAATCAAGTATAAATGACATGAATATTTCTATCACAACAATTTAATTAATGATGAAAATATAGCCTTCTTTAACAGAGAAAAAGATATAACGAGTCAGAGAATGAAGGGGGCCTAGATAGCTTTGCAGGAATAAGTCACCAGAGCTTTCAAAAACTGCACCAAGAAACAGAAAAATGGAACTCTACTTTTGCGTGTGGTAAATACAACCCCAATGTCAAAATAAGAAAAAAAGGGGAAAAATAAATTAAAAATCAATTTTACTGAACTTAGATACAAAATATCTAAAGAAATAATTAGCAACCTAATCCGATTTATAAAAATGACATTCTCATGGTTCATGCTAAGAATATTTCAATACCAAAAAATCTATGCTATACTAACAGATCTCTAACATGTACTGAATAAAAATACTTATAATAAAAATAAAATCTCTTAGAAAAGCAGAAATTTAAAATAATCATATTACCTTTAATGTGATCAAAGCCATATAAAAATGAATTTAACAAAACATTCATAAAATCTATCTGGAAGAAAGTATAAGATATTACCGAAAGATATTAACAAAGACCTAAATAAATTGATAGTTTCACCAATTTTGGATGTGAAGACCCAATATCAAATACAAGCACATTTTTTTCTTCTTTAGTAATTAGTTCACTAAAAAGCCAGTAAATATTCCACTTGACTTTTTTTTTTTTTTTTTTTTTTGTAACCGCACAAGCACATTATAAAGTGTCTGTGAGGGAGCAAGGGGTCAATAAAAGTCAAGACTTTTCCACAAAACAAAGTCTATAACATTCCTTCAAACAGACACAGAATCTTATTAGCAAGCTATTTATTCATTAGTGTTCTTAGTCACACAAAATATAATTTACATTAGCTTAAGGAAGAAGAAATGAATTTGCAGATACTGAAAATCCCAGAATTACTGAGATCTTGAGACAAAGAGGCTAAGGGCTAAGTGTCCAAGAACGATTTGTTAACTACAAAGCCAGTCTTACTACACAGAGAGTCACTGCTGCCATCGTCTGTGAGGCTAGGCAGTTGCCATCTCTGATCACAGGACTAAGTCAAGCTGTTCCAATGATGCACAGTCCCTGCAGTCACTGACACAGATACCACATGACTCAGACTTCATCACCCCCACTAGCAAAGCAAAGACACCTTCAGGCTGGTTCCATTTCCATACAGGTCTTGTGTCTGAACTAAAGTCTCCCACACACAATACATCTGCATTCTAGCCACAAGGGAGACAGGAAATGAAGGGCTTTATATGTATTCTAATTTGGGAAGATGAAGGTCAGAATAGGAGAAAAAATCAAATGTGGAGAAGGGACCTAATGACCTGGATACCCAGAAAAGGCAGATGGTGTCTACTTCTGTGTAATGAAGAAAAGGCAGGAGGGCTCAAGAACCGAAATGAGAACGATGGAAGAGACCAGTAACAGCTTATAATGGCAAAAGCAAAATGCTTCCTCTTTTAGAGAAATATCAATGCAGGGAGCAAAATACACACAAAGTATATAATCCTATCTTCCATTTAGGAAAACAAGAACAAAAACAAAAAGGGACTATAAACAGAAAAATCAGTCTCAGATTTCAAGATATAGCATATTTGACTAATGAAGAGTTCATGCTAGGAATACTTTGTTGTCGTTGTTGTTGTTAAATAATGTCCACAAATCTATATAAGATATTCTCCAAAAAATTTTTAAAGGAAGAATAAAAGACTAATATTCAAGCCCAGGAGAGTAAACTTTAATGCCCATTAGCAATATGGATATGTGTTCCAACTCATAATCAGGAAAAAGAAATTAAAACAAGATTAGATTTTCCACCCATTTGATTAGCAAATATTTACAGACCTGACTATAACTAGTACTGACAAGATGTAAGGAAATGGGGACATTCAAACTACTGTTGGAAGAAGTAATTGCTATAATCAATATAAAGAGACATTTGGCTATATCCAGTAAATTTGGAGGTGAATATGCCCTAAGATCCAATGTCCCACAGATCAGTAGAGATACATACAAAAATATTTACATGTATACAAAAGTATTTTTGCAACGTAGTTTAAAATAACAAAACATTGGTAATCAGTAAAATGACCATAGGACATAAAACGAATATACTTTATATGTATGCCAGGCAACGTTCTACAAGTGAAATAAATCAACCAATGCTATAACTGTCAACATGAATAAATATCAAAACCCTAGTCTTGAGCAAAAAAGCTAGTTTCTAAATGATTTAATGGCATTTGTAGCAACTTTTAAGACCTACAAAACAGTATTAGATGATCATAAATGTATCTATAGGTTACAACAGTTTAAAATCACACACAGGAATGAAAAATAATAAATACAGGATGGCGTTTATTCATCAGGATATATTTAACAGTGGACTGAGATGAAAGAGGGGTGGAAAAGGGGCTTCAACTGTAGCTTTCATGTTTCATTTTTTAAGTTGGATTAACTTACATTAGTCTTGATTACAAGTAGTGTCCATATATATTTGTGCTTCTGAAAAAAGCATCAATTAAGAAGAATGCTTGGTAGAGATAGGACCAGATTCTTCTCCTACTTTGCTAATACCACATGTCTCCTCCTGTATTCTCCTTCATACTGCCCCATCCAACCTGCCCAACATGGCAGGAGTCCCTCCAAAGTGGCTCCGGACTTATCTTATTCTGCAATCAGCCCAAACAGCAACTAGTGCCACTCTGAAGTGGCTACTGACTTGGGGAGAAAGGAAGACAACCACACATACCAGATGCACTGCAGCCCTAGGAGAGGGGGACAGACATGTGGTCTTACTGCAGGCCCCAACCACCAGAAAAAGCCTCTCAAGGGACAATGCAAGGACAGTGTCCTGTTGTCAGGTGAAACCACTCCAGCTAACGGGCTGGGAGAAGGTGTATAGTCTGACCCAACTACGAGCGCAAGGCAGCCTGGGACTGGCCCCTAAATAGCACAAGGACCAAATTCTGCCCGCTATAGGCAAAGTGGGCCACTGTGGTCAACTGAACTGGAGGAAAATGTGGCTCAGCCACAACAGTAGACACATCGAACCCATGTAAGAGATACTCCTGAAGCACATGGTTGTGGGGCACAAGGGACATTAAACTACAAGGAACTACAGGACACACTCTTCACAAGGCCACTATTTTTAAGAACAGAATACATAACTGAGTTTTCTAATACACAAAACCAGAGAGTTAAACAAAATGAGGAGACAAGGAGTATGTTCCAAATGACACAACAGGACAAAATCACAGCCAAGGAACTAACGGATACAGAGATAATCAATATGCCTGATACAGAATTCAAAGTAATCATCATAAAGATACCTACAGAACTTGAAAAAGAAGTAGAGTATCGCAAAGAGATCCTTAAGAAAGAAATAGAAAATATAAAAAAGAACCAACCAAAGATGAAGAACTCAATAGCTAAAATTAAAATACACTGGAGGAACCAATAGATTATAAGAAGCAGGAGATCAGTGAGCTTGAAGACAAAGTTATACAAAGCAACTAGACTGAAAAGAAAGCAAGCAAGCAATAAAGAAAGAAGAAATAAATAAGAATAGACTGAGGGAACTCAGTGACATCATCAAGTGTAATATAATGGGATTTGCATTTTAGGGATTGCAGATGGAGAAAAAGAAAAAGGGGAAGAAAATTTACTTAAAGAAATAATAACTGAAAACTTCCTTAGTCTGGGGAAAGAAACAGACATCCAGATCCAAGAGGCACAGAGAGTTCCCAACAAAAGCAACCCAAGAAGTCCACAAGAAGACATACAATAATTAAAATAGATAAAAAGTAGTGGATAAAGAGAGAACTTTAAGAGCAGCAAGAAAAAGGAAAACAGTTCTATACCAGGAAAACCACGTAAGGTATGAGCTGATTTTCAGCAGAAAGTTTAGGCTAGATAGGAGTGGTAGGTCATATTCCAAGTACTGACAGAAAAATACCTATAACCAAGAATACTCTATCCAGCAAAGCTATCATTCAAAATTGAAAAAGTAACAAAGACTTTCCCACAAACAAAAGCTAAAGGAATTCATTACCACTAAACCAGCCTTCTAAGAAATGTTAACGGGAATTCTTTGAATGTAAAGGAAAGATCATAAGCAGAAGAAATAATTTCACAGGTATATATAAATATAATAAAAGTAGACTAATCACTAAACTAGTACAGAAGTTAAAGCACAAAAGCAGTAAAATCAAGTTTATCTATAAAAATCACTCAAGGGATTCACAAAATAAGACAACATAAAGTATGACACCATACCATAAATTGTGGGGGTGGGGGAGTAAAAATTTAGAGCTTTGAGAATAAGTTCCCTTAAGCAAACATCAACTCAACATAGACTGCTATATGCATAAAATGTTATATACCAACCTAATGGCAACCACAAACGAAAAGCCTGTAATAGATAAAAAGAATCTGTGCATATCACTAAAGAAAGCCATCAAACAACAAGTGAGTAAAAGAAACAAAGAACTACAAAAACTACAAAACAAGTAACAAGATGGCAATAAGTATATACCTCTCAATAATTACTAGGAATGGAAGTAGACTGATGGTTCCAATAAAAAGATAGGATGACTGAATGCATATAAACGCAAGACCCATCTATCTGCTGTCTATAAGAGATACTCAACTTCAGTTCTAAAGACACATGCAAATTGAGGTGAAGGGATGGAAAGATATGATCATACAATGGGATGCAAAAAGAAGCTGAGATAACAATACTTACATTAGACAAAATAGACTTTAAAGCAAATATTGTAACAAGAGGCAAAGAAGGACACTGTTGAATGATAAAGAGAACAAGCCAACAAGATTTAACAATTATAAATATTTATGCAACATGGAAGCACCCAAATACATAAAACAACTATGAGAGGATATTAAAAAGAAGAAATTGATAGAGATACAATAATAGTAGGGGACTGAAACACCCCACCTACATCATTGGATAGATTGTTCACACAGAACAACAAAAAACAAACAGTGGCTATGAATGACACTTTGGACCAGATGGATCTAACATATATTTAGAATGTTCTACCTTAAATAGCAGAATACACATTCTTTTCAAATGCACATGGACATTCTCTAGAACAGATCACACATTAGGCCACAAAACAAGGCTCAACAAATTCAGACTGACTAAAATAATGTATCTTTTCTGATCACAGTGGTATGAAACTAGAAATCAATCACAAGAAAAACATTTAGAAAGAACATAAATAAATGGAGGTTAAACAACAAGCTGCTAAATATTGAATGGGTCAATCGAGAATTCAAAGAGGAAATCAAAAAATACATGGAGACAAATTAAAACACTATACAAATACAAACATACCTCAAGAAGCAGGAAAAATCTCAAACAAACTAATCTTACACCTAAAGAAGTGAGGAAGAACAAACAAAACCTAAACCCAGTAGAAGGATGGAAATAATAAATATTAAAGCCAAAATAAATGAAATAGAGTAAGAATTAATTAAATTAAATTAAGTTAAATATGAAATAAATAAAATACATAGAAGAAACCAATAAAACCAGAAACTGGTCTTTGAAAAAATCTACAAAATTGATAAACTTTAGAAGGAAGGAAGGAAGGAAGGAAGGAAGGAAGGAAGGAAGGAAGGAAGGAAGGAAGAGGAAGGAAAAGACTCAAAATCAGAAATGAAGGAGAGGTTAGATGGTTAAAAGATGGTGGTGGAGAAGTAGCCTAGGCTTGCCTTATCCCAGGAATACAAGTAGATAACGATGAAATCATCCTAAATACTCCAGAAATTGCGCTGAAGACTGATAGAACAAATTCCATAACTAAAGGTAGAAAAGAGGCCACAGAGAAGAAGGTAAGAAGTGTTGGAGACACAGCTTGGGAGGAAAACAGATGGTGGCCACTGCAGTAGGGATGGAGTCAAGGTCACAGAGACAGGAGAGAAAGACTAAGACACACAGGAGCACATGGGGGAAACAAATCCCCTTAGTGATTGGCTTGGAAACCAAGAGAGGACTAATTTCTCGACTTCTGGCAATCAGCAGGGCTTAAAGAATCGAGTTATAAGGTCAGCAGACTTGGGTGGCATAGAGTCTGGAGGGCATCGTGCTCTTCATGGAGAGAAAGTGCGCAAACAACCCACAGACATACAGTGTGGAAAGAGAGATTTGAAGGCACAGGGTGAGGCACAGAGTGGGGGAGGTTATTTGCTCATCTCAGAGAGTATCTGGAGAGGCAGTATTCAAAGAATGACCCCTTCAGGAACAAAGGAACTGGCTGGAGCCATTTCCCTCCCCTGCCCTTTAACATAAGCACAAGGCCCCTTCGGGAACCCGTGTAATACCAATACTCACCACCTAACTTGCCCACACCCTCCCATCCCCTGCACTCTTCCCAGTCATGTTTGCCTCAGTTCCAGTACAGTGGGTTCCCTTCCCCAGACCAGCCCAAACCCCTACCAACACAAGGTCTCCTAACCTGGGGGTTTCATGGGGCCTTGGTTCTGGCAGCAGTGGTGACAGGTCTCCATTCACAAGACCAGAGCACAATTAAAATGCACCACATTCAGGCAAAGGACCAAACCCCCACCTCCCCCCCCCCCAAAAAAAAAATGACTGAGGAAAAATAACAACCAACACTACAGAAATACAAACAATTATAAGAGAATATTATGACAAATTCTATGCCAACAAATTGGAAATCTAGTAGAAATGGATAAATTCCAAGAAACATAAACTACCAAAACTGATGCAGACAGAAAAAAACAAACAAAAAAAACAAAACAGAAAATTTGAACAGACCTATGGTCAGCAAAGACATTGAATCAGTAATCAAAAAAATTTCCACAAACCAAAGTCCAAGACCAAAAGCCTTCATAGGTGAATTCTACCAAATTTAAAGAAGAGTTGGGGGTGCCCGGGTGACTCAGTCAGTTGGATGTCCAACTCTTGATCTCAGCTTAGGTCATGATCTCACAGTTCATGGGTTTGAGCCCCACTTCAGGCTCTGTGCTGACAGTGCAGAGCCTGCTTGGGATTCTGTCTCTCCCTCTCCGCCCCCCCCCCCCCGATCTTGCTCTCTCTCAAAAATAAACATTTTTAAAAATCTTTAAAAAATAGTTAATACCTATTCTTCTCAAACTATTCCAAAAAACAGAAAACTTCCAAATTCATTCTATGAGGCCAGCATTAATCTGATACCCAAAACCAGAAAAAGTGATCACAAAAAAAAGAGAACTATAGGCCAATATCTCTGATAAACATAGATTTAAATGTCCTCAACAAAATACTAGCAAATGAAATCCAATGGTACATTAAAAAAAGTCTTTCACCATGATCAAGTGGGATTTATTCCCAAGATGTGAAAGTGGTTAATATTCCCAAAATTATCAACATAATATATAAGTAACATTAATAAGAGAGAGGATAAAAACCATATGGTCATTTCAATAGATGCAGAAAAATATCTGACAAAGCACAACAACTATCCACACAAAGTAGGTCTTGAGGAAACATATCTCAACAGAATAAAGTCCTTATGAAAAACACACAGCCAACATCATTCTTAATGGGGAAAAACAGAGATATTTTCCCCAAAGGTCAGAAAAGACCAGGATGTCCACTCTCATCACTTTTATTCAACACAGTACCAGACGCTCCAGCCACAGCAATTTGAAAACATAAAAAAAAAGGCATCCAAATTGGTAAGGAAGAAGTAAAACTATATTTGCAGATGACATGATACTATATAGAGGGAACCTGAAAGACTCCACCAAAAACTTATTAGAACAATTCAGTAAAGCAGGACACAATATCAAAGTACAAAAATCTGTTATGTTTTTATACACCAATAAGCAACAGAAACAGAAATTAAGAATACAATCCCAATTACAGTAATACCAAAAATAAGAAGATACCTAGGAATAAATCCAACCAAAGAGGTAAAAGACCTGTACTGTGAAAACTATAAAACACTTATGAAAGAAACTGAAGACAAAAGAAATAGAAATACATTCCATGCTCATGGATTGGAAAAAAAATATATACTGTTAAATGTCTATACTACCCAAAACAATCTACACATTTAATGCAATCCAACCAAAATACCAATAGTACTTTTCATAGAGCTAGAACAAACAATCCTAAAATTTGTAAAGATCCACAAAAACCCTGAATAGCCAAACCAATTTGGGGAGGGGGGGAGGGGAACAAAGCTGGAGTCATCACAATTCTGAACTTTCTGAACTTTACATTATATTACAAAGCTGTGTTAATCAAAACAGTATGGTACTAAAACACACAGATCAATGGAACAGAAAACCCAAAATTAAACCCATAACTGTATGGCCAGCCAATTTATCTTTGACAAAGCAGATAAGAATATCAAGTGGGAAAAAAGTCTCCAACAAATGATGTTGGGAAACTTAGCAACATGTAAAAGAAAGAAATCTGGGCCGCTTTCTTACACCATATGCAAAAATAAATCGAAAATGCATTAAAGACTTAAATGTGAGCCCTGAAACCATAAATATCCTAAAAGAAAACACATGCAGTAAGTTGTTTAACTTTGGCCATAGCAACTTTTTTTTAGATAGGTCCCTGAGGCAAGGAAGCAAAAGCATAAATAAACTATTGAAATTACATCAAAATAAAAAGCTTCTGCACAGCAAAAGAAAAGATCAACAAAATTGAGAGGCAACCTGTGGAATAAGTGAAGATCTCTGCAAACGACATATCTGATTAAGGGATAACACCCAAAATGTATAAAGAACTTATAAACTCAACACCCATAAAACAAGTAACCCAACCAAAAATGGCCATAGAACTGAAGAGTTCTTCAAAGAAGACACAGCAATGACCAACAGACACATGAAAACATCCTCACTGTCAGTCACTGACAGGAAAATGTGAATCAAAACCGCAATGAGATGATCACCCCATACCTGTCAGAACCGCTAAAATCAACAATACAAGAAATAACAATTGTCAGTGAGAACGTGTAGAAAAAGGAACCCTCCTGCACTGTTGGTGGGAATGTAAGCTGGTGCAGCCACTATGGAAAATCGTACAGAGGTTCCTCAGAAAGTTAAAACAGAACTACCCTACGGTCCAGCAATCACACTACTATGTGTTTACCCAGAGAGTACAGAACCAGCAATTCAAAGAGATACATGCACTCCTATGTTTAGGGCAGCATTATTTACAATAACCAAATTATGGAAGCAACCCCTGTCTATGAGTAGACGAATGGATAAAGAAGTGGTACGCGTATACCGTGGAATATTAACTCTGCCTTAAAACATCGAAATATTGCCGTTTGCAACAACACGGATGCATCTAGAGGGTATGATGCCAAGTGAAATATCAGTATTAGAAAGAAGAATGCCATATGATTTCACTGATACGTGGAATTTAGGAAACACAACAGATGAAGAAAAAAAGAAGAAACAAAACCAGTCTCTTTAAATATAGAGAAGAAACTGGTGGTTGTCCTAGGGAAGGTGATGAAGAGTACGCTTAGCATAATGAGCGCTAATATGCAGAATTGTTAAGTCACTATACTGCACACCTAAAACTAACATAACACTACATTAATCACATTGGATTAAAAAATAAATAAAATTTTAAAAAGAGACAATATATACCACATGCTGGAGGACATAAAGGAGGTAACTCACCATCCGAAGCTCAGGCTGCCTCAGTTGCTTCTGTGCACGGATGCATCAAGAGCTCAGCACAAATTGCAACCCACCCACCCCCACCCACTGGCAAGTTTGATCTAGGAAACTGGCCACCCCAGCGATTCCTCCAATAGCTGGATTACCACATGCACAGACTGGATGATTGTTTTATGAGGATCCAAGATTCGGGTCCCTCTTGCAGACGCAGATACAGTGACCATACTCACCAAGATTGTTAGGGAAAAAAAATCAGTACACCAATCAGCTTATTAACTTATAGATACAGAACTATTAAATAAGCCATGCATGCATGCCCTCTGATCCTTCGAGCCTCCGTCTTAGGAGAATTTAGAATGGAAACAAATGAATAGCATGAAATGAGGGCAGGCTAAATTATCTGAAAAATGCAATGGTTAAAAACATCTACTTTGATAGCATGACAGTCACAGAACAGAGTTGGTTTGTGCCTGTTAGGAACCATTTTCTTTGCTGACAATGCTAAGATTCTTTCAGACTGAATTAACCTACCCGGGAGTGAAAACCTGTACTCTGACAATTCTTCTATCTCCAAATATCTCAGGGCACATTATTATGCTTTGAAACAAGGAAGACACTTCAGGAACTCCAAAGTTACCATTTCTCCTCACAAAACATGACAGAATGACTTGCTTCAATTTTAACCTAAAAAGGCAGTTACTTTGTTGATCACTTCAGGTTTAAGATAACATTAATTGGATTGAGACAAAAAAAATAGGCAACAACAACTTGAGGTTTCCGTAATCTATGGCAACGATTGCAGATTTTTCCACTACACTTAAACAGAAAGAATTTTCTTTATTCAACATTCCTTTCCTAGATCTGAATTGTAGAACAAATATTGTAATTAAATTATCTGTTACACATTTATATTCTAAAGGAGAACCATTTCTCAAGAATTAGAGTTTATTTCTTGAATCATTAAGAAATTTAAATGAGACATATACCCTCATCAAATGACATTATAGTTACACATCCACAATTATGCTTCATACAATATTCAGCAGTTTCTTATAAAGGGCAATTACAACAATTATTATTTGGACACTTGTTATTTCTACCTACTACTAAAGGAATTCATGCAGTATTATTATGCATGCCATAAATTCTATGTTAAAATAATTCACTTCTGGTAGCTGCTAGTGGACTGCAAAACAAATACTTTGCACGACTCAGGTATCCTAACAATGTGCGACACTATTTATCTGGCACTCCTTCAATTTCACTGTGTAAATGACATTTCCTTCCCAGCATCATTTAGTGAATAGATGCATAGCTACTGTGGCATTTGACGTTTGACCAACATTGAATATTAAGAGCTTTTTCTCAAGTGCAAGTACTTCAACGTAAATAACTTATCGCAAGGACTGAGAGCACCACAGAACCCCAGGTTAGGATATCAGGCATTAGTAATGACGAACACTTCTAGCAGCAACTAATCTTCCTGTGCGACACCATCCTAGACATTCACTAGCTTCAAAAGAGAGTCTTCTGCTCAGTACCCCCTTTCTCGATATCTCCATCGCCAGAACCGGAAGTCAAGTATTAATAAAAACAACCTAAGTGCAACGGTTAACAGAACTGTCATAGTCCGTATATGGCCAGGTGTGCCTTGAGGCTCCCATTCTGGAAACTAAGGGTTTAGCTTGATCTTTGCTTTAGGGTCAAGAGACACTGCAATGGGGTGAACTGGAGATCTCAGATGAATGAGTTACAACATCAAAGTCAGGAGTCAGATGCAGATTTAGAGAAGATACCCTAGTCAAGATTAAGGAAGGTACTTTCAACTGCCTTACGCCCTCTTCTACTGACTCACAGAAATCAAAACTGAGGTCTAATCGGAGTGGCAGATCTCACTATGAAGAAGAAAATTTAACATATGAAAGACACTCAATGTTTTTTTTTTACTAGATAGACATTAAGAAGATATAATTTTAGGGGCACCTGGGTGGCTCAGTTGGTTAAGCATCCAATTCATAATATAGGCTCAGGTCATGATCTTGAGGTCATGAGATCATGTCCCACATCAGCATGGAGCCTGCTTGGGAATCTTTTTCTCCCTCTCTCTCTCTGCCCCTCCCCTTCTCGTGCACTCTGTCTCAAAATAAACATAAAAAAAGAAAACATAATTTTATATACTCATTTTATCATTGTATTATTGAGATAAGATATTAAATTAAGGCAAATTACCCTCACTTTGCAGAGCATTGGAAGCTAAGAGGATGCACTGCATCTTACGATGGTATAAAAAGGAACATATTATAATAGACTTATCAGACTTAAAGAATACAAAAAAAATCAGCATTTCGCCTTTATTTGTCCTTTAAAATAAGTGATACTTGATCATACACTTGATCATTGTACAAATAACCATTATTTTGCATAGAATCCAAAATAAAAATTAATATTAGAGATTAACACGTATTTACATAAAACCTTATTTTCCAAGAAATTGGATTACACTAAAAGCTTGTATGACTTTTAAAAAGACACATAAAACATGTTGAGTCATGTCATGTATTTTTTTAAAATTTTTATTGTTTTTTAATGTTTGTTTATTTTTGAGACAAAGGGAGACAGAGCGCGAGCAGGGGAGGGGCAGAGAGAGAGGGAGACACAGAATCTGAAGCACAGAGCCTGATGCGGGGCTCGAACCCACAAACCGTGAGATCATGACCTGAGCCAAAGTCGGACGCTTAAATGACTGAGCCACCCAGGCGCCCCAATGCCATGTATTTTTATACACATTTTTTTCTAGTTTTTTAGTGCTCCATTATAGGACACCAAATTAATTTATTCAATATTCTATTTTTAAATTAGATTATTTTCCATTTAAACTATTATGTATTATTATGGAATTACATATGGATTGAGACAATAATTACCAAAGAATGCTCAATCAATATGTGACATACTGTTGAGGAACTGAATGCTAATGCCACCTTGTGATATTAACGTGAGCATCATTAAAAGGGATACATTCTGTACTTTGTGCGACAGAAAAGCAATAGAAATTCCACAGGACCACCTACAAAATATTCTAAAAGTTGAGCAACAAATATAATCAAGCCTCTAGATCTTTCGGAATCAATAGAAAATACCCAGGATAAAGGAATAATTTATGTGATAGCACACAGAAGCTACTGCCCAAATCCAGGATGAGGGACTTTCTATAGAATAAAAACAAAAACAAAAACAGAAACAGAAACAGAAACAGATTTCCCCAACAAAGCATTGGCATTAACAAAAAAAGGAATGCTGTAAGATGAAGATTTCAGTTGGATTCTGGTAAGAGGGAGCACTTGGAAACAGGAGAAATTTGAGTGTGGACGGGTTATTAAGTCATCAAGGACTTTATGAGTAATTTCAGAATTTTGGGGTGTGATAATGAGATGGTGTTTACTTTTTATGGACCTTACAAGTTAGAGATGCACATTGCAATGTCTATTGATTCAATGATGTGTTATCTGGGATTTGTTTCAAAACAGTACAGAATAACAAAGACTGATACACATAGAAAAAATTTAGCAAAATTGATATTTGATGCAGCTGTGTGAGGGGTACGTGAGGGTTCATTATAGAATTCTAATTTTGTGCATGTTTGAGAAGTTTCATAATGAGAGGTCAAAAATTATGTCTATTTTATGCTCATGGTTTTGTGCTCAAACCGACATTTGTGGGTTATTTATTTTGAATAAATTCCTAACCCTTGTTAGAGTTATTACCAGTCTTCACTGAACTTACAGAATGCAATATACCACTATGTTAACTTCTAATTCTTTACTTAATACTGGGATTTACTTTTCAAAAATACATACTTATTAGCTTTTTGAATCTCAGTCAATGACCTGTTAAATTCTTTTCTTTAATTCCTAAAGAATTTATCTACCAGTTTGATTTTTAAAGGTACTTCATTAAAAATATTAACTGCCTGCCTTATACATTAAAAAATAAGCATTTAAATTTTGTCCTTCAGAGCCTGGAGCCTGCTTCAGATTTTGTGTTTCCCTCTCTCTCTGCACCCCCCTCCCCGCCGCTCACACTGTCTCTCTTTCCCTCAAAAATAAATTTAAAAAAAAGAATCACAGGTTTAAAGTAAGAAGGAGTAGGGGCACCTGGGTGGCTCAGTCATTTGAGCATCCGACTTCAGCTCAGGTCATGGTCTTGCAGTTCGTGAGTTCAAGCCCCGCGTTGGGCTCTGTGCTGGCAAACAGCTCAGAGCCTGGAGCCTGCTTCAGATTCATTCATTCTTTCTTTCTTTCTTTCTCTCTCTCTTTCTTTCTCTTTCTCTCTCTCTCTCCCCCCCCCCCCCCCCGCTCATGCTCTGCCTCTGCCTCTCAAAAATAAACAAATGTTAAAAAAATTTTTAACAACAGTAAGAAGGAGTAAAGCTTCCCCTGATAACTAGGATCTTGTCTGGTATTAGCAGCGAAGCCTCAGAATACTCTGTGTTGAAAATAGTAATTTCATAGAACTTCAGTATCAGAATTCCACTCAGTGACCAAGATGGATCCAAATAAACACCAGACCATCCCACTGAAAGGAACAATCCAAATGACAGCCCTGCCTTAGTTTAAAGCTAGGTTCTCTTTTCTGCTTATTATGGATCTTTGATAAGAAATACAATTGCTGAGAAGTCTGTTTTGCTTGCTGTTTGCTACGAGCATTGTGAGGCCTTTCCTGAATGTAACCAGCTGTGCAGTAGAATGGGCTGTAAAACTCCCTAAATGTAGTCTGATATGTAATGGAATGAGTGATTGTACATAAACTAACCGGCATTTCTCGCTTCTGTAAACCTGCTTGCTTAGCACATTCCTCACCTACCCCCTTCCCCCTTTCTTCCTTCCGCCACAAGTAACGGACAAAGCCTTCCTGCCAAAGGACAAAGGACGCCCAGAGAACAACAAATGTCCTTACTTTAAAATCAACTAATCAGGCCCCTCATAATTTGAAACCTCCCCTGTGCTATTTGTCTCTGTCTATAAAAACGCTATACCAACCCTGATCATGGCCTCTTGCGTCACCAGCGACGAGTGCACAGAGGACCAGGTTCGAACCTGCAATAAACGACCCTTGCCGCTTGGCTTTGACTTACGACTCTGGTGGTCTTTTGTGGGAGGTTTTGGAACTTCAGGCATTACACCACAACAATAGCTGATCACAGAATAAATTTTGTCCAAGTCACAAAAAATGATCAAAATTCTCCTAATTTGGTTAATATACCTGATGGCTGCTTCTTTGACAATGACAGCTTTGGTCACGCTTCAGTTTTCTCATCTTGTGGATAAAGTTTATCCACAATCATACACTGCTTCCTGACAACATCCAGTCTAGAGCAAAGACCCACTTCCTTTACTGTCCCCTGGATCAATTAATAAGCCTGAACCTTCTAAGCTCTTTATAACATTCTCCATACTAAGAGTGGCCATGGACTCCAACATAGGTGTTCTCCCATGTTGCAAAACATGAAAACATGAAAAATGTGTTCTCGCGTGTTGCAAAACACTGTTCAACTATAGAGGTGTTCCTGGTGGCCTGGAACTGTAGTCAATTAACAAAAATCATAAGCTGCTCTAATGTTATACAGTTTCTTCATATTTTCTCTTCATATGAACTTCCTGTGTGGAATTAAAAATATTTCAGAGAGTGAGAGAAAAAACATGAGCAGGGGAGGGATAGAGAGGAAGGGAGATCGAGAATCCCACACAGGCTCCGTGTTGTCAGTGCAAAGCTAGACACAGGGCTTAATCCCATGAACTGTGAGATCACGACCTGAGCCAAAACCAAGAGTCAGACACAACTGACTAAGCCACTCAGGAACCCCCCTTCTTGCGATTTTTAATAATTAAAATATTAATACATATGAAATTCATTTTATTTTGAATTTGTCAAAGAATGGTTATTTTTCTAAAATGATTACCTCATTTTAATGTATTGAATGATACCTTTGTTACCTTTTTTCCATTATACCAAACACCACATTTAAAGTGTATTCCTCCCACTAAGGCATCAGAATAACAATGTACATAGACTTTTATGTGTAAGACTCAAACTTTGAAGATTAGCTTGGTTTAATAAAGTATAAATAAAGAAGATATTCTGAAGCATTTTTTTAAAATTCAAGAATGCATCCCCTTAGATACTGAGATCTACTGATGCTTAAAATCTTAAGTCGTCACATTTTCATTTGCTTTCTCTTACCAGCTTCACGGTCTCTCATTTATCGATGTCTTCCCCAACTTTCCCGTCCTTCTCCCCGAATGTGCTTCCCCCTCTGCCCATCAGGTCAACTCTCATCATTCCACTCTCACCATTAACAACACCATTAACTTGAACGCTGGTGTGGCCATTCCTTCTCCAAACTCAGCCTCAGTCACACCATAAAGAACCTGATGCATCTGTCTTCAACTTCCGTTTTTTAACCAGCTGTGTCCAACCAATCAATACGCTAATCGGAACACCTCACTCATGTTGGTTCACCCAATGCGAGCCAAGAACAAGGGACGCAGTGAGTGGTTACTGAAACGATCAATGTATCTGCTGCAACCATAGGAAACCCGTTTCAGAGCACCCAGGAATGGTACAAGGAAGACGCTATTCCTCCCTAGACTCCCTTCATTGCTGTTATTTTGTCAGCTTATTACTTACACTGTAGGAGAAAGATCCACTCCCATTTACTGGTTTAATAAGATGTTAGAGAACTTAAAAGGATCTCGTAAATTGACGATAAGGCTTTATCGCCATCCAATCGCAGGTAAAGGAGTAATGATTTAGGATTCTGTGGCAGCAACCAAAGGTGCCTTTCTCAACATGGGCATCCAGCCTTGTTATACGGTACATAACAATAAACTTCTGGCTGCAGGCATTTTCTAGGAAGGGAAAGAGAGCGCAACAGCTAAAGAGATGTGCAGGGGCCACCTGGTGAAGTCGGAAGGCGCAGGGCCTTTCTCCTCTCAGGTGTGAAATGAGCAAGTCTGTGCTAGGGGGCTGGAGCCTAAGGGATCTCCGCTGTGTCTCACGGACCTCCATAACCATCTGCTGAATTTGTCAAGTAAATGACCTTTAAGCTCTGACCAGGGTGTCTGGCCTATAACCCTCCTCTTAGAAAGATTCTTCTCAGTGAAGAATTTTTGTTTCATCTCCCGAATTGCCTCAAGGCACCTGCCAGCAGCTGTTAGTCTTCCAGTTTAGCCAAGAACTCTTATTTGGCCTTTAGGGAGACGTTTTTTTTCCACTGGTGTTACTACTTTATAGCTTTCTTCTACTGCACTGATATCGTTTCTTTTCAATTATATTTCAATATAAACAAAGGTATATTTCGCTAGTGGTCCATAATGCAAAGAAGCATCGATAATTTTGTTTTGGTGTGCCATGCTCTGAAAATACCAATCTATCTTTCCCAACTTGATCTCACGTTTTATCTCAAAGGCTCTTTTGGGGCGGGGGTGGGGGGGGAATAAACATCTATAGGGAAGGCATATAAACACTCACCTTTTAAAGTTGCAGTTTCTAGAAATGCTTCTA
The DNA here is from genome assembly GCF_024362965.1 of Panthera pardus. Taxonomy (NCBI): domain Eukaryota; kingdom Metazoa; phylum Chordata; class Mammalia; order Carnivora; family Felidae; genus Panthera; species Panthera pardus. The sequence continues at coordinate 81,634,710 of NW_026526710.1, read as the reverse complement.
CATATTGGTAAATGACAGTATTGGTAAAATGACATCCTGTTGCTTAAATTAAAAGAGTCTGGAGCCTTCCTCAGTTGTTAGTTCCCTCAAGCATCCGTCCTAATCCAATTCCACTATCAAAACCTGAAGTCACAACCTCCAAAGGAAAAAAAACAAAATCCCAGCAATCTTCTAATCTGTGCATCCACAAAACCATCTTATCCCAAGCCATGTGGACAAGAGATATAATCTAATTCAAATGCCGATAGCTATTCATACATATATACTATGCATTTACCAAACAACTCTGATCTTTCAAAGATGTGAGTCAGGTCAATCCCCACACTGTCCCTTAAAACCATTCAATGCCAGGAAATTTTAATGAAGTCTAACTTTTCACATGAGCTATACAATGCCCTCTGTGATTTGTCCAAACTCTACCCCTCCACTTCCTAACTGGCATATTTCTCTCAGTACCTACCATATCAAGATGCACAGGTTTCCTTTCCTTATTAAGCTTGGAAAGCTGGCCCTGCCTTAGAATTATAGGATTCATCACTTCTTCAGCTTGAACCAGGCTCTTGCCTTGTTAACATCTTAACTCCAAGGTCACCTGTTCACAAAGACTTCCCTGGACACCCATCTTAGTCTCCCATTCTTGCTGGAATGTACTTGCTGTCGTCTGCATTCTTCTTCTTTCCTGGTCCACTGTCCCTGTCTCCCTATTAGAGCTGAAGCTTCTCTCACTTTGGACTTGATGTATTTTGAATACCCATCTCTTTCAGGCATCTAGAAAAAAATGCTTGTTATGAAATGTTGTACTCAATTACAAATAAGCCAACTTTCACACAAAAGAATTTCTAGATAGATGCAGTTTCTATCAAAATGTCTCTTACACAAGCCTATGATTAGAATTAATGGATTCACTTATTACTGTGAAAGAGAAACACCAGAACTACATTGGAGTGCAGTTTTTGTCACGAAAGCCAAGGGGAGTATATTAGTTTCTTAAGGTTGCTGAAACAAATTACCACAAGCTGGGTGGTTTAAACCAGTAGAAATTTGCTCTGCCGTGGTTCTGGAGAAAAGAAATGTAAAGTTAAGATGTGAGCAGGGCCACCTCCCTCCAGAGACTCTGACGGAGACTCTTCTAGCTTCTGATGGCTTCCAGCATCATTCCACAGTCTCCGCCTCCATGGTCATGACCCCCTTCCTGTTTGCATCCCTGGGTCTTCAGAAGGTCTTCTTATAAGGACGCCAGTCGTTGGACTAAAACATGTCCTAATGTAGTAGGACCTCATTTTTCACTCAATTGCATCTCCAAAACTCTATTTCCACACAAGGTCACATTCATAGATAACAGGGTTGGAACTCTATCATATATTTCCGAGAGACACAATTCAGCTGGAGCTGGTATTCTCACATCTCATGGTACTGAGGAGAATGTAACGAGAGCTGTTCAGTCATGGAATGCTAAACCAAATACACAACTAATTTTTCTAAAAAAATTATTACAAGTGGGTCAAGAAATCATTCTCATTCTACATTTTTACTTCTGCACAAGTATTATTTGAAACTATATCTGCATGTAAAGAGTTTGCCACATAAACTGTAAGTACTATAATCCTATAATTGTTCCAATAGCTTATTTTAACTTCCTCTGTATGTATAGAGATAGACAAGGTTTATCACGAACGTAAGTATTCTAGTTTAAGAGAGTTTATTTTTTCTTCCAAATAAACACATTGATCTATTGGCTTTAGATAGGTGTGCGTTTGGCAATAAGATCAGCCTCCTGGATGAAAGTCTGCTCTAGATGGGCTCGACTCTTTCATGTGGTTAAGTTTAGGGAGAGGTGAGTTTACTGTGGGGAAATTCACTGAAATTCTATCCCATTTCATCCGTTGAGAAACCACCCATAAGTCTGTCGGTAGTAGAGACTGCACACCCACACGTCAATGATAGCCCAGATTTAAAGTGTCATACTATGATTGGTGCCGTTATCTAGATGGAAAAGCTGAGGTTCAAAGATTCATATATGTATTTATATTCCTGGGAAAATCCCACCTGTTTTTTTTAATAAAGTCAAATTGTCTTGTAAAGGACCCAGACTATCAGTACTTCTTCCATAAAAGGTGTAAAGAGGCCTCTTTGCTAAAACAATATTTTCTAAAACACTTTTGTTTTAGAAATTGAAGATAAAAAATGCCTATTAAAAGAACAAGCAACTGAATTGTGCCTCATTGCGTAATCTTTCTTAAGTAATCCTAAGAAATCATTGTGTAATCTTGCGAAATCACAGCGTAATCTTACTTTCTTAAGTAATCCTAAGAAATCATTGTGTAATCTTGCGAAATCATGGCGTAATCTTACTTTCTTAAGTAATCCTAAGAAATCATTATGTAATCTTGCGAAATCATGGCGTAATCTTACTTTCTTAACACTGTTTAAAAACCTTGCCACTAAAAAAACAAAGACTGGGCATGATGTTTCCTACACTGTAACACAAGGATGGAACCGTGGTGGGAGAGAAATGTATTTATGCTAAGGGCACAGATGCATGTCTGCAAATACATTGTATAAACATGTACGGCCATGAATGGAAAATATATGTTGTTATTTTTTTTTTCTTTTACATTCTTGAGGAGGTATGTTTGGTTGAGGAGGCTAGGGATAGAAATCCAGAACGTAGCCAGAAAGAGAAAGCAGGGACAGTCTACATCTCATCAAAGTGCAGCCCAGAAAGCAGGGTTACAAGTAAACCCGAACAAGTGCCCTTTAACACAGAATATTATTCATCTGGGATAATTATGTATGTGCATGTTGCTATAATTGCAAAGGCACAAATTGTCTTTTACCCCTCTTCATCCTGACTTTTCTGTTCCTTCCACTGTACCAGTATCATTCCTGTAGGGAACCAACATTGATAGCCAGCTGTACATCTCCCACAACTTTCTTCTGCCTGATGTAATTGCACGTTCATTCACAAATACAAACACTTGTCATGATTTACAAAAATGGAGTTATGTGATGTTCATAATTGTGAATCTCACTTTTCCCAATCAATGGCACGTGAGAGAAATCCTCTAAAGCAACAAGATGGTGGTTCTAGTTCATTTGTTTCCTTTGTAATATCCCATGGAATATATACTTCACAATTTAAGCACCCATTCTCTGTTAGGGGTCTCCTACTTTTGTTTTCAATTTTTCATTGGGTTACAATAAAACACTTGTATTTCATTCTTTTTTTTTAATGTTTTATTTTATTTTTGAGACAGAGAGAGACAGCATGAGCAGGGGAGGGTTAGAGAGAGAGGGAGACACAGAATCCGAAGCAGGCTCCAGGCTCTGAGCTGTCAGCACAGAGCCCGACACGGGGTTCGAACTCACAGAGGGTCAGATCATGACCTGAGCCGAAGTCGGAAGCTCAACCGACTGAGCCACCCAGGCGCCCCTGTATTTCATTCCTTATGACGGTGTTCTAGTCTATATGGGACAGATCTGCAGAAGTGTAATGGATGATTAACATTTTGTTATTTAAATAGGGGCATCTGGGTGGCTCAGTTGGTTAAGTGCCTGACTCGACTTCTGCTCAGGTCACGATCTCACAGTTTGTGGGATCAAGCCCCAGGTCAGGCTCTGCACTAACAGCACAGAGACTTCTTGGGATTCTCACTCTCCCTCTCTCAAAAATAAATAAATAACTTAAAAAATTATTTACATAGATGCTCTCATGTTGCATTTAAATATTTCTGTAATAATTATTTTTATAAGGGTTTAGTGTTTTGTTTTGTTTTTTTTGAGGAGGGGGGAGTGCAAATGGAGGGGGTAGAGAGACAGAGAGAGAGAGAGAGAGAGACAGAGACAGACAGAGAGACAAAGAGAAAATCCCAAGCAGGATCCACACTAGTGTGGAACCTAATGTGGGGCTTGATCCCACAACCCTGGGATCATGATCTGAGCTGAAATCAAGATTCGGATGCTCAATTGACTGGACCACTCAGACACCCCATAGTTATTCATCTTTAACCTACCAATGTAAAAAGAAATAGCTTTGTAAATATTACAATTAATCCATATTGTCTCAATTTTAATACCTAATTTTATATAAATGCATAATTATATCTTTCATTTTTATAGTTGGATTTAAACTTTAGTAAACTTATTCATGTAATTTACACAATTTCTTATTGATTCACTTGTGTTTTTGTCAACAATTTGTGAAAGCACCTTGCAGATTAGTATTAATATGATTATTTAAGCCCTGTCATATACATTACAAATACGTTTTACAATTTTGTTTTAGTTGATGATTTTGCTTGTCATGTTTTTTGAAGTTTTTATTTAGATTGTATTACTGAGTCTCATATATGTTGAGTTATATAGGATTGACAGGATATATATTCTGAGGTAACTCCCTGTGGGATCATAGGCATGTAGGCAGAATGGAAGTTCCCTTGTAGAGCGTGGACTTCACATAGCCAGTCATTCTACTGAGACTAGGGCATGAAGGAAAACAAGAACGTGACCTTGAAAGAAAGGAGCGTATCCTTCCCTGTTTCACCCTAGCACTCCATGATTTCATAAAGAGTTGATAAGTAGTTTAAATTTTTTAATAACCCTGTATTATAAGTAGGTCTCCTCACTGATGACTAGATACATACTTTTTTAGTCCTAAAAATCAGAACAACAATATGTTTATAACACAAAACCAGTTCTTGTCAGGAAGAAAAGTTCAATTCCACTTATGCCCAAAATCACTACAGGTACCACAAAATCTAAGAGTCTCAGTTTCAAAAATTCTGCCCTATTGTTACTGAAAGCACATTTGGACTCATCAGAAAGTGAGCTATGATATTTAGTTCAGAAAGTCTGTGCCATGATTCTGGAATCACTTTAAAATTTTTCTCTAACTTTGGTTTTACAATAATGAAGAAAATATCCACCTCGTCAATTTCTCACTTGGAAAATCTACTCCTTGTGAATCAGACCCAACCTGATGAGTTTGCAAGTGATACTAAGGTTCTCTCTTATAATGAGGACGGACTTACACTGGGTTAGACCACACCTCAATATCCATTCAGGCCAAAAGAATATTGCCCATGTTTTTTGTTGCAGCATTCTTACTCATCACATAAGTACTTAATTATTTACCTATTTATTTATTTATCTTGAGAGAGAGAGCAAGCGCATGCATGCACATTCACACATAAGCAGAGAGGAGCAGAGAGAAATGGAGAGAGAATCCAAGTAGGCTCTGCACTGTCCGTGTGGATCCCAATGTGGGGCTTGAACTCATGAACCCTGAGATGATGACCTGAGCCGAAACCAAGAGTTGGCCACTCAACTGACTGGAGACACCCAGGCGCCCCCATACGTGCTCCCTTAAAAGCTTTCAAAGCTTATTTCTAACTCACCCACCAAAGACACTACAGTTCTTTCCTCTGCCCAAGTAAGATGCCCCGCAATCTCAATGAGAATACAATTTAGCCTTCCAAAAAATTATGACAGACTTTGGTGCTGGTTTCTAAATAGGGTGTATGATCTTCCTTAAATTCATACTTTGATATTGTACCTTTCATAAAAATGCTTAAAATAGGAGCGCCTGGATGGCTCAGTGGGTTAAGTATCCGACTTCAGCTTAGGTCAAGATCTCATAGTTCGTGGGTTCGAGCCCCGTGTCAGGCTCTGTGCTGACGGCTCAGAGCCTGGAGCCTGCTTCAGATTCTGTGTCTCCCTCTCTCCCTGCCCCTGCCCCACTTGTACTCTGTTCTCTGCTTTTCAAAAATAAACATTTATTTTTTTAAATGCTTAAAATATATACTGGCTCTACTTAAGAAAATTAAATGGAAAATATACTGAATACCACATGCTGTCAGTAGAGTTTTGATTTCTTAAAATTATCCACCTAACTAGAATAAATTAAGCCACTAATAATTATTAGAAGATCAAGAGTTTTGAGTATTTTAATTATGTATTGTTACTGGACTCAAGAATACGTAAACCCGAGCATGCCAATCATTTCTTTCTACCAAGATGGTGTCTACATGACTGGCCAGGAGAACAGGGGCCCCCTGGAGCCCGAGGAGGCCTGGCATGCCCACGAAGGCATCATCCTCCAAAGTGTTAATAAGGCAGATGCCAGGGTGGAGAGAGACTGAGATTCTGCCATAGTTTTTATTTCCAGATAATTTATCACTATGTATTTCATCGTAACCTATTTATCAATAAAGATTCCCCTCCCCCCACAAAACTCAATTGCAACAGATAACCAATTCAAAGTTCTGGCTACACCCTTGTAACCAGGATTCTGAATACTGCTAAACAACCCATACAACTTTACTGAATAAGAAGTAGTAATGCAATTTCAATTGTGTCTTCAAACACGTCCTATACATTTTTCTCTGTTTCCCTAATCAGTCATTTCTTCCATTAGAGAGGATCTTCATTTCAGTCCATAAAAACATGGACTCTGGAATGTGACTACTTGGGCATAAATGCTGGTAAAAATGCTTATTAACTGTGTGACATAGGGTAAATCACTTAACTTAAATTTCATATAGAAATGGAATGATAATATCTGTTCGTCAGCTTGTTACAGAAACTATTTGTATGATGTTAGTTCAAAGTCGATGCGAGTATATATCACATACATTGCAACTATACTTTTTCTCATTGTCTATTTAAACTCTTCCAGTTCTAAAGCATCTAATCCCATTCATACTGAAAACATTACCCTTCTTTATACTATATAGGAAAACAAACAAACGAATAATGTCTCCAATTCCCACGTACATTTCTCGCACTTGCATCTATGTGTACTCTCTCCTTCTCGTTACAATGAAAGAAGCGTTCATCAGTTCGTCTTCCACATTTGCTCCTGATCTCACTTATCAGGATCTCAGAGACCCATATTTCTTGCATTCTTATCATTTTGCTGTTTCTTGTATTTTTATTTTTTAAACTGCCTCTTGTTCCCTCTCTTCCCCAACTTCCCTTATTATTCTTTCCATCAACATTTAAAGATGTTTGAGCGTCTCTTAAATTAAAATTTAAGAATAACCTACGAATACATTTTTATTTAATTTTAATCCCCAAATCTCTCCTGACATAGTCCTCATCAGTATTTCCCTAAACCAATGCTCAATACAGAAAATAGATTATTTTTAAATATAAAAAAACAGGAAGTCATTTAATATTTTGGCATATTTCCTATCAACTTTTTTCAATGCTACAGGTAGATCCGCATATGTAAATATAAACGTACATGTATGCACATATAAAATATCTAAACATATGCCTGAATTTGTAAAATACATACATTAGAGACAAAACTAGACTGTGGATGTGAAATACACATGTAGAGACTGATGGTGTATTCTGCATTTTTCTTTTGCTTATTAGCTCCACCATTTATCAACTTATCATCAGACAAGTGACTTAACACATTAATGCCTTGGTTTCAACTATAATATGGGAATAATGAGAATATCTCACAGTTGTTGGGAAGATCAATTGAGCTCATATATATAGTCGTTAGAAAAAACTTAGTACCTGGTTCATGTAACAGAAGTATTTTCTATAATTACACTTATGACCACTTTTCATCAGTAAAAGATCCTTGTTCATTAGACACATATATCTCCCCCCAAACCTCCTTGTGTACAAATGTATAAATACTTCTCAGGCTTTAATTAACCGATCTGTAGCATTGCTTTTTATTGTGAATATTTTCAAGTCGCTCTCCTTCCTGTCCTTTGTAGCCACCATCTCCTCTATCAATCACCTAAGCATCAGTGTCACTTGAATCCCTCTCCGAACATCACAGATGGGAATGTATTATTCAACAAAACAGAAATTCCCTTCCTTTACGGAACTTAGGTTTAGCGAGATAGTTAAGCATAATAAACAATAAACATAATAAGAATATTATTCTGTAATATGTTAAAGTGATATGCTTAGTATAAAAAGAGAGCAGCGGTGCCTGGGTGGCTTAGTAGGTTAAGGATCTGACCCTTGATTTCAGCTCATTATCTCACAGTTTGTGAGTTCGAGCCCCGCATCAGGCTCTATGCTGACAGAGCTGACAGTGACATTTCCCAAAGCTTGAAGGAGCAGAGTATGTGAACTACAGGTCAACCTGTAGCAAAGCACTCCAGGAAAAGGAAAAATGGTGCAGAAGCCCTGAGGAGTATATCTGGAAGAGAGGTTTGGTTGTTTTTTTTTTTTTCTGGAGGAAATTAAGAAAAATTAGTAATACTAATGAAGCCCATGAGACTGGAATAGAAATTGAATAGCAAGATATTAACAGTTATAATAGCAAGAGATCACATTAAGTCAGATCACGTAGGGTCATTAGATCAATTTTAAATGCTATTTGAGAGAATGAAAAGCCACTCTATGGTTTCATAGGAAGGGAAGTGGTATGACTGACTCACTTTTTCAAGGATCACTCTGACTGCTCTGCAGAAATGACTTGGAACAGAGGGTGAGTGGCGAGACCGAGGGTGGGGAGAAGAGAGAAGACGACAATGTCAGCTCTGACCGGAGAGTCAACACAGGATGCTGATGAGAAGTTGGGGGTCTTGACAGTTTGAATGCAGATCCAAAAGGATGCCTGGTCACACGGGAATATTGAGGAAGAGAGACAGGAAGTTAGCACCGACTCTTTGAAGACTTTCTTTCTCAGAATTGTCGGTCCCTTGGGGTGTTGCTACCTTACTAACCCCACAAAGAGTTCATGGATTTTTTTTTCTAGTTGTTTGTAGGGGCGAGTAGTCTGAAAAAAGAAAAAAAAGCCCTACCATTAATGGAAACACACTGGGGCCTCTCTCTGTAAGTCTTCCATAGATGGTCTGATATCTCAATTTAGATCTGTAAGTACTTGAAATCCAGATCTCAGCTAAAAATGAAATTGGGAAAATACAAATTTAATTTCACTCATTTGCTTAGTCCTGGGGGTTTTTACTGTGTGCATGTAGACACACATACCTGTGTGAAATTTCATTCTATTAACTTTGTTTAAAACAAGTTCTGTAATGTGTGCCCGCTCTCTTTCTGAAAACCCTGTACACATGATGATTTACATGAAATAACAGATCAATTCTTCCACATCAACTTAGAGAATTTTAAATGCTCTTGCAATTTGAGCAAGAATTAAAAAAAAATAATTTTAGTCCTGAGATTTATAATAATGAACAATAAGTTTTGTGAAAACAAGACTGTTTTTTTTCTAAGAGAATACAGTTTAATTTTGACATCTTGAAGTTTCAACATAAAGGAATGAGACCCATTTAAACTGGACCATTCCACAGTTTCTTAGATGGAAAACTCATTGATCTATTTTGGCAATGAGAGATAATGAGGCAGGGAAAGACTCACAAAACCCAGAGCTTTGAAGCATATGCAGCTGCATATTAATGACTGCATCTGTTACGTTCTGCCTAGAGTTTCCTATCTGCAGAAAGTTGCATAACCACCGTCAAGAGATTTAAAAGGCTTCCATTAATTTGCAATGGCAGCAATTAGCAGAGATAATGCTAAGCCTTATGAGATTTCAAGCTGTCAGTGTTTGGTCATTTATATGTGGGGTTTTTGTAAACTTGCACCCATCATTTGGTTAAATGCACTAATATATAAATGCTTTATTGGGTAAAATTATTCTACATACCTAAGAATATTTATAAGTGACATTTGAAGTCCCAGAATTAAGCCCATGTGGTATATAATTATCTTCTAAAGATAGGAAAGAAATATCAAATCACACATTAAAAATAGTTAAGGGAAAATAAATTAGACATCCAGTTCACTGAAATCACAGAAATAGTAAGCCACTGTTGGAGAAAACTTGCAGTGAAGTCATGGTGTGAAGGAAAAGCATGGAATCACCTGTCAGATCAGAGCTGGAAGCCTTTCCCTGTTAGAAAATGTGTTGCAATAAGCAAATCCCATTTTCTAAGGTCATCAGATTTTCACTGGACAGATTTTGAGTTGAATACATTGACATAAGAGGGACATCAGTGAGTTGGCAGAGTAGGAGACCCTGGATCTTCCTTATCCCCCAAAATACAGTAATTCAGCAAAAATTCACAGACAAGTTCTATTTATCAGAAATCCAGAAACTAAACAAAAAACTTCTGTGTTCCAGGAAACCAGGAATCCAGATTCACTACAACTGGTAGGGAGATTTGGGATACACTCTCACTAAAGTCCCTGACCCATGGCATGGTGCCATCAGATCAGAAAAAGATTCTGTAGTTCTCAGCGTCACCCAGGGGAAGCACTGTGCCTCTAATGCTCCATCTTCTACCAAAGAATGAATATGTGTCTCCAGGAAATTGGACAGGTCTGGTATTGGCTAGCCATCTAGGGGAGAACAGATAGTATTTCAAACTGGTAAAAGTCAAAGATCCTCTCCCATGGTCAGCCCAGAGCAGGTGGATGAAAAATACCAGTCTCATCTCCCCTCTTGGAAGAAAGAGAGTTGATCCACACATCCAATGCCACAAATTCTCCAGGATTGTGCAAAGAACCAGTATTTGACTGGTCAGCCTTGGAGCAACACGATCTAACCACCTAGGGAAGAACAAAGATGGCAATTTGGATTAACAGACAACATTGCACCCCAATCCCCCCCAGGTCAGCACAGGGCAAGGGGCCAAAGATCTTAGTCTCCTGTTTTTCCCTGGGAAGGGAAAGAGGTGGTGAAGGCCCCCAGAATCTCTGGCCAGACTGACTGATGATGGTCTTCTGTCTAAGGTCAGTCTGTGAGGACAGAGAGAGATCTGCTTTCTCTAATGTGCAGACACCAAAAGAGTACATGAAAATGAGGAATCAGGTAAAAATGTTCTAAACTAGGAAACAAGATCAGTCTCCAGAAATTGATCGTAATGAAGCTATTTGACTTGCCTGACAGAGAATTCAAAATAACCGTCATAAAGATGTTCACGGAGGTTAAGAGAACAATGCATGAACAAATATAGTAATTGCAATAAAGTAATAAACAGAAATCACAGCCTTAAAATACAAATAACTGAGCTGATAGATTCACTATAGGGGATCAACATTCAGATTAAATCAAGCAGAAAGGATTAGTGAATTCAAATACAGACCACTGGAGATAATTCAGTCAGAAAAACAAAAGGAAACAAATGAAAAAAATGAAAAAGCTTAAGGGACTATGGGATACCATCAAAAGGACAATATACACATATAGGAGTCCCAGAAGGAGAGGAGAGGGAGAATCAGAAAGCTGATACAAAGAAATAACGGCAAATGACTTCCCAAATCTGGGGGAGGAAATACACACCCAGATCCATGAAGCCAAAGGACATTAAAAAATAAATCTAAAGAAATCCATACTTCAACACATTGTAAACAACTTGTCAGAAGTCAAATCCAAACAGAGAATTCTGAAAGCAGCAACAGCAAAGCAACTTGTCACTTATAAGGAAACCCCATAAAGCCATTAGCGGATTTCTCAGCAGAAACAGTCCAGTCCAGAAAGGAGTGAGATAATGTATTCAAAGTTTTGGACGCAGGGTGGGAAACACTTGCCAACTAAGAATACTATACTTGTCAAAAGTGTCCTTCAAAAAAAAAAAAAAAAAAAGAGACAAAGAATTTTGCAGAAAAAAGCTGAGTTTGTCCCCACTAGGACTGCCCTGTAAGAATGACTAATGGGAGTCCTTCAAGTTTTTGAACAGAAAGGATGTTGAACAGAAACCTGAGAGTATAAGAAAATATAAAAGTTGTTGGTAAAAGTAAGTATATAAATACAGAATACTGTATTCATGTAATGGAGATGGACAAATCATTTATTATTGTAGTAAAGAAACTAAAAGACAGAAATATTCAAAATAACTCTAACCAAAACATTTTCAAAGATAAACAGTGTGAACAGATGTAAACTGGGAAAGTAACATCAAGTAGCAGGAAAGGGTAAAGTGTAGAGATTTAGTATGCAACTTAACATGTGCTGATATCAGCACAGACTATACAAAAACTACCCATCAATCCCACTATGGGGTATTTGTCTTAAAGAATGGAAATCACAATCTTAAATACGAGCAATGCCTATGTTCCTTGCAGCACCATTCACGATACTCAAGATGTGGAAACAACCTAAATACTCTTCAAGAAAGGAACAGACAAGGACAACGTGGTATACGCATACAATGGGCCACTTTTCAGCATTAAGGAAATTCTACAATCTGAAACAATATGAATGAACCTTGAGGATATTCTGCTAACTGAAATAAGCCAGGCACAGAATGACAAATACTGCGTGATTCTACTTATATGAGGAATCTAAAATAGACAATTCACAGAATCGGAGGGGAATGGTGGTTGCCAGAAAACGGGCTGAGGGGAGGGTTATTAATCACTGTGCATAAACATCTGTTCAGGAAAATAAGTTCTAGAGATCATGGGTAAAACTTTTGAGCTGCAGTCAGAAATAACAAACTTAAATATTTTCGGAGGGTAAATCTCATCTTAAGTGTTCTCACTACAATAAATATTCAGAAAGAAAATACCTTTACTTATGTCATCTGAGACAGTTAACCCAATTAAATCAACAAGAAAACAAACATGAAAACAAAACATTTGGCTTCTTAGAGCCCACAAATGATCCCTAAGGACCCTTATCCAGTATTCTACAATTGATAACAGTGTCCAGTGACTATACGAAAAGCTCACAGAAATATGTTTGTTCTCTACTTGCCATGCCTGAAGACTGAGGAAAGGTATTCAGAGTACAGGATGTCAGAACAGCAGAAAATGCTGCAAAAAAAAAAAAAAAAACTGAAACCCTAAGTCAGAATGAGTAAAATAAAGGTCTATATTTCTCATAGAAGAAGCCTGTTCCTGAGGTTGGTTCAGCCACTGAAGAACATATCAGGGTCTAAGTCAGAGTTCTAGTCTTCGGGATCCTTTCATTGCAGCACCCAGCAAGAAGAGATTAATAAAGAGAGAGGGTGTTTGAGTTAGGAAAGCAAAGGCTTTCCCAGGAACCTCCAGTCACACAGTCATTCAGAGTTACAGTGAAGATACTGCCTTTGTAAGTTTTCAACTATCTTAATAGAATCTGGCAAATGAGTTAAAAACTGGTTAAATGAGCTGTTTGTATCTGCCACAATGGAGGATCTATCTATGGCTGGTAGAGGAGAAAATTAATTTATTTGATGTATTGTAGTATGTCCCAGCTCTGAAAGTACTGTTTAGTCTGCCTGAGGTCTACCAACTGTCTAGTATTTCTGTCTCCCATATTTCTATCTGGAGCTTTATAATAAACACACGTGATTTGAGGTAAGTCAATACAACTCTTACTAAAGACCATAAAATCTTGCCAATGAAGAGGCCAGAGCTCCAAGTTAAACTATCTGGTTCAAGATGAAAACACAGATGAAATAAAAATTTAAATTGATATTTCACTGAATCTAATAATAAGTGTTTCTCTGCCCAAGTCCCCAGGTTGCATTCATTGTCTACCTCACGAGAGAATGCAAACTTCCAGGAAGATAGAGATTTCACCTGTCTTGTTTGCCCTCGAATTTACGGTGCCCAGCGTTTGGCAAGTGTTTGGTGCCCAGTAAACAAATAATTGCTTTTGTTTTAAGTTTATTTATTTTTGAGACAGAAACAGAGAGAGTGGGGGAGGGGCTGGGAGAAAGGGAAAGAGAATGTCAAGCAGGCTCCACACTGTCAGCACGGAGCCCGATGTGGGGCTCGAACTCGCGAACCATGAGATCATGTCCTGAGCTGAAACCAAGAGTCGGACGCTTCACCGACTGAGCCACCCAGGCGCCCCAACAAATAATTGTTGAATTAATGAATAGCTAGCCTCAATAAATGTTAGCTTACATTATCATCATTAACTACTTGGAGTAAATAAAAAGCTACTGGTTTTCGTGCACACCCCTCTTCTTATATCTGCAGGTATCTCTCGTCATCTCAGATCTATAGATCTTAATAAAACTCAACACCTCCTCACAACTGTGGAGCAAGTATCTCTTGGCAGTGAAATCCCTTCATAAAGGATATGACTTTTTCTCCATAGGACAAGACAAATCGCCTCATGATTTCTCTGAGACAACCATGTCTGAAGTAAGTCTGCACACTGGGAGCATTCACATACTGGCATCTGCAGGGGGACAAAGTGACAAACGGAAACGAAGGGAAAAGACTAAAAAAACCCAGTTATAGGAGCACAACTTCCTGGGATTTCTTGCTGGAATGACAAACAACCGCTCAGCTCCGCAATCCCAATGCCTTCTCCGCAGTACAAAGATGAACACACGAAATGACAGGTCAGAGCCAAGACTGATTTTAAAATTCTGTTTCAGTAAGTCTCTTCAAGAGACTTTGGGAAGCTGTTGTTCAATTAAACTTATATCAAGTACAATTGGAGTAAAAGACTTTTTGAAATAATAGCTCAGTTGTGGGGCACAGCCCCTTGTATATACCAAATCATTGTGGCTTCACATTGCTGATGGATTCATGGCGTACGTACAATTCTGGTTTCAGATGTTGTGCTACACAGAGCCCAAGCTTGCCTGCACCATTACTGGATATTAAGCTAACTGTTACACTATAAATTCTGTTGACACCTTACCAGGAAATTGATTGTGGCATAAAATTATTTGTTCAGTTGGTCTCACATATGGAAAATCTTAATTGTAGAGCTCTTGGACACAGAAATACGTCTTCATGGCAATAGTAATAAAGAGTTGATTTTATCTACCGAGCTTGCAAATGGCATCTGTTATTCAGTATTCAAAGGAGGGCTTCCAGCATGCACAGATGGAAAAACAAAGCCCTTTCAAAAGTTGCATCATTTTAATGAAGTGTATTTAATATAGTATGGTACTTTTGAAAAATCATGAAAAGATTCACACTAGAAGAGCATTTGGTCAGCTTTTATAAATGCTCTATTTAGCTACTCTGTTTTTAAAAGAATATGAAAATTACTAACTTCAGTAAATTATAGTTTATTCCTAAAATTAGCAGAGAAGCTGTCCCTATTTCCACAGCCCCATATTCCCCTAACTGTCCCCATTGCCTCCTCTCCTTATTTAGGAGACATGTACCTACCAGATTTGAGTTTTACATGGAGAACTGTCTACAATGGATTCTTGCTGTTTATTCATGAGATGCCACTGTAGACAGGAGATTGCTATTCTGGATGAGTATCTTTATTCTTCACAGTCATTCCTTTCATCTGTTCTGCCTGTTAATGCTTTTGTAAATGGTTATTAACTAACCAGAAAGCCTACTAATGCCTGTTATTTTTATTGCCCCCCATTTTGGGGAGTTCACAGTTACATGTGTTATTTTCCATTATGCTGCTCCTGCTACCTTGATAAAGGCTGCTTCACAAACATTTCTCTGTACAATTTTTCCTTGGTAATAGAGATATATATGTTTTGAATACTAACCCTTTATTAGACACGTCATTTGTGAATATCTTCTCCCATTCTATAGGTTGCCTTTTAGTTTTGTTGATTGTTTCCTTTGCTTTATTTTCATAAAGGGTTAGTATCTAAAATACATACAGAACTTAATAAAACTCAACACCCAAAAAAACAAACCAATTAAAAAATGGGCAGAAGACATGAATAGACATTTTTCCAAAGAAGATATCCAGATGGCTAACAGACACATGAAAAGATGGTCGACATCATTCATCATCAGGGAAATGGCCAAACTCAACAACACAAGAAACAATAGGTGTGAGTGAGGATGTGGAGAAAGGAGAACCCCTTGCCCTGTTGGTGGGAATGCAAACTGGTACAGCCACTCTGTGAAAAAGTATGGAGGTTCCGCAGAGGGTCAAACATAGAATTACCCTATGGTCTAACAATCACACTACTAGGTATTGACCCAAACAATACAAAGATACTATTCAAAGAGATATAGGCAACCCAATATCTATAGCAGCCTTACCTACAATAGCCAAATTATGGAAGCAGCCCAAGTGTCCATCAACTGAGGAATGAATAAAGAAGTGATGGCATGTGTGTGTATATACACACATACATACACACATACAATGGAATACTACTAAGGCATAAAAAAGAATGAAATTTTGCCATTTGCAAACACATAAATGAAGCTAGAGTATTATACTAAGTGAAATAAGTCAGTCAGAGAGACAAATACAACATGATTTCACTCCTCTGTGGAGTTTAAGGAAAACAATATGAGCAAAGGAAGGAAAAAAAGGGAGAGAGAACCCAAGAAACAGACTCTCACCTATAGAGAACTGATGGTTACCAGAAGGGAGGTGTGGAGGGGGAGGGTCTAAATGGGTGACGGGTATTAAAGTAAAGAGGACATTTTTTTTTTTTTTTGGATGAGCACCGGGTGTTGTATGTAAACGCTGAATCACTAAATTGTATACCTGAAACTAATATTAACACTGTAGGCTAACTGGAATTTAAATAAAAACTTTAAAATGTGTACAATGAAAAAAAATCAAATCTATGTTACTCATGGGAAAGTTTATGTATTGTAATATCACCAAACTTTAAGAACATTTTATCAACTTCCTACTCATTTGCTTGTTACTACTATCTGGTATTCATTACTTTTCACCATGATCTCAAAGACAGATGGACATTAACAATTCCACAAAATAATATTAAGTCAAAATTAAAACAGTAACTAATGATCATTATACAAGAGTTTCAATTATAAGGGAAAGTAAAAATACACATTTTTCCTAAGTATACGAAAAGTAAAAAAAATCTATATCACCTATGCTTCATCGATTATAGTTTGATAAATATTAAATTGCATGTCCTGTCACGATCTATGTTAACAGGAATATCTGCGTTCTATAAATGTATAGATAGATGATAGAACATAGCTTAAAAAAGAATTCACAATAAGTAATTTGAAACATGCTATAGGTTTATAAAAGAATGAAAAATAAAAAGTTGTATTCAGTCAGGAATTGATTATTCATTTGTTAGACTTCTTATATCTTTGGGCTTCTTTTCTATTTTTACTGAATGAAGTAGTATATATTTGGCATGTTTTCTTTGAAGGTTGATAAGGAAATCTTCAATAAGTATCAGCTGGTGTGGTTTCCAACTTAACTGGTCAATCTTTGATTCGTGTTTGCTATGTTTCGTCTACCACTCTATTAAATACTCAATGGGTAAACTGAATAGCAAACTGATGGGAGAAGTAATTTCTCCCATTTAAAATGTTTCCTTCTTTTTCAAACCATACAAAACAAAAGCAAATGATTTATTTATCAGTTACAGCAAACATTTAGAATCGTCCTGTGACAAACACTTTGCCTGCCTTTGATGATACAACAAAGAATAAACCTCACCCTTTCCCTAAAGTAGCTCGCTATACAGTGTGTAAAAAGGCACCAAAATAATTTATGTGTGATACGGTTTGGTAAATGAAAGTAGGCACCAGTCTCATGATTGTGTTCGTTTTCTTTCGCTACAATATACCTTGTCACCTAGAAAAAAAAAAAATCAAATAAACTTGCCAATTCATGCAGTTTACTAGGTCATTGAACCTCTTATGTGCCAGGTATACAGGACTATGAAAATGGATGCTGACATAACAGTCACCTCGAGAAGCTTAGATTCTAGCATGAAAATAATTTGACTTCCATTGCAAAGATACTGTTTAATAATGCACTGACCTGGGTTAATTTCATAGTAATTCCTATGCTGGAAAAAAAAAAAAAAAATATATATATATATATATATATCTCACTTAGGCCGTACCTTTCAAAAGTATATATAATACTATACGATCAGTTGTGCTTATTCTTGATAAATGATTACTAGACCAAACGGCTTTAAAAGTAATGCCCCTCCATGGCAGAACTCCCCTTCTCTCCTCTACTTTGCCCCTGTAAAGTCTGCTTTCCAAAAGCCCAATTAGCTCTAATGACTGGTGACTAGTACTAACCCATCATTGTAGCACTCTACAGAAGAGCACCTAGAATTGCCCCTATTGTCTTTAACCTTTCCATTTCTTTCTCTAACCGGTACAATACACCTGCCTAGGGTTCCAGTCTCATAAAATCACATGAGAAGACAATATAATTACTGAGAGCAAATAAAGACACACAGGAGCTACATGTTCGCATGGCAAGAATACAAACACCTGAATCATAAAGAATGATGCTAAAACCCTAGCTCGGTCATTTATTCATGATCGAAAATTTATATATTTTACTGAGTCTAAATACACACATTTATACAACAGATATGCCAACACTCATATTAGCTTTGCTGGTGATATTCAATTAAAATTATAGAAAAAGTATCTAATAGATACCTTTCCCATGGTGGATTAGTGAGTTAATTTCTTTAGGTACCACATTCTATTTTGCCCAAGGACCTCACTTTGTGAAGCTTAAGAGAGTGGTAGATATCCCTGGTGCTTTGGTAACAAGAAGATAATTTCCAAGTGCACTTAACAGTGTATCGTCAAAATAATCCCTTATATTTATTCTGATGTTTATCTACCTTTAAACCTTTAGATTGAAAGTACATTAGATGATGCCACATGGGTAAAATCCTATACTGACTTGTCACATAGTAAAAGGCCAGTACTAGGATTCGTGATTATATAGGAAACGTTTTAAATGGGTTTATGGTTTACATTTTGAGTTTAAATTGAAAACAAAATCCAACTAATCATATATCATTCTTCCACAAAGCCTGCAAGATAAAAAAAATAAAATAAATGTGGCATCAATATGATTTATGCCCCAATAGACAACTTTCCCTAAAAATCTCAATTAAACTTCCTCTAGGACTAGCAGTTTTAAAGAAAAATATTGCAGTTTTCCCTTACTGCCTCTACTAGAAATAGTTCTAAAGTTAAATAACACTTTTTCTTTGTAGCACCATATAGAAATACAGAAGGGCCAAAATCTTGAGATGTGTCAAATTACTTTTGGAAATAATGACTTGTTGCCGTGGTAACCTAGAACCTAACGAATCTATCACAGGATCTCGGTCCAGGTATGAAATGAACTGCACCAGAGATTTTAAAATAGTGCCTCAGTTGCCTGAATCAGAAATGAGTTTCATATTGCCTTTTTCTTCAAGTATTAGATAATCTGAGTATCATCTCGCAAATGAACTCACTCCTAAGTCAGGTGCGATGATTATCATGTTTATCCAAAACCGTAGAGAGCTACTATGTTTACAACTGACTTTAAAATAGAACGCTTGCCCTATCTTGTAGGTAATCTTTGAGCATATGTCCCTTTTGATTGTATTTTTCCTATCACCTGGCAGACATCAGTAGTTTTCTGCTTAGATACAGGTAAATCTCAGCCGCTTTAGAGTCATGGTGCCATTTAACAGTGTTTCTTAGAGCAAGTTAGGCACATTGATTAAGTGGAAAACAACAGAAGTGCCAGTGGGCAGAATAGTATATCCGTGCATGTAGCTATCCTACTTTCACTAACCGTGAAAAAGGACAGACTGACTGTGACCATAGTGTGACAGGACCCTCTCAAGACAATCAGGGTTTCGACACTTCGTGCTCAAGGCAGCAGCCGGGGATGGAACGATGCTATGTCACAACTGAAGCCCGCTGACCACGGAGCTGCGATATTTCTTCTATTCTTTGAATGGACTCGTATGTACAGAATTTGAATAGCATCATGCCATGGCAGGAAAGTATTTAACCATCCAACATCGTTTCTGATCTTGAAGTCTACCCAGGACGTTCAAGTTTCTTTCATGGCAATGCGTGAAGCTGAGAGGAAAATTAAATACGTGTGAAATCTTTGAAGAATAAATAATGTAAGAAACCCTCTGCTCCTGGAAAGCCTGCTAAATGTCTATGTTGTGTAACTGCCGGTGGATAAACTCTGACCCCACAGCTCCCAGGAGACAGTTCTCAGGAAACATCAGCCGCTGCCCCACTCAGCGTAATTAGCGAGGGGAGGGGGGGATCCCACGGATCAGGACAGCCTTGTGGCGAGGGGCAGCCCGCCACCGACTTTCCCTTGCCTTGGGTAGTCAGAGCTGCAGCTTCCCGTGGTATTTTAGAAATGTGGCAGTGGAAAAAAAAAAAAAATTAACTTCCTTTGCCCAGATATACCATTCTAGGTTAGAAAATGCAAGCAACAAAAACACTCAGATGTAAAAATCCCCAGGCTTATGCCACAAAATCCAGTGACCACACTTCCATGAACTTCAGTGAGAAATCCTATTGTATGCTTTGACACGATGACGTTGGCACTCAGTGGTTACAACCGTCTGTCTGCATTCACTGTATGTTAAAATTTTTTTTAAAAAATCAACTCAAATGTTGGAGATACAAAGACTGCTCGACCTGATGTTACCTATTGTCAGGAAGAGGACGAAAACACAGATTTCTGAAGGAGTGCAGCATCGTTTTGAGAGAGAGGCGTGGATCTGGTGTTCTGAGAACTCCAGAGCAACCCTCACTTTAGCCAAGCGGCTTTACCACGCATTCCCAGAGGCATATGAACCAGAAGAAAGTTGTAGACCGATTTGGAGCAAGTTAGGAGCTTATCAGAAAGGAAATTTCTGCTTTCGCAGCCATTAGGGTATTTTAGGCAAGGGAAGAAGCATTAGCAAAAGCTCAGTGGAGGTAGGCAGGTGGTGCAGAGAGATTTGTGTTTCAGAATTAAAAAAAAACATTTCTTAATGTTTTAAGACTAGAGGTTGGAAGAGTTTAAACTACGACCAAGGGAGAAAGTGAAAAAAGCCCTTAATTATAGCAACAAGAATATGGGTTAGGGATCAAGAGATAAGTATGCAGAGGTGCTTGATGAACGGTTACATGTAGAGTAGCAGATATGCCAAAGAGCCTAGGAATATTTCGAGCCGAGTAACTGGAAAAGCCACTTTTTAAAGAAGAAAGGTGAGGGACACAATGAGTTCCACTTTAAAGCACAGTGGACCTGTGGTGTCTTTGTTTGGGACATCCAAAAGGAGGTGCAGGAATGGCCAATCTGAATTTTAGAGAAGATAAAAAAAAGATTTGAGAGACACAAGGATCCGTGGTAATAAAGCCAAAGCGTAGAATGACAGATTAGACTGGATATAAAATAAGATCTAAATTCCAGTCTCAGCTTAAAAATACAGAACACTGCAAATATGTCCCTTACACCCATTTAACAAAGGCAAACAAAATCAACTAATTTTCTTGATTCATGCTAGAACTGAAGATGCAGAGAAGTGGTTATCCCGTAATATGGCAGCAAGCAGTATGATCACAATCTGGGCAAATCTGTTTTCATTTATTTTATTTTAGAGAGAGCGAGAAAGAGCATGGGGGAGAGGAACATAGGGAGACACAGAAAGAATATTAAGCCAACTCGATGCTCAGCATAATGCCTAATGTGGGGCTTGATCTCACGACCCTAGGATGGTGACCTGAGCTGAAATCAGGGTTGAGCCAGATGCTCAACTGACTGAGCCACCCAGGAGCCCCAACAGCCTGAGCGTATCTAAACTAAAATATATGTTCACCACGGAAGAAGGGTTAGAAGGGAAGGATTAGAAGATACCTTTATAAAGTCAGTTCAACACACGTGAAGTAGTGTGATAATAGGAAGGGGTTCCAAGGTTAATTAAAAATATATATTGCAGGGGTGCCTGGGTGGTTCAGTCAGTTGAGGGTCCGACTTCGGCTCAGGTCATGATCTCTCTGCTCATGAGTTTGAGCCCCACGTCAGGCTCTGTGCTGATAGCTCAGAGCCTGGAGTCTGCTTCGGATTCTCTGTCCCTCTCTCACTGTGCCCCTCCCTCACTCATGTTCTTTCTCTCAAGAATAAATAAAACATTAAAAAATTAAATATATATATATATTGCAAAATATACACACACACATCAACAATCTGACAATCATTTTTAAAGATTCAAAAAGAAAAAAAAATAAAGTTTCAAAAAGAGGTATAGATAATAAATCAATAAAATAGATTAAATGTAATGGGGGAAAAAACTAATGTAAGGGGGAAAAAATGATGAAATGGATAGAAAATAGATTGCAAGATGATAGATTTTAAACTAACTTTATCAATAATCATTTTAGTTGTGAAAGTCCTAAACCAGTTAAAAGACAGTCAAATTGAAAACAAAACCAAAACCATGTATATTCTGTGTATGAGAAACCCACATTAAATATATAAGGTTTGGGATGGTCAGAGTTGACCGCTGGTAGAAAACCATTCACAACTAACCAAAAGAAAATTGCAGTAGAAATTTCAGGAAAGGTGGATTTAGAACAAGGAAAATTATCAGGGAAACTTACATAATAAAAATGAGTCAGTTCTTCAAGAAATGTAAATTTTACATGCACATGTACTTTATTTATTTATTTTTAATGTTTGTTTATTTTTGAGACAGAGACAAGGCACCAGCAGGGGAGGGGCAGAGAGAGAGGGGGAGACACAAAATCTGAAATAGGTTTCAGGCTCTGAGCTGTCAGCACAAGCCTGGCGCGGCGCACGAACCCACATACCGTGAGATCATGACCTGAGCCGAAGTCAGATGCTTAACTGACTGAGCCACCCAGGCAGCTCCATGCACATGCACTTTAAAACAGAGCATTAAAATACACAAGACCAAAGTATATGTGTTGAAGAAGTAGACACACACAACACACACACACAACCTCATCTGGAGTCTTTGACGCCTCTCTCTCAATAAGTGGTTGAACAAGTAGGGAGAAAATTAGCCACGGTAATAAATCACGTGAACAGCACTATCACCCCCTTGACCTAAATGACCCTAATGGAACACTCCATTTAGCAACACAGAATATGCATTCTTCTCAAGTTCACGTAGACCAAACAGAACATTTTCTGTTCCATGACACAAATCTTAACTTTTTAAAATTGAAATCAAGCAATGTACACTTTTATGCTATATATGAATTAAGCTAGAAATCAGTAATAGACATATCGGATCACCTTTCAATGGTCAGAAAGTACGACACTTATAAATGCAATGGTCAAAGAAGGGGTCTTGACAAATTTACAAAAAAAGTTTGAATGAAAATAAACAAATGACATATCAAAAGTTGGGGAACACAGCTAAAACACTGCTTATAAGGAAATATAACACTAAGTAAATAAATGAGAAAAGAAAGATCCGAATTGATAACCTAATCTTTTCCCTTAGGAAATAAAATAAAATAAAAAAAAAAAAAAAAAAAAAACAAACCAAGAAAATTAATCTAAAACAAGCAAAATGAATAAAAATTAAAGCAGAAATCAACAAATTGAAACTAGACCAACCATGGAAGAAAATTAGCAAAACCAAAATCTGGTTATTTAAACAGATAAATAAAATAGGCAAATCTCTAGCAAGAGGACAAGGAAAAAAGAGGATACAAATTAGCAACATTAAGAGTCAAACAAGGGAGGGATATTATGACAGACTCTACCGAAAGGAAGCGGATAAAAGGGGACACCAGACATATCAACAGACATAAACTCAACAACTTAGATGGAAAGGACCAATTCCTCAAGAAACACAAAGTACCACAACTCAACCAATATGAAATATAATTTTAATAGCCTTGCATTTATTAGGAAAATTAATAATTTAATAATCCAGGAGAATCCAGGTATACACTCAGGAGCAGAGATTTGCTCACTTGAAGCAGGGGCTATGCAGTGGCTGAAGCCAGTAGAACATGTAAATAGTAATTTTGATAAACGCTGGAGGCCCAGGGGGTAGAGTGAATGTGAGCAGCTCATGGGGAGGACAGTTCTATGGAGGGCCTCATATTTTAACAGGCTTCTCTTCCAGAACCCCTCCAAGGGTTCCACAGGAAGAACTGGAAAAGTTCTCCTGTGGCCCTGGCAGAAAAACAGAAAGAAAATCACTATCAAACCCTCTCTGACTCTTCTCCCCGATCTCTAGAAGCAAGCAATGGTTCAGAAATGAAGGAGAAATAAAAACTTCTTCAAATATATAATTAATTAATCAGTCACTAAGTAAATAAATTGTATAATTTGCAGTTACAAACCACCAATAAAGCAATTTCCAGACCCAAATAGTTTCCTTGGAGAATCCCATCAATATTTCAAGAAATAATACCAATTCTGCACAATTTCTCCTAAAATATACAAGGAACACTGTCCAACTCATTTTATGATACCAGTAGTATCCTAATACAAAATGACTCAAAAACTTAAAAAGAAAATAAAACTGCAATCTCTCCTAAACACGGGCAAAATATTATCCAATACAAACTTGCAATATAGAAAAAAAATACATCATGACAGAGTACATCCCATGAATGTAAGGGTTTTTCAACATTCAAATCAGTGCAATTCAACATATTAACACACTAAACATGCAAAAATTTCAATATCCTTGCTTTACAAAACTCTAACTGGGAGCCAACTAGGAACTTAAGGGGACTTTCTTAGCCTCTTTAAAACAAAAGAATCTATTAAATACTTAAAACTAACATAACAGTGAAAGACTGAGGCTTCCCTCCTAAGATATGAAACAAGGCAAAGACTCTCACCAACACCCCTTGCCCCGAGCATCTTCTAGTTAATGCACTAAAGCAGGAACACAAACAGAAAAAAATAAAACTTTCTGTAACGTCATGATTGTCTATATAGAAAACTCGATCTATTAAAAATTCTCACAGTGGGATATAGAAGTTATCATAGGCAAGAAAAAAATGAACTGCGGCGTGAGCCCTGTGGAACTGCCTCAGAACCAAGGTATAAGTAGAACCTGAAGTCTCGCTTACTGTACATACAGGTGGAAAAACAGGGAAACAGTTACGGATGTCTGGGTGTACATGAGTTGGCAGACACACATACATGACTTCTTTTCTTTAACAGACCCAAGCAGCAAGGATATCTCGAGCAAAGCCAGTACCCACACCTTGGTTGGTTGCTAAAACCAGTCTCCAATAAAAGCACTCAGGGCTTCTTGAAAAAATAGCTCATTCTAGGACCGGCATAAGAATAATACAAAATGAGCCTGAAGCATCTTGTAGCCTTAGAAAGTAATGAAGTACTCAAATAATATAAAGATGGGGATATCACAAAGGAACATGAGAGCCAAAATAAAGGAAACTTCACTACATATCAAATTTGCTTGTTTTCTTGTGAATTTCAATATGTATATTTTTTTAATTTAAAAAGAGCTAAGTTCCATCAGTGACTGAAACTTACACAATGGCTTTAATTTGGGCTTGGCAGTTATGCGCACCTGCTGATGATGCATTTGGAAGGAATGGGAGGGGTGGAGGCAGGGGAGGAGACATGATGAGTGACTCATCCCATACATTTTTAAGTGATAGGATTAGTGCTTACAGTGTTTTCAATGAAACATATCAAAAGAAAAAAAATGTTATTGAAGCAATTACACTGTGAAACTAAGGCCTCCTATTCTAGAACATGCCTTTTGATATCTCATCAAACGAAATTCAGCTCTAAGGCAAGAATTTCTATAGATCCTCATTTTGGCAGTAAACTTTGTTGAAAACAAGGTTGACTCATGCATGTGGAAGGCATCACTGCTCTCCTAAATAGGACTTACCTATTTAGGAAATAAGAAGGAAAAAAAGAGGCATTTTGTTTTTCACATCCACACAGATCCCTTGAAGATAGGACATTACATTTTTCTCGGTTCACTAGCAGCAATGAGCCTGAAAATGATTTGGTGGGCAGTAAATGCTACGAAATAAATACGTCAATTTCTATTTATCATAGGATAAATTTAGACCATTTAGATCATCAAAAGCTGGCCTATGACAGTAGTGACATTTTGACATTCTCTGTAGTAGTAGCATCTTATCAGATGCATAAGGTGCTTAACTGTATGGAAAATCATGGGGACTACAAAGTATACCGGAGTTAAATGAAATGTACTTTCCCAAACATTAGTCTCAACGTTAATATCCATGTCACCTACTTTGTACCCTTGAACCATTCTCTAGCATTCCCTTAATCACATTCCAACAAAGCAGGTATTAGTTACCTTTTATCATAAAACTCCTCATATTTTACAAGCATCGTATCATTTTGTATTCACTGTTTCACTAAACAACTCAAAACAGTATCATCTCCATTAGTGGCCAAGGAACTTGAACTACAGATTTACTTTGAAAAGTCAAACGAGGCAAGTTTTAAGAACACACTTAATTTGAACCCCTTTACTAATTTCCTGGTCTGTGGCACATGGCATTTGGATGTGGGATGGGAATAAAGTCTTTAGCAAATGGGGTTATCGGATCTTAAATTCCATAAAACACATTAGAAAAGGAAGTACAAATCCACACATTATACTGTATTAATGCTGTGAACCTAACATTTACTCTTTCCATACAGAGACTCCCAAAGCTCTCTATGTACCAGTCATATCGGAGGGAATTGGTTGAAAAGGTGACTTTTGGAGTCAGCATGGGTGGTTTTAATATTCTTATTAACACAAGTCAGTGGGCACAGTGCGATTTCCCCGAAAAGGAAGGCTCTCACTTCCTGCTTTATTTTAGCTAGAGCACATTTGTTTTGATGGTGAAAGTTACACTTAAAAATAAAACATTAGACAGTTTTTTTCTTTAAAGGTTTTTATCAAAAGAGATAAACAATGCTAAAGCAAAAAAATATTTTTAATGTTTCCTCTGAAAAGAGAAGATCTCACATTTTTTTCGTTTAGAATTCCCACTTTTTCAATATTTTTGACTAAAACAACTATTATCTAAATATTCCTATTTTTCTATTTTCCCTATCCTCTTCTCTCTGCATATTCAACATACACTCCTCATGCACATCTCATATACTTCTTATTACTTTCCTGTTAGATCTTCATATTGAGTTCTAAGATTTGCGGTCATTTAAAAAGAAATCCGAGAAGTATTTTTAATTAGGGAAGTCTGCTCTTTGCCTCTGAGTACAGCAAGCAGTGTTCAGGGCTTTATTAATTAACTGGCTTCATATTCTCTGAGCAGGTGACTTCCACCCTACTTCCATGCAAATTTTAAAATGGCACTCATCTCTCAAGACACTTTTTTTTTTTTTTTTTTTTCAGAAAATCGTCACAATATGGAGGCTTTGTTATCAGTTGCCAGAAGAGACGATAAATACATAAATCTACAGAGTGTGGACAGGCTTCCCCCAGGGTTGTTCAGAATAACACATCTGTCTTTCAATTTGCTACTTTGAAATTCTATTCCTAAACTAATTTTGGATTCTAACAATCTATGACCTGAACTGTCTTATTTCACAGAGGACAGTGCCTATTTTAAATACCTAATTTTTAGATCCCATTTTATTCTGTATATATTTAGCTGTACATTTTATAACAAGTGAGGAAATAAAGCATCTTTTCACTGAGGTATTATAAAAGGATAAGGTTGTTAAATTTTAGTACTCTAGAAAACTGACTCCTGGGAGGGTAACTTAATACCTGTAAGTTCATTTTCACAAAATATTTTGAATAACACCAACCAACTGATTAATGTTCAAGTTTCTTAGGATTTGACAGTGTATTCGTGGTAAGCTGCAGTTGATAGAAAACTGATACTTAAGAAAATTTCCATGAGTTTGAAAGATTTTATTTCAAGTTTTCTTTTATTACTGATAATAACTGTGTTCAAGCTATTCTCCAATCTTGGAATTTACTAACATCCCCTCAGAAAAGTGGAAGTTTGTACGATTATATTCAGGCTCTCCTTCTCCACTTTCACCAGAACCACTCTGATTTTCTTTGAACATAAAAAGCTAAAGGGTTGAAAGCTATTCGGAGCCATATGGTATGATAATGTGAGTTACAATTGCTCATGTTAAAAAAAATGTTTTGTGGAAGTTGCTAGAGAATCGATCATGAAAGAGGAAATGATGCATATTGAAATAAGTTTGCCAGAGTCATCCTGATAGTTAATACATATTGAACACTTACTAAGTGTTTAGCTCTAATCGATTTACATTTATTAACTTCTTTGATTTCCAAAACAGTCCAATGGGAAGGTCATTTCATGCATATTTTACGAGAAAACTGAGGCACCCAAAAGTAACTGTATCCAAAGTCATTCACCTAGCAAGAGATGGATGTACAACTTATTTTTTGAAGGATCAAATTCTAGAATAGCATTCTATTTTACTTTGAAGTTATCGCTGTTTGCTTTTTATTCAAACCCACTACTTAATCTCTGGCATATAATGGTGATTGACCCAAGCACATACACAGTAAGAGAAGGACACTGGTGGCTGAATTTCGACTTAAGAATTCACAGATTTTAACTTCTCAACCAAACCAAATATTTGGTTTCTCAACATACTTAAGAATTTGAAAATTGCAATCCTTTTATCAAGCTCATAAAGCAAATGTCCTTAAATATGTAACATTAGCTCCCCATTTATTTTAGGGAGTTGACAATGTCACCCTTATATCTGAAGTTTATCTGAAGATAAACTTCAGATTTAATTTTTTGAGTATTTTTTTTTACTTTAAAATTTTCTATGTTGTATCTACTGAGGTACATACTGTAAAGAATATTCAGAGTTTCAAGAAAATGATTTTCTTCCTTTTCTGTACCAATAGTTTAGATCTAACTGTGAAGCTATTCAATATAAAGACAAACAGATTTCAGTTTCTTTTCGTCTTCTACAACTTTATACTTACGTAAAATTAGCCCTTATAAAATTGTAATTTTAGTATGGGTATTGTAGCATTTTTTTTGATATTATGCTGTTATAAGGATCAAATGAAATAAAGCAGATAAAGAATATAAAATAATCCAGGTAAAGAATATAGGATATAAGGAACTTGTTGCTTCTTATCACCTCATCTCCAATTTGTCTTTTTCAGAGTGACTGTCACCCCCAAAATTTGCATCATATTAATGTCTATTGAGAATTAACTCCTGGCATCAATTTCAACAAAATTGGCTAATTTCCCCCTCTAAATATTACAGATTCATAATTAAATCGTAATAGATCATAGCTGAAAATTAGGTAAGTGAAGCCATCAATTCCTAACTGATGGCAAGTTCAGCAAAATAATAAAGTATTTAGTGTACAGGTTACTACATTTTTTAGTAAAAGTAAATGCTAGTGATGAGGTAAAAATTACATTGACTTTTTTCAATGGGTAAATAAGAAATCCCAGATGTGTATAAAACACAAATAGAATTTTACATATACATTTTATCAACACATATAGAAACTCTATGTGTCAAAATAACAAAAACTAAAATTTTGTTATTTTGACAAGTATTTTACGTTTCAATATTACCAATATTATTTTGAGATCACCAACTATAGAAAAGAACACACAGTATAGTGAATTTCTTTTGCTGTTACAGCAAGTAGTCCACATCAGATAGGATCTAGATTAAATAAGGCGTCTCTCAAATAACAGTATAGGACATTTTCACATAAATAGAAACCCCCTGTCAAATATTCCACAGGATTTGTCAGAGACTCCAAGTGCTAACATTAAAATATGTAACATACCCTAAAAGGCCTAATCTGAAACACTTGATAGAAACATTTGGTTAATGTCAAAAAGCCATTCAGTCACCCCTACTGTCAGTTTCAAAAGCCTGGTTGTTCTAAGGAGCCTTCAATGAGAAGTGGGTAAGCTATTCAATCTTATAATTTATTTTCATACCTCCTTTTTCTCATTACCTCCATTGGTGTTATTATAACTGCCCCTAAAACCACTAAAGATAAGTCTACCAGTTTTGAGTTTTTTGTTCTTAAGGGACAGAAAAGCAATGATACAAAAAAGAATACTAAATTGAAAGTCGAACAATGAGTAATTTACTACTTGTTGTTGACATTCCATAGATAAACATCACGTGGAGAAGTGGTTTAACTGGGAGGTTTTCGAAAAATCACACACAACCCTGACAACACATTTTGCAGCAGGACATATTTTTAAGGGTCAGAGTGATTCTCCAAAATCCAAATACTGCAGACTCCACTTTCAGCTCAGATGGAGTCGCTTGGAGCTGACCAATACTCTTGCCAAATACAACAGGACAAATACAACAAAAATCAGAACCATAAGTGGCCAGTAAACATGTAAGAACCTTCTCGCCCTTATTAGTTATTGGGGAAAAGTTCATTAAGCCCACAGTGACATACTATGACATAAGAAGAGCTAAAAATAAAAATAATGCAAACAGCAAGTGTAGGAAAAGATGCGGAGCAATTAGGACCATCATAAAAGGACGCTTTTATAGGTCAAAATGGTTAAATCACTTATTGAATACGTTTTCACCTAAACCAACACACGTGGAAGCCTGTTTGGTAATATGTAACATTTATATGTACCATGACTTAGCCACTCTACTATGACAGATAAAGTCAACAGAATCTGTACGTCTATAAGCTAGACACAGAGGGTGGGGTACTATTAATTATCCAAAGCTGGAAACAAATATATTAGGTATTTGCAACATATTCATGCCATACAATACTATAAGTCAATGTGAAGTTAAAAAAAAAAATGGTCCACACAATAGCAAGGGAAGATCTCACAAACATAACACTGAGGGGAAGAGAGACCCTAAGGAGTACATATGCATGGTTCCATTTATATAAAACTCAGAAAATACAACCGATGGTGATGAAAATTGGCATAATGGTCACATACCTGGCAGTCGGCTCAGGGACAACCTCGGTGGTGCTCACAATACTATTCCTGAGACAGATTGCTACTTATTACTGATGTACTTCCCGTATGTGCATTTTAATTAAAACTGGTTTTTACCAAAAGAATGAACTTTAAAAATCTGGCAAAAGTTCAGTGCTTTGCCCGAATGTGTTACTGCAGTTTTTCAGGAATAACATCTTTAAGCAAACTCCACCCCCAAGGTGGGACTCAAACTCGTGACCCCACGATCAAGCGTTGCATCCTCTACTGACTGAGCCAGCCAGGCGCCCACGGGAATAACATTTTGAATGCATTTGTACAACTGGATGGTCCCACAGCCAAGCCAGATGGCTCCTTGCCTAGTGTGTGTGTCTGGTCCTCAGACTTTTGCAACAGCTTCAGTGCTGCCTGGAAGAGGGCATCAAGCTGCAGAACGGTAAGAAAGCGTCTTGATATTTTCTTTCCATATTTTCTGTCTTGTTATCCCTTTTGTTTCATAGTTTTACTTTTTCTTTTTTCTCTGGTGATTTGAAATATATACATCCAAATCCCCAGGGGCGAATTTTAAGGCTTTAAACAATGTATTTGAATATAAATTATCGACAGCAAGAACAAAGCATTATCTGCTTTGGTGGCACACGGGTCCCGCTCATATAGAATAACTTCGCTCCATTGACTTCACGGTGTTCTCTCATAATTCCATCTTTACACATGTATTTTTGGTAAAATTAATTTTTTCTCCATATTGCAATGATAAACTCATTCAAATCTTTCAAGGTTCACTTTACCATTTTATGGCATTCTATTTTCCTTTACATTACTATTTTTATTTTATAAAAATGGTGTATCACTTCACAAATCTTAACCCCTTTATCTTAATTTACTGTGATTTTTTTTCCTATTGTGTTTAAAGGAACAGATTTCATTAAATACCCATGGGTTGTTTACATTCTGAGTCCTATGATTGCAGGGTTTTTTTGTTTTTGTTTTTCATTTTTCCCCCCCTGTTCCCTCTCCCCCAGGAATTTCAACTCAGGAATGTTTGTTGATTCTCAGGTCAAATATTTCTATCCCTACCTGTCTAATAACATTGGTTCTTTTAGCAAAATCCAAGACGTGTCACATTTTTGTAGGAAATCTGAGTCTTAAAAAAAGTCTGAGCATTTGTAAGATTTGTTTTATGTTGTTGAATTAGAAACCATCGAATTTGAAGAAAAAATATAGGGATATTAACTGTTTGTCTCAAGTTCCAATAAGCACAAACTGATAAGGAAATTATTGTATGCAGAATGGGTGTGCATAAAAACACTAATAACAATGTAGAAAACACAAGTGTTCCATGAAAATCTAAAATAAAAATGCATTTGCTTATGAATGTAGTTTTAAAACACTAATAATCTTTCAAAAGAAAGAAAGAAGTATGACATTCATACATTTATTCCAGTATTTTACAACATACTCAGGATGGAAAGTCTTAACAAAAAATCTGAAAAATAAAGACTTTGAACAATAATATATTTACTAAAAGTACAGGTCAGGGATATTTCATATAACACAAATTAAAAGGCATCAAAAATTAAGATGTTGCATATTTTAAGTAGGACTAGATGGAATAACTTCTAATTAATATTCTATCAAGTTGGTTGAAAACTACTGTCATGAGCTCCATCCACCTGCCCACCTAAATCCTGCTAATATGCAGACGGGGTAATGTGGTATTCTGAGCAGCAGCAGAAACCAAACAGACATAGGTGACCCCCCCCCCCCCGCCATGCTACATGCTTTACAAGTATGTAATTTCGCTCATGAATGGTCAACTCAAAACATGAAATAATTTATTCCAGAAATATTTATTGAGCTTCTATTTGCTGGTATCTTTGTTCATTTATGAAAATACAAAGAACATGCAGAAATGTTCTTCAGAGGGCTTAAGCTAAAGGCTGTATCTATACTTCATATAAAAAGTAAACTCTTCTAACAACATAGTGGGATAGGTCATAATTAAAATTAGTGATAATTTAGGCATTGTTTTTATGATGGTCTCCTAGGTCTCATTTTTTTAAGATGAGAAAACAGAAGCACGAAGCACAATGGTCTAATATCAACCATCCTGCAGCGCTGATGTCAAGACTGAGATTGAGACGACCTAATTCTGGAAATTAAGGTCCTACCTACCACAGCACTGTCTCTTGCAATGCTACAATGCCACGGGCACACAGACACACTTTAACCCAGCTTGAAGACGCAGGTACTTCCTAGCAAATAGGAAGCAAATCTCCTGGGACTTTCCAGGAAAAAATGAGGGCATTAGCTAAAAAGATCTCCCTCATTTTTTTTTAATATGAGAAATTTTTAAAGCAGGTTTATGCTCCAGAGAATGAGTCACAGAGGTAGACACTAGAGTTGATGGAGTTGAAAATATAGCAGAGAAATGGGATCAAATATGAATAAAATTAACAACAGAAAGAAGATAGAGCAATTATCCCAATGGTAACTTTTTAAAATATGTGAGATAGGGGTGCCTGGGTGTCTCAGTTAGTTAAGCAACCGACTTCAGCTCAGGTCATGATCTCACGGTTCTTGAGTTCGAGCCCCGCGTCGGGCTCTGTGCTGACACCTCAGAGCCTGAAGCCTGTTTCGTATTCTGTGTCCCCCTCTCTCTCCACCCCACCCCTGCTTGTGTTCTGTCTCTCTCTGTCTTTCAAAAACGAACATAAAAAAATACATAAATAAAATAAAACAAAATATGTGAGATATTTAGAGAGATTTCTAATTTCTCTCTAGTTGTTACATTTGTACTTAGACCATTTTAAATGTTTAGTCCTATTGTCTCAGTTAACATTTTAATATCTGGTGTTTTGATTTTTTAAATGGCATCCTTTAACTTACACCTGTTGACTAAATAACAATGAACTAAGGAGGTTCCGATTCTTCATCTCTTACATTGCTCAGGTGAAGTATTACTGCTTTGCCAAGTCTGAAGCAGAGCATTAAAAAACAGGGGCGCCTGGGTGGCGCAGTCAGTTAAGCGTCCGACTTCAGCCAGGTCACGATCTCGCGGTCCGTGAGTTCGAGCCCCGCGTCAGGCTCTGGGCTGACGGCTCGGAGCCTGGAGCCTGTTTCCGATTCTGTGTCTCCCTCTCTCTCTGCCCCTCCCCCGTTCATGCTCTGTCTCTCTCTGTCCCAAAAATAAATAAAAAACGTTGAAAAAAAAAACAGAGTAAACATTGCTTAAAACAAGAACCCATATCCCACGCATCATTAACAAATTACTTCATTAACAGGCAAGAAGCGGGCACTTGCACTTGAAGGAAGCCTCTTCCTTAAATAAGAAAACCAACTAATATGTACAGAGGGAAGAATACAATTAGAAAGGTACAATTTGGCAATCATACTGATAATTAAAGCAAGAATCGTCAACGGACGGTAAAAACTGCAGAGGGAATTTTGAGGAATAAAAAGATATTTTCAATCACATGACAATTTGCTATTAACAAAGAAAAAAACATTAGCTTTTCAGTCGACAAACCTGACATGCACCATCTTCACCAAAGCTGACATTGCCGGTAACAAAGTAAATCGGCCTCATACATCATGAAATAACGCCATAAAAAGAACACCGTATCCCTTCTGTATATTCTTGGCAATAGTGCAATTGAAAGAGATTTTACAGATAGATGGTCACTATTTTACTACTTAATATGACTGAGGAACGACTGATGATTGAGACAAAAGGGACATGAAAATTGCACGCAAGGAATGATTAGGAATTTTTCTATAAACACTTTCAGAATGATTAGTGAAATTTGTGTAAGATCTGTAAAATTAGCTAATAGCACTGTTTCCATATTTTCCTATTTGTTGAAGTATGGAAACGTTACGTCAGAGACTATCCTCATTTTTAGGAATATTCTGGTCTGTAAGGTCAACAATTCTGAAATAATTTATGCTTCCCCCCAGATAATATACTAGTACAAATGTGCGTGCACGTGTGTGTATGTGTGAGAGAGAGAGAGAGAGAGAGAGAGAGAGAGAGAGAGAGGGGGAGAGGGCGGGGGAGGAAGGAGGGAGGTGAAGGTTACCATTTGGAAAATCAGCCTGAGGAGGATGTAAGAAGTCTTTGTGCTTCTCTTGCAACTTTTCTCTAAGCCTGAAATACTGAATCCAAATAAAAACTTAAATGAAAGTAATGCCAGCTACCCTATGGAATCTTCTAGAGATTTCTTTTGAGCATTATAATATCGAGGGATCTTCAATTTTTAAAAAATGTTGTTTAGCTATTATTTCTAAAACATCAACATGAGTAGCTCTATGTGCCCACTCAATTGTTGCCAGAAATCTCTGCCTTGTATATTTGGCAATATTCGCACAGCTATAAAACCCAACGATCATTTATTTCCAGGCCAAAATAGATCTACACATATCCTTTAGGAATACCCTAGAATACCACCTGAGCGCGGTGATCAAAACTCAGACAGCCTCTCTTGTCGCAGGCCAAGTTGCTCTCCTAAAATAATCAAACCCTGCCTAGAAATGCCATATGTCAACACCCAGTAGGTATGAAGACACAGGGAAACAGGTATACTCTGTCGACTGGCACACACAGAGGAATCAGTACAACCCACTGGGTGGGCAATCTATAACAAGGCTAAGGAATGTACCCTAACAATTTGTTAGCCGTATTAAAACATATGCAAAAATAGTAAATACTATAATATTTATATAGCAAACTCTTGAGGGCAACTGAACTATCCATCACTGTAGGCTTAGTCTAGGAGTCCAGTACGTGAATGCTAGACAAGAACATAGAGCACACAAGAGTCTGATTAGTCAAGTCAGGCAGCCTACATTCACAGCTTGGTTTTTCTACTTACTGGCTGGGTCACACTTATTCCTCTTTAAGCCTCCGTTCTGCCATCACAGAATGACTGGGAAGGTTAAGAGAGAAAGTATGCACTTCATTAGCCTCTATAAGAGTTGGGTACCGAAAGCATTCAGCACAGTGTCTGGCATAGATTAGATGCAAAATACAATGTAGCCATTGTTTTATTATGACTTTATACTCATACCGTGGAATACTCTGCAACGAATACATTCTATGGTGTCTTCCCACATACTGTGTGTACATTAATTTTATATATTTAATATTGAAGTGAAAAAGGATGCAAATAACATTAGAACTATGATTCTTTATGTGTATGTATCTCCAGAGAAATATCTTCTGGGCTACATTCTAAATGCTAATCCATAATATTCTTGTTTTTCTTTAAATCTATCTTTTTTCTGAGTGAACATGTAATTTCATAATTAGGGGGAAAGGAGTGTCATCTACTTTAAAAAATTACCATCCCCAATATTTAATCCCTCCTCTTCAATATTAATCTCATTTATTTTATCATTTTGCCCAGAGAAACAGGAGGGCACACATATCCACCCCTACCACCACTCTGAGTGAGGGTATGTTCTTCAAGACCACCTCACCAGGCTTCCCTCAATCTTGCCAAGTGATTTTTTTTTGATTCAGGCAATGAATTTTAAATTAATCGTCAAAAATCTCCCTTCTATTTGGGTTTTGCATGAGGATTTTAGTATATTGTAATACTTGCACTTGAGGATTGTTTAAATTTGTGTTGTTTGTACATACGAGTAGGGAAATAATTTTGATTAAAAGAAATTAGATGTAATAACTTTTTAAGTCAAAAAAGTAATTTTTTCACAATTGTTTATTTTGAGAGACAGACAGACAGCGAGCACATGTGGAGGAGGGGCAGAGAGAGAGGGAGAGAGAGAATCCCATGCAGACTCCTCACGGTCAGCACAGAGCCTGACATTGGTCTCCATCTCAGGATCTGTGAGATCATGACCTGAGCTGAGATCAAGAGTCAGACAGTTAACTGACTCAGCCACCCAGGTGCCCAAGTAATATGTTTTTTAATAAAGTTATGTTTCACAGAAAGACAAATATTAAGCAGAAAACTATATACTTTAGAGAAGATGGCATTGATGGCAAGGGGCACCATTACTTTATTTCCTCCTCAAGACATTCATCATATTTATTGTAATATGCATCCTAACCTCAGAGATGTTAAATACAAAAAAAAATAAAACCCACCAAGTTTTAGAAGAATGAATCATCAAATTTCCATAGAGGCTGTTTCTCTTAACATTGTATTATGGAAATTACTGCATCAAATCCTATGAGATGCATTAAAATGAGGTTTTAATTATTGGCTATCAACACAATGCGCAAAGAATTGAATCAGTGTATA
Source organism: Panthera pardus (assembly GCF_024362965.1). Lineage (NCBI taxonomy): Eukaryota > Metazoa > Chordata > Mammalia > Carnivora > Felidae > Panthera > Panthera pardus. The sequence continues at coordinate 81,597,854 of NW_026526710.1, read as the reverse complement.
TAATGAAAAGGGTTAAACCTCCAAAGAAAAGCACGTTTTAGTGAGCCCCATCCATAATTAAAACATGAAGTGCTAATAAAAAGTTGAAGCCCAGGGGTCGTTTCCCCCGGTTCAAGGCTAATAAAACAATAATCTGTGCGCAAATATTTTTTCCTTCTCTGTCCAACATACACCAGGGCTTAATGGAGAGTCAATAACCTCATTATGAAACTTGATCAAATCAATAGTATACAGACAGTGGTTAGCGATTCTAGGCAGCTTTGTCAAATGCATTTACTGACAGCAGAACATCCCCCTGGTCAGGAGTTATTGGGAACAGATCTTGAAAAGCACACTGTGATACAAAGAAGACACGCAGATGCCTTGTGCTTGAGACTAAATTTAATCACCTCCTGCTTGTGACCATTTGGCAGCTTTGGGAAAGTTCTCTCCAGAACCAACTCTCTGAAGCCGAGCTATTAAAGTGCTAATTAAAGAAAGTGCATGGAAGACACGAACACTAGGAGTCTGGGGTAATTGGCTACAAAAAAGACAAGGCTGAAACACGTCACTTTGTCTGCTTCTCCTGATTAGACTCTAATTCGAATACCAATATTTCGCTGCACGCCAAGGTGCTCTGGGAGAGATGTCTGCCTCTCTCTTGGTTGAATGGATGGCTCTTGTGTGAAATGGGAAAGATAGCAATTTTATTTTATATTTACTCCTCGGACACCCTCAGGATCAACAGGGAGTCCACAAAACCCTTCCTGTGCATCTTAACATGATTCATTAAAGATGAGGGAGGAAGAGGAAGAAAAAAATGTCATCTAATGAAGCAAGTAATTCTGTACAATAGAAGTTGCCCGGCAAGCCGATCATGAAACAATGGTAATTACATTTGAAGGGCTTATGCTGCCTGATAAACCAGCTCACAACGATGCATCTATTTCTAACCTGCTGCTAGAGTCCTTCATGAATGAGACACACTAGCGAGGGTGCAGAGTGGAAGCAGGGGAAGACACTGCGGGCAGGAACGTGTTTACACAAGTTGTGAACCATCTGCCATGCTACAGACACTTCTCTGAGTGCTGCGTATGTGCCCCTTGGTAGTATTTCCTTCTTGAGTAAGAATTTGAGATAAAATAGGTTACGAATCTATGGAGGATGTCCTGTGAAACAACCAGTGAATTCCAAATTTTAAGCTCTTTGGAATTTTGAGAGAACTGAGAAGAAGAATGTTTGCAAAGGACACACATCAGCCACTTCTAAACTCAGAATTGGAGCTTGGACTCTAATGGAGTATATAAACCGCTATGTACTAAACAGGACTATTAACAGTAACAAAGGCAATAGTCCTTTTATAAATGATTTGATCAAATTTGTACTTTAATACCTTTAAAATGTAAGTAAATGTGATACTGTTGAATAATGCAAATTCAATTCTTTTTAATGTCTATGCTGTTTCCCCAGCATGATATACTTGTCACTACAAAAAAGAGGCCAAAGCCTGTGTTCCATGGACATTGAAACAGACATGATCTTCACATATGACTTACTCAACAAAGTCAGTTCTGTAATCTTTTAAAGACAGGTGAGTTCACGGGTTAGACTTTGAAAAAAAAAAACTGAATAAACATTCAAAGCTACAAAGTACCTCTGAGTTTGTCGTATTTACCAGAATTCCTTGTTTTTGAGATAATTTCTTAATTTGAGATTGCAGTGAAATGTGTTCTGGAAAGCACTGGTTTCACACAAGCACACACGCTTCAGAAGAGAGAGGGTGCTAATTCTACAAAGACATCTGAAGGGCCATTTGACATTCTAGAGGAAAGAGAAGTCACTGAGTCTGGACTCATTGCAGGTAAAGGGCCACAGGAACAGGGCTGCAGCACTGGGGCAGCAGAAAAGAGTATTTGGGAGGAAAGACAGGACTTTGAATACATTAGCTGTCCTTTTCTCTCCCTCCTCCACTCACCTTTACCCATCTCCTTTTTGATATATTCAACAAAGTCTATGTTTGTATCAGTGAACCATTTTTGAAGACCTTGAAAGAGATGTCAAGAAAACACATGTGAATGTGATCTATCCAGAGGAAGAAAGTACCAAGATAATGTAAGCCTCCAGTATTCACAGAAATGGGGGGGGGGGGGATAGATGGACATAGCTTTTAGTCACTTGAGAACATACTATCAGATGACAAGAGTGTCACGTAGTAAGGGGTCAGAACCAACACGTGGATTGGATATTGAGAAGCCGAGACATCTGACAAAAACTTTCAACATAGAAACTTAAAAAAGGCAAGCAGTGAGCACAGTCTTATATGAGATCTGCCCCATCATCTCAAATTCAGCATAATCCAGATTCTTTTTGCTTATTTGCACATCTACGTTTAAAGTGCTGGCCACACCTGTGGACTCCTTTACTCTGGTTTCAATGTGAGCGCCTCCCCTCCTGGGCAAGATTACTTGTCCTCCTCTGTCCTAGACTTTACATAGCGCTAGAAATCTGTCAGGTAGATCTTCATGAAAATCACTCAGTCGGAGTCAGATAACCTCTCCCAGTGTCCCAACGGATGCTGTGAATGCTTCCTTCGTGTCATTTATAGATCCGACAACACTTGTTCCTACTGTGGTTATGTGGACTAAGTTTGGAGGAAAGGGGGAGGTACCCCACGCAGAGCAAAGAGGGTAGTTTCCCTGGCAATCTTCCCCTCAAAAAAATGCTGCCAGGGACATAGAATTTGGCTTTAATCAAGTAGTGAGCAACAGGGCGCATAGGAGCTGAGATCTATTTTCCATCCCTACCTCCCCGCCCCCCCCTCGCCCCCCGCCAACAAGCTAGAAAACCATTAAAGGCAAGGGCATACAGTTTTTGTGCCTTCAGCACTTAGTACGGTGCCTGGCTGGTTGTTGATCAATGAGCCAACAGAAGAACAAATGAATATTCATGCAATTTTATCAAAGAACAAAGTATCTAACCTGGTTTTGAATTTGTTAAGTAAGCAGAAAGCTCTACGCAAAAAGAACAAACCGTGGCCGCTATGGGGGGAAGCTCCTTGTTGCCAACGAGCCACTGGATGAGGCGCTGGAAACAGTGGCTACGAGGAGTCCATCTGTAGCCTGTAGGCTCTTGCCTGAAAATATGGCGGCAAGAAAGCAGAATCACCTGGTGTGGAATGGGGCATGTGAGAGGAGAGGGAGGAAACTGAAGTATGGGAGGATTTGGGGGAAACCAGACAATCCGGATGGTGCTAGACATAAACGTGCAGAACAACATGACAGTGACAGAGCACAAAACAAGTTGCATCTGACAAGACTGCTGCTGCAGATAGAGTCCTACGCCCTGAACCAGGGCTCTAAATGACCAGCCTTATGGTCTCCAAAGGATCAGTGGCCCTGCTACACAGGTCCCGAGACAAATGTCGTTACATAGAGATAGGGTCTTAAGTTTGCTATTTGCATCACACACGGTAGATATCAAATAATAAATCATCGTACAGGTCCGTAATCCTTTATATTTATTTAGACCGTTAGGCTTTTCAAGTAGTTTCATATATATTACATAAAACAGTACCATGAGAAGGGGACACGGAGACAGGGAAACAGTTCTAATGGATCATCTGGCCTCCAATATCACTAATGTACTGGCCACAGGTACCAACTAGAATTTAAATGTCCTTCTCTAGCACAATAGAGAGTATATCTCGTCAAGGGGGGATGTAGATAGAAGGAGCAGAAAAACAGACTTGAAAGCCGATACTCTCCTATGGGGGCCAGAATGTGGTCTACCTTAACCAAATGCTATTACAGGTGAGCAATGCATTAAAATGTAACAAATATTTTGCCAGCAAGAAAAGTACATACATTTTAGAGAAACATTGATAAGTATATCCAACAGTGAGTTTACAGTTTAAAACTAATTACAGCAAAAGTAAAATTATGAAGAGATTAACTAAGGCAAGGTTAGTAAACAATGACTTTAGTATCAACCACTGGAACATGGACTTGAATTACCTCTTGGATAATAACAATACCCTTGCAGTCAATCTCATAGGCGTCTTAGCTTACTTACATTCCATAGCAAATAACAGCTTCAAACAATAGCCACTGATTGAAGATCTCTATGGTTGGGACTGCAGGCAACTGACCAAGTCTCACGAGGTTACAGTCAAGGTTTTGACTGGGTTGCATTCTCATCTGGAGGCTCAACTGGGGAGGGGTCTGCTTCCACAGTTAAGTTGTTGACAGAATGCATCACCTTGCAGCTATGGAATTAAGGGCTATGGAGCCCTGCTGTCAGCTTCAGGTTGTTCTTAGTAATTTTAGACTTCCTGTAGCTCCTGCAGGCCACCCATTGACATGTGAACATGTATTCCATCAATACAGTAAAATTCTCTGCTACTTAAAGCCTTTCGATTCAGGAAAACTCAATCAAGCTTTTAAGATTTTCACTGATTAAGTCAGGCTCCCCCAGAATAATCTTAATGAAAAATCTATTAATTTGGAATCTTAATTACATGTGTAAAGTCCTTTCACTTTTTCCACGAGTGACATTCCATCACGTTACTATACTGTATAGTCTATAAGTTATTGGTTCCACTCATGTTGAAGAGAAAGGGTATACACAAGGCACGGATCCTGGGGGTTTGAGAATTAGGGAGATCCATCCCACAGTATGTCCAACACCATGGCTCTTTTTGACCACAAAGAAAGAATCCAAGTGGAGTGTAGGTGTGATTCAACTAAACTGCGTTAGTGCTAAGAGAACTTCGGACACTTCCCTATTAGAAATAGGTTTTTCAACTGGTTATTATCGAGATGCTCTTTTACGGATTCATCGCCACTGCTTTTTATATGTTTGTGCAGAATCTTCGGCAACAAAGCTGCTCTATTATACCCCCAAGTCTCATGGAGTCTTCTCCAGCTTGCCTAGTTTTGACGTCTTTAAAGTTGTAAGTTTGCAAATATGAAGAACGTTTTTAAAGGAAAAGTGAAAAATACCATTTTTGAGGTTAAATGAGTCGAATTTATGTGAGAAATTATACGTATCAGACCACGAGGTCATCTTTATTAGCTTAAGGGATCAGTCTGCATAGAAGCAAATAATTAGTTTTTGTGCCAGAAAAGAAAAGCACATAGACTTATTTGAAAGGAGAATTTATTCTTTGTGTGAACATGTAACTGTTTACCTTGAAACTATAATCTGAAATATTAGAAATAATTGGGCAAAATATGTCAAATTTTCTCCACATCTCTGTAATTTTTAAAGCTGAAAAACTTATTAGGAGGGCAAAGTGAAAACAAGCAGGACATAGCTGCAAAGAAAGATAAAATGCCTTAAATGAAACTACTGCCTATCTTGCTTCCTGAGCCCAAAATAATGAAATACAAGGATCTTGCTTTCTTAGTGCCAAATACAATTTAAAAAAAAAAATTCTAATATATACGAACAAAATCTGTTTAACTACAAACATAGGAGATACATTTTATGGTAACAAAGCATCGTTGTTACTATATTTTTCAGGTTTAAATATAACCATTACGTTTCATGTGCTTATTAGTAAACTCTGAAATAAAGAACTTATATTTTCACCTTTTTTCTCAACACTGAAAAACACAGCCTGACATGGCTTAATGATTATTTCAATTAAGGAGTATGTGGGGACAGAATAATGATACGCGCTAGGGTGCAGAGGGGGTTGTGGTCCCGTGTGTTCTGAAAAAACTTGTAGTTAGTCCCTAATCTTCCCCATTTAAGAACGATTACTACTAAGAACACCTAGGACGATGTAAAGCTGTTGCACTGAGGTAAAATGCTAATATTAGTCACAATTCTCTAAACTTTGGCAACCGTGAAACCTGTTTTGATTTTGCTTTTAACTTGAATGGCATATTTTTTTTAATTTTTTTTCATTTTTATTTACTTTTGAGAAAGAGCGCACGTGCAAGCAGGGAGGGGCAGAGAGAAGGGGAGACACAGAATCAGAAACAGGCTCTCGGCTCTGAGCTGTCAGCACAGAGCCGGACTTAAGGCTCAAACCCCCAAAACCATGAGATCATGACCTGAGCGGAAGTGGAACACTAAATGGACTGAGCCACCCAAGCATCCCTGAATGGCGTATTTTCACATACTCTCAGCCCTCTGACTCTGCTTGGGAAAAAAATACACCAAGACCAGAGGCTAGGACTCAACTGCTCCTGGGCCAAAGGGGGACACAGGCTGGGGGGGGGGGGGAGTTCACAGTGAGAATGAGAGTTCCAACAATCAAACCCTGACCCTGCACTCAATTTCACTCTGTCCACACTGCAGCTGGTGCCTAGGACTTAACTAACCCTGAAGATATGCAAATAGAATACAAAGGATATTTAATTTTTTTTTTTTGTACACCATATGGCTGTGTTCAAACATGCTTTTGAATGAGTTTAAAACCTGTAACAAATATGTTTTGATACCTGATTATTATAATTTTATTGGAAATTCTCCTGTTAGTGATATTAATGGTGCTTTTAATTAGTTCACATATCTAAGGGGAGCATTATTTTTGCTAGGCTTAGGGTTCTACATCAATTCCATGCCTACACTTTTTTTTTTTTTTTTTTTTTTTCCATGCCTACACTTTTATTTTACAGAAGTGAATGGGGCGGGAAGGGAATGGGTGTTGCTTTTATGACGCTTAGTTCTCTAAAACATTCACATTGTTATGAGGCTAGTCTTATAGCAATTGTCTTCATAATTATCAGCTGGAAGCTTGATTGCTCTTCCATTTTTTTTGAAAGCAAAGTTGGAAATCACCCATCTTATGAAAGTTTTATTAGATCATTATCAGGTTGTTGGAACCATATATATATATATATATATGTGTATATATATACACATATATATATACACATATATATATGTGTGTGTGTATATATATGTATATATATATTTTTTTAATTTTGTGTGTCTTCTTGGTATTTCTGAGACCTTTTTAAACCTTGGGGGGTGAGAGTCACTGTGGATTCAAAGCCTGGCTGTATATAAAGTCTGTCTCTTGCACACAGCAGGAAAAAGATGGTGTGAAAGAGGAGATACCAGAGAAGAATGGCAATCTGGGATGAAGCTGGCTTTGACCCTGTTCTCAGATTGATCCATTCAGAAGGGAAATGGAGGTTTAGAACCTAGAAAGTGCTACCCCAGTTTGAAGACCATTGATGTAGACAAGCCTACCTCTGCACACTTGCACTAGAAGATTACACTTTCCAGCTGACAAACTCAGATTTAATCACCTTTTCTCATGCAACAGATCATGTGGCAGATACAACTTAGTGTATATGTTTTCTCATTTCATACAGACCCCTTCTGTGCAAAATAGGTGTGTCCTTATTTTACAAATGAAGTCACTAAGCTTCATGAAAACCGACTTACTATGGTCTAGTAAAAAGTGGAGATTAGACTTCAGGCCTCCTTGAAGTCCTGTCCAATGCACTGTGCATTAAGGATCAGGAACATAAATCACCATGCGATCAAATATATCCAAAGAATAACACGGAGGACCTTCCAAAATATTTAAATCATATACAACTCAAGTCTTCTCTCCCAGCTCTTAGTGGAAATCACCTTGGGCATCCTTATGAACATACCAGCATTTCCTGCTGACTCCAAGAACTAAATGGCATTCTTTATTATGGAACATAGTTCAAACAATAAGGGTGCTAGCAAAACATTTGGACATCACAGTACAGTGTCATGAGCCCGATAAGCCAGAAACAAACAAAAGCTAAAATCCTTTATAAGAACTGCCCTCTCAGCTACAGCTATATCAATACAGCTTAAACAAGAGGTGGCTAAAATTTAGCAAACCATGGGTACCCAGAGTATAGGCAAAGTCCTCCCTCGGTCATCCTTTAAATCAAGGATCTTCCCACCAGAAAGCGACAACAGACAGGCCGTTAATACATGTGTTCAGTTAAGCATACGCAAGTGCATTTGTAGATATTTGTTGAACTACTCCTTTTAGGACATCTCTCCCTTCAAAAAACTTTACTCTGCATTGACTATAAGGCTAGCAGTGTTTGCCATTTTTGGATAAAACTGTTACGTCACTTATACCCATCGAGGAGTACAGGTTTGGAGATCACGCATTGAGTACTTCATGTCTTTCCTGTTCAGGTCTTCTGAGAGCTCCTGGTGTCTTGTGGGTAATTCTGTTCATATCACAGTCCTTTAACTTCATAGTATTTGAAATTCTATCATGAGACACTTTCCTCTCTCACTGCTTAAAACAAGCTTGTTCCAGAAAACCAAATACTATTACCTAACACTTTCTTGCAAAGCCAACCTTTGACTTCCTTTTGTACTATTTAACTTTCCTATACATTATGGTAAGAAAAGACCATCTACTTAAAAGTTCTCTGTTTTCTACCCCCAAGTCCCAAACCAGAAGACAGGGTGCTTCAGTCAAATCAGTTCCATCCTGCCTCCCTCCTTCCCTTGGCATCTCTTGTAAAGAACAAATCTGAAGAAGTGCAGACCAGTTGATAATCTTCAGGACCGCCTGATCCTCTAAAGGACCACATAGAAGCACGTTTTGAGTAGAGTATCATCTGATCTCTTTGGCCCTTGGTCTAAAGGAAGCAGGAAAAACATATTGGGCAGATGAAGTTCCTGCTAAATCGCTTTTAGTGAGGAGTCATAAAAAAAAATCATGTGTCTTCTCCTGTTGGAGACAACACTGGGATTTCCTGTACATCTGTCAATGACCAACAACCCTTCCTGGATTTTGCTAGTCTAGAGTTATGATGTAGGAGGGCTGCATTAAATTCCCATGAGAGGGGCGCCTGGGTGGCTCAGTCGGTTGGGTGTCCGACTTCAGCTCAGGTCATGATCTCGCAGTCCGTGAGTTCGAGCCCCGCGTCAGGCTCTGTGCTGACAATTCAGAGCCTGGAGCCTGTTTCAGATTCTGTGTCTCCCTCTCTCTCTGACCCTCCCCCATTCATGCTCTGTCTCAAAAATAAATGTAAAAAAAATTTAAAAAATAAAAAATAAAATTCCCATGATAAATTTCTGAATACTTGTTTTATATAATCTCAGAGAAATATTAATAAGCAAATGCTGTTCTATTATGATATATACTCTCTAAAATATTCTTTAAACAGCAGGCATATAAATCACACTCTACTAAGTGGCATTTGGTCCAATGAAGACATTTTTTCATTATTAATAGAAGCTGAATTTTATGCCACATTCGTGATATTAACTGTAGCAATATCTTGTTCCCTATCAGTGATAAGTTTTGGTACAGTGAGTTTAAGACACTATTGAACTTTCACAAGCTTCTCATATTCATGACATTCTTTCATACATGCTTCCCAGAAGAGGGAAGGGAGGCATATAAAAGTGTGGGGCCAATGAAGTTACTAACTTAGGAAAAATACTTTAAATATGCACATTATATGATTTGTTAATATGTTGAGAGTCAGAAATTGGGAGTATCTGAAATTCAGGTTATATATGAGCCAAAATTTGAAAGAGAAACAGTTTCCTTAAGATGCTTATGATTCATTACCTAAAAACTTTTAATATTGAAATTATAATGAATGAAAATAAAAAAATGTATACATGGATGAATCCATTCATCCCCCCCGCCAAAAAAAAAATCCTGGAAGGGCTTTTTATTAAAGTGAATGTCAAGGTCATCATTAGTAGAGCATCTAACAAGGTCATGGCTTTGTCAATGTTGCTAAGCCAAGTGGCCTTTGACTAACTAGTTTATTCAAAGCTTGTTTAAATAAGTAGTAAATTTAATGTTTTTCAATGTTATTTCCAAATGTGTCAGCATATTCAATATGGTCATTGTTCTCCCCCAAAAACCTGGGTCATAACAGTTAAACTGATGGGGCATATTTTTACATATCAGAAAGTGAGAAATTATTTTGAAAAAAGGACTTAATATTTATTTTTAAGTTTCCATAGATTTATGTTCTGAATAGCAATGAATACATACAAATAATTGTGTATAGTCATTATTTGAATTTGCATTTAAAGTGGTTTTACATACTAAAACACAAGGCGATCCAATCAAATGATAACAATTTATATTGAAAATAACAAAAGAATTTATATTCATAATCTTTTGTGTGTGATCACTTAAATGACTTTTAGGTTTTAATTAAAAACTTCCTTTGCAGAGATCTATGATAGTTACGTAATTTAGTTCCCTATGATAATTTGAGGAGAGGAGAAAAGTATTACTAATTAATTTTAAAGCTATTTCTATTGGTGCCTTTATTTACAGCTACTTCTCAGAATTCAAAAATCTTTTTTTTCTAAGGTAGAGTAGAATTGGACAGAGAAACAAACCATCAGTTTTCCTCTTCTAAGACCTTTCACAGCTGAATAAAACTGTATTTTAGGGCAACAAAAATATGATCCTGACTTACTATGCATCTAAATCCTCATTTTCATAGCATTTATCTAATCTTGGGAATTTTATTCATCAACAACATATCACCTACCCCAACAAGACCTGTAAGTCATAAATTACAAAACTCTAAATCTATATCATTATTCTTTGTGGTATAAATCATTTGCAAATCATTAACAAATCACTTAACATCCAAATCTCTATCAGTTTAGATAAATTCTAGTGAGCCCACATGATATGACACCTATTACAATTATAAATAAATAAAAAGTACATAAGCCCCTAGTGATACAAAGTGATTATTTTTAGAAAAGGTATGTAGAATGTGTGTGTGTGTCTGTCTTTCAACAATATATGAACCAAAAGTCCCAAAGGACCTATACTTTTTAGTTCTGGGGGTTTAATTATACATTTTTATGCTTTGGGTAGTTAAATAGACATCTATTTCATTATAACGAGCAATTTAAATGCCCACTTGTAAAAAAATACATAAATAAGTTTTGGGGCACCTTGGTTGCTCAGTCGGTTGAGCATCCAACTCTTGATTTCAGCTCAGGTCATGATCTCATGGTCATGAGATAGAGCCTTGCATCAGGCGCTACACTGGGCATGGAGCCTGCATAAGATTCTCTCCCTCTCCCTCTGCTCCTCCCCCATGCGTGCATGCTCTCTCTTAAAAAAACAAACAAACAAACAAACAAACAAAAAAAGAACACATATCCAGGGATACTTGGGTGACTCAGTTGGTTAAGCATCTGACTTTGGCTCTGGTCATAATCTCTTGGCCCCTGAGTTTGAGCCCCGCGTTGGGCTCTGTGCTGAGAGCTCAGAGCCTGGAGCCTTCTTCTGATTCTGTGTCTCCCTCTCTCTCTCTGTCCCTCCCCTGCTTGTGCTCTCTCTCTCTCTCTCTCTTTAAAAAATAAACATTAAAATTTTTTTTAAAAAATTAAAAATACAGATTCTTACCCAATCCACATGAAATACAAGCACCTGCAATTCAATATCGTGTAATCCGAAAGTCAAATGGAATTTAATATTGCATTTTAAAAACATGCATTTAATCCACACATGTGTAGACGCACGTAAGTTAGTAGAGAAGGCTGAATTAAGTTACAGATGAACACCGTAAGAAGGGATCAGACTGTACAAAAAACAGGGTTAAACAACATATATTTGCAAATAATAATGCAGACGTTTCTGACGTTGGAAGCTCCCTGAGTACATAATGTTCTGCCTACAGACGATGCTTCAGGCCCCCCCACATTGTACATTACACAGTGACTTCCTCCTTTCATATTCTATTTTGTAATTGTTAGTATTCTTTGTATGTAAGCCAGGTAACCCAAATCTGGTTAACCTGAGCAAGAGAAAGCGTATGTTAGATTTACATGAAAGTGCTAACAGAAGAATTGAGGAGAAACTGAAAAACCTCACATAAGAAAAGAGGAAACCGCTTGCCACAGTGATCTAAGAAGCAGAAATGAGGGTTCGGTTTACTCTTGGCACTGCTAACCTGCCTTTTCCCTGTGTCATCAGGTCATCAGGTCAAGATTCATATTCCATGAAGAAAGCAAAGGGACTTAGGGAAACGAGAAACAAATTGTCTGACAAAATCCTCTACTGTATTTCCTGATCTCATGACCATTTCTCAGCTTCCTCTCCGCACCACCCCCACCCCCTGCCTCACATGGCCATGTGACTGGATTCTCCCGGAGTGTGAGTGACGTGGCCCAGACCCAGTCTACTCTTGATGCTCAAGTACCAGCTCCCCCCCTTATCCTGTCTCGCTAGAACACAGTGGGGCTTTACGCTTTGCTTGTTCAAACGGACAAGCACAAGGCCCTAGGGCATGGTGGGTAAGTAGGAGGGAAATATCCTAGATCATTCATTTCAATAACCTTGTAAACCAGAACCAGCTTAAGCTATTGTGTGGGAAAGAAAGAAATTTTATCTTCAACAACTAAATCACTGTAGGTCTGCCTCAGCCTAAGAACACTATCTACCTCCGGTTATATGCTACATCTGGGAATACCAAAAATAAAAGGCATTTGGCTAAAATAAAAAACACAAGAGGGGCGCCTGGGTAGTTCAGCGGGTTGAGCGTCCAACTCTTGATTTCAGCTCAGGTCATGTTCCCATGATCCCAGGGTCATGGGATCCAGCCCCATGTCGGTCTGGGTGCTGAGCATGGGGCCTGCCTGGAATTCTCTCTCTCCCTCTGCCCCTCTCCCCTGTTTGTGCACTCTAAAAAAGATCAACCAAACCAACCAACCAAACAAACAAGCAAACAAACAACACAGGAAACCACTGTTGGTGAGAATATAGGGAAAAAGGAACCCTTGTACACTGTTGTTGGGAATGCAAACTGATGCAGCCACTGTGGAAAACAGTATGGAGCTTCTTCAAAAAATTAAGAGAATTGCCATATGATCCGGTCATTCTGTTACTGGGTATTTGCCCCAAGAATAAGAAAACACTAATTTAAAAAGATGTACACAGAATTGTTTATTGCAGCATCATTTACAACAGCCAAATTACGAGAACAGCCCGGGTGTCCATTGGTAGATGACTGGATAAAGAACAGGTGGTACATACACAACGGAACGTTGCTCAGTCATAAAAAGGAATGAAATCTTACCATGTACAGCACAGAGGGGTCTAGAGAGTATTATGCTAAGTGAAATCTCAGTCAGAGGAAGACCTATACCGTATGATTTCACACATGGGGTATTTAAGATGACAAAAAAAAAAAAAATGGAGAAAGAAAAAAAAAAGATACAAAACTCAGACTCTTAAAAAGAACTGGTGGTTGCCAGAGGGGAGGTGAGAGTAGGGGGGTGGGGGGGATGTGAGCAACAGGCGAAGGAGATTAAGAGAATACTTATCATGATGGAACACTGAGTAAGGTACAGAAGGGCTGAATCACTCTACTGCAGACCTGGAACTCATAAAATACTGCATGTTAACTATATCAGGATTAAAATTAAAATATATAAATAAATGAACAAATAAAAGAAATAAGAGACATTTGTATTGACCAACCCACCAAAGCTGCACAAAATGCTAGAAGGATAATATGCTTCAGTGAAACTGAAGGATCCTGGGCTGGTAAAAGGACATCTGTCTTGGATAATTAGTACAGAATGGATGGTTGCAATGGAAGAAGGAAGGGCCCATGTTCCTGTTTATAGTAGGATGTCTCCTTATTCTCTGGACTCCTCTTCTCCACATACTCAAGAGTTCACTTTAGAAAAGGGTCCCTCCTTTAGCATACAAACATGTCCCCTCCCCAACCCCCTCAAGAAAAACCAAGAAAGTCCACAAAACAAACAAACCAAAGCTAATCACTCTTCTTATTTACCGTCTCCTTTCTGTCCTTCCCCTTTTGAGCAAAATTTCTTCAAGTATCGTCAATAGCTGCTGTCTCCAACACTATGTACCATTTCTCTGTTTAGACTGATAAACTATTTCACCTCTAAAGGGCACAGAGGATAATGTGAGAAAATAACCATATACCCAATTTGCCAGGAAAAGAAAATGATAAAAAGAGTGGGAAAAGTGCCATTTATTCCTTTGATCATTTCACTACACACACATACATACGCACAGTTACAAATTGTACTGAATTTGGCATTTGTCATTCTTCTGCATTTATTTACACTGCCACCTCATGTGTGAAACCTCAAGACAACAGAGTTTTTACATTTTTGAAATTTGTTTACAGTGTCTCGCTGAATGAATCATTCTGCAATTTGCTTTTGTTTTAATGTTATGTTTTGAAACTTACCCACATTGACATGTGCAATCATAAAGCTCCTATAAATTCAGCATAAATCCATTTTCTCTCTGGCATATTCACTTCATGAATATTACACACATAATTCGCCATTCTCTTTAGAAGGTCATTTAATACATATACATATATATATATATATGTATGTATAAGTATTTACAATGCATATTATATCTACAATTGTATATGTCATTATACCTATCAGCATTTTGGCATCTTGTATATTATTTTTGTGCACATCTGTGAATTTCTTTTGTGGAGTTGTTTAGAAATTGAATATTCATGTCTTATATCGACTTTTAGAAAAGCTTCACGCATGATCTTTTCGAATCATACTTCTCATTCTGCCACTCTTAAATTTGTTCTCCTCTGATCTTCACTTTCCCATTTACTAGGTCTCTATCATCCAGTTTACCAATTCACTTTTCAGCTGTGTATACTATCTGACCTCCTATTTAATCCAGCCCCTGCATTTGAAATGAAGAATCCATATGTATTTTTGTTTTTACTTTTTAAATGAAAATTTCTCATTTCTCTTTGTTTCTGTTAAAATCTGTCTTGTCTTTTTTTTTTTTTTTTTTTCCCTGATCTGGTATATTCTGGTATATTTATTTGATCTGGTATATATCCTGCTTGTTTCTACTTTTATTTCTTTGATAATGTAAACATACTAATTGGAATCCACAGGAGCTAATTCAAGGACTGCAAATCGGGGGTTGTTTCTGCTGTTTGTTCTTTTGCTGACCTCTACTCCTGGAAACTTTTTTTCTCATGTGGTTTGATTCAGACTGTGAAAGCATCGTACTATGTGTTTCTCCACAGTATTTTATTTTTGTTTTGCCAGGTGTCCGAGGTTATTTTAAACCCAGCATCACTCATTAATTTTTTAGCTTCAGGTTTCCTGCAAAACACAGAGACTGCATATTTGAACATTACATTGAAAGCAGGCCTGTTGTTACCAATTCTTAGGTGTGATTTTTATCCTGTTCAGCAGTCAAGTGAAGACAGACAAGATTTCATACGGTCTCTTTGACAGTGACCAGAATTATTTTCGATTCCATTTCTTCACTAAAATTGTAGCCCTTCAATAAAATTGGCTCTATGAGAGAATTGCAGTAAAACCTTCATACTTTACAAAGGTTCAAAACCTTGTCTCTTGTTCCACCCTATATGATCATTAAAGAAGGCCTATGTGATGTTGAGATTGGTTGTGCCCCCGGATAGCTGATGCCAGAGGGACCTCGCACCATTCTGCCTTTCCACCTCATCTTCATTGTTGGCCCGGAGGAATTTCTCTTACTTTCTGGCTAGCTCATCTGTTTATCTTAAAAATAGTAATTATTTTATATTATCCCTCACTTTTAAAAATAAGATTTATAGATTGCTTTTCCATGTTAGCGTTTTAAGGTCTTTCTACTATGAAATGTAATTGAATATTGGAGGGTAAGAAGAAATATTCATTAAAGATCTATTCAACTTTTTAGAGCATCATGTACTAATTTTGTTTTTTAAACTGTTTTTATTTGTTTTGTTAAACACGCAGCATATACTAGTCTTTTAAAACCCTTTTAATTGCGAGTTACTGTGATTGCAATAGTCAAATCTGTAACCGATTCTGAAAACAAACAAAATATTACTGATATTCTTGGCAATTAAATTAATACATGAGGAAAAAGATTTTTGATTTCGTTGGATGTGGGAGCAAGGTAATAGAATTCTATGCAAGTAAAGAAAACTTTAAAGAGTTTCTGAAATATATATGAAAAATAAATCATTCCCCAAAGCTAAAGAACATTGTTTAATAAAGGTACTGCTCCTAAATGCTATAGCCAAAGGGACAGACAAGAAATGATAAAATGGTAAAGAGTGGGAGAGTACAAGAAGCTAAATATTTTAAAACAAACAAAAACTTAGTCATGATGACTTTATCACCAAGCTGTACAAGAACCTGGAGCAAGTAACTAAATCATTTTGATCATCAGATTCCTTAACTGTCATAATCCCATGGTCCTATCACAAGTGCAAAGGCAATGCATTCCCTATTGTTCTGTGATAGAAAAGTCATAAACTGTATTTAACAATGTAAAGAGTAGCAGTTCCAGAGTGACTGAGATTATTACCCCATAGAAATGCTGATTACTTAGCTATATGAACAATATCTTGACTATTTCACAGCACGATTCCATATTAATTAAAACTGCAAATTACTGTAATTTATCATGACTGATTTTTAAAAAGTCAATATATTCTCAAATGATAAAGGTAGATCTGTACTTATATTCATAATAGTTATACCTACCCTTTTATCTCAAACCCCAATACTTTAGATCATCTCAAATTTGCCCAAAGGTACAGTGGGACTGGACTGTGTTTCAACCATCACTTTGGCCATAACATTTCACCTCAATTAAATATCTGTTTTTCCTCTTGCACAGGCGATCATTAATTAACAGCCACAATGCCATCAAAACAACAACAACAAAAACACAAGATTACAACTGTATGATATTTCAGCAATAGCTGTTTATGGCTTCCTGGTCTGGGGTCAGCTCGTGAATACTAGACAGCTCTGTTCTCATACCTGGACCTAACGACCGAGCCGCTTAGCTCTGCTTCAAATGTTTCTCATCAGCGTTTTGGAAAAGTTGAGGCAGCAGAACTGCAAGTCCAGAGAGGCCTTGGTGGCTAAAGACTACAGGACAGGCTAGTCAAGAGCTGAAACAAGAAGAAGGCTGAGTATCTACTGAGAATTTCTGCAATTATTCAGCAAACTAGCGATGAGTGCACGCAGGGAAGGAAAATTCAGGAGGCATTGGAAAAAGAACCAAATGAGAAGACAGGGGCTGCAATGCTTAGTGCTCACACTGAGCCCGGAATAACACCTGTCCCCACCAACCATGTTGAAAATTGAAAATTCACAGGGTACTGGGTTCAGAACCAAGAACATTTTTGCTTCAAGTCTGGGGAATAATCAGTCCTAGACTAATCACAACTCCCACCTAACACATCTTAAAAACCAAACCCCCAACAACTCAAACTGTTTCCAAGAAACTTAACGGTGTCCAGAACAAAACCTCAAGGTATTTATGCAAACACCAAGCTTCCAGCATCCAACAATACAAAACTCACAATGTTTGGGATCCAGTCAAAATAACCAGACATGCAAAGAAGCAAGAAATGTCCCATGCTGGGGGTGAGGTTAGATATCAATCACTCAGAACAGACTGAGAATGACACAGACATCAGAATTAGCAAGTAAGGTCATTAAAATAGTAACTGCATTTCACATGGTTAACAAATTAAGTACAAACATGAAAGATCTAAAAAGACCTTAAATGGAATTTGAGAGCTAAAAACTGATATGTCAGATGATAAGCACATTGGAGGGGATTGATGGTAAATTAGATATGTAAAGGAAAAGATAGTTGAACTTGAAGATATAGCAATATGAACTATCCAAGTGAAACGGGAAATAATTTTTTTTAATGAAAAAAAGCATCATTGGTCAGTGGCACAACTTCCAACCGTCCACTGTATAAGCGACCAGACTCCCCCCACTCCCACAAAGGAAGCAGTAAAAGAGGGAGACAAAAACATGCTGGAGGAAATAATGGCTAAAACCTTCCCAAATATGATAAACTATAAACCAACAGACCCACTAATCTCTATAAATCCAAAAAACAAGATGAGCAAAACTGCAAAGAATCACACAATCAAATGGCTCAAAAATCAAAGATAAAAAAAATGTCTTAAAATAAGTCAGATTTTGAAAACAAACATGAAGTAGGTAGCTTCATTATATACAAGCCCTTATATGTGGGCTGCACACAGCAACTTGCTTCGACAGATGCCCGGCTCCCTCTTTTAGACACACTTTAATATATGCCACTGGCTCCAAGGACCAATGTTGTCATCTTGTTACCTAAGTTGATCCATGGAACACATACTAGCAAGTCATCCCCCACCAAGGCAGGGACTGGATAATATTCACTCTTAAGACTATTTCTGCACTGAAGGACCAAGTCAAAGCAGTATCAAAACTTCTGATTGTCTAGTGTATGTCTTTCATTCAGGATGATACCCACAAAGAGGGAGGAAAGCAAGAGATAATTAGCTTTTACAGAAATTCAAAGTTCTGCTATTCACATAATAAACTGAGCAAATCAATTGAAGATTATTTTTCTTATCTAAAGTCATCCATTGCCATTAAAATGTCTCCAATCTCACAGAAATAGCTATGTGCTCTAGAAAATGTTCTCTATAATCTGTATTGTGTGTTAAATAATAAGCAATGATAAATACTAATAAGTTAACACACTCACTAGGTGTCTTACACCTTTGTCTTCAATTTTAACATACACTGCACCTAATCTTAGGGAATAATAACAGAATAAAACAACAGTAATTACCCTCTGTCCTTGGGTATATTAGAATAAAAGACTTAATATTCATATGAAATTATATTGCAGTGCATGTATGTTTGACATAAAGTTGATCTGAAAATCCAATTTCATAAAACTGCCCTTGTTCATGTACCCTCAATCTATCCTCAGAGCTATATGTACCTCAGTTTGAAACTTACTTTTATAGAATTTGCCAGTATTCTAAAATACCCATATACAAAGAATTCCCAAGTTTAAACAAATTCAATTTAATGACAACAAAGTAACAAGATTTCATTTCATATATTATACTATTCTAGCAGTTCTTATATCTTTACATCCCATAAATTGGCAATATTAGCATCTTTTAATCAAAAGTTATGTTTGCATGAATTCTTGTGCAACACAATTACTAGAAGATCTCCCAAGATGAGTTGGGGGCAAAAGCAGCTTGGAACTTCTGATGAGCACGGGGTGTTACATGTAAGTGATGAATCACTAAATTTACTCCTGAAACCAATTATATTATATGTTAATTAACTAGAGTGTAAATTAAAAAATGATACCAAAAAAGGCAGCTTGGATAAATGTAACAAATATTTTGTTTTTTCAAGGTCAAATTCCAGCATGTGAAAATGGTATCACATTAGTTCTCAAGGTCATGATTAGACATGGAAGTCTGTGGAAAAACAGTAATATTTGCATTTTATAGGACATCTTATCAGTGACAGGTGTATCTGTTACATGGCTCATAAGATTAGGAAGGCCTGCTGAAGAGTTACTACCTGATAAAAAAAAATATTTACTGCACAGTGATCCCATATTGTGTTGCTAAACCAGGGAAGCATAAGTAAATGAACCCCCCAGACAGAAAAGACGAGGTTTTAACACAGCTCCAAGGGCAATATGATTCCAAAGAAATATGAAATCATGTTATACGATGGAAGCCTGGTTGCCATGTTCTCATTCTAGGGATGACACCATTGATGCAGGTAATGTCAGGTAACTTCTCAAAGTCACACAGCCGGTTAGGGGCACAGCCCGAAAAAGATGCTTAGCTCTCCGATTTCCAATTCACTATTCTTTCCACGTTGTTAATATATTTTAGAAACTTCATTTTGAGGATAAAATTTCAAACCAAAACAAGAACGAGAACCTCCCACCCAGGGGCTTTGAGGTGAGATCCTTAGTCGAATCCAAAGGGGGAAAAAAAACTCATTAGCCCCAGTTAGAAAAGGATAGCCCTCCTCTTCCTGCTAAAATTTCTTCACATTTTGCTTTTGATCATCGCTAACAGAGCTCATTTGTACTGTTTCCTTTAATGTACCTCTGCCTCATCCCAGCTCTCCTTTAACTAAGGAAGATTTTCAGGTTTTAAAATCAAGCCTTGAGCTAGTGATGGCCAAGTAGATTGATAACTAAGCGGGATGCCTTATTAGCAGAGGCTGAAAACACTGAAAAAGCCCACAACATTCCCGCAAAGACTTCAGTGTTCATTTCTTCTCCTAGTTACAAAGTTACTTCTACTTTGTGGCCTAAATTGCTCTCTTGCTAAAGAATCTCCTCATTAGCATGAAGCTATAAAATATTAACAGAGGAATTATTCCTTCTTTGGAACAAGACACCTTGAACAATTTGCTCAATATATTTCCAATTTACACTTCCCAGTTCACTGAAGAAACCGTCTATCCAAACAGCATCGGAAAGGTGGTGGAGAATCAGCCATGGCAACACAAAAGAGCCAATAATCTACTGGAGAATAGGCTGCATTTCATCATGACAAACATTTTTACTGAAACCCTTGATCAAAAACTTACATGGGCACAATTATTCCCAACACAGTTGAAAGACTTGCTGAAATGTTTACAAGCGTTACACAATATTAACAGTCTTGACAGACATTTATTTTTTTCCCTATTGAGTTGTCCAAATATGTATTTGCATGTTTAAATTATTCCAACGATTATGGAAATAAACAAGATGTATCATGTTTGAAAGTATGACATTTTATCTCCCCCAAAATACCAAATTCATGAGGAAATATTTTAAATCTGATGTGGGTTTTTCCTCCCAATATTTGGCTGCTCCTGTATTACACGTAATAGAGGTGCAATGTTGGTCTCAATAAATACAAAACGTACAAAGCAGAATTTTAAAGAACTGATTGAAATTCACTCAAGTATTAATTTAAATATTCAAACTCATTAAATTTCTCAAATTTTCACAAAATGTCCTGCTATAGGGGGCATCAGTTATGGATAAATCCCCCCCTTTAGCTTCGGATTTTTATTTAACACGGAACAGAAACCTGTCCTGTAATGTATACAAAAGGCTTACAAATCCAGCCTCCTGTGAGACGAACATACCAAGGAGATTGCCAAGTTTGTTTTTGGAACGGATTGTATTTGAGGCTCTAATAAAATACATTATGTTAGAAATTTTAATGAACAACGTTAGAAATGCACACTCTTCAGTTTCTCTTTTAAATGTCTACTGAATTGGGGTGCCTGGCTGGCTCAGATGAAGGACCGCCTGACTCTTGAACTTCAGGTAGTGAGTTCAAGTCCCACATGGGGTACAGAAATTACTTAACTATAAAATTAAAAAAATTGTTTACTACTTGCCATAAACAATTCTAATATTTTTTAAGTTTTGTTTTGCTTCGTTTTGCTTTTGAGAGAGAGACGGAGAAAGAGAATCCCAAGCCAGCTCCACATTGTCAGCACAAAGCCCAACTCACAGCTCGTCATAAAGCGAGATCATGACCTGAGCCAAAATCAAGAAGTGAATGCTTAACTGACTGAGCCACCCCCAAAACAATGTTAATCTGATATACAAACGTATCTGATGCTGACCTTCCTTGAGAACCAAGATTCTTCTTCCTATGAAAATTTAAGCACGTATTCTCAAGAATATTTCACATCACTACTTAAAAATTCACACTGGTAATGGAAACATACACAACATTTTGTGGAGTCTAAATCCTCCCAATTTCAAGGTCAACACTTGCCATGAACAAGATTCACTGCTAGTCTCGATAGCCATGCAAGGCAATCATACACAAAGACCAGAAACCATGCCTAACACTTACCTACTATCGTTTCAATACCAACACAGGAAGATTTAAGATACTCCAAAGGAAATTCATTTTGATTAAAAGCCATTATAATGGCTGCACAAAAGTCCCCCACAATCCTTTTCTTAAAGAACAAGCATACTGGATATGAAATAAATCATAAATCTTATCTTTCTTACCCCCTACTTGTTCGGGAGAGAGTCCAGAGGCCAAGAGCCAACACCTTCCCAGAGATGGTCTTCACAAATAACCTCAGTTTCGTTCTTGAACATAAAATCTTCCATCTACGACAAATGAATTCAAAGCATTTACAATTATTATACACACACACACACGTATGTGCCAATAATAACAAACTGAATGAAATAACTGAATATATATAGACTTTTTAAAGTTTATTTTGAGAGAGAGAGACAGTGAGAGTGGGGGAGGGGCAGAGAGCACGAGAAGACAAAGAATCCCAAGCAGGCTCCATGCTCCCAGCAGAGTCCCATGAGGGGCTTGAATTCACGAAACAATGAGATCATGACCTGAGCCAAAACCAAGAGTCAGAACACTTAACCAACTGAGTCACCCAGGTGCCTCCCTCCCCAAATATTTTTATTAAATATCTTTTTAAATTTTTTTCAATGTTTATTTGTTTTTGAGATTGAGAGAGAGAGAGAGAGAGACAGAGAGAGAGACAGAGCGTGAGCAGGGGAAGAGTAGAGAGAGAGGGAGACACTAAATCTGAAGTAGGCTCCAGGCTCTGAGCTGTCAGCACAGAGCCTGATGTGGGGCTCAAACCCACAAACCAGGAGATCATGACCTGAGCCAAAGTCAGACACTTAACCGACTGAGCCACCCAGGCACCACTTAAATGTCTTTTTCTTGTGATATCCCAACCAGAATAAAATTTATTAAAATGTACTTTATCTTGGGAAAGAAATAATTTTATAGAAATTTTGGGAACATGGAAGCACTCCTAAAATAAAAAAAAATAAATAAATAATAAAAATAAATTAGACCATTAAATGTTGTCTCCTGGATACTGATTTCAAAGGATTGCAATGGAATCTGCAGAATGAGTTACGACTTTGTACAGTGGGGAGTCTCTTTTCAGTGCAGATTTGATACGAATCATCCTAATAAAGAGAATCTATTACTTTAGGTCCAGGGAAGGGAGCTTTCCGGTCAGTAAAAGCCATGTGTGCACCCACACACATGACAGAAAAACTGAGCTCACTGAAGGTAAAGAAGGCGTGTCATTTTCTACCTAAGGAATAAAACAAGCCTCCAGCCCATTTTCATCATTTCAGAGACAAGCACAGTCAAATGCGAAGTGAGCTTTGAGCTGTTCCAGACTCAGAGATGGGTAACTCAATAATGACTGGACTCAAGGGAAAAATCATTCCATCTCAACGCAGACGGTCACGGGACAAACCCAAGAGGATCCACAGACCCGGGATGACTCTGAAAGTAGCAGTCCTCTGATTTAACCTAAAACAGAGACTCTGCTCACTGAGGAGTGTCAGCCCCAACTTCTGGTGACAAGAAACTAGGAGTACAGACAGAAAGCAGATGACTGATAGCATTTAAGCCCATAGCAACTAAAGTTTTAGAAGACTAC
The DNA here is from genome assembly GCF_024362965.1 of Panthera pardus. Lineage (NCBI taxonomy): Eukaryota > Metazoa > Chordata > Mammalia > Carnivora > Felidae > Panthera > Panthera pardus. The sequence goes on along the minus strand of NW_026526710.1, from coordinate 81,574,610 downwards.
TCATTCCGATATATTCAATACTACAGAGTAAATCATTTTGTTTTTACAACTTAAGTTTTACAACATGCTTTTTTTCCCCTTCTCTTTCTCCCTCCCACTAGATCCAGGACTACATGCTAATTGTTTCAGCCTCGGTTTTGTTGCTTAGAATGTGCAAAGCGATGGGGGATGTGGTGGGGGAGAGGGGAAAATGGGTGATGGGCACTGAGGAGGGCACTTCTTGGGATGAGCACTGGGCGTGGTATGTAAGCGATGAATCACAGGAATCTACTCCTGAAACCAAGAGCACACTGTATGTTAACTTGACAAGAAATTATATTTTTTATTTTTTTTTTATATTTATATATTTTTGAGACACAGAGAGAGACACAGACTACAAGTTGGGGAGGGGCAGAGAGATAATGAGACACAGAATCCCAAGCAGGCTCCAGGCTCTGAGCTGTCAACACAGAGCCCGATGCGGGGCTCAAACCCACGGACAGTGAGATCATGACCTGAGCTGAAGTCGGACGCTCAACCGACTGAGCCACCCAGGCACCCTGACAAATAAGTATATTTTTTAAAAAATGAATATGCAAAGTGAAGAACAGATTCTCCCATGGAACACTGATCTCCTGGATGCCACAGCCACACAGGCGTACTGCTACAGGTTACATCAGTCATTAGGAGTCCTATTATTAATGGCACGGTGTGTGAATGTATTGGGGTGGCAACTGCTTGAACACGAGCGGTAAGACTCGCCCTGCATTTTGGAAGTGCCAGCAGGGGATGCGAGACAAATGAGTGCAGGCTTGACTCTAGGGGACACCCCACGGAAGCAGCACAGAGGTGGCCGTAAACAGGATTCCATCCACCTCCTCGGCCCTATCGTTTGCTTACCCTTGATCTATGATAGAGAATAATCCCAATCCACAAAGTGTTCACATTAGTGATGCTAAATATTGCAGAAAGTGCACAAATGTTAATGACATGGAATTTTTTTTGAGAGAGCGAGCATGCACGCAAGCAGGGGAGGGGCAGAGGGAGAAGGAGAGAATCTTAAGCAGGCTCTACGCTCAGTACCGAGCATGACTGTGAGATCGTGACCTGAAACAAAGGGTCAGACGCTCAACCAACTGAGCCACCCAGGCGCCCCAGCGACATGGAATTTTAACGGAGACCCCTTCGATTCCACTCTCTCTGCCACTCGAGCTCTGTGCCCTCTGGCTTGTGGGTTAAACGGAGGTTAAGACCAGGGTCATGGAGTCAGCTATCTCCTCTTCACATACCCCACCAACCATCTGGGTGGTCTCAGTCCTCTAGTTCAACTTGGTAGACCTGTACCTTATTATCCTTAATCATCAGAATACTTAGCTCACAGACCTGTCAGAGTGTCAGTGAGAGACAGGCACACTAAGCCACAGGCTCTGTTCTCGATGAACCAGGGCTATTACTAAAATGGCCAGAATAATTGGCAATTCTGTGATTTGTAAACAATACAATTACACACACTTCCACAGCCTGGGAAAATTCCACAAAGATGTGGAAACGTAAACAAAGATGCTGGAAGGATAGACAGTTATGTGTCCCAAGGCACATGTGAGAAGCCGCGCACAGCCGGCTGGAAGTCTCAGCCCCTCCACAGTGACTTGTGGCCCTGCTTTATTTCGCACGAGTATAGACATAGCCATGGGGACAGACCAAGTCCTCATCCAACGGAGGAAGAAACAGTTTAACAGATTTGAACAAGCATTTCGGGTCATTTGAAATGGAATTATTTTCTCCATTTGGTTAATAAGATGTACTGTCTTTTTAAGTAAACTCTTTGTTCTAAGACAGTTTTAAAATTTGAGGGAAAAACTAAGATAAATATTACAGTAGTGTGGATATGCTGTATATCAAGAAAGATTATCTCCCTCTGTGACTATGGAGATGAATGTTATTGTATTCCTTCTAGGCACTCTTTTTTGTATTTATTAATGCTTAATAAAATATTAATCACAAGAGAAACAGAGGTTTGGGTCGGAAGAAGTTTTCTGTGCACCATACTGAGCAGACTGGACTCATAATGCAAACACTTTGACATTACATTAATGAAGGCACCACTGTTGTGAGCTGAATTCTTGTTTTTACTGAACTAAGCGAGGGCTTTGTTCCAATGATTTTGGACTCTGGCAAGCCTATTTAAGCCCTAAGAAATTTCCTTCTATTAAAGTCGGCGACATCTTTCAAAGGGCACTCTTTTGCCAATTACATTTACCCTTCATTTTAAGGCTATAATTGTAAAGATACATCCAGTAACATTATTTCTTCTGAATTATTAAGCTTGTGCATAGTTGACATATGGTAATGCTTTTGGAGATTATAGTTAGACTTGGTGAAGTGCAGATAATTAGAAGAGTACATTTAGTATTTTTGTTTGCACTTTCAATTTACCATGGTAGGGAGACTGCAGGCTTCACAAGAGTCCGATGCCTTGATTCAAACCCTGACTCTCCCACTTGTGTGGCCTAGGGCAAGCTGATTAACGTATTTACACCGATTTCCTTATAGGGGTGATCAGAGAGGAGCACATAAATACTATCTTGAGTCTATAGTACTTACGTTAAATACATGGAATAGTAGCTTGTTTACTGCTATGGGTGTTGCTTCTTATTATTAATATAAATATTCAGAATAGACGACCTGCTCTGTGCCAGGAATTTTTCTAGGTTGTTAATAGTGCAGATGGACAATAAACACTGAAAATAAAACTATATGGTACTTAAATGAGAAGCACTAAAATAAAGCACTTTAAAAATAAAGGAGAGGAAACAGCAAATATTGAAAGGTACCGAAATTTTAAGAAAGGATGGCTGTGTGAAGTATTCAACCTTCGTCTCTGAGTTTCAAACTCACCCTTCCACATTTACTTGGTAAATGCTAACGTTAGAACTTTGTAAACCACACCCCTGCTTATCTAGCAGGCTCCTTACAGGGCCCTCCAAGTTTCCTTCGAAGAAAATTAAGATAGGAGGAGGAAGAATGGACATTCTCCTTCTTGCTCACATCCTGCTTGCTTCCGGTTTCTATCAGAGCCCTTCCAGCCATGATTTACTGCAGAACATTCCAACTGAATCACTTACCGCCGGTTTTTCCCCCCGACATTTGCAGCACCCATCTTGTAATTTTCCCATGTCCCCACAGCAGTACTTGCACTGGCTGGCCGCTGGCCCCTCCTCAGAGATGCTCTAACCCTAGCTCAACGGATCCCTTCCTGAAAGCTCAAAGACACCACTCGGTTAAGCAGCACCCTCCCCTTAATAATCCGGACCAGGCTCTGCAAGGCTTATCTTCTATGCTCTACACTTGTAACAGTCTCCGTCTTTTCCCTTCATTCTCCAACCCAAAGGATATAAGCCCTTTCCTGCAGCTGCTACCTCTGCACTGGCTTAGTGTTCCCAACACACCATCTCCAGTTACCCAGCTAACAAATCTTTATACTCCGCTAATATTTTATTGTTCTTCTTAAAAACAGGGCATGGGTTTTCTCTCTTGAACAGCGTGACTGTATGATGCACAGCAAATGCTTGACTGAGTAAAGACCCGAATGAAGCGACAGAGGGAGCCACACTGATATATGGGAAAACATTCTGGACAGAGAGCATTGCAAACGCAAAGGCCCTGAGGTGGGCTTTACCTGCTATGTGTGAGGAGTAACAAGAAAGCCTGTGCTTCTGAAGAATAAGCCAGGTGGAGAACTAGAAGCTGAGATCTGAGAGACTACAGGGGCCAGATTATGGAATGCCTCATAAACAGGGGGACCATTACTTATTGTTTGAACAGGATACTTTAGAAGATGAGGGGGTACTATTAATCAGTATGCAGAGATAAAAGCCACTATTTAGAATGTTATGGCATATTGATTTGAATTACCTTCCTATGTGCAGGTCATTGTCAGGACTTTCATTTTTATTTAAAGTCACGTATGAAGCAATTTGACAATAGAGAGAGAATTTGCTCCAGCTTACATTTTAACTGCTCCCAAGAGGAGAACAGGGACATATTCACTCCAAAACACAGTATTTCTTCACTCAGTATGAATTATTAACTCCAATCTATAAGTGTGGCAAGACATACATGGGTTTTTGAGTAAATCTAATAGAAATAAAAACACAAATATACCACTATATTTACCATGAAATCCAACCTATCAATAACGATCTAAGTTGAGTTTTTTTCTAGTAAGGAAAATCATTGACTTCTCAAACTTTAAACATGTTAAAAATCCTCAGGCCTTTGTCTGTTACAGATTTTTCCTTCTGTTCTTGAATACTATAAAGGACAAATTGGCCTACCCATATTTCCAGCTAGTATCAATCACAGGAAAAATGTTAGAAGGAAAGTCAGAGCTAAGAATTAACAGGGCTGGGATGAGCCCTTGTTGGTGTTCAAACCCAGTACCTTTGTGGTTCTCACCAAGCCCCACGTATTAAATCCTTTCTAATTGTATGACCCTTTAATTTCATATTAAACATTAAGCATAAAAAAAAGTACATGCTGTTTTATTTTGCCATTTTGAGAAAGAATGCCTTTGAAAGTGAAATTTCAACAACTTTAGCTGTTTTCATCTGCCAAAAAGTGTCTATTTGGACTCATCATACCTCTGCTCTAACATTCCCACAGGTGTTGAGAATTGGAAGACTAGACTGCATTGTCAGTAGGGCTTCGAGGGGAGACTGCACCATGGAGATGCACTTCACAAATGGTTCGTTACACGTGACTACCAGTTCTGTGAACTACCCAGAAGGCATAGTCCCTCGTTTTCCAGGTCATTCTGTGTCCTACTCAGGCTAGAAGGAACCTCAATTCTATAATGTTCTCTATATCACATGTACTGGGTAAAAGAGAGGTTTTAATCTACCCAGAGCAATGAAACAGATACTTTAGCTCCTGTCTTGTTTTATTCTTGGTAACACTAAGAATTCAACCTCAAAGAAAGGGGAAAAAAATGTACATCAAGTTCAGTCTCGGTTTCAAACAACGGCCTTGAGTATCGCCCTGGAAACAAGGGTGGTGACAGTGATCTTGAAATAAGGAATTTTGAACTCAGCAAGATAATAAAGACTGAAAATAAAATTCATTAGTTAGAATTTTGCTTCCCCGATAATATATCCTACTGACAGTCTATAAGTTAAATGTGATTTGTTTCCTATTTTGCTGCATATTTAATTATATGAAACAAATACCTGACCTGAAAAAGCATAATTAAGTCATTGAATTCTGGAGGAAGAGTTACCTTCTTATTTTGAAGTTTTTAATAGTGAAGTCATTTTTTCCTAAAATCTATATAGAATTTAATGAAAACCATCCTTCTGGGTGACCTGACGGATTAATATTTGTCATGATAGTAGATTCAGTGAGCACACGAAGACTGGATTGTAACCGTCCTCCCGATACTGAAAACATTTAGTGACTCTCTCCTGGCTGCTGAATCAAGTCCCAATATCTCATTTAGTCATCAAGTATCTTCTACCAAAGGATTCACACTTTTAACCATTTTTCGCTATTCGTCAACGTGAGTGTTTCTCTTTAGCCAAAGTAGATTTCTCGCTCTTATCTGGAGAGATCCCTCACATTCTCTGCAAGTTTTATCGGACTTATTTCTCCATACAGAACATACTTCATTCTCTTCTCTTCTGGGACTATTGCCATGGTCTCTGGCTTTACCGGTGACCAGCAGAGCAGTATGAGATGTTTTCAGTTATTCTGATTCACGGGAGATAGGACTTTGCTTCAGAATCTCAGAGCTGTGTGCTGTGACTCACACAGTGCTGGAGATTTCCGTGGCCTATCTCAGTATCAGACCTCTCAGATCACACAATCTTTCTCAGAACATCTTGCTGAGTACTATCTCTTACTCTAGCCTCCACTAAAACTTGAAGACATCATTTATTCCAGTAAAAATGGAAATATATTTAGCAAAAAAAAAACAAAACTTCTATTAGCATCACACAGGCAATGCATCACACATGAACGTATCTTTCAGCATGTAACCCAAAACAAGCTGTACGTAGATAAACTAGTGTAGTGAAATCTATTGTTGTACACACAAGTACATAAGTAGGTTAACTCTGAACTTCAGACAAAAGACTGAAAACCACTTTGCCCAAAAGAGCACTTATTTTTAGACTTTAAAAAAGTATCCGCTTGTAAGCGGTAGAGCATCAAAAGCATCAAACGATGTGCCCAATTAAGCTTCGTAATGCTTAAATGTTACCTGTTCATTCATTCCCTGTGTGGTCAGGACTGTCCTGGCTTGTTTAAGTTCGTTTGTTTATTTTGAGAGAGAGAGCAGAGGAGGAGCAGAGAGAGAGGGAGAGGGAGAGAGGATCCCAAGCAGACTCCACAGCGGCGGTGCTAAGCCCGATGCAGGGCTCAAATTCACAAACCGTGACATCATGAGCCCAAACCTAGAGTCAGACACTTAGCCAACTGAGCCACCTAGGTGTCCAGCCCTGTCCTGTTTTTTAATTTTTTTTTTTAACATTTATTTATTTTTGAGACAGAGAGAGACAGAGCATGAACGGGGGAGGGTCAGAGAGAGAGGGAGACACAGACTCGGAAGCAGGCTCCAGGCTCTGGGCCATCGGCCCAGAGCCCGACGCGGGGCTCGAACTCACGGACCGCGAGATCGTGACCTGAGCTGAAGTCGGACGCTCAACCGACCGAGCCACCCAGGCGCCCCCTGTCCTGTTTTTTAAAGTTCAATTTAAGGGGCGCCTTAAAATAAAATAATAAATAAAATAAATAAATAAATAAATAAATAAAGTTCAATTTAAGAATTTCATAGTGTCATCTTTCAGGATACTTTTAAGACTATTATTTTTAATTTATTTTATTTTATTTTTTTAATTTACATCCAAATTAGTTAGCATAGGGTGGAACAATGATTTCAGGACTGGATTCCTTAATGCCCCTTCCCCATTTAGCCCACCCTCCCTCCCACAACCCCCTCCAGCAACCCTCAGTTTGTTCTCCATATTTATGAGTCTCTTCTGTTTTAATTTCTTAATCATGTCAGCAAAAACACTTAGCTATTCATCATTTATAAGTGGTAAGACCAAAAGCGTTTCCATCCTATGGTTTAACTAGGAGTAAAAAAAAATAAAGACACCAAACATCGAAAACTTAAAAAGCCAAACAATAGCAGAGCCAGTCCCAATACAGAAAAGTGCTCAACTGTGTCTTCGAGCTCATGACGAAGTAGTCAGCAAAATATCTAGCCCAGTTAGCAAAATAAACAAGGTCATTCCAATATCCCCTCTTTTGTGCATGCTAAGTGTTCCAAGGCCAAGTCCACATTTGGTAAGTAGGTATGAAAGCGTGCCTCCTAGTGCTTCAGACCAACGTGCGCTAAGGAAAATGAGTACAGACCCCTCGCAACTACCGCGAGATGGAGGAAAGATTGGGGCTTAGGAAACGAGGAAGAGGAGTTGCTACCGGGTGGAAGGAGAGCAGGGCCGGGAACAGAGGAAGGGGTAGCAGACAGGCCAACAGCTGGGAAAGTCCCACTCGCAGAAATACTTGCAGAGGGGATACGTGTGGCCTTCAAAGTCCACAGACATCAACCAGTCAGTCACTCTCAGGGGTAGGAGTTGCAGGGGGCGGCAACTCTCCCTTTCTCTCGGAGGCAAGTGTCCCAGCAAGGCCGAGACCTGTTATTTTTACTGTAGATTTTACTGGCATGCAAGTGGCCACGGAGTTCCTCTCCCACTTCTGGTACACTTGAGTTTTGACAGAACATTGAGGATACTTGCAACACATCCTGGTCACCGGGTCTAATTATTAGCACAATGTTAACGATAGGGTGAACCGACAGGCCACTCTTCAGAACGTCCAGATTACTGAGGTCCCTCTCACTACTACGAACGACAGCGGGAGAAGACACACGGCCCTGCAGCAAGACATGAACGCCTGCTTCTGTTCTTGCTATTTAGAGGCAAACTGTTCTTAATCCTCCCCGATGACAGTTTTAAAAAAGAAAGCAGCTGTCAGATCAAAGGCCACACACCAAGGGCCGGCGGTGGTGTCGATATGGTCTGTTAAAAATACTCCATCTTACATAGCGTCTGTGATCAGGGCCACCACCGTGTGGAGAGCGGCAGTCTGCCATTGGGCCTGAGCGATCCTGCTTCCCCTGCGGGCCGCGCCGAGAAGGCAAGCTCCTGACCGCTCTCGACCGGAGCCGTTTCTCAGGGTCGGGTTTTCAGTGAGCAACCTTGAGGGATAAGGTGAGGTCTCCCTGCGGACACGACGTTCTCTCACTTCTGAGTTCCTCAGCTGTGATGCACACTCACTGCCCCTGTAGAGCACAGTCAAGCGATGGTTTCTCTGGCTGCTCTTAATGTATTTATTGTAATATATCCAACAGCCTGAGCCCCCTCACTCTGGCATCTTTACTTGGTTCACTATGGGCACAGTTATGTCTAGACCTCAGGGCATATCCCAGAACACCACTGGGAGGAGTCCCAAGAGTCCCTGAAAAACACTGACTCGTAAGTCATTGACCAGTGTCCTCATGTTAGTTCCCTCCTGTTGTGGTAAGCAGACAAACAACGCTCCCCAGATGTCCTTGCCTAATCCCTGAAACTCGTGAACACGTTACCCCACGTGGGAAAGAATCACTGCCCCGATGGTCAGTTTTCCAAGTTTGTGATGGGGAAATAATCCAGGTGGGCCCCATGTTACCACAGGCTCCTGTAAGACAGAGACAGGAGGGTCAAATGCAGATTAGAAGGGGTTGTTGTGACACTAGTAAGGGACCGCAAGCCCAGGCAAGCGGGAAGCCTCTAGAAGCTGAACAGGCAAGAAAATGAATTCTTCCCCAGAGCCTCCAGAACGAGCGCTGTGCTGCTGAACTATCTTAGACTTCTGGCCTACAGAACAGTAAGGTGAAAAGTTTATGTCATTTTAAGGCCCTGTGTTTATCTGTTACAGTGGTGATAGTGAACTGACATGTCTAGTCAGTCTTCTATTTCTCCTTTTCCTCCCTGAGCCTAATTCCCTCACGGCCTACTCCTCCTAATATTCCAGTTCCTGTCAGTGAATGTCAGCCAGATACGAATTCCTTTTCTGTGTAAGGCTCGAACTTCTCCTTGTGGGCTACACACTGAGAGCTGGAGGAAATGAGGAGAGAGGAGAGAGGAGAGAGGAGAGAGGAGAGAGGAGAGAGGAGAGAGGAGAGAGGAGAGAGGAGAGAGGAGAGAGGAGAATGGGCCTGGAGGAAAACAAGCATCACCTTGCCAGACAATGCTTCAAGTGGGGCCATGACACAATGTCTAGGTAAGATCTACCCCCGCCATCTGGAGGAACTCAAAGGTGTTTTGGAGTGGAGGGTATTTTGGGGTTGGCTTACCAAATATTCCAATCCAATGTCTTAGGGTCCTATTTTCCATGGAAAGTTTCAAATGGAGCCTCTCTTGTGGTTAGGCCACCATCACATTATCCTGACCTACTTTTTTTGTTTTAGCACAGGAGCTAAGAGTATCCATTCAAGTTGTGATAAGGGCTCTCTCACTTTCTAATATGCCTTAAATGGTCAATTATCTGATCTGAACTTATGTATCTGAGATACTTTCAGGATATATTTTTCAATGCTGCACCTTTATGCTAGAATCCCTACCACCTCTAATTAAATCAAAGTTATACCACTCACTGTCAAGCAAAATGATAGTATATTACAAGTGAAGGTCAAATATGAACTGAGTTTAAAGACTATAAATATCCCAGGGCACACTTCTCACAGAGCTGAATAGTTAATATCGATCAGGTATCTAATTGCTAATGTTTATCCAAGAAAGGCACACCAGAGTCTAGTAAGGGGACTTTTGTTCTATTGTGCCTTCCTCACCCACTCCAGTGAGTAATTTGTGTTAGATCAGTTTTATAGTTTTTGCAGAATGAAAGTTTTCCATTTAAATCGTCCCAAGTTCCTCATTTTTCGTTCCAAATACACGGTATAAACTTTCTCCTGATTATTAGCAGCTAAGAAGGGTATGGCATTGGAAGTTTAAGGTTGTGGCAAAAGAGGTATTTTTTCCCTAGAATCTTATCAGCGTTGGACAGTATTGTTCAGAGTCAGCACAGGAAGAATGACGTTTGGATAAAATTTGATTGGTAGGTAGGAGATGAAGCCAGAATGCTTTCTTGGAAAAGTTAGCTTGATGAATGGGACAGACAGGGGAGGACTTCAACATCAAGGGCTACTTAGTCAAAGGGATATCCTCAGGGTTGCTGGTTGCTCCTATGGCACATTCCTAAAAATTACTGAAAAGCATCCCTACTTCCAGATACTTTACTCCCATCTATAGGAAAACTTTTATAATGTATCGATCTTCTATCGCCATAGTCTAGACCAAATATGATAAGGGCTATATACGTGTATAATATGTGCTATATGAATGACTCCTACTTAACGTAGTGTACTATGCAGGACACAATGGAGAACTCTGCATAAATGTCCTGGATTCCACTTCCTCACAAAGTAGTAATCCTTGGTTATATATATTCTCTTGTAAAAGCCTGATCTTCCATTGGTCTTACGGGTTATGGATTCAATGACAGAAGGCGAAGTTGATAAACATTAGGATTTAATTTAAATGTATACATAGTTTTCAGCTATTGAAATGTAAATGGGGAATCCAAAAATCAGTGAAATCTCTATTCATATAAAATCAATTTCTGGCATCTTCACAGTGGGTGACTGATGAATCACTAATAGGAAGTGGAGTGTCTTAATACAGAACCACTGAGATTGGCACAAGTATTTTCTTTCTAACCGTGTAAAAACTCCAAGAATTAGACTAGACTAAGTTCTGTCACAGTAGATTTAACCCTCTCAGACCACAGGACCCTGAAATTTCAAACCAAATGAGAGCTCCTATCACAACTTGAATGAATACTCTTAGCTCCTGTGCTAAAAAAAAAAAAAAAAAAAAAAAAAAAAAAAAAGGAGGTCAGGATAATGTTATGATGCTGGCCTAACCACAAGAGGCTCCACAGGAGAATTTCATGTAAGCACATGATGGTATTTTAACCTAAGTAGTCATGAAGGGTCTCATTCATCAGTATTGATAAATGATATTTATTCTTCTTTACTCCAATATTATTGTCAAAGCTATTAAATTTCCGCTACCTTTCATCACCATAAAACAACTTAAAAGTTATTTTTTTTTCTAGTGGGTTCTTGGCCTTTTACACTGCACCTACCAGTAAGCATCATGAATGTTCTCCAAATTATTTGAACACCATTTTGACTTGATTTCTATTTGTATTTGACTTGATTTAAATTTCACTTAAATTATCTGCCTCTAATACCTATCCATCAAATAAACACACCGAAGTAACACACATCCAGCATAGCAGAAAACTATATCTGCAGAAAAGGAAATGCTGCCTATTGATACATATTATGACGTATATATCACATAATCTTACAATCCTGCATTAGACTTTATGTTTTCATACTCAGTAACATTCAGAGTATTGGTTCTTGACATTATCCCCAACCTCTCACTGAAACACCCCCTTCCCTTGCCTTTGGTGATTAACCATCCTAGTTTTGCCCAACTCTCTGTCCACAATTGTTCTGTCCATTGTTCATCTCAGCATCCTCTACTTGGCCATAAAATTCTGGGATTGCTCAGGCTTTCTCCCCCCACACCCCACTCTACTGTACTCATTCCAGGAACATCGACTCTTAGTGATATACAGAAAAATACAAAATCAGTATTTTTTTTCTCTAAGGCCAAACCAAGATATTTGTCTACACACATGACAATTTAATTGTATCCAAGTAGATTAAATCACCAACTCTATTTACTACCAGCTCTATTGGAGAAGTGTAATTCCATACCCTTTGATACTGAGCTTTCCAGAAGACTTTGGTCTCATGATTTGCCATGTCACTAAAGCAACTCTAACCATGTTCCAAACCAAAATAATGATCTCTTGTCATCATCCAAAGGTTGCCTAATTCTCATAGTGACATCTCCACCTAGGAGAAAAATATTTTTTGGCATGAGCCAGAATCCTTTGGACCATACACAAAAGCACTATGCCCTGCATGTGCTTATCTGATACAAGAAAAAATCCTGTCAATTTTATTTTCAAGATACCTTTGTAAGAGAACTTAATACTTACTACAAAGGGCTAAGCTATTACCAACTTTTACCTAAAGTAAAAAAATATCCTAAAGCAGTGAAAAAAATATCCTAAGCAGATTCTCAATCTTTAGTAAAGTCAATTTACAATTTTAACTTCAACTATGGCCCCAACTCTGCAGGTCAAAACAACAACAAAACAGCTGAATAAGCTATGTTAACCATCTCAGTCTACCTTAAAAAATCAAAAATCTACCTTAAGTTTATTTATTTTGAGACAGAGAGAATACGTGAGAGCAAGCAAGGGGCAGAGGAGAGAGAGGGAGACAGAGAACCCCAAGCAGGCTCCATGCTATCAGCACAGAGCCCAATATGGGGCTCAATCTCACCAACCATGAGATCATGGCTTGAGTCAAAATCAAGAGTTAGATGTTTAACCTACTGAGCCACCAAAGTGCCCCAAGGAAATTGCTTCTTAAGGTTTTGTATTAACCCTTTACCTTGACAGAGCAATAATCAAAGTGCAATAAGATGTATTAGTGACTATACAGAATTCATCCTTTTTGCTTTGCTTGCAATAATGAGGTCAAGGGCAATTTACTTAATGTTTATTTTTCAGAGAGCAAGCGTGAGTGGGGGAGGGGCAGTGAGAGGGAGGCAGAGGATCTGAAGCAGGTTCTGCACTCACAGGTCAGAGCCTGATGGGGAGGCTCAAACTCATGAACCGTGAGATCATGATCTGAGCCAAAGTTGGGTGCTTAACCAACTGAGCCACCCAAGCACCCTCTGTACAGGGCAGTTCTATCATCCCTGACATTGTGGAGAGTGAGCCGTTATTGACCTGAAATTTCTTTCCCAGGCTTAAGTAGCATGACTGATCACTTAGGCTAAGTCAGGGACAAATTTTGAATTCAAATACTTACTTCAAGGGGTGCCTGGGTGGCTCAGTCAGTTAAGCCTCTGACTTCGGCTCAGGTCATGATCTTGTGGCTCATGAGTGCAAGCTCCACATTGGGCTCTGTGCTGATGGCCCAGAGCCCGCTTCAGATTCTGTCTCCCTCTCTCTGTGCCCCTCCCCCTCTGTGCTCTTTCTCTCAAAAATAAACACATTAAAAAAATGTTAAAAAAAAAAAAAAAAGAAGAAGAAGAAGAAGGGAAATGCTCGAAACCCTGCTCCCAAGAAACCCCCTCCCTCAGCAATAAGTATTCCACTCCCTAGGTAACAACTGTCAAGGAAAGACAGAAACCCAAACTCTGGAAGCAGCTCTCCCTTGAGCCTGCCTGCTCCCAGATCTTGAGAACACTCACTTTAATGAACTTTTCTACCTGTACCACTCAACCATCGTGTCTGGTCTGTCCTTGAATTCTTTCTTGTAAGGAGACCAAGCAAGAGCCTCTAGGAACAACCTGGGGGTGGGCTGGGCAGAAGCCTCAGAGCAGAGGGGGTCTCTCCAGTCCACCTGGCAAGAGCTGCAAGGCCAAAGTTGGCCGAATTGAAAGCTGCTGTGGAGAGGCTTGTAGGAATTGTTTTAAGCCTTCTGCCTAAAGCTAAAATGAAACTAAGAACTCTGAAGTAAATAAAGACTTTCTGAAGCCATTGCAGAAAAACCTACTACAACATTCCAAAGAAAAAGAGCTCTAAATCTAGAACACAGGGATCTTTGACTTCCACTTTCACTGAAGATCTTCTCCCTGACATAAGGCAGCAGATGGAGGACAGTGTAGTTGGATGCCTATGTCAGGGTCCAGTTACCATAGGTTGCACCCCAATTCCTTGAGGAATTAAAAATTGTGTGTATCTGGCAAATGTAGTCTTTACAAGAACAGAAATGTGGCGCTACAAACATTTCAAGCCCACTTAATCCTTTTTACCAATCTCTGAACCTCCCCTATTCACCTTGAAAGGCTTGCAATATTAGAAAGATCTGGAGTGAGAAAACAAAATACCTTCTTGAAGAAACATCCTTTCTCTGTGCCCCTGACATGTAATGTCCTGCCTGGTCTCATTCAGGAACGAGAACCATCTCTTGAAATGCAAGCTTCAGGGAGGTAATTCTTACAGGAACAAGACAAGACAGAGAGACGCTAGTATTTGGAAATTAGGTGAAGGAAAAATCCTAAAAAGTCTTTCCCACAAATACCAGTAAATCTTTAGCCATGTGAGTAGGTAAACTAAACTTACTCTCCCTGCCAAAAACACAATTTGGATTCAACTGCCCTTTTACAAACTACTCAGTTTTCTATTATTAAAGTTATCTCATAGCTAATTTTCTTTTTAAAACAAAAGTTGTAAGATGTGTCTGCCTGGATGTTTAAGTATGTCTGGGCATGCACGTCACACGTGTGATATTTTTCCACATCCAGATGACTCTGACGATGTTGATTCATAAAGAACTTTGTTTTAGAGGCAAACAAACCCTGTATAAACTAAGCATGCTCTCAGAAATATGAAAACTAACCCAAATGTTTTTCAAGTCCATGGGATCTATAATAATCTTTAGTAAATAAAATCTCATTTAAGTTTGTTGGTTTAATTAAAGCAGGCATATCTTTAGAGTTATTAGCACTAAATGTAATACTTTTATTTTACCTAGGTTTACTAACTGTTAAATATGCTTATGTTATCTTTGTTACAGAATCTTCTGTAAGGAAAATGATATGATGGTTGGCTGTTTAATGTCTCATGAAATTTTCATGAGTAATCTAAACGTAACTATTAAGAATACATCCAACAGATGTAAGGTGAAAGTTTATAAATCAACTTTTCAACAGTATTATGCTTTTTGGTATGTCTATGTAAAAATAGTTTCCAAAATCTTCTTGGTAACTGGAAACCTTGAACTTATGTTAAGTGATGGGTATTTTATTGAATACCTCGGTCATTTCTAAATAAGAAGGAATATTGAAACATTAATTACAGAACATAGATTTATCTACTTTGGGCTTTCTTTTAAGAAGAAGTAAAGATATTTGGGCCTAATATTAAACACGTGTTATGCTACATTGAAATAGTACGAGGAAGAATATATTTCCAGAAATTATTAAACGTATTTATAAATTTGTCGATTCACTGAATGCTAGTGTAACAAGAATCCACAACTGCTTACTTCTTTGAAGACTTTATTCCTAGTGAAAACTAGGGGTTAAGAATTCTAATCAATATATGCAATTAAAACTACTTAGAAATAATAAGGGTCAAAGGAAACAACTGTTTAAGAAAAGCAGGAAAGTAGAATGGAAAAAGAGAAAAAACATAGGACAAAACCTGTTCGATATTACAAAAAACATTGTAGACATTTATGGACATCTTGATCACAAAATTTTATGTGTGATAAAGCAAAAATGGAAGGGATTCATTCAAGGTTTTAAAAGAGTTTTAAAACCACATTGGTGCAAAATTAAAATTTCGTTTTCTGTTAGAGTTTTTGGGTTTTTTGTTGTCTGTTTTCTTTTTGTTTTTGTTTTTTACTTTTGGTCTGCTCTTGATAAGCAATTTTTTTAAATATGAAATTTATTGTCAAATTGGTTTCCATACAACACCCAGGGCTCATCCCAACAGGTGCCCGCCTCAATGCCCATCACCCACCCTCTCCTCCCTCCCAGCCCCTCCCCCCCCCATCAACCCTCAGTTTATTATAAGTTTTTAAGAGTCTCTTATGGTTTGGCTCGCTCCCTTTTTTTTTTTCCTTCCCCTCCCCCATGGTCTTCTGTTCAGTTTCTCAGGATCCACATAAGAGTGAAAACACATGGTATCTGTCTTTCTCTGTATGACTTATTCCACTTAGCATAACACTCTCCAGTTCCATCCACGTTGCTACAAAAGACCATATTTCATTCTTTCTCATTGCCAAGTAGTATCCCATTGTGTATATAAACCCCAACTTCTTTATCCATTCATCAGTGGATGGACATTTAGGCGCTTTCCATAATTTGGCTATTGTTGAAAGTGCTACTATAAACATTGGGGTACAAGTGCCCCTATGTATCAGCACTCCTGTATCCCTTGGGTCAATTCCTAGCAGTGCTATTGCCGGGTCGTAGGGTAGATCTATTTTTAATTTTTTGAGGAACCTCCACACTGTTTTCCAGAGAGGCTGCACCAGCTTGCGTTCCCACCAACAGTGCAAGAGGGTTCCCGTTTCTCCATATCCACACCACCATCTATTTTTGTTTTTTTGTTTTTTTTGTTTGTTTTTTACTATTTGTCTGCTCTTGATAAGCAATTTTGTAAAAGGTATTTGGTTTTGACCTTTTGAGTAATCTGTCTAGAGAGCAAGGATTTAGTGTCTTATCTAAATAATTTACTCTGCTTCGCATTATCTGGTCTTCATTACTTAAGAAAAGCCAGTTTTCTCAATAGTAAAGGAGCTAAGTTTTGTTTACAACTATTTAATCTTGTGCATTTGCCTTTAAAATATTCTTCCCTTTAAATAATTACTCTTTCATAATGATCTGAGATTCTATTTAGTCAAATGTTCAAACCTTTTGACATTTTGACTTCTCAAAGTCAAATTCTAAATGGAATTGACTACATGGAATTCTAAATGGAATTCTAAATGGAATTTTTCTAATGGAAAATTCTAAGTGGAATTTTTCACCTCAAAGAGGATCCCTGAAAAATCTTGAAGGATTTGTCTCTCACCTTGTAAACAAGTGACATTAAACTAATTAGGTCATTTGGTATGTTCAATTACTGGGAAGCATTGTCAGGTAAGAAGTGTTAAGAAACTTAAATTACATATATATGGATATACGTTCTCAATATAGGTATTCCAAAAATTGTTAAAAGTTTCTAGACATCTGTCAGTACTATCATGTCCAATTATTAACCGTAATTAAAATATTTAACCTTAATAATCTGTGGCTGTAAACAGCCACAGAACTATTTACTTATCAAATGAACTCTCATCTGATCTTTAACGGTGACCACTTTTTAAAAGTCTTTTTATCATTTACAGGCAGGTTTTACTCTGATGCTTTCACAAAGATGCTTCATCTTCAGAGAGTCATGAGAGAACTTTGGCAGGTACTCTAGAGTACAGGTTTCTCATAAGATCATGAAACAACTTGGTAAGAATTTCCAAAACTAATGGGAATACTGGACTCAAGTAGAACAAGAATAGTATGGAATTGAATGAGCTGATGAAGATGATTACATTTTTTCTTAGAAACACTGCTGGTTCCTTCATGTTGTAATTTTCTAGATGTAGGAAATCTTTTCTCTTAAGCTCTTTATGACTTTCAGTAATTTTGTAAAGTACACCTCTGTGAACAGAATGGAAACACCTAATTTTTCTACTTGATCCCCCCGGAATTCAGAAGTTTATTGAATTCCTGTAAATAACTGTTCTTACTATCCTGACAATAATAGTAATTCGCTTAAGTTCAATAAGAATCTGTTTTCCTTCTATCAGGGCAGAATTGGAAACATTGGTTTAATTACCAAGGCTTTGGCTGGAATACCATATTTGAGAATATACATAAAATCAGTGGTGATTCAGACAGTTTTAAGAAACTAAGCCAACTAAGGTGGATTTTACAGAGCCAGTAAAAACTCTTTGGAAAAAAGCAGCCTGGTGCCTTGCTTATAGGGTTCTCAGCAGCCTTAATAGGTGAGTAGGGAAGGTCATTCTTGGCAGGCTTGGGAACCTCAAGGAGAGAGGAGTTTTCCCAAATCTATAGGCATTGCAGGCAAAGTCCAATGGTGAGTTATTGTCTTGGCTTCTTAACCTTGAAAGACTTATAAAAGTCTAACCTGAGATTCCTTTTCATTTTTTTTCTTCCAAAATTTTATTTAAATTCTAGTTACTTAACATATAGTGTAATATTGGTTTCAGGAGTAGAATTAAGTGATTCATCACTTACGTATAACACCTAGTGCTCATCATAACAAGTGCCGTCCCTAACACCCATTGGCCATTTAAGCCCATTCCCCGCCCATCTCCCTTCCATCAACCCTCAGTTTGCTCTCTATCCTTAAGTCTCTTATGATTTGCTTCAGAGATTCCTTATAAGTTTCAGCAAAGCAGATTTCGAAAGAGCCTTATATGGTCAATCACTATTCATGTTTCACTTACGTAAACAATCAGGCCAACTTTAATGAGACTAGATTTATTCTGCAGATTAGTCTGTGATTATCTTCAATAGAAATGAAGGCGATAGTACAAGAAAAAATTATGTGTCAGTAGAAAATTCTAACATAAGCTTGTGAATAACAGATTCTAGTCCTGTCATCATTTCCAGTTTTGTTTTTTATCTGCAAAACCAAACTGGATCACGATTTCTAGTTTCCTCAGATATCCAGCCATAACTCTCCAAACTCCACAAACATTTCCAATTTTCTCCAACCCTCCTGACTTGCAATCACTAAGAACAAAACCTGCCCTTGACTCTCTCTGAAAAGGGCCACGCCAGGTTCTCTTTACTACCGACACAGTAGCTAAACATCAAGGACTTAAACCCTTGGGTCCACATTCAACAATTAAAATGGGCTCCTCCAGACTCTTGGAAATGCACACAAGCTGAAGATCTAAAATGTCAACGGACTAAGGAGATTCCTCCCTGAAGAAGACAGCACCTTAAAGTAGACAGCTCGCCCAAGATCAAGACCACAGGTCAAGATCTTCATCTCTAAAATGGAACCTCTATTCCTTTTGCCACTTGCTTTTTTCTGTTAATGCACAAAAAAGACAATGCTCCTGAACTCTGGCAGGTATTGCTGAACCTACCATTAGGGCCACAGATGCGAAACGTAAGTCCCTAGAGTCTCTTGCTACGGTGGTTTTAGACAATAGAGTTGCTTCAGATTACTTATTCACTCAACGAGGAGTCGTGTGTCACAGAAAACACCTCCTACTATACCTGGATCAACACTTCTGATATTATAGGAAATATAAGAAATTAACAAACACATCACTTGATGAAACAAATTGATGCCCCTTCAGGTACATGATCTATTTGATACCAACTGGTTAGATTTAAGGGTCCCCTGGCTAAGGAGTATATACTTCAGTTTTTTTGTTATTCTCCCAGTAGTTATTACGGTCCCGGTGCACTATGTTCTCTGCAAAGCCATAAGGACATGTCTGCAGCCATCAGCAACTCATCAGATGGGCTCAGTGCACTTGTAGAAACAAAAACAAGATGAACAAAAAGATAAGTAGCTGAAGCAATTCTTCCATTGATCTGACTTCATCACCTAGGGTGGTTTCACAAGGAGTCAAGATCAATTTAACTCTGATGGTGACAGAGTGACACTGATACCAAATTTTTTGCCAGTTTCTCATATGTGAGAAGATAACCCAAAAAGGGGAATTGTTAATTAAGCAAGGAGGCCATTAGACTGATGTGGCCCTAATACCATCGCAGCCTACATAAGCAAACCAAAATCTAAGCCTATAAATGCCTTAAGATTATGAAAGACAGATGCTAAGAACAACCAACACCAATAGCCAGTTAGGCTTTAAGCTGGAGCTGATCAATATTTTCTGTACACAGCTTCCACCTTCTATGAAAACTTCTTCCCCAACTCCTATAGCTGGAGTGCTCCTCACCACTTCTGATTTGGTGCTGATTCTAATCAATGCTTGTTCCGTAAAGCTCTAGAAATTCTTAACCTGGACAAATTTTCTAAGAATTCAGCTCTAACTCTTCTGTCTTCACTTCTTCTGTCATCACAATTTCACCTGAGCACCCACTTTGCAGCTGGTGCACAACACACACACACACACACACACACACACACACCCCTCCACCCCAAACATCTAAAATTAACATTCACAAAAACCAAGGTTTTATTCAGAAAACAATTAACAAAGTGTGAGTACTGAGGAAAATACCTTACTTCTAGCAACTGTAGTTCATAACTAACCCTCCGGTATTAGTTAATAGCAGCAAGGGATGAATGGGAAATTTAAGTAAAATGAAAAGTGATTTCAGAATAATGAGCTATCATTACATACCTGGGGCCACAAGCAACACAAAAATAGAACAAGTAAACAGACTGTCAACAGGAGATTCCTTTAAGTTTGAATAACGATTGTGCATCTTATAAAAGCGTGATGTGTGGTCATTCACGTCTAAGGGCTCGAGCAATACTTGACACCCAATTTACACGTTATGGAAGAGTCTTTGATTAAACACTAGGCAGTCGGGGCTCAAATGGAATTGATTACACTTCTTACGGGAGCAGCCTGTTTCACTTTGCTGAGGTTTTGCCCCCACACACTAAAAAACACTTGAATCAGCTCAGAAAATTGGTCAGATGACTACCAACTTTATCCCTTCCGGCGACAAAATACAAAATAAATTAAGTAGTGTGAAAATGTGTAAAAAAAAAAAAAATCCAGGCACGGGAAGCATTGTGAGAGGTGCAAAGAGAATAAAGTACTATGGAATATTCCCCATAAAGAGATCATGGAGGTAGAAACATCATTCTTGCTTTCTGCTATAGCATCGGTGTGTAGAATAATGTACACAGTAGATGATAAAATATTTTTAAATGAGTGACTGATGAAATTCCCTAGGCAACAGAAAGGCAGTGAAGGTCAATAATTTTGAAACAGTTGAGAAAAACAGTTCAGCCCAAGTTGCCTTCTGTAGCCATTGTCCAAAAATTGCATCTGCCAAAGACAAGAACAAAGACTGTCAGATGTGTATCTTGGGGCTCTGGATAGGATGGATTAGCTAAGGTTTGGATTCTGGATAAGCAGCAGCTAATCCAATGTCTAAGAAGGATTTACCACTTTGTTTCCAGATTAGCTGGGTTGGAAAACCCAGAAGTCTACAGTTAGATGGTATTGGGTAAGAAGCTTAATCTAAAATTAAAAAATAGAGGGAAGCCTGGGTGGCTCAGTCGGTTAAGCGTCCGACTTCAGCCCAGGTCGCGATCTCGCGGTCTGTGAGTTCGAGCCCCGCGTCAGGCTCTGGGCTGATGGCTCAGAGCCTGGAGCCTGCTTCCGATTCTGTGTCTCCCTCTCTCTCTGCTCCTCCCTCGTTCATGCTCTGTCTCTGTCTCAAAAATAAAACGTTAAAAATTTTTTTTTTAAATAAAAAAGTAGAGTGTGTGACTCTTGATCTTGGGATTGTGAGTTCAAGCCCCACGTTAGGTGCAGAAATTAATTTAAAAAGAATAAAACCCTAAAAAAAAAGGTAAATTCAGGGCTGGAGCTTCCATGAGTAGCCCATGCTTCAGCAGAATAAAGTGGCTAAGAAGGTGGCAGTGTGAAAATACCATGCAGTCCAGGGGAGGAAATGAAGGCAAATCAGGTTTTTTCATACTTTTCCATTTCCAGCGCAAGCCAGGTCAATTTCTGAACTTTGCTACCATTAAAATGTTTAAGACGTCTCAGTTTATCTTTTAAGAGTTCATTTGAGCAAAATTCGAATCAAATAGTGCAGCACCAAAGCAGACAGGAGCCAGAGAAAAGACATATACAGAAAAAGTAGAAGCAAAGAAAATAAATGATTTGACTGGCTATAGCTTAAGTACCAGTTGGCTGTTTGTGTTTGTCCTTAGGTTTCAATTCCATAACCTTGAGGTATTTAGAGGCTTAGATCCTGGTTTGGTTACATACATCGCCTGGGCATTAGCGTCACGTGAGCCTCCTGTCCTCCTGCTTTAATTTAACGCATCATGATACAACTTTTTATGACTTCCATTTATTTATTCATTTTACAAATAAATATTGAGCTCCAACATTATGTTGTACACTACTCTATATACTAGGAATCGAGCAATGAAGAAAACAAAATCTGTGCTCTATAGACATATAAAGAGGGAGAAGCTGCAAACTGTAAACACATGAATGAATACACGTTAACATGGAAGCAAGTGGGCAAGGAGAATACAAAGAGCCAGTAATTGGACTTGACTTCAGTTTTATGAAGAATGATCACAGAAAGACTCATCAATAAAGTGTGTAATTAAGAAGTCATTAGCAGAGGTATTTAAAATCATGAGACCAACAAGATAACCCAAGGAGCGCATACAGCTTTAAAAAAACAAACAAACAAAAACCAACTTTTTTTAAGCCCTTCTTTTTACACTTACTTGAAGAGATTTCTGCTTCTTGCAACCAGACAAGTTTGAACTGAAAGAGAAAATGTTACTGGAAGCGGCTAAAGATGCCTGATACCACTTTGTTCCCAATTCAGGGTCTCAGAATGCTTCACTCTGCTTTCTGTGTATCCTTTCATTAACTCCACTTTATTTGAATTAGCTAGATTGAATTTTGCTTCTTTCAACCAAATACCCTTTTATGAAAGAATCTTAATCATAAACTTGGCTTCAAACGTACCACGCACTTTGCTGGTCCTCTTAAAAACTCTTTGTATCCCTTGGCAAAACCAGAATGCCAATGCTGCCATTTGGCTAGGCCCCTAAAACTAGTCTTGCATTTAATTAGTTTTAATCCTATTTACAAATGATGAAGGCAAGATGGCAATAAATCACTCATTAAAAATAAATTCTTTCCTTAACTCGTGAAATATATAATAATGTCTGCTTTCAGTCTGTGAAAGAATAAATTTAAAGCAAGCAGAATGTTGGCCATACTTTTAACAACCCTGTGTACCATTTGAAGAACTCTCTCTTGAGACCGTCTGTCAAATATATGAAAGAAAATGGCACTTGGAAATCGTTGCCTGCTGTAGCTGAAGGCTTCCGATATATTTTCCTAGTACTTTGTAGAATCAAAAAACTTTGTGTCAAACCATATGGTTTTTCCCTTCATTAAAAAAAATAGTTCTGCTTTGTTTATTCTTAAACAAAATAATCCCTCTTACTCTATCGAAACTATTAAAGACTTTTTCCTCAAAGGCTTAAAAATAGATGGCCAGGATAATAAGCAAAAAGCAACTTGAATATACTCTGATTTTTTTTCTCACATTAGATATATTTTATACCCGTTCAACACAAAAACTTATTATCTTGACTTAGTAAAACTCGGAATTTCAGCTTAATAGTCAATCTGTAAGTTCTATTGACTTGCCAGTTTAAACAGAGCAGTGATTAATGTACAGAATTGTCAAATCACTGCATTGTGTACTTGGCGCTAAAATAACCCTGTACGTTAATTACACTGCAATAAAAAAATAAATAAATCCTTATGCTACAGTGTTACAGATATGACAAGGGGAAGGACAATAAGACAGAGACCACACCCTAGGGAAGTTTAATTACGGACACTCATAAAACCACGGGGTAACAAAGAAATACCAGGGCTGTTCAACACTGACAATGTGAGAACAGGGGGTGAGCCGCGTGGAAGCATGGAAATCCTCTCAAACAAGAAAGGTCTGGTATGGGCCTTTTACAGGTTATCAAACAGCAGCAGCAACAAAACATTGCTCTAATTACCTCGAACGCTCCATTTAACAGTATCTGCCATACAGAAAGCATCATGCGATGTCCCAGGAAGGCACGCACTTCATAGACATAAGACATTGTCGCTGACATCAGACCACGGCCCAAATCCTGGGAGCGGGAACAAGGGCTCACCAAGACTAAGAACAAGTGAACAAAGGAGGAGGGCCAGTGGATGTCCTGTGATTTCATGTGGTTCAGGTTTCTCTCCTAGAAGCCTTTATTATGGCAATGCTCCCTTTAACATCTGGCCTACTGATGCTATTGAGGCGAAAACTACCACACGGAATTTATTAGGCTAACAGGAGAGGCCAATCTTTCTCCCAAATTGGAAAAAAAAAAAATTTAGCGCCCAAATACAGACAAAATGTTAAGTGAATTGTAATACTTCCATAAAATAGAATACCATGATTTCACGTTTTTAGGGTATTACGCCCACCTTACAGCCACATAAAGACATATACAGATACCAGTATCGACACGTGTCAGTAGGAACAGAAAATCAGACAGGAGCACTTCCGTAAGCTAAATTTATTTATCTAAATGATGAAGAAATGGACAGGCCTCGTAAAGATACCTAGCAGAGAGAAGAGCAATGTTCTTTTAGGGCAACACAAACTTCCTGGTCCCCAAATGTCACCGGCTGGGCTCATGGGAATGGATGACAGTATCTAAACCGAGGATGTTAATCCATAACTTTAATTCTAACCTTTAGTCTTTACGTGTACACAGGGTGGTCCAGCATGAGCCCAAACCTGTGTTATCTGTGGACACCGTCTTACCTAGGTGAGAGGCACCACAAGAGCACAGTACGATTTCTGGCTTACAGCGTGGCCAAATTCATTCAGACCAAACAAACCTCTCTCTCAATGCCCTCAGCGTCTCCCGGTCGACATTGTTTTGTCCAAACACACTCCTAAACTCAGAACTGAAGGATGAGAATAAGAACTACTCAGGCATCTCTGGGAATCATTTGCTGGGACATTAACTCAACTTTAGGGCTGATCTTTGAGTAAGATGCAAAACTGTCTGTCATTTTGTAAAAATGTATAGGCACAGGCACTGGGGGTACGGGTTAACAGTTATGATACAGCTCTCCAGGTTATACTCAATCATTATACTGCAATTGACCAAATGCAAGTAAGTAGTACATGGTGGCATGAAAGCCAGGTGTTTCACTGTTGCAGTGGAAAATTACAAGCAAGCAGGGAGGGACCTAGAATGTTCCATGTGGTAATGAGTTAGAGTTGCAGACAGACTTCACCTCAGCTTAATATAGATACAGGTGATTACATACAGAAATATTCGTAGGTATGTGTACGTTACACAGGTTACTACACATGTATTGACTAGCTCTGTCAGCTGGTGGGTCTAGAAGCAACGGCAGAAGCAAAACGAGACGATCACACTGACTGCCCAGATCTTGGTTTCTAATTCTCCAGTACAAGGAATGAGCGTTCCTCGAAGAAATGCCTCACTGTAGGGCTGGGGCAGGAAATATGCAAGATGAATCTGAGACATTTTGTAATGCCAGGAAGTAGGAAGTTCTTAAAAGTAACACACACACACGCATAAGGATTTGTCGGAGTGCAGAGACCAACTGAAAGATTTCCCAATAGCTAGTTGCAACACCCTGAGTAACAAAAGAGTGGCGTTGGATTGTAGCCCAAAGTATAAATAGTCATGACTCCACAGTGATATAGTTTTTAAATACATTAATAAGCAAGGGAGAGGACAAATATCCCATGTAGAAAAATTCCAAAGAATTTCTGTACATACTTCACCTTCAAGGAGGGGGAGTATAACTCCCAGTCAGTAAGAGTGGGTTGTACATGGTGATCTCCTTCCAAAGAGTACAGTATGGGGGCACTTGGCTGGCTCAGCCCATGGAGCAGCTGACTCTTGACCTCAGGGTTGTGAGTTCAAGCCCCAAGTTGGGTGTAAAGATTACTTAAAAATAAAATCTGAGAGAGAGAGAGAGAGAACGAACACACAGTATGGAAATAAAATGGAGAAACCAGAAAGGCTCCGATGGCCAGACGATCAAGATGAACATCAATAACTGTGACTCTTGTTAATAGTTTGTGTCCTTGATACAATGTGATGAAAATGGTGTGCTTTACTTCTGTATTATTCCCCAAACACATACCCCCAGTCTTCAGAGAAAAAAACATATAGTAAATTCATCTGACAGTGGTGCATACCTGAGCAGTATTCTTAAAACTTTCAACCAACCAAAAATAAGTCCAAAAAAATAAAAATGGAGGAGCCAAGAGAGATCACAGAAGACAAATGCCATGTGGTGTCCCAAAGGGGATTCTGTGATAGAAAAAAAGCAGTAGGTGAAAACTAAGGCAATGCGAATAAAATATGAATTTTAGTTAATAAATATTAGTTTATCATAATAAATGTTCCATACTAATTCAAGACATTAATAACAGGGAAACGAGGTGTGGGGCACATGGGATACCTCTGTACTATCTTTTCAATATTTCTATAAAATGTAAAGTATTCTAAAACAATCTATTAGGAGATACATTGGCATGTTGATTAAAATGAAACCTATAGTGAAAAAAGTAGATACAGTGCAACAATGGAACTATAAGGAATATTTTTATAGCATGTGTTTTTGTACCTTTGTTAACCAAAAAGAGGGAAATTGTCCCCAATGAGATATATTGCTAAATACAGGGTTGTCAGATTTTTTTTAAATCTTTTTCATCATCTTTTTTCTCATTTTCCTAACTTCCTCAGATTTTTTCTCTTGAGAAATTAGAGGATAAATAACAATGATAATTTTGCCAACTTCACATTTATTTTTAGAAAAACTTGATCATTTAAATGGAACTTGTCTGTTTCTAATGATCTAATAAAACTGCCCCTGAGGGCAAGATAGAGCTTCCCAAAAGCAAGTTCATAATTCAGGTGGCTATGGTAACTGAAAAATACTGCAAGCATTTTAGCCTGTCACAAATTTACATCTAATTTAGATGTGAGTTAAAAATAAAAATATACGATGTTTCCTTTTTCTGCATCAGCTGTACATTTAAGCAAAAGGTAAAGAGAATAAATGTATCTGTTTCCTGACTCACATGGAAATGTCTGAGACATTCAAAATATTTAGAACTGTTCAGAATGTTTCTGTGAAATTTTTTATCTGATACTGTAATGACAAATATTTTTGGAAGCCTTGAATTTGTATGATCTATCTTTAGTTTTCCATTTAGCACATATCCTAAGTCCAGTGGGCAGGTTCAAGTGTATATCTCCCACCGTAAAAAGAAATTGTCTAATTTGAAAGTATTTCTAATGCCTAATTCAAACCAGGAAATCAAAATGCAATTTTAATCACTTATTTTCAGATTGATCAGTTGTCTAGTGGAACAGTTAACAAAAGATGGCTAATTATGAAAGATTGAGATGTAAAGGGTGCTATTTTCACATAAACAGTTTTTCCAAAACTGGAAATCCAAGAAGAATCGCATGGTCTAGGAGGAGAGAAACTTGAGTAGGACTACATCAGGTCCTACCTCCCCCTTCCTTGCACAAGTTATATATTATGGTTTACAAAAAAAAGTGGTGATAGTCTTCACTGAAACAGATATTGGACACAGGGGACTTCTGGCACAGTGGTCATTTGGCCCTCCCAAAACTTCCTGTATGTTTGAAGGTGAGGGGCAGAGACCCAAACGAATCCTGTTTATGATTGGAGCACAGATATCAACAGCCTTTCTTGGTGTGGAAGGGTAAAGACA
Source organism: Panthera pardus (assembly GCF_024362965.1). Classification (NCBI taxonomy): domain Eukaryota; kingdom Metazoa; phylum Chordata; class Mammalia; order Carnivora; family Felidae; genus Panthera; species Panthera pardus. Next base: position 81,547,368 of record NW_026526710.1, on the reverse strand, counting down.
ATTTTAATTTCGGTATGATCCTGGGGAATCCTGAGGAAGAATTTAAGGAAAGGGACTAACATGAAAAAAGAAATCCAGCAAGAAGGCCAGTGGCTGGCAAGGGAAGATGCTCCTGAACCTGAGCCAGACCCTGTGCTTGAAGGGGAGCTCAGCCCTCCCCCCAGACACCTGAGAAGCAGGCTGGCACCTGCAGAAAAGGTACGAATGGACGTGAAAGAAAGCTCTAGATCACTACGGGCTCTGACACCCTGGATCTCGAGAAACCGTTGTTATAGGGCTCTCTGCAACTGTCTTCACGTACTGCAGGGTTTCCTATCAACTTGGACAAAGCTGGGACACAGCTCTCCAGGGCTGGCCCACAACTGGATCATCACCATTGCCATCACAACGAACAGAGCGGATCTCCAGTTCCGAGGCCGCATGGTGTGCGCGGGGCCAAGAGTTCTACTCGCTTGAGAACAGTTTAGTGAGCGCACCTACCCGTCCGCCACAAGGCTGCAGAATCCCGGCTTTCCCAGCCTCGGGTGGTGAAGGAAGGGAGGGATCCTGTATCGCTATCCAGTGTAAGGATACTGGTGTGGGAGCTCCTCACCGTTTCTTCACGAACAAGAGTGTCCCTGTGTTCTGAGCGACAGTGGCGCCCGTACGGAGTCAGCTGATGCAGGTGCACTGACGTTTGGCGCTTTGTCACCGCATCGCAACCCCCTATTATCTTCACTACTTTGGGGGTCTGAACGCTTGGCCGGTCTAAACGGGCATCGAAGGGTAACAATGGTAAAACGACCTAACAGAAGTTTTTACCAAATGGCAAAACTGCGTAACTCACGGTGATGTTTTATGTTTGCTTGTCGGTTTTTATCGCCTGTGCACATAAAGCTTCATGTATAATGAAGTTTCATACCAGAGAAATTCACAGTTCGGGGAGATTTACACCTTTGTGAATATAGGTTTGTTTTTTTTAAATCTGTAGAGTACTCCAAAAAATCTTCCCATGATGACAAAAACGTCCTGTGGTAAAACGGCTCCTCAGCCCCCAACGTGTGGTTAGTGAGGCTGAGGAAGGAAATTCTTATTTAACATAAATAGCCACTCACGACTATTGGCTACTACGTTAGACAACACAGGTCTGCAAGATTAAAAAAAACGTTCATTTTTTAAAAATATGTAGTTTAAAAATATTCTTTTTGTCGGTAGTGTAAACTCTCTTCTCCACCGAGGTACCAAGGAGAGGCTGTCTTAACGCGACAGCCAACTTACTAAGTGCTGTTACATGGGAGGTTTACCGGATACTGGCATCTACTTCCTTTACCACAGAACTGGTTAAAAAGCAAGCAAACAAACAAACAAACAACAAAAAAACCACACAATTCAGGCAGAAGAGGAATCAGCGAATAGCAACAAATGGCCATCATACCTGGAAAATCATTAGCTTCTAAACAGTTGTGAACTGGCTAAATCATAACCTAAGACCCTCAAAAGAAAGGCCAAATAAGCAAGATTACTGCAGCCATTTTAAAGGAATTTATTGAATGCCCACTAAAGGAAACGTGGTTGGTTTTTACTTTTTGTCTTTTGGATACCGGAAAGGCTAGAGAAATAATAGATTTTCAGTTTGTCTGCACTTTAGCTATTGTTCACATAACTTATCTATAGCTATTTGCCATTCTTTTCTATCCAATAAATGCTGACACAGATTCATCAGTAATATCTGTATTCTACCATTTTGATAAGCAACTTTCTTCTCCATCAAGATTACACTGACCATTTTAAAATTATGACTCTACATTCTAAATTTATGTTTTTCTTTGCAGAATTCGAAATTTAATCTGTTTTTAGCATCGGGATCCTTTATGATGGATATAAATGGTGGCTAACACAATGTGACTCAGAAAGAAAGATTGACAGTCTATGTTAGTCTCCTGATTTACAACTTATTTCACTCTCCTAAATCAACATCAAGAAAAGGAAACAAGATATTAGCCATGACATCTTGCCATTTTCTGTTTGGATAAAAATAGTGTGAGGGTAGTGTCTTGCCTGAGTCATCTTTTGATTATACCAGATTCCTGACCTCTTCTTGGTAGGCACAGGTAAGAATCTGTAATATGTTTTGGGATTTGTTAAAACTTTAGGTGATGGGGGCACCTGGGTGGCTCAGTCAGTTAAGTGTCAGACTTCAGCTCAGGTCATGATCTCACAGTTCATGAGGTTCAAACCCTGTGTCGGGCTCTGCGCTGACAGCCCAGAGCCTGGAGCCTGCTTTGGATTCTGTCTGCCCCTCCCCCACTCACGCTCTCTCACCCTCTCAAAAATAAACCTTCAGGTGATGAAGAACAGACTGCAAAAGAGTAAGACTGCCTTCAAAAATCACCTCCAAGCTTTATCCAGAACTTACCCTCCATCACTCAATTTGGAAACAGTAGTCTAAAACATGTCACCCAGAGTACACAAGAACTATTGGCACTCTTGCACATAAGATGCTGAAGAGCTTTCTCCTCTCTATGCAGTAAAAAATGTTATTGGTTAAAAATCCAGGATAAACCACATTTACGCACCTTCACTTTCTGCACTTCTCATATTTGCAACCGGGTAGTAGAACATTATGAAAACTTTATGGAAAGACCAGGCACAATGTCTGAATGGAATCACCTGTGAAACCCATCTTCATGCAGGATGCCAGTCCCCCGTCATCTTATTTAGTTGTACTTAAGCCTGCATCTTGTGGTTACTTTAAAAACATTTTTTTTTAAAGTAGCCACTTTCTACTGATATAAAACGGAAATAAATTTTTAGGAGTTAGTATTTTTCATATATGTGCATAGAAATACTATTTATAACAGCCCTAAAATGTAGCATTCTTACCCGATTTGTTGTACTATTCAACGTAAATTACAGTTATGATGACAATGGGTACTATAAAAAACACACTCATCTTTCCAAAATCTCTACGTGAGGATAGTACATTGAAGCACATTTTCTTCATTGCCACTCACTCAGCTGTATCTTCCAAAATTCCTAGGTTCAAGCCCAAGGCTCCAGGCTGAAAATTGGATTTTTAGGAGGTGACCGAGGTCAAATGAAAACATAGGGCTGGGCCCTAATCCAATAGCACCGTATCCTCGTAAGATGAGAGCAAGCAAGATATCCCAGGTCATCTACAGGCCAGGAAGAGAGCTCCCACAAGAGAACTCAACCATGCTGGCTTCCAGCCTCTGGAACTCTGAGAAATTATGCTTGTGTTGTTCTCTGAAAGTCTCTGGAGACTTGCCTGGAAGACCTAGATCTGTACTCTCACCTCCTGCACAAACTCCAAAAGGGTGGGCTCCTGCAAGGGGCCTCTAGGAGCTCCTCTGGAGATCTGGCCTATCCAAATAGGCCTCATCTAATACTGCTTTGTAATGAAATTTTTTCTTTGCTCTCAAGACCACTGATTAGTTGAAGCCCATAGGCTCTAAACATAGAGCCAACGACACAACTTGGTCATAACACAGCTATCAGAAATGATGTGCCAGTCCTCCATTTAAAATACAAAGTTGGAATCCAGTAATATGTGTATAAAGTACAAGAACGTTACCTGTGTCTGGGAAGCCCAGCTAAGGAAGGACTCATCACTTGTATTACGGCAGGACGGTAACTAGCTGGTCCCAAAGAGGGTTTGCTGGCTGAACTTCCACAAAAGACTGAGGAATTTGGTCAAGTGCCCATCTCTGCTGAGACCAGCTACCCTTGACATAGCCTGTCAAGAAAAAGCCACTGGACCTAGTGACCCTCCTGCCCCCAATCAGTAGTGAGCACCTGAGTTGAGGAGAAAAAAAACCCTTACTTATCTTTGTTGTCTAGTTTTATTTTACCAATTTCTCATGAGCTTGTGGTCTCTATAGAAGATTTCTTCATTTAAAGGAAAAAGAATCTGATCTTAACACTTTGATTAAAGTATTGATTAAAGCAAATACATGATTAGGGGGTGCCTGGGTGGCTTAGTCAGTTGGGAGTCCAACTTTGGCTCGGGTCATGATCTTGCGGTTCGTGGGTTCGAGCCCTGCATCGGGCTCTGTGCTGACGGCTTGAAGCCTGGAGCCTGCTTCCGATTCTGTGTCTCCCTCTCTCTCTGCTCCTCCCCTACTCATGCTCTGTCTCTCTCCCTCTCTTTCAAAAATAAACATTAAAAAAAATTAAATACATGATTAGAAAATCAATCTCTAATTAGTATGGTAGAGGGGATTATGTATCAGTCCTCAGCAGAGAATTACAGACGCATTCCACGAACATAACCACCTTGCCTTCCTCCCATGACTCGCCAAATAACTCCTTCTGAGACTCAATGGCTTTAGTAAATCAGTGTCAGAAGATCAAGGCAGAAATTAGGTAGATCTCCTAGAACTACAGACCAGAAAAAAAGGCATTTTCACAACATTTTCCTATTTTTTATTCATTCTAGTTCCTTTACGTTGTACTCATTTCTGTCAATGGAAGCCAGGCTACACTATGTAAGGATGAAGCAAACCATCTCACTTTGGAGGAGTTGGCAGTCCTTTGTCACTCAGCAGGCCTCAGACACCTCTACCACCTGAGCCCTAAGCTAAAGGCGTTTCCTCACCACTTTGGTTATCAACTAATATTCCTTCTTATCTCACCAAGAAAGTATACTTTGTCAAAGAATTTAAAAATCACCGTGGACAGTTTTCTCGGTGCTGTGTGTGGGTACACACACAGATGGGCTGGAACCCTGGGCCTGCTGAAGAACACTCCTTGGAATTTGAATTCCCCTAACTTAATCTCACAAGCAGACTCCCAGAAATGGGCGGAGTTTGTTTCAGTCGCTCACATCTGGTGTGTGGGCAGCCATATTGACAGACTCACATGAACAGGTGTAGGGACAAAGGAAAGGTATACTCTCTGAGAATGCGAAGGACAACTTCTTACACCTGGAAGAAGCCTCACTCTCCATGCATGGAATCTGCCATAACTGTGCTTTAGGGAGCCAAGGAAGATATGCTGACATCTAAGATCTCTTGTTTACTGTAATCTACCCCCAATTACTTCATTAGTCCGTGGTCACAACCAAGCTATTTATCAAAACCACCTAATTCTAAATTTCTAATGCCAGCTATCCTGAACCAAAAATTGAGATTTAGACAAGTTACTATGCCATCATTCAACAAATGCTACACTGAGTATTACTCCATGGTTTGAGTGTTATATCCTGTTCCCACCTGCTCCATTCCTCACCCTCAGGCCCAATAAACCCAGTGCTTATTCATTCCAAATATATGCTTGTGTTTGTATTGTTCTTTCCCTAAGAATTGCCTGTCACCTTCTCTGTGGAGCTTTTTCTCTGGCCTCAAAACACATCAGATTCCACAGCACAAAGAGCTGACAGCTATCACATTCTGTCTCAGATTACAGTAGCTGGTTCTCTAACAGAATTGGGTGCTTTCATATAGTCTTAGTTTCTTTCCCCAACCCCCAATACATAGCTTAATGCAAAGTAGTACATTTTAAGCCTTTGTTACAAAGGATGTACTTTAATTGAACTTCAAGATTTTGATTTCTCTAAATAAGAACAAAAAAATATATTTCAACCACTCCTTAACTTCCAGAATTATGTATAAATATTTTTTTGCTTTATTTTTGCAACTCGTCGCACTGGCCTAATCATTAAGTCTTTTAAGTTAAATATTCAGAGAGGTTGGCCGTGGATATGGGTTGCTATGGTAATGTGATCCTGCCAATATCTAGTGCTCTTAAAACTTTATGAGTTTTCTGAATGTAAGAACCCTAGGATAAGCGTAACCTTTACACTTTAGGTGCAGCAGTATAATTTTGAAAGTTATGTCTAAAGGGAAAAATAAAGATAGATTTACATGTCTTAGAAACGTGTGCTTTTAAAATAATGTTTATGTAAAAAGAATAATATTCTATACAAGAAGCTTAGGTCCCATAATCTGAAAAAACATATTTTTAAGTATTATGGGAATAGAATATTACCCTACTGATTATACACTTTGAAAATATATCTATATGTTTGACCGAAAATGTCTCACTGGAAAGATGCTTTGCAATACCAAATCATTACCACTAGTAAGATCTTCTAAGATTCATACACCTATTGCCTTACATCACAGCAAAATTACTTACCATCCAAAATCATCTACCATTTAACACTATCTATAGACCAAGAACTGTGATTGCATATAGCTGGCTACTAAATCACAATTTTTGTGATTTGAGATAAGCAGTTGCTAAATAAAAAATAAAGATCTCTCTCACCTAAATCTAACGTAAATTTCAAAGGTTTTTAATTCAGTTGGATCTATTCAAATCTTTGTTTTCTAAAATAATTCATGTGTACCTTTCATCGAATAAAACAGTTTCATAGTTAACTGATTTATAGAGCATTATGTCCAATGAGTATGTGAAGTAGAGGGAATGATTATAACTACTTAGCTTCAAGAGATATGTGATGGACAATGTAATTGATGGTTTATGCATCTCCATAACTTTCTACATAAATCATGAATGTTTTATTACACAGTTATTTGTATAATTTCTCAAGTACATGTAGGTTTACACTGCTATATAATATCAATGCCTCTGAATAACAAGAGACATAATCAGCAAGCTACTTAAATATTGTGCTTATGAGAGGGTATCATTCATAAACATGCAAAAAATTTTGTATTTATTCTTAAATTTTTAGAGTTTTGCTTATTTTGTGACACGTTAATAGTGAAAACTCTTGTTTATAGCAGCATTACCAAAAATAGCCAAGCTGATGTCCATTGACTGAGTAAAGATGTGATGTGTGTGTGTGTATATGTACATACATACATATATAATAGTCCATATATATATAATGGACTATTACTCCATCAGAAAGAATGAAATCTTGCCATTTTCAAGGACATAGATGGAGCTAGAATGTATTATGCTAAGAGAACTAAGTCAGCTAGAGAAATACAAATACCATACGATTTCACTTGTATGTGGAAAATAAGAAACACAATAGATGAACATAGGGGAAGGTGGAGGGGGAAGAGGAAAGAAGGAAACAAACCACAAGAGACTCTTAATGACAGAGAACAAACTGAGGGTTGACAGAGGGACGTGGGCAAGGGGGGATGGGCTAGATGGGTAATGGGTATTAAAGAGGGCATTTGTGATGAGCACTGGGTGTTGTAAGTGATGCATCACTGAATTCTACTCCTGAAACTGATATTGCACTGTATGTTAACTAAGGAGAGTTTAAATAAAATTAAAGAAAAAGATGTGTCCTTTAGAAATGATGGCTCAGTTAAGTGACCAGCTCTTGATCTTGGCTTAGGTCATGATCTCACAATTCGTGGGATCAAGCCCCATGTCGGGCTTTGTACAGACAGCACAGAGCCTTCTTGGGATTCTCTCTCTCCCCCTCTCCCCCTCCCAGGCTCGCTCTCACTGTCTCTCAAACATTAATACAAATAAGATTTTAGAAAGATTTAATAACATAAACTCAAAGCATATTTTTTTTTCTTTGTATTCACCCATTCTAATGAAAGTAGGCATTGTATATTGCTTCCTATTTCTCATTAATACAACTTTGGCCATAAGGTCTGTTTTCAAATCCAGAAGAAAGTAGCAACTGACTGTGAATTCATACGTGATCGGGTCATTGCTTATTTCTTCCTAAGTAGTAGCTATAGGAAATGGCAAGTCACAGCAATAAATGGCAATTCATGAAAAAAAACAGGAAAGCGCATAACCTAAGGGGAATCTCTGTGTGTCATTTGTTAGAGCTGGTTTGTGATGGTCAGCAGTTGGCAATTCAAGTGCAGAGGAACATAAATCGTCCTATCCACATTAAAGACTTACTCAGCTTCTCCCCTAAGGACAAATCACCCCAGAGGATTGTTACAGAATCTGCCTCAAAAAAAATTTTTTTCTTACAAATTGTACTAATTCAAATAAATTTTCTCATAATCCCTCCTTGAAAAAGGTAAAGATGTACTTCATAATAACAGAACAGGTTTAAAACTCTGAACGAGTACCTTTACTGACTCCCAAAGGCTTACGATTTTTTCTTGCAAAACTACATTTGGATCAATCTCACTTTCCCCCACATCAGTTTTTCCCTCATAGGTATCATTAAAATGATGTCTGACTTTATCATCTACATCTAGAATATTTGAAAATACAGGGCTTGAAATACATATGATGACCTGAAAATAAATTTGACAAACCTTATCAGAAGTTTCTCACAGAATTTATGAAATAATTAAGATTTTAAAAATAAAACAAAGACAAAAATTACAAAGCATTTTTAAATATACATGCATAATTTAATAGTTTATAATATTAATAATCCGTTCTACTAGAAGTCACAGTCTCTCAATAAGGCAAAGGTAGAAAATATTCATCAAGAATAAAGGGTTTAATTAATAGCTGGTGTGGTAGCTAACCAGCAAAACTGAGAGACTACAATCCAGGGTTGACATTACCAAAATTAAAATAGACCAGTAAGAGGAGAGGTACTCATGAAAATTAAAAGGAAGCGAAACTACAATCCTACTCAAACCATTCAGCACATTGGAGATTCAATCTGCTGGTAATGTAACTAGCAAATAATTACTCATAGCATCATAGCATTCTCTGATCTTATTCCCTTCGCTACACACTGAAGATAAATATCCACTTTCTAATAGTACTTAGACTTCGGAGTCAGGTATTTTTTGTCATTTTTTTTTTGTTTTTTTGTTTTGTTAATGTTTATTTATTTTTGACAGAGACAGAATGTGAGTGGGTTAGGGGCAGAGAGAGAGAGGGAGACACAGAATCCAAAGCAGGCTCCAGGCTCTGAGCGGTCAGCAGAGAGCCCGACACGGGGCTCGAACTCACGAGCTGTGAGATCATGACCTGAGCTGAAGTCGGACACTCAACCTACTGAGCCACCCAGGCGCCCCTGTCATTTGTTTTTTTTTAAAGAATGCTCCTTTCATCAGCTTCAGAGAACATATAACAAATTAATTTTGTGTCACGGCAACTAAGCAGATTCTAAAATCAAAACACTTTTGTATTTATTACTTTTTACCATTAGCTAATACCAACACTTAAAGGTACTTCACAGGAAGATCTTTAAATGGAAGCAACAGGAGTTCTCTAAGCTCTATGCTTTCACATTCAACTTTTCAAAGCAGGTACCCAAGAGTCCAGACCAGCCATGCATATCACTTCACCTCACAGACTCAAGAGTTTGATGCTAGAAATATACTTTATCTTAGTGTAAGTTTATTCCTGGGCCCTTATAAAAAATCCATGTAAAATAATGGTATTGCTGGCGAATATGAGTAAGAAGTCATCTAATGAGCTAATTATTTATCTCCTAAGGAATCCATAAGGAGGACTGCCACTACAATTAAGAGCTTATGATATCGGTGAAATCACTGTTTGGTTTTGACAGAACAATCTGCTTACATTTTCAACACCTAATTAACACCCTTCATCGATGGCATTTTAATACATTAGTGAATCATTCTGCAAATGCTAATGGTATATTAAATATGTTTGATCAATATTAGAGAAGTGGGTTGTAATCTATTTCATACTAATGGGCATCATTTTAAGTCTTTACCGCTCTGTATCTACTGCTTCAAGGATTGGGATATAGAATTGGTTAGATTTCCCATATGCCTTTCACAAACACTGCATCAAAGAATCTAAAGTATAAAACCTCATTATATCATCAAAAATACATAGTGTAAAAATGCCAATACTTTTACTTTTAAAAATCAATATCATCAACACAAATAAAGCACAGTGTCTGAAGAGGTGGGACCCATGACTTAAAAGTACTTTGTCTTTTTTTAAGCGATTCTGGCATGCAATGAGCAAGATCACTGAGGGGTGAGCAGGTCTATTTGAATAAGGAATCTCAGGTCTTCTGGGAAGGAAAGTTTTCAATCATTTATTTCTGAGATTCAAGGTCAGTTAAACCTTTCAGAATAGACCCGGTAGCATCAATCAAGGACCAATGGCTAAGAAGAAATGGAACTGGCGTGATAAAATCACCAAAAGAGAAGGGATGGGTCCAAAACGCTTGCTTGCCTTGCAAGAAACAAATCGGGATGGATGAGTGAGCACAGGGGCTTGGGGTAATGTGGAACAGCAAACACTGACACCTGCTCTACTCTGCCACCACAAAGGCAGGCTGGCACCACCCACCTTGGCTTATAGGCTGAAGCATGGTGGGTTCTTGGGGAAACATAAAACCATCGTCTTCCCTTTCCTTTGCTAACAAACGCAGCTTTGGGATGGCCGCATACAGTAAGAGATGAAGCCCCAGTCCTTACCACTTTGCTGAACAACTGTGAGCACACAGTATTTCTGGGTTTCCATGAAACTGCACTCAAGTGGCAGCTAATTCTGAAGCAAGGAGTTTTGGTCACCTGTGATAGATTCTTCTAACCTCAAGAGGGCTTATCAGAGCTCTGATTTCAGCACCTCTAAAGCACATAGGATTTTCCTTAAATAACACTGAGAACAACAATGCATTCCGAGGGAAGATAGGTTGTACTTCCTTCTAATCCAGCATGGAGTGCCTAAATCATTTGAATTACCCTTAATGGACCATGTTTCCAGATTTAAATTAAAAAACAATATATCCCATAAATTTATAAATCTGTTGCCTGACCTGGATGCTTAGCCAAGGGAGTATTAAGAACTGCCACACTGAATCTCATCTAGGATTCAGAGCTCCTTTTCTTTTTTCCCCTTGTCTACAGCAGAAATCCAACGTCCTCCTGATAATATCAGTCATCCCAGGCAGTAGAGTGACTTCTTTGCCTATTAAGTCAACCACAGGAGGACGCACACGGGCAGTGAGCAATTTCAACTTTCAATTCAGAAGAACCACGGCTATGTTCTTGGGTAAAATTACTTGTCCTCTCAGCAACAGAACTTTCAGACTAGAGTCCCAAGTTGCTAGGACAAAGAGAAGAACTTCTTCCGGATTTCATAATGACAAGATTTACTTCCATTTTCACTATTTTCCTCCACATTTGTGTGTTCTGATTACGGAGGGAAAAAAAAAACAACCAAATGTCAGAAGTGGTTTTTAAGCACAGGCAGTGCTCAACAGAACCAGTACCCCAACAACACAGTTTTGTCTCCAAGCTCATGCTATAGCTGAGTCACATTCTGTTAAACCTGCTGCTTATGGGTAAATGAGGACATGGTAAGTCCAATGAATTCAGGGGATTGAAGCCCATTAAGACAAAATATAACCTTAGTGGAGGCAAGATTTACAGGGTACCACGGTAACAGGGAAGGCATTCTCTGTCCACACACGGCGAGGCTAATAGAAATGCTGAGAACAGAAAAAGAGCAAACCTCCACTGAGATTAAAAATCTGTCCTCAGAATAACAAGAAACTCTCCTCCATAACTGAGAAAGTATGTAGGTATCTATTGATGTGTGTGTGTGTGTGTGTGTGTGTGTGTGTGTGTGTGTGTGTATACACTAATTATCCCAACATTAAGCAGCTTGAACAAACATTTAACTCACATCACCAGTAGGTCAGATATCTGGGTACCTCTCACATTTTTCACCAGGCTGCAATTAACGTGTTATCCAGGGCAGTGGTCAAAATTCAGAGGGGGAGGATCCATGAAAGAGATCACCAGGGTACAGACTGGCATGTCTCAGGAGCTCCACACGAAAGCTCAAAGCAACTAAGATTTTCATTAACACTCTCTTTGCCATCCTTCCACACTCTGCCCTTGGCCAATCCAGAAGCCACTCCTACATACATAGGATTTGTTAAGGTCCAGTACAAAGTCTGTGTTATCCATTGCCGTGTACCAAATTATATCAACAACTCACCTTAAATTATAGATATTACCTTACAGTTTCTTAGGCTAAGGATGTGTCAGTTAATTATGATGCCTCTGACTCAGCATCTCTCACAAGGATGCCCTCAAGATGTCATTTGGGGTCACATTCATCTCAAGGTTTAACTAAGGGAGGATTCACATCCAAGCTCATACTTGCAGCTGTTGATAGGGAGATGTCAGTTCCTTGTCACATAAGCTCTCCCTATAGCTACTCACAACATACATTTTTTTCTTCCAGGGAAAGATACAAGGAAGAGAAGAAAGGGAAGAGAGAAGCAATAGAAGTTGGTCTTTTTGTTGCCTATTTTCATCATTTTGCCATGCAAATCTGCCATGCAAGTTCACCATGCAAACCCATTAGTTAAAAGGAATTCACCATATCCAACCCACTCTGGACAAGAGAAAATTGTACAAAGCACGAAGTCCAACAGGCAAAGATCATTAAGAGCCATTTGGGAAGCTGCCTACCACAGAGGGGATCACAGTAATGAACCTGCAATCTACACTACTGGTCCTTCCCAGAGCATGTCAGTTTAGCTGCCCCTTTGGCAGGTAGGAAACTCAGCAGTAAGCAGCTGCCAGATTAGCTTTGATGAAGGGAAATTTGGCATTGTTCAGCTCATAGAAAGTCATCATCCCTGACAACATGACCATTTTGTGCAAGGGCCCATTGAAAAAAACACCTGAATGATCAGGGAAAGAAGCTTATTGGCATGCACCGATGGGTCATCCTGTCTACCTAACAAGAACAAACTTTTTGCTATTTTCGTCAATATCTTCTGGTAGATGTATTTGTGGGATGCAAATTATTTTAAACTTTGTTCCCCTTTCAAGATATATACCTTTTTCGTAGAGGTCTTTGTCACTAGCTTTTTAAGTCTCATTTTTCCAAGTCTCTGCCCAGACAGCCAAACAATTAACCACTGCTCATGGATCGATGTAAATATTTGCCTCCAGTCTTTCCTCATTTCACACAAAGTGGACCAATGTACGACCCAAAGTTCTACCCATGGGGACTCTCTTCGTCAATGTCTTACGAGGCTAATCTGAGTTAGATTGTAATTCTATAGCATCCCAATATTACCTGGTACCAATTTACCATGCAAATACTTTAGTTGACCATAATCAGATTACAGGAACTTCCTTAAAGGTTTGCCTCTGTACATTGAGAAGTAGTGAAGTAAAACCAAGTGTCATGAATGTCTGAGCCACATGCCCTTGAAGTATACTTGGGCCTTCCAGACCTGCTAGAAGCCAGTCTCATATATACCATTTCCAGTTTATAAGGAGACGGGCATGTTTTGATAGATCAGATAGCCTTATCATGAAAAGAAGTTTGGGTGGTATGGCAGCCAAGAAGGTGTTTCCTCAGGTGTCTCTCCAAAAGAAATGCTAACGTAGAGCATGCAATTAGCTCATAGCCTTTCACAGACATGCCCTTGGAATCTGCTAGTGTTTTCACCAAAGCCATGCTTTCTTGGCTGCTACCACTCAATGAGTAGGTACAGTGGGAGTACTAGAGTTGAGCCACCTCTGTCCAATGCCGGACTCCTGTAATGATAAATCCCTACCCTAGACCTCCCATTAGCCTGATACTTTCTCAAAACTGCACTGCAGTCTGGGGCTGTGCTTTATCCAGTCCTCCTGCCCTCCTTGTCTTATTTTCAGACTTATCACACTGTTATTATAGTCTGAAAGTCCTCTCTGGTTAGTTCTTCCATCCTTCACAAGCGTTTCCCCCAATACATTCTGTTTCTAATTTTCTGTTGGCATCTGCTTCTCAGAGGACCTGGATTAACATAAATGGTATAGTCACTTCGTACCCTTGGTCAGCTGCTGAATTTCTACCAATGCTCAGTAGCAAGTCGAGAGACACTTTTCAGGTAGAAAGGAGGAGACGGCCTTACTTCAAAACTCTAGGGACCTGTAACTATCATCCTCCTGTCGACAAAATTGGGATCATTAGATATTCACTATTTCTTCTTGGTCATAATCACATGCAACAACATTTGGTGTATCGTGTCACCTAACTCAAGTGTCAGGACGGCTAACACTACAGTCCGTGGACCCCTTTCCAGCTCAGCCTCCTGGGTTATCTGGTAAATGTATGTGAATTTCTCTCTTCGAGAGAGATACTGATTTGTCCAAAACGAGCAGAGACCTGGAAGTCCGCCATGAGACAAGACTCGGAAACTTCTCAAGGTTTATCTTGCACCCCCCGGCACGTTTAGATCATTTTGAGTCATGCCTGGTACTACTTCATGATCACTGGGTCAAAGTAGCTTAATCGTCGTATGCAGAAAAAGTGTAATGCTCCGTGGGATTCGAAAAAAATCAAGTTACCTCTGGACTTTATTATAACTGGGAACAGAAGGGTTGACCCAGCTCCGAGGCTCTTAAGATATACTACTGTCCCTTTCAGAAACAAACTGTTTCTGCTTTCTTTCCTGAAAATATAAAAGTATTTGCTAGAGCCAGATCTGAACACCAGGCACCAGAGACTGTGTCAATTCGCTGGAATACAAATAGCACATCCAGAAACCCGGCTACAATTGATAACATCATCTGATTAAATTTGCAATAATTTCCTGTCGTTCTCCCTGATCCATCTGGCTTTCGCTGTGACCGAACCAGTGATTTAAAACCGGGATGTGGTATGAAGCACAACCTTGCATCTTTGCAGCCTTTGACAATGACACTAATCTCTTCCTTTTCCTCGGGGACATGGTATGACTTGCGGCTTATTATCTTGATGGAACACGTCCAAGAACTTGTTCTTGTCCCTTTCTATCATAACAGGTCATACTCTGGGGGAAGAGAACCAGTGTGGGTTTCTGTCAGTCTCTGAGCATCTTTACACTAGACCATGCAGAGTTATCATGGCAACACAGAAGACTGGTACCTTTTCTGGTTGTACAAGTATCCTCCTCTTGGAGCAGGCCTCGTCCTAACTGTCTGTGATTCCTACGCTGGCATACGATTCTAATTATGGACCCACACAGGCTATGAAAGTTAATGGAATAGGATGCAGAGATACTGGCGCCCCTTGTGAGGAATCTGCCCTCAGGTCCAGTCATGAGGAGTAGATTTTATGTAAAAGCTGGTTCCCCAGGCAGGGTGTGGAGGGTCTGGTTCTGTCACCAGGGGAGATTCAGAGCTTTGGAGAACAAAGCCCTCAGCCTTTGCGTTCTTGGCATATATTAGCATGCCACTTCTCCCCACTAGTGTCGGGTTTGACCATTTAACAGACTCCAGTTCTGCCACTCTTCTACAAGGGCACGCTTTAATTCTTGGACACATGTGCCTTAACATATACCGCAGATTAGAAAGTTCTTCACAACTGCCACCATGACTTTCCAATCATCTATGTGCTTTCTCCTTCATAGCCTTAAAGCTTTCATTTCTTCTTTTGCCCTGTGTGTGTCCTCTGGTGCTATTAGGAGTCAAGTAACTCTATAATCTTTCCGGCCAATATTGCCACCACCGTGACCAAAGGCCAAGGTCAGTGGCTCTCTGAACACCTGGCCCACAAGCTGCATCTGTTCATCCCTTTATGGCAGCAGTGAGAATTTGAGAAGAGAGGTCACCTATGCTTTGTAGTACCCTGGCCCATTTGCTTCCAGGAAAAAGGAATCACACATGCTTCAAATATGTGAACAACTCAGTTCCCGAATCCCACTTTGGGGATCAGTTTCTGGTTTGTTCTGGCACAAGTTACAGTATTAGATTCCCATCAAGAAGGCAGGAACATTGCATGTGGGTATAGAAGTCACTGCTACGAGGGGGCTGTGTTCATGGGTACAAGCGAGCAGCAGCAAACTGACAATGGGTAATACTGTCAAGTGCCTTACAGCCCTGCGGCTGAAGTGGTGAGGGCAGAGAACAGTGACAAGAATCCTGTCCCTTTAGATTACCTGGGGCTCACACTTCCCCCAGTAAAAACAAAACAAAACAAGACCACCACCACCTAACGACATCTCTTAAGGAAATGATATTTGTGAAGTATCTGGCATGTAAGCAACCAACAACAGTTTTTCTACCATCTCTAATAATAGGACAAGTTTTAATGGTTTTACTCACTACGGAAACAACACTACACTAAGGTAATGCATGTAATTTCTGCAACAACTCTGTGAGGTATATAGGACTTGCGTTACCATTTAAAAAGAAACAAACAAAAATCCGAGGCTCCATGAGGTTAAGAAACTTGCCCAGTATCATGCGATTACTAATTATCAGAGCTAGCATTTGAATCCGGGCAGTCTACTTCAACAGTCCTTGCATCAATATGCTATGCTAACTCTGATCTAGGAGAGGCATCTCCCTTGCAAGTTTCTTTTTTTAGAATCTACCCTCTCTTTCCTGAATATTACCTCTCAGAGTAATGGACCACATATAGCAGCAAGATGTGTAGGATCAGAGAAGAAAACAGTTGGAATCATTCGAGACTCATTTCTAATCCATCAAAAAATATTCTCTGGAATCTACATTCAAAATCTATCCAGTGCTGTATCTATTCTCCTTCTCATCATATGTCCCCCCAAAATGTCCACGTGGTTTTCTCCTTGACTTGCTTTCAGATCTGGGCTCAAAAGTTGCCTTATTGGAAAATCTTAAAGTGATCAACCCATTGTGATGAAGTTTTCCCCCTAATTTTACAATCTTATGGATAAGAAATTACATGATATTTGTTAGACAGGAAAAAGATGTGTTTGAATTTATGGCTTCAGATCCAAAAGGTCATTTCCATGGAACTCCTATCTGTCCTCACAAGAAAAACAGTTGGACAACTGGTAATCATTGACTGTTTTTGAACCCTCTTAAGAAAGTTGCAGTGTGATAGGTCTCTCTAAAATCTGAAGAGAAAGGCATATTCAGAGATACATTGCTGAAATCTATTTACTCAGACTTGAAGCCATTGGAACCAAAAACCAGTAAGAACACTTGAATGATGTTTTTGACTAATTACTAAAGGCTGAACATGTACCAGCATGAAGGTAAAAAATTCCTGTGGCCCACAGTTGGGGGAGCTCCCATACTTGCATGGGCTTTACCTCCAGGTTCTCATGATGAAGATTCAAGAAAGGCTCTGATAGGATGGAAGCCGTTATCATTGTTAAATACAGGAGCACATTCTTTTAACAAAGGTTTACTCTTCAGCAGAAAGGACTCTGCCAGAGCCTTATCTAGTTAGGGGAAGCTGGATCAGTCTCCCAATCCAGCCCTCTCTACCCTTCTTGTCTAACCTAAGGGAGAGGGTGGGGGAAGACAAAGTCGACAGAGGTCAGTTCTTCAAGAAAATAGGTTAGAAATCCTGCAGCTGGGGAAAGGAGTAGGGGGCAAAGTGGGAAAGAACCCAACCATGGTAGAAACATTTCTTAGGACTATAGAACCCAAAACAAAGACCTTCTAAAAGCCTGATGATTGAAGAATTTAGAACACTCGTGCTCCTCATACACCTTACCACATACCAACAGGGTTCCCTATGGTAAAAGTGGATTACAGCTGAAGAGCTCATCACAGGGACTCTGAAGAGGAGTAGTTAGGAAAACAAACAAAAACACTAAAAGAATTTGAAGGTTCTGTCATCCATACCACAGAAACATTAAACAGACCAACTTCTAGACAGATTCAAATAAAGCCTCACACTAAAGAACAATTTATCTAAGTTGACATTACCCAATACAAGATGTCCAGCTTTCATTAAAAGAATTACAAGCCATGCCAAAAGACTAGAAAATACACAGTCTGAAGAGACAAAACAATCATCAGAACCAGATTCGGATATGACAATTGTCTTGGAATTATCTGTCAGGGATAAACATAATTAATATGTAAAAGATGCTCATGGAAAAAGAAAGAACAAGCAAGAACAGATGGTAACACAAGCATAGTAATGGAAATTATACAAAAGACTCAAAAGGAAATTCTTGAAATCAAAGCACTATAATAAAATTGAAGAATGGCTTTGATAGGCTTATCAGGGGGCTGGACACAGCTAAAGAAAGATCAGAAACGTTACAAAGGAACAGGAAAGAAGAATCAGAAATACACTAAGATTCTTGTACTACACGTGAAGCAGTATGTTTAAATACTGATTTATAGTAGTTTAAAATCTATGTTGTCAACTCTAAGGCAATCACTAAATTTTACAAGATAGGTATAATACAGTAAAAGAGGAAATAAAAGGGATCACATATGTGCTCCATTAAAAACAGATAAGGCAGAATATGAGGACGAAGTCAGAGAGAGACAAAGAACAAATGTGTAAGCAGTATTACAAACAGACATTAAATCAACTATTTCAATAACCACTTTACTTTTTTAGTGTTTACTTTTGAGAGAGAGAGGGGAGGGGAGCTCAAGTAGGGGAAGGTCAGAGAGAATCTCAATCTGATGTGGGGCTCGAATTCACGAACCATGAGATCATAGCCTGAGCTGGTGAAATCAAGAGTTGGACATTCAACCAACTGAGCCACACAGGCAGGTGCCCCTCAATAACCACTTTAAATGTGAATGGCCTAAATATACCAATTAAAAGACAGAGATTCAAAAAGGACCCCCCCCCATCGCAAAAAAAAAAAAAAAAATACCACCAAGACCTAACTATATGTTATCTATAAGAAACTTAATTTATAAAAAGTCTCCAACAGGTTAGAAATTAAGGTATGAAGAAAGATATCCATGCTAACAATGAAAAGAAAGCTGGAGTACTCACATTAGTATGAGCCAGGTAGACTTCAAAACAAACAAAAATACATGTATATACACACACCATATATATGCATATACACACTACATATATATATACACACATACACTACATATATACACACACACTATATACACACACTATACATATATACACACACACACACCATATATATAAATATATACACAGACACCATATATATATATATATATATATATATATATAAAATCAGGAAGAACAAAGCACATATATGTGTGTATATATATGTAGATATGTGTGTATATATGTATGTGTATATATATATATGTATGTATACACACACATATACACCTCATTATATATTTATGTCTATACACATACAACTGGTAATCATTGACTGTTTTTGAACTCTCTTAAGAAAGTTGCAGTGTGATAGGTATGTGTATGTGTATAGACATAAATATATAAAATCAGGAAGAAAGAGGACATTACTGTATTAGTTTGCTAGGACTACATATGTCTGCTCAAGCTGCCATAACAAAATACCAGACTGGGTGGCTCAAACAAGAGGAATTTTTTAACACTTCTAATGTGTTAGTATTTAACTTCTAAAGGCTGGAAGTCAAAGATCAAGGTGTTGGCAGTTTTCCTTTTTCCTGAGGCTCCTCTCCCTGGCTTGCAGAAGGCCACCTTCCTGCTGTGTCCTCACGTGGTCTGTCCTCTGCGTCCCCAAATTTCTTCTTTGTCTGAGGACACTAGTCAAATCCTATTGAAGTCCACCCTGACAGCTTCCCTTGAAATTACTCATCTCTTAAAAAGCCCACTTGGATAATATAGTAACTTTCGGAGGTCCTGGGGGTTAGAATTTCAACACCTGAACAAAAATTACAGAAGGAAAGAGAAATCAATTTTCCAAGAAGAAATAACAATCGTAACTACGCATGGGCCTAATAACATAGCATCAAAATAAATGTAGCAAAAAGTGATAGGATTACAAGGGTGAGTATGGTTCTTTGTGACCTAAAATAACAGATGTCTAACTTTTCCTAATTATCAAAGTCAAATATTGTGCCCTGATCCCTGGGGAATGTTGGCATAACACATTAACACCTAAAAGTATACTACAATTATGTTTCTGAAGTGGCACACATGATTTATAAATATATCAACTCTCTAGACTCTTGAACCAGAGGAGGCTTCCCACGGCTTCTCCAAATAACCTCATTCCTTGCCCCACCAAAACAATACCTCCAAATCTGAACGGTCTGATGCTCTTATGTTGCGGTCAATAATATCTTCTGCCACCACTCTCTCTCTCTAATCCTGATTTAGTCTTCTTTGATTAAACTTACCCCGTGGGAACCATCCCTATTTCTCTTTGACTTTCCCACTCCAGAATTTAAACATCATGAGACTAGGTCTGTCTCATTTAATATTGTATCTGAGACTCGAACAGTATCTGGGATGTAATAAGTAGTCAATTACCACTGACTGGTTGAGTAAACGAATCATGAATGTTCTCTACGATGTTGGTATATGCTTAAATAGTGGTTTTATTTTTATATCTTATGAAAACATTCTATCTATAACCCTGTTATGCAATTTTGCTACAGGGGATTTAAGAGCTCACAGTCAGTTCTGGACATCCAGGAAGTATGCGACCCAGACTAGGGGAGACATAAAGCCTCTCTCACATACCCACAAAATCATTTCCTTGTTTGTACCTGAAGTTTGTGAAGTAGGGAAGAAAATCTTTTTATAACCTCAGAATTCTTACAGAGAAAACTCATGAGGATGACGTTCCCACTGATCATTTTTATGCCTTGTTGAGAATTTTTGGCACTAAATTTGGTGAAGTGGGATGAACACAGACAATGGGCCACAGTGCCAGAGAGAAGCACCTAGAACAGGCAGTTAGCAGGACTGCAAGGAGAGCTGGTTCCAGCATGAAGAACCACCTCTAAATTTGTTCCTTAGCCCTACTTTCTTGCTGCAGTTAGAATATGTAGAACGTTCTAAGTTGTCTCCAGTCACCTAAGTAAAAACTGAGTGTGCTCAGTGTTACTCAATGATTCACCTCCACGGCAACACAGACCACACAATGCATGCTATAATTTAATAGATATGAACATTTACTGCTGCCAAGCATTATATTAGAATTTGGGCATACAGAAATAAAATGACAAGGCCCTTGACCTCAAGGAGTTAAACTCCCGCAGTAACAGGCAGGAACACCATATGTTCCTGTTATAATTGCGGAGCATCTGTATACAGAACATATTTAATGGTGTTATACAGATATTAAGTGGGAATACATAAGAATGCATAATTACTTATCTCTAATAGAGCAAGGAAAATACCTGCCCGCCCCACCCCAGAAACAAATCACTTGAGATCAGACTGGAAAGGCTTCAAAGCCCAAATAACCAAGAAACTGAGCAAGCTTCTCATTTTACACCAACGGGAAAACCACACTTGATACTTAAACCTAACAAAATGTTTTTATTTTCCACTTTATTGTTACTGGCTTCTTGTAGATAGGAATATTGATTACCGTTTGGTATCATTGATTACACTACTGATATTATAATTGATGGTTATTGATTACACTACTGATATTATAATTCTATTGTGTCTTTTAAACACTCTGTATAAAGCAATGGGACAAAAATAAACCAGTACCAGTATTTCAAGCTCTCTGTTAGAATTACATCTAGAGATTTTTTTCAGCCATTTAAATTCAGGAGAGTCTAAAATATAATTAATGGTCTCCCCATTGCCCTCTCCAATTCACTTTCTTTTTTTAAACACTGAGAACTAGTAACTACTGACTAATACACCCTTACTTTACCTACACAAACATATTAAAGAAATGTAAATACAAGCATGCCTCGGAGATACTGCAGATTTCATTCTAGACCATCACAATAAAACAAATATTGCAATAAAGTGAGTCTAGTAATTATGCGGTTTCCCAGTGCATATAAAAGTTATGTTTATACTGCACTGTAGTCTATTAAGTGTGCAATAGCATTATGACTAAAAGAACAATGTACCTACCTTAAACAATACTTTACTGCTAAAAAATGCTAGCCGTCATCTGGGCTTTTTAGCAAGTCATAATCACTGATCACCAACGACCACAACATCGTAGTGAGAAAGTCCGAAATATTTCAAGAATTACCCAAATAGGACACAGAGACACAAAGTGAGCAAATGCTGTTGGAAAAATGGTGCTGACAGACCCTAGAGGCAGGACTACCACAAACCTTCAATTCATAAAAAGTGCACAATCTTAGAAACACAATAAAGCCAGACACAACAAAATGAAGTATTCCTATATACACGATGCTTTTTGGTTTCTAATTTTATCCTGCAAATGTTTATCATATCATGCATACCATTCTGTAACTCTTTGAATCTGCCTAACTATATATAAATTGTTCCACCATATTTCTGCAAAATTCAGCCATTTACTGAATGTTGAGAATCTAAAATGTGCCAGGCTCTGTGATCAGCACCGATGACAGAATGTGGAATGGGGCAGCTATGGCCCCTGACGCTCTTCCAGGAATGTAAGGCAGATGAGGGAACATCGTGCCTGTTTCAGACCCCAGAAGCTGTGCATTTTCATGATACTGAGAAAGACCCAAAAAAACATCCTAGTTCTTGAACGGTGAAAATAAATGTTAGGAGTAGCAAAGCCAAAGGGAAAAAAAGAGAAACCAATTTTCACAGTTTTCATGTACTCAAAGATTTCAGCAACTATTTACTGAGCACCTGACTGTTTACTAGGAACAAAGTATCCCTGCTGTCATGGAAGGAACAGAAAAAAATATATATGTAGTTTATTAGGGGAGAATGAATGCACAGAAGAAAATTAAAGCAGGTACAGATACAGAAAGACCCAGTTTCAAGATGGGAGGGGTGATTATTTTATACAGGGTGGGAAAGTGAGGTCCTCACTTAAAAAGGGATATTTAAGCAGAGAAGAAGGTAAAGGAAGAAGTCAGGAGGATGCTTGTGAAAAGCTATTCCGAGGTTGATGAATGGTCAGTGCAAAAGACCTGAGGCCCAAGGAGCTGGGCATTTTTAGCGAAGCAAAGACTCACTGTGGCTGGAGTAAAGCAGAGAGATAATAAACGAGGTCATGGTGAGACAGGACAGCAGCGAAGGCTTCGACCAGAGAATCACTCTGGCTGCTGTGAGGCATTGATATTGGCAGGGCAAGTAAGAAAGCTCAAAGACCAGTTAGAAGCCTAATGAGATCGTGCAGGCAAAGGACACTGGTGCCTGAACCATGCCGGCATTCTCAGATCGCTGGTGTTTATGCGGAAGACAGGTGCAGAGATCTCGAAGCATTTTATGTGAAGATTTTCATAAAAACTCTGGTTCCAAGAGAACAAGCATGAATTTGAATTTAAGGAGTCTAGTTAGGAAATTATATAAATTTGGAAATGTTCTATTTTCCTTTTTAAACAACCCTCTGAAGTAGGATGAGAATTAATTCATATTCATGACAGAGGCCAAGCAGAGACCTATATTGGGAAGACAGAAAGAAAGTCAAGTGGGAATGGCTGAAAACAGCAAGCTTGCCCGGTAACCCAGAGAACTGAGGAGCATAAAGGTTTCAAATCTATAACGTTTTATATCATAAAAAAGAACTTACTGGGCCATATTGCAAAACTTGCAAATAAACATTAAGGCTATTTTTTTTAAATACAACTATTTCAGTACAAAAATCGTGTTTAGGCATAAAAATGTCATGATTCAGCTTTATAATTTCTTTATAATGTAAACATTTCAAGTGTGTTGAAATTACTTGCTGAAATAAAAAGTTGCATTTTTAACCCATCACAATCATGAAGCTCTATTCATTATAATTATTTCTAATCGCTGCCTAAGTTGAAGACTGGACTTTGCCAATTAGCTCTTTTCGAACTCTCGTCCTCTGATTCCTGCTTCCTCTTCAGGCAGGCTTCGCAGATTCTTGCTTTTATTTGTATTGACCTCTGACATTTCCATTTTCTGTTTGCTTTTTAAATCCTAGGTAATTAGAGGATTTCAAATTCATCGTGATACCGAAATTCTTGTACAGAGCATGTAATTAAAATATCTGATGACAAGAACCAGGATTTTAGCACCCCAGGGTTGAAAGATCATACCTCCAAGCAGCATATTCCCGCAGGATATTTTGTGTTTCAGCAATTAACCTCCTGGTCGGGACATGGCCTGCTATTCATCTCCTAACATCCCTTGCTTGGGATTATTTCAAAGTCTGCCCTCTTATTGCCTTTTATCAGATGTACTGAACCCTCAGGTCAAAGTAAAAAGGCCTAGAGAGAAAGTCTCATCATCTTGCAGAAATGATCACAGTCCTTTTATTAGAAATGTATCATCGAAAGCTTGCAAATTGCCTTTTGCCCTGCATAAAACTGTTACGCTTACGTTTCATTATAATGTTACAGCTATTTCCTCAGTGAATTCCAGTACTTGCTGCACCCATGCACTTGTGGGTCCCCACATCACATAGGCACACGCCTCCTACGGAGCCACAGAAATTGTTGGAATGAGAGTTAACACCTGAGTCGGCAATGAGCTAAGACACAAAGGATCCAGGAACTCTTTCTTGCCACAGAATTGTAGCAAGGCATTTTCATTCTTCCCTCATTCCGTGTATACTTAGCAAGTGTCCCCTCTGTGATCAGCAGTGTAATTTGCGTTGTGGACAAAAGTAGGAGACACTGTAAGTTGTCCCTGTCTGCAAGACGAAGAACAGAAAAGAAAGACTTAAAAGCGTTAATATCACCAGACACAGTATTACATAAGTGGAAGTACATATACACAGAGCGGCGGTAACAGAGAAGCATCTCTATCTGCTTGGAGACCCCAGGAAGACATCAGAGAAGAGGGAACTTCTGCCCTGAGATTGGACACTTAAATAGAAGATTTCTGGACAGACAAGCATGTAGGTGTGTGTCTGTGTGTGTGTGGAGGGGTGGGAGTGGTAGTGGCAGGGGATTTCAGATAAGTAGAAACACGCAGACCAAAAGAGAGCGTGCTCGTAACCTAGCATGATCCTGTATGTCAGACTGGATTGGGAGAAGAGGAGAGAGAGAAGATCAATCTGGACATCCAATTAGGGAATGAATCAAAACTTCACTGCTCCACTACTAAGGCAGAAACTGCCAGTCTTGGCCCAGATGCCAAAAAAGACACTGCCAATTTTACCCCATAGATGACGGAGCACCGTGGGGAACAGGAGCGACCAGACATGCACTGGTAATATTATTCTGCCAGTAGCAAGGGGAGTAGAGGCAGTGGAAGACATCCACGGAGACTCCACAACACCAGACGTGAGGCCCTGGCATTGGACGATGGCTGTGGAAAGGTGGAGGTGGAAAAATACACAGGACATAATTAGAAGGGAAGCGACAGAAGCTCTTGGTGACCGATAAATGTGACTGGTTTAGCCCATTTTTGGACTTGAAGGAGTGCAGGAAGAAGGGAGGTCTCCGATGCAGAAGCTCAAAAGAACACTCCATTACCTAAAGACGATGCCACGTTGAGCATGTGACCTGACCCCTTAAAACTCCTTTCTACATGGAGGGAATACTGGCATCTGATGATGTCAGAATTAAAGGAATTAAGACCCACACATTAATTACACTGCATGGGCTCAGAGTAAGCTCTAAAATATTACTCTTGTACAGACATCTTTGTAATTTGAGAGGGTTGGGGAAGGGAGTGTGTTTGGGGAGAGGGACAGGTTTGACATGGGGCTTGATCCCACAATCCTGGGATCAGGACCTGAGCCAAAACCAAGAGTCGGACACTCAACCGAACGAGCCACCCAGGAGCCCCTATTTCACAGACATCTTGAACTTCCCATAACTTTGAGGCAATTAACTTGAAACATTTATTACTGGACAAATAGACTAGAGAATTTACGGTTTTCAGCATAAAGTTGATAGATTACACTCACAGACAACTCTAGAAATTTCCAGAACAAAACTGGAACAGGTGAGCCAGCAGTTGTGCCAAGGGCCAACAATTAAGGGGAGGACAGAGAAGGTAAAGCCCACAAAAAGAACACGGGTGAGAATCTATGAACAGACTGAATGCAGCAACCAGGCAATGTAAGATATACTCAGTAGACTGGACTCCAAGAACAAATATCTAGTCCCCGCGAAGAGAAAGACATCTAACACCTTGTTTCAACTAGCATTCTGACATTCAAACAAGTGGCTCTATTGTAATGCACATAATAGTGTTAAGTCATAGTTTTCTTTTTAGTAAGTCTTTTAAGAAGTCCATTCTAAAAAGACATAACCTTCTACACCATTATTTATCATAACAAATCATCCCAAAACTTAGCATCTGAAAACAATAAAAATTGTATTTACTTACAAATAACACATATCACATTTTACGCTGGGCTCAGCTGAGCAGTTCTGGTGGTCTCTCCTGGGATGGTACGTGTGCATGTAGGAAAACACTTAACATCTACCCTCTCTCAGCAAATGTCAAGTATACAAAATACAGTCTTGTTAACGATTGTCACATTGTTGTATATCAGATCTCCTTAACTTGTTCATCTTGCACAACTAAAACTCTATACTCTTTGACCATCATCTCCCCTACCCTCCCCACCCATGGCAACCCCCATCCTGCTCTCTGATCCTGTGAGTCTGACTATATTAGATTCCACATGTAAACGAGATGATGCAGTATTTGTCCTTCTCTGTTTGGCCTCTTAACTTCTCCTAATGTCCTCCAGGTTCAGCCATGTTGTTGCCAGTATCAGGATTTCCTTCTTTTTTAGGGCTGAATAATATTCCACTGTATACATGCTTCCATCATCTAGCAACTCAATTGAGGCTGTGAGGGTTGAGGTGGCTTCATCTACAGTGCAGGCAACTGAGGTTGGTTGTGGTCTCGGACTTGTGTCTCCAAAAGGCAAGTGCCATCTTCCTTACATGGCAGTCTGATTCCAAGAGGGGGAACGGAAACTGAAGATCTCTGAAGGCCCGGGTTCCAAACTCTCACGTAATCTTTGCTAACTTCTGTTGGTCAAAACAAGTCATGAGGCTAATAGAGTGTCCAGAGATTGGGAAATCGACTGCATCTCTATGGAGAAATCTGTAAAGAATCTTGGCTAATTTCAATCAACTATCCCTCCTCAGTGCAAAAACCACATGGTTTTGATTTGGAATTCCCAGCTGCTCATACACTATTTTTCCTGAAGATATGCTGAATGAAAGAATACCTCTATGGTTGTATGGGGTACACTCACTTTACAAACATCCAAGGCTCAGAGTGTAAAAGAAAAAAAAAAAACTGTAATAAAATAGAACCAGATTTACTGAGATTGCCAACAACAACAAAATGAACCCCCACAGGAAGAATGAAGCCAGAGCTCAAAACTATGACTTTTCTCTTGAATTTTGCCACCATCCAGAGAACTTAGTTTTCATGGCTGCTGACACCATGTACTCACTTCCTTTAAACTATGACCCAAGGGCGTTTCCTTGATACTCCATATTATCTTGAAATGAAACAAATCTGAAACATTACATAAGACTTTACTATGGCAATCAGGGTCAAGAGTAACATAAAACTAAATGTGGCTTGCTCCCAAAGATTTTAGACCCCATTCCATTATCTTACTCCTCCTTCAAGCTTCTATTTTGGCTCAAAAAGAGCCATCATTGCATACCTAAGCAGCTACGTTCATCACCGTCCACACTCAGGAAGGACAGCCTTGGAGAGTGTCATGAACTCTTCTCCCAACTCCTTCAGAATTTTGCTTCTCTGCCTGATCATCTAGCTCTCTTCAGACCCTGACATGAGGATCATGGTCATAACCCGTAGTCATGGCTAGAACCAGAACTACAAGAGAACTAATCACATCATCCATCAATGATGTAGCAGCAGGAGTACTAGTCAAGGTGAGCATGCTTTTTCACACAGCCCTGAAAACTAAGACATGTAAAGGAAAAGGATCCATACTTTTTTTTTTTCCATTAACACAGAGTTTCTTGATGTGTCCGAGCCTGAAGGGGGGACATGGAAGGTAAGAAGAAACGCCCAACCTAGTTTAGAATCTAGTAACAGTGGTTTCCTAAGTAACTTACCAGATATTCTGGGAAGCTAGTTACTTCTTGACACTGATGTAGTAAAATTCTGGATGTTCCGTAACTTTAATTTTGCAGTCATAAATTTCACATCACCCAGGTTACTCCTCATTTCACGGAGTCCATGATAGGGAAGATTCAAAGCATTAAATAATCATTTCAACTCCAAATATCCCTCAGACCACTTCACTGAGAAAGAATAAAGATATTAAATAAGCCTGGATCAACCATACAGTAAATAAATCTCAAATATACCCTTCAATTTCTTCCCTTAGTTCACCAGTACTAACCATAGTGTCACTTTTGTCTGCAGTTGTAGAAATTTTTCATTGCATTCTCAAAGCTAGAGAGGACTTGCATAATACAAAAAAGAAAATAGTGAACAGGACATATAAGCTGCATATAGGAAAAGACTTTCCTTTCATCTCCTACAAGGCCACAATGGAGCCAAGGTTACAGCAATGCAGCAGAACCGAGGATTTTCAAATAGAAGAACTTGAATTTAAAGGAATTCTAGGTTTCAAACAGAAAGAAAAAAAAAAAACCCAAGGGAAAAAATAGATTTAAGTTTGAAAAAAAATTTAGGGAGCAAGTAACAAGAAAGTACCAGAAACTCACTTTCATATGTGAAATGGAAATAACTGAAAACTTTTATGAGGAAAGCAACAAAGCATATTCGTGGCAATAGCAGTAAGTAGTATTAACAGTATTTCGCGTGACTAATTCTCTGTTGAAAAAAAATAACTGAACGGGTATCTCAATTAGATTTTTGAATTTTGTAAACTGAAAATGTCCATTGCTGAACATCAGAGCCATTTAGTTTGGCCTCAATAATGTGGTTCATCATAGCCAATATAGTTCTTTCACATATCAGAGCTAGGTGCTGTTAGACCCCATGCCCAGATAAGGACAGAGACATCTGACATAAGGTCCAACGTTCACACTAGATATTAAGGTCCATAAATCTTTGAGAGGGATACCTCACAGTGAATGAATTTGAATACTAAAAAAAATAATTTTTATAAAATTAAATATACCAGCAAATATGCTGGCATACCAGAAGGGACAGCCAATGCCAGAAGCAACCCCAAACCCATAAATGCATAGATGCAGGTGCTCAAAACTTCAGAGAACTGTAACCCAATTACAATTTACAATTGGGTCTTTGGGAACCCACTGTTACCACTTCCGTTCCTGCCAGCCCAATTCCAAATGTTTGGGCTGCTGGTGAAATCACTCTTCAGCATTTGTTATGGATAACCCGTATACAAAATACTGAATCAGGGCTCCCTTTTGCCCATATGCTTTCTCCTTTGTAGTTGCCAACGCCTCTGTACTCCTGTCCAAGTCTGACTTCCTAGGAGGTCATTCTGTTTTCATGGTTTCTCAAGGTGAGGCCGAATACGGGCTGGATCTACCCAAATGCCTCATCTCTTCGATCAGGATTTATCTTTGATCTAAGGACACTGGTAGTCAATCTGATTTTTTTAAGTTTATTTTGAGAGAGAGAGAGAAGTGAGGGAGGGGCAGAGAGAGAGGGAGAGAGAAAAATCTCGAGCAGGCTGCACACAGTCAGTGCAGAGCCCGATGTGGGGCTCGAACTCACCAACTGTGAGATCATGACCTGAGCCGAAGCTGGATACTTAACTGACTGATCCACCCAGGTGCTCCTGAGTAATTGATTTAACCAAGGTATTCATGTTTAAAAAAAAAAACTTATTATCCCTGCCAATTACCAAGTTCAGGCTCACTGGGGATGTATTAGCTGCACCCCATGTAATGAGCACTGTAAGGCTTTCATGGACTGCAGGAATACTGGAAGAACAACTTGGGAGGCATGTGGGACTGTGGGTCCCACCAAACTCACACTTAACTAGCGGCTGCCTTGTCTGCGTAGGTTACAATGAGTCTAGAACTGGAATGTCTTCCTGTAAGAGCTACAACCGATGGAGATGGAATCCGCCGACTGGCAGCACTTCATTGCTTGGCTCAGCCCTCAACGGGAAACTCAGCAGAGAATGATACACAGAGCCCATGGGGTTGTTGTTTTAATGTCATAATGGGAATTAATGAGTCTTAGACTTTTTTAATGCTGGGAAAAGGCCAAGGGAAAGTAATTGAAATGTAAATTATAAGTAAAAATGGAACCGTAAAGGTTTTGGATTTCATAACCATCCGATGCACAGTTACGAAGTGAAAGCACAAGCTCCCTATTACCTGCTCCTCCTGGAGAGCGGACTAAGCACAGGTGATTGTTTTCATTATCACCCTGCCCGGAATTCACCAGATGTTAGAGACATCCCACGTGGCAGAAAAGGGCCGGCTTGGATAGCTGCCACTGAATTAATAGGAAGCAGCCAGTGGATGGACTAATAAGAAATGACTAAAACATTTCTCAGGACAAAGCTCTCCAATTCATGCCTTTTTATTCCTTTTGTAAGCCTATGAGGTATTTTAAAAAAGACTATTTTAATATCCAGAACATTAAAAGTAGTTTCCCTAGTCTGATAAATCTCATGTGATTGAGATCTATATTAGGCTTTTATATTTTTGCTACTGAAATCCATGCTCTATCAGAGGTCAGTGAACTTTTTCTGTAAAGGGCAGATAATTCTAGTTTTTACGGGAGATTTTATATATCACACAAATGAATGATCATGGATGAGTTCCAACAAAGTTTTATTTACAAAACTAGTTAGCAAACTGGATTTGGCCCACAAACCATAGTTTGCCCACCCAGCTTCTATATAATGTTTTTACATATTTTTTTCCATTCACTACCTGCTATATTGTCGTGCAAATGGGTGCTAACTCAACATTTATTGCAGATGGGATGACTACATGTAAAGTTGGAGGAACATGTTAA
Organism: Panthera pardus; assembly: GCF_024362965.1. NCBI lineage: Eukaryota > Metazoa > Chordata > Mammalia > Carnivora > Felidae > Panthera > Panthera pardus. The sequence goes on along the minus strand of NW_026526710.1, from coordinate 81,516,807 downwards.
TAAATCTCTGCAAAGTTTTATTAGGGAAAAATAACAGCTTAATAATCACTTTGTCTTTTCATTATAAAGTGAGCAAATAAGTGAACCTCAGAAGGTTCTGAGACAATCCCTTAAAAATAATTTAGCATTTTTATAACACAAACACATAAAACAGTGTAAGTTTTCACTGAGGAACTATTTAAAGATAATTTATACCACTAGATTATTAGGAATGAATGTCTTACATGAGTATTATGCTGTGCTCTTTTTCATAGAAAAATGAATGACAGCAGTACAAAGAGGGAGATTTTAGAAAGAACATTGGGAAAATCCCTCTAGATTTAAAAATAAAATACTAATAATTGATCAAATAACATATAGGTTAGCAATTAATATAAAATGCTTTCAAATGAAATAACTTAGTTACCTTTAATTTTTTACTCTGAGATTAAGATTTGATTAACATTGGGTGATGTTTTCACTTAGTTCCGTGGCCAAACAGCTATACGTACCATGTGATAAATTTTATGTCACTGCAATTCTAGTGATAAACCTTTCTAGCTCTTTGATACCCCACAGCATATATAAAATAAAATATTCTTGTGGTTCAAGGAACCTGCAAACTCACCAAACCACTGGGGTAATGAAAAGATCCAGAGTTCAATGTTTTTTATAGGGCATATAAATTCCTACATAGTAATTTGGATTTAAACAATTTTTCACACTTAACTTGCTTCCATTATGTTGCATAAATATCCTACGCATTTATATCTCCTAATGTGGCTTCCAGTAAGAAATGCCAGTCTTCAGGGATCTTTGGGAGACTTTTCCAGGAACAAAGGAGTTGGCAGGTGCTATTTCCCTCCCACAGCCCCCCGACTAAACACTTGTCCACCTGCAGGAACCAATGCGTGCCAACACTCACCACCTAACTGGCTAACAGTGCACTCCACACCCACGTTCCCCTGCAGACACGCCCGCTCCAGCCAGGCCTCCACTCCAGGTTCCCAGCCACAGCAGACCTGCGCAAACATTGCTAACCCCACGTTTCTACCAAGCCACCCCGTCCTGCCAGGCCTCACTTCGTGGTCTTCTCCCACAGAAGAATAGTGCAAACCTGACTAACACCTCGTCTCCCCCCAGTGCCATGTTCTACAGATCTGCCCCCTCTAACACGCGCTTGGACAGAGCCCATCCGAAGCTGTGCCACAAGCCTAGCAGTGTGCAAGCAGCCCTGACAGGGGCCAGCACCAGTCGGAAGGGACTTTTGTCCCAGGGAGAAGGAAAGGTAATCAGGCAACAGTCCAATTGCAGCCCCAGCGGTGGGCTGGGAGCAGACAGCCAATCTGGCTGCAGGCTCCACCCACCAACAAAAAACTTGTAGGGGGACAACAAAGGGAAAGCACCATGCAGTTCTATGCTGCTGCATCTCTGGCAAATGCCTGTTCTGACCCAAATAAAACCCAAGGTGACCCCAGACTGGCCCACGACAGGCAAAGAAAGCCACTGCTGAGGACTGAAATAAAAAACAGCTCAGCCACAAACCAGGGCCACACAACACACGTGGGAGACATCCCTGAAGGGCCAAATTCTAATTAACAGGGACCACTGTCCTGCAGGGCACTACAGGAACTCTTCTTCACAGAGCCACTACTTTCAAAAGCAGTAGATGTAGCGGACTTAACACATAGAAACATATAGATTAGACAAAATGAGAACATAGAGGAATATGTCCCAAATGAAAGAGGACAAAATCACAGCAAGAGATCTAAACGAAATGGAGATATGCATATGTCTAATAGACAAGTTAAAGTAATAATCATAAAGATACTCACTGGACTAGAAATAAAGACTAGAGGACCTCAGTAAAACCCTCAGCAAAGATATTATAAAAAAAGAACCGATCAGAGGTGAAGAACCCAATAAATGACATTAAAAACACACTAATAGCAGGCTAAGGGAAGCAGAAGAACAGATTAGGGTCCCTGATGACAGAAGAATGGAATGCAATCACCCAGAAAAGGTGAGGGGGGAAAAGTTATACAAAATGAAAACTGACTTAGGAAACTCAGTGACATCATCAAACAGAGTAACATTTGCATTATAGGGATCCCAAAGAAGGAGAGAAAGAAAAGGGGCAAACAATTTATTTGAAGTAATAGCTGAAAACTTCCCAAATGTGGAGAAGGAAACAGACATCCAAATCCAGGAGGCAGAGGGAGCCCCCAACAAAATCAACCAAAGAAGATCCACACCAAGAACAATAATTAAAGCAGCAAAAAGCAGTGATAAAGAGATAATTTTAAAAAGCAGCAAGATAAAAAATAAAAAAGTTGTGTACAAGGAAAACCTCACAAAGCTATCAGCTGATTTTTCAGCAGAAACTTTATAAGCCAGAAGGGAGTGGTATAATATATTTGAAGTGCTGAAAGACAAAAAAAAAAAAAAAAAAAAAAAAAAAAAAGCAGCCAAAACACTTCACCCAGCAAAGTTATTATTCAGAATAGAAAGAGAAATAAAGACTTTCCCACACAAAAATTAAAGGAATTCATCACTACTAAACCAGCTCTACAAGAAATGTTAAAGGGGAATCTTTCAGTGGAACAGAAAGACTATAAGCAGGAGTAAAAAAAGTAGTAAGCAAAAAAGTGGGGGAAAAAACAGCATATCTATGGAAATCGGTCACGGGACTCACAAAATAAAAGGATGTAAAGTAGGACACCATATATCTAAAACATGAGTGGAGAGAAGTAAAGAACAGGTTCAAACTTAAGTAACCATCAACTTAATATAGACTGCTACATGCATGAGATATTATATACAAACCTAATGCTAACAAAATATCAAAAACCAACAATATATATCTAAAAAATAAAGAGCAAGGAATCCAAACGTAACACTAAAAAAGGCCAAAACCATGAGAGAAGAGAGTAAGAGAAGAAAGGGACAGAAAGGAACTATATCAAAAATAAATAAATAAAATAAAATAAAATAAAACATGTAACAAAATGGCATAAGTACACACTTATCAATAATTACTATAAATAGAAATGGACTAAATGCTCCAATCAAACGACAAAGGATGATGGAATGGATTAAAAAAAAACAAGACCCAGGAGCACGTAAGGTGGCTCAGTTGGTTAAGCATACAACTCTTGATTTTGGCTCAGGTCATGATCTTATGATCCTGAGATCAAGGCCATGTTGGGTGTGGATCCTGCTTAAGATTCTATCTCTCTCTCTTTCCTCTTCCCCACTCACATGCTCTCTTTCTCTAACAAACAAAATAACGAGACCCATTTATATACTGCATATAAGAGACTCATTTCAGACCTACAGACACATACAGTGAAAGGATGGAAAGACATTTATCACACAAATGAAAGTGGAAAAAAAAAATGCCAGGGTAGCAATGCTTATGGCAGACAAAATGGACTTTAAAACAAGAAATATAACAAGAGACAAAACAGGACACTATATAATCATATGAGAAAAATCCAGCAAGAAGATGTAACAATTATAAATATTTATGCACCCAACATTGGAAAACTCAAATATTTCAGGCAACTATTAATAGACATAAAGGAAGAAATTGATAGTGATATGGTAATAGTAGCAGACTTAAATGCCCCCACTTAAATTAATGGATACGTCATCCAAACAGAAAATCAACAAGGAAACAGTGATTTTAAATGATACATTGGACCAGATGGCTCTAACAGATATATTTTGAACACTCCATCCTAAAACAGAATACACATTCTTTTCTATGCCCTTGAAATATTATCCAGAATAGAACACACATTAAGCCACAACATAAGTCTTGAATTTAAAAAGACCAAAGTCATACCATACATCTTTCAGACTACAACAATATGAAACTAGCAATTGACCACAAGAAAAAAATCTGGAAAGACGACAAATAAATGAAGTTAAATAACATGCTATTAAGGGGTGAGTGAGTCAACCAATAAATCAAAGAGAAAATCAAAGAATACCTGGAGACCAATAGAAATGAAACACAACACTCTAAAATCAATGCAGTGCAGCAAAAGTGGTTCTAAAAGGGAAGTTTACAGCAATTCAGGCCTGCCTCAAGAAGAATAATCAAACAACCTCATCTTATACCTATCGGAGTTAGAAAAAGAAGAACAAAACCCAAAACCAATGAAAGGAAGGAAATAACAATTAGAGCAGAAATAAATAAAACAGAAACTAAGAAAACAATAGAACAGATAAAAAATACCAGTGACTGGTTGTTCGAGATCAACAAAACTGGTAAACCTTTAGCCACGCTTATTAAAAAAAAGAGGACTAATCAAGCAAAGTCATAAATGAAAGAATAACCAACACCATAGAAAGGATTCTAAGAGAACATTATGAAAAATGATATAAAAACAAACTTGACAACCTAGAAAATGGATAACTGGCTAGAAACATAGAAAATTTGAACAGGTCAATTACCACCATTGAAATTGAATCAGCAATCAAAACAATAAATAGGTTAACCAATAAAGAGGTTAATTCTACCAAACATTTAAAGAAGACTTAACATTCTTCTAAAACTATTCCAAAATACAGAAGAAAGCGGAAAGCTTCCAAATGGATTCTATGAGGCCAGCATTATCCTGACACCAAAACAAGGTAAGAACACTACCCAAAAAAATAAAAAAACAAAGAACTGCAGGCCAAAATCTCTGATGAACATAGGTGCAAAAATCTGCAAAAAAAATATTAGCAAATTGAGTAATACATTTAAAAAATCCTTCACCACAATCAAGTGTTCCTGACATGCATCGGTGGTTCAAATATCTGCAAAGCAACCAGTGTGACACATCACGTCAATAAGAGCATAAAAACCTTTCAACAGATGCAGGAAAAGCATTTGACAAAATACAACCTCCATTCATGATAAAAACCCTCAACACAGTAGGTTTAGAGGGAACATACCTCAACAAGATAAAGGCCATACATGAAAAACTCACAGCTAACATCATACTCAGTGGTGAAAAACTGAGAGCTTTCCCCTAAGATCAAAAACAAGACAAAGATGTTCACTCTCACCACTTTTATTCAACACAGTACCAGAATTCCAAGTCACAGCAATTATATCAGAAAAAGGAAGAAAAGGCATCCAAATTCGTTGGGAAGAAGTAAAACTTTCCCTATTTGTAGATGCCATGATACTATAAATAAAAAACCCTAAAAACTCCACCAAAAAACTACTAGAACTGGTAAGTTCAGTAAGGTCACAGGATACAAAAATCAATATACAGAAATCTGTTGCATGTCTATGCACTCATAATGAAGGAGAAGAAAGAGAAATTAAGAAGACAGCTCCATTTACAATTATATCGAATATAATATCTAGAAACAAACTTTACCAAGGAGGTGAAAGACTTGTACTTTGCAAACTATAAAATATTGATGAAAGAAGTTGAGCAAACAAATGGAAATATCTTCCATGCTCATGGACTAGACGAGCCAGTATTGCTAAAATGTCCACACTATCTAAAGCAATATACAGATTTAATGCAATCCCTATTAAAATACCAACAGCATCCGTCACAGTAGAACAATCTTAAAATTCGTATGAAACCACAAAAGACCCCAAATAGCCCAAAAAATCTTGAAAAATGAAACTGGAGCTACTACAATTCCAGAATTCAAACTAGATTACAAAGTCATCGTGATCCAAACAGTATGGCACTGGCACAATAATAAACAGATCATTATAACAAAATAGAAAATCCAGAAATGAACCCACAATTATATGGTCAATTCATCTTTGACAAAAGAGGCGAGAACATACCTTGGGAAAACTGGAAATCTAGAAGGAAAAGAATTAAACTGGACTACTTTCTTACACTCTTCACAAAAATAAATCCCAAATGGATGAAGGATTTAATTGTGAGACCTGAAACCGTGACAATCCTAGGAGAACAGAGGCAGTAATTTCTTTGACATTAGCTGTACCAACATTTTTTCTTGGTATGTTTCCTGAATCAAAGGAAACAAAGGAAAAATAAACTATTGGGACTGTATTAAAATAAAAGTCTGCCTAGCAAAGGAAACAATCAACAATGGAAGACAACCTACAGAATGGGAGGAGATATTTGCAAATGACATATCCAATAAATAGTTAATATGCAAAATATATAAGAACTTATGTAACTCAACACTGGAAATAATAATTCATTAAAAAAAAGGCAGGAGCCACGAACAGACATTTGTCCCAAGACACATAGATAGTTGACACATAAAAAGATACTCAATATCACTCCTCATCAGGGAAATGCAAATCAAAACTACAATGAGATATCACCTCAAACATATCAGAATGGCCAAAATCAAAAACACAAGAAATAAGCATTGATGAGGATGTGGAGAACAAGGGTCCCTCATGCAGTGTTGGTGGGAATGCAGACCGGTTCAGTCACTGTGTAAAACAGGATGGAAATTACTCCAAAAATTAAAAACAGTCACCATATAATCCAGTAATTCCACTATTTATGCCAAAAATACAAAAACACTAATTTGAAAATATATACACACCCCATGTGTATTGCATCACTATTTACAATAGCTAAATTATGGAAGCAGCCCACGTATCCATCAATAGATGGATGAAGAGGAGGTAATCCACATGCACACACGCACATGCACACAAATAGAATATTCGCCATAAAAAGAATGAAATCTCACATTTGCATTGACATGGATGGATCTGGAGGGTATATAACAAGCAAAGTAAGTCAGAGAAAGAAAAATACAATTTCACTCATATATGGAATTTAAGAAACCAAGTGAACAAATAAGAGACAAAACAAAAAACAGATTCTTATTTATAGAGAACTGATGATTATCACAGGGAAAGAGGGTGGGGAATGGATAAAACAGGCGATGGGGATTAAGATTACACTAATCATTATGAGCACTGAGTAATGAAAAAAATTGTTGAATCACTATACTCCACAGCTTAAACTAATGTACAACTTGAAAGAAAGGTCAGTCTTACACTTGGCCAAGCTGACTACCCTTCGAAGCCTTCTTCAACTATCTTATTCTGAAGTCTTATTAATTTTGACTTCATCTTTGTCAAAATTTGCTTTTTTTCCTATTAATGTTACTATTCACAAACTTCTTGAATCTGCTCCTTGGCCATCTAGCCTCAGCAAAGACAATAGACAAACTCTCTAAAGAAGCACAATCATGCTTAGTTACCCTTGTATCAGACAGAAGGAATACCAGGGACCATCCAATTTACTTCCAAACCCATTATCCCCTCTATATCGTTGGCCAATCATTATTTATTTTCTGGTCTCCTGCTTACTACTCCATAAGGTACTGACATGAGAGGAGGTAAACTTACTTATTATAAGCCAAAGTATAGCTTTCTTCAACTTTTTCCATTAGCTTTTAAGCTTAACCACAAACAAAAAATAAAGAACGATTTTACAGAAGACTAATCCTTTCCTTTCCTTTCACTTTCAAACTTCCTTAAGTACTCTGTCGTAAATCATTTATCCTAAAATTTCCCCAGACGTACCACCAACCTTTTCAGTCTCCACTAAATGTCCTCTTCATTTTCAAATACCTCTTTTTAAAATACTCAGGTATTTTACGGTATTCTGAGGGAGTAGGACGGCAAACCTTACCAAATACCATTTAAGATACAAAAGAAATTCCATTTATATACTTTACATGCATAATTTATTTCTAGTAAGAAATTTAGATTTCATGAGTATAATAAAATCTATGTACAATTATTTTAAATATTTCAGACACCAGAGTTGAGGGCATGTTTACAGATGTCAACTACTAAATATTGCTATTCCCCTTTGCAATGAACAATTACATGATCAGTAAACTAAGTCAGTATTTCTGACAAGTACTAAGCACAAGCGATAGCAAATGTAATATTTTTACACGTGTCAAGAAACCTTAACTGTAAACTCATAATCAAAACCCGAAAATATCTTAAAGGAAAAAGGAATACAAAAGAATAGTCTAAAGGAGCAGGATCAGGATGGCAGAGCAGGAAGATCCTGAGTTCACCTTTTCCCACAGACACAAAACTGCAATGACCCACAAAACTATTTCTGAGAATAAAGACTAACAGAACAGACTTGACACAACCAAGGATATAAAGCAAATAAACACATTGAGATGGGTAATAAAGGGCAGAGATGCAATCTAGTCAGGGCCACACCCCGAGAACGATGATTCACAAGCTGGAGAGACATCATCACCGTACAGGCCCTCTCTGAAGAACCTGGGCTCAAAGTACCTTTCGGACTCCCCAGCACAGAGAACCCACACTAGGAAGGTGAGCCCCCACAGCATCTAGCTTTGGAAACCAGCAGGGCTTACTTCCAGGAGAGCCAGAGAGCAGCTGGAAACCAAGACTCCACTTAAATTTTAAAGGGTGCACAGATACCCCCTGTTCCAAGTCCCAGAACAAAGGCAGCAGTTTGAAAAACACCCGGTTTACACATGAAGACAATTTCATGGACTCATTTTATGGCATTTTGCCAGAGAAACAGGGGTCTGCCAGAACATTCATTAGGGATGAAAGCACAGACAGGACCACTTTTTAATCACTCTCCTTCTACCTAGCTGGCCTCGCGCTGGCAGAAGTCAATTCATACACCCTCGGTCTATAGAGCATTCTTCTGAGAACTTACCCCACCCAATCTGCCCCTCCCAAGCAGCTCGCCACCCTGCCAAGCTAGCAAAAGGCACCCGCACTGCCCTCAAGCAGCCCATCACATTGCTACACGTAGTGGATGGCCTAGGCCAACAGGGGCAATTATTGCCAAGGGGCCAGCCCTATACATTAGAACACCCGACATTGTTTCTGGCAGACCTTACAGCCAGCTTCCATGCAGGACTGCCCCATCCACCAGCATGCCCCGAGCAGCCATGGCTGGGCCTTTTACCCAAGGGACAGGGGAGCCAGGCCCACTGGTTAGTGTATCTGTAGTAATTGTGGCTAGGTCTCACAGCCAGTCATGCCAGAGGACAGCCCTGCACATCAGAGTCCACACCAATCATGGCCCAGCCACAACTGAAGGGTGCACGTATCCACGTGGAGACACTGTTGGAACACCTGGCTTGGGTCACCATCAGGGTTACACTACTGGACCCCCACATGACACTTTTTTCAATATGAAATTTATTGTCAAATTGGTTTCCATACAACACCCAGTGCTCACCCCAAAAGGTGCCCTCCTCAATACCCATCACCCACCCCCCTTCTCCCTCCCACCCCCCATCAACCCTCAGTTTGTTCTCAGTTTTTAAGAGTCTCTTATGCTTTGGCTCTCTCCCACTCTACCCTCTTTTTTTTTTTCCTTCCCCTCCCCCATGGGTTTCTGTTACGTTTCTCAGGATCCACATAAGAGTGAAACCATATGGTATCTGTCTTTCTCTGTATGGCTTATTTCACTTAGCATCACACTCTCCAGTTCCATCCACGTTGCTACAAAGGGCCATATTTCATTTTTTCTCATTGCCACGTAGTACTCCATTGTGTTCATAAACCACAATTTCTTTATCCATTCATCAGTGGATGGACATTTAGTCTCTTTCCATAATTTGGCTATTGTTGAGAGTGCTGCTATAAACATTGGGGTACAAGTGCCCCTATGCATCAGTACTCCTATATCCCTTGGGTAAATTCCTAGCAGTGCTATTGCTGGGTCATAGGGCAGGTCTATTTTTAATTTTTTGAGGAACCTCCACACTGTTTTCCAGAGTGGCTGCACCAATTTGCATTCCCACCAACAGCGCAAGAGGGTTCCCGTTTCTCCACATCCTCTCCAGCATCTATAGTCTCCTGATTTGTTCATTTTGGCCACTCTGACTGGCGTGAGGTGATATCTGAGTGTGGTTTTGATTTGTATTTCCCTGATGAGGAGCGACGTTGAGCATCTTTTCATGTGTCTGTTGGCCATCTGGATGTCTTCTTTAGAGAAGTGTCTATTCATGCTTTCTGCCCATTTCTTCACTGGGTTATTTGTTTTTCGGGTGTGGAGTTTGGTGAGCTCTTTATAGATTTTGGATACTAGCCCTTTGTCTGATATGTCATTTGCAAATATCTTTTCCCATTCCGTTGGTTGCCTTTTAGTGTTGTTGATTGTTTCCTTTGCAGTGCAGAAGCTTTTTATCTTCATGAGGTCCCAATAGTTCATTTTTGCTTTTAATTCCCTTGCCTTTGGAGATGTGTCAACTAAGAAATTGCTACAGCTGAGGTCCGAGAGGTCTTTTCTTGCTTTCCCCTCTAGGGTTTTGATGGTTTCCTGTCTCACGTTCAGGTCCTTTATCCATTTTGAGTTTATTTTTGTGAATGGTGTGAGAAAGTGGCCCACATGACACTTTCCAAATAAAGTCACTCCCATAAACATAAATGGCATACTAATACATAAAGAGTCAAAAAAACGAGACAAAGAACAAAAGCTCAGAAGTTACAACCAATAGCACTGAAACACAAAGGATAAGAGACTACTAAGAACAACTATATGCCAACAAGTGGGATAATCTAAAAGAAATGGATAAGCATACAATCTTCCAAAGACTGATTCAAGAGACAGAAAACCTGAATAGGCCAATTACTAGTAATGACACTGCATCAGTAATCCAAAAACCCCCAACAAACATAAGTCCATGACTAGACTACTTCACAGGTATATTCTACCAAACATTTAAGGAAGAACTAATATATATCCTTCTCAAATTACCGGCCAATATTACAGATGAACACAGATGCAAAAATCTTCAACATTAGATTAAAATAAAATAAAAAATACAGTAAAAGGATCATATACCATGATCAAGCAGTATTTATTGTAGGGATGCAAGGATAGTTCAAGACCTGCAAATGAATAAATATGATACACTACATTAACAATAATAAACTTACGATCATCTCAGTAAGACATAGAAAAAACATTTGAAAGAATTCATCCATTTAAGATAAAAGCTCTCACCAAAGTGGGCACGAGGGAATGTACCTCAACATAATAAAGGTCATAAATAACAAATCCACAGCTAACATTATACTCAATTATGAAAACCTTAAAGTTTTTCTTCTGAAATCACAGAAAAGACAGAATGCCCACTCTTGCCACTTTTATCTAGTGTGGTATTGGAAATCCTAGCCACAGCAACTGGACAAGAAGAAAAGAGGACATCTAAAAAGTGGGCATAATTTGCAGATGACAGGATACTATAAAAAATTCTACAGACTCCACCAAAAAACTACTAAAACTAATAAACTACTCCAGTGAAGTTTCAGGATACAAAATTAATATACATAAATCTGTTGTATTTGAAGATGACTCAAATAAATGGAAAGATATATACCAAAATTATAGAAGAAAATTATTCACGTGTTCATACTACCCAAAGCAACCCACAGATTCCACGCAATCCCTATTAAAATTACCAATGGCATTTTCATACAGAACTAGAACAAAGAATCCTAATATACATATGGAACCACAAGAACTCCTAATAGCCAAATCAATTATTGTGAAAGAAGAACAAAGCTGAACATATCACACTCTCTGATAGTCAACTATACTACAGAGCTATAGTGACGAAAATATGGAAATGACACAAAAATAGACATAGAGATTAATGGAACAGAGAAGAGAGTTCAGAAATAAACCCACCCATATAATCAATTTTCAACAAAGGAAGCAAAAATATACAATGAAGGAAGAAGGTCTTCAATCACTGGTGTTGGGAAAGGTGGTAATATATGCCAAAGAATGAAATTGGACCACTGTCTTATATCCTACACAAAAAGAAACTCAAAATGGATTAAAGACATAAATTTAAGACCAGTAATCATAAAACTCCTTGAACATAAACAGCAAGCTCTTTGACATCAGTCCAAACAACATATATATATATATATATATATATATATATATATATATATATATATATATATATGTATGTGTATGTATATATATACACATACAGATATACACATATACATACACATATACATACATGTATACATACATATATACATATATATAGTTTTTTTTGATCAGTCTCCTCAGACAAAGGCAATAAAAACACAAATAAATAAAACATCAAAAAAAAAAAAAGCTCTTTAAGAGAAAAGGAAACCAATGAAATGAAAAGGCAGCCTACTTAATGGGAGAAGATATTCGCAAATTATGTGGCAAATAACTTGATATCCAAAATAAAAAAAAAAAAACTCACACATTTCAATATAAAAACAAAAAAAGCAATACAATGTAAAAAGTGGGCAGAAGACCTGACTAGACCTTTCTCCAATTAAGACATACAGATGCCCAATAGACACATGACAAGATGCTCAACATCACTAACAGGGAAATGGAAATCAAAACCACAATAGAAAAAAAAAAAAAAAAAAGATAATCTCTCACACCTGTCAGAACAGCTATTATCTAAAGGACAAGAAACAATTGTTGATGAGGATGCAGAGAAAAGGGAACCCTCATGCATTGTTGGTAGAAATCCAAAATGGTGCAGCCACTACAGAAAAAGAATGGAGATTCCTCAAAAAGTTAGAAACAGAAATACCATCAAACCCAGCAATTCCATTTCTGCATGTTTTTCCAAAGAAAACAAAACCACTCATTTGAAAATATATATGCACTCCTACATTACAGCATAATTTACAATCGCCAAGATATGGAAGCAAGGGAAGTATCCACCAACAGATGAATGGATAATAAAGATGTGGCATGTATGTACACACACACACACACACACACACACACACACACACACACACACACACACACAGTGAAATACTACTCAGCCACAACAAAGAATGAAATCTTTTCATTTGTAACAACATGGGTGCACCTAGAAAGTACTATACTAGTAAAAGAAGTGAAAGGAAAATACTGTGTTATTTCACTTACATGTGGAATTTCAAAAACAAAGACAAAATACAAAACAGAAATAGATGCAGATACAGAGAACAATTTAGTGTTTGCCCGAGAGGAGGGACGTAAGGGATGGGCAAAATAGGGGAAGGGATTTAAAGGTACAAACTTCCACTTATAAGTAAGCCATGGGGGCATAATGTGTAGCACCAAGTGCATAATTAACAATATTGTAACAATGTTAGTAAAAGATTATAGCTAGATTTATCCAGATGACTGTTTCCTTTCATAAATGTTGAATCACTATATTGTACACCTGAAACTAATATTGTAAGTCAACTCCACTTCAATAAAACAAGGAAAATTAGGCTATAAAATTATCAATATTATTTATTTCCAGGGAAGGAAAAACAAGCAGCAGCATGTGGTAAAAGTACCTTTGTGGGATTCCTTCCAGACATCTAAAAAAAAAAAAAAAAAAAAAGGATTTATGGCATAATAGGCTACCTACAGTATCTAGGATCTTTAATAAAGTGGGAAAATTTTTACATAATGCCGAATATATTCAAGGAATTAGAGAATAAAAGACATCTAAAACCTTATATCTCTCTACTTTTTAAAATATGATTCCATCAATGAAAAATATCTAAGTACTCACCAATAGAACATGACTAGACATAAGGTGTGCAGCAGCTTTAGAAATTGCTCTCCATGTTTCCCGGTTCCTTTAGACCAGGACCTATGCGAGGCAGCAAGTCAACTTTAACCATGCACCCTAAGGATGGCAGAACAACAAGATGGGAGGGTTCTGACTCCCTGAATAACTTCATGAAAAGTTATCGATCTGGGCCACCCACTCCCAGACTGTCATAACCCATCATGTGTTTTTACTGTTATAGCGGGCTAGACTCTACACTTCCTGATTCAAGTATCCAGAGCTCTGAACTTCCATCAATTATTGTCCAGTTGGCTATTACTGTTGTAGTTAAAGGTGGAGCTTTTTAAAACCAATCTTACTATCTTTGGTCCAACACATTTTCTAGATATTTTCTGGCTTTGTATTCCTGGAAATGCAGAAATGCTCTAGCATGTTAAGAAGACTGCTTTTTACTTAATATTTCACAGAAGAATACACCACACTTGATGATGTATGGTGAGTATAAATCTATGGCACATTTTTCAATGCATTCACTGTCAATTCAGCTACACCGCTATTTTGGACTGTTTTATGATGTCCATTTTTCTCACTGTGACACTTCCGGGGGTCCTAACATACACACATTCACTGGGGAAGTCTAAACACTAAAGAAATACAGGGTTATCAATCAAGCAGCAAACACTTACTGAGTGCCTACTAAAGGCAAGTTCTCTACCAGACAAGAATGATTCAGAGAGGAGCAAAACATGGTCCCTGATACCAAGGAGCCCATGATCTTTTTGTGCACACACACAATCTGAACCAAATCACTAGAAAGCATATGATAAATGCCACTAAGTTCTGATGAAGAACTGGAGGATATTTTAAGGTGAAACCGATGCAAAACGTGAAGCTGCCTAAATATACTCTGAGCACTGGATACATTTGCAGTTTCTCTTTCAACTCAGTTTGTGACCCTGTTCCTGAGACATACACCTAACTCCTCATATCCACCATCCAGCACTCCATTCCTCAGGTCATGGATTGCCACCCACAGAGGTGAAAAGCAGCAAAGTCTTGCTATGGACTTTTTCTCTTCTCCTTCTGCCACTCGTCCTCCCTATACAGATTTGAACTCCAGGAGGACTGTGATGTAGACGAACACATGTTTCTAGGAAATCCAGACATAGAAGGGGGTGTGGAGGAATGATAGCCTAGAATGTGTTCACAACTCGGCATTGCCACTAGAATCTTCTAAGTTTTTTTTTTTTTCTCACCACAAAGAATTGCAAGTACATTTTTTAGAGTTCACTTACATTATATGAAACTTGATTAGCATTTGCAGTAAGAGCACCATGCGAGATTTGGGTTATAGGAAGATGGAGCCATTAATCTCTAGAGGAAATTGCAGCCAGAGGTGCAGATGGACAGGAGATGCCCCAGTGGGTTCGTGGAGAACCCTCAAGTGCAGAGTGAGATAGCTGGTGGTAGTTTGCCAGAAAGTCTTTAGAAATGCCATCATTTCCAAGGAAACAATCGAGAACCATGGACTCCAGAGCTCCAGCTCTTGCTACATTCATGTAAGCCCCTATTCCCTCCCTTATTAAGTGTTTTATGCCTGGAACACATACAGTGGCTAGTGTTTTTCTGGCTGAACCCTGACAGCCGCAAATGAGAAACCTCAGTAAGTAAGCAGATAACAGGAGGGAAATGCTTGCACCTGTAGGCATTCATCATGCCCCCCCCCCCAACACACATACATCCCACCCTGAATAATGTTTGAGGATATGGGAAAGATAAATCAAATTCTAACAGGATGCTGGACATAAGTGCTGGTTTAGTAGACCCACAAGGAGATGCCTAAGAGGAAGGCCAATCAGGGAAGAGCTCACCTGAAAGGCCATGAAGCAGCAGCAAATCTGAGAAGGGGCTGGGGGGGGGGGGGGGGGGGAAGACAAGAGGAAAACAGGAAAGTTGGTTCAGCTAAGGAAATCAGATTACTTTAGAGAAATCAAAGTGAAAATAGGTTCAATTTGAAAATCATTATATATAAGAAATCCATTATATATAAGAAATTATATGTAGAAATTCATTATACATAAGAAAGTATATTTTATCCCTATCCTAAAAAGCCTTGGCATAGTTCATGAATGCCACAGATGTCACCATCTGAAGGTCCCATTTTAAGTCACCTTCCTCCTTCCTTACCTGTATATATAATTTTTAAAATTTTGAAACATCCACCTTAAGCACTACAGTGAGTTGACCTTTAGAAAGTTCCCGTGAAGGTGAAAGGAAGCCAGACTATAGTAATATCACCTGCTAAAATGCAGCATAATCAATGATCTCCAAATAGATCTGAAGGGTAACAGTTCCCTGCCAAAGGCTAATGTGCTAAAATACACATGGTGTGTATGTTTTTAGGGAACTCTTAACATTTGTTTTGAATATCAAAATTATCTTTACCTGAAAAAGGAAACATAGGGGAATGAAAATAATTGCAAATCATATATCTGATAGGAAGTTAGCATGTAAAATATATAAAGAGCTCCAACTCAAAAAAATCAAATAATCAGATTTTAAAACGGGCAAAGGATTTAGACATTTCCCTAAAAGTTACAAATAGCCAACACGCATATGAAAAGATACTCCGTATCACTCATCATCAGAGCACTGCAAATTAAAATCACAATGAGATATCACCTCACACCCACTAGGATGGTTTCCATCAAAAATAAGTACCAAGTGTTAATGATGTGGAGAACCTGGAACCTCTGTGCACTATTAGCAGAATTATAAACCAGTACAACCCACGAGCAGAAATAGTATTTAAGTATTCTTTACAATAGAACTATCATGGGGTGCCTGGGTGGCTCAGCAGGTTAAGTGTCCAACTCCAGCTCAGGTCATGATCTCATGGTCCGTGAGTTCGAGCCCCGCGTCGGGCTCTGTGCTGTCAGTTCAGAGCCTGGAGCCGGTTTCAGATTCTGTGTCTCCCTCTCTCTCTGCCCCTCCCCCACTCATGCTCTATCAAAATATGGATAAACGTTAAAAAAAAATTTAAACAGAACTATCATATGATCCAACAATCCTACTTCTGGGTAATTCTGAAGAACTCAAATCAAGGTCTCAAAGAAGTATTTGTACATTCACATAAGCACTATTTATATGTGGTACCTACATATAATGGAAAATTATTCAGCCTTAAAAACGAAGGAAATCCAATCAGATTCTATAATGTGTATGAACTTTGAGGACATTATGCTGTATGAAATAAGCAAGTGGCTAGAAGACAAATATCTTATGATTCCACTTACACGGGATATCTAGAATAGATCTTTTCTCAGACAAAACATAGAAGGAACTTTGGAGAAAAAGAAGAAAATACTGGAGAGTGAGAAATAAATAATATACTGAGTTTGGGTACCTGGGATATAGATTCCTGTGGGGGTATGGAGACAAAGACTTGCACAAAGCAGATGAATATATGGCTCTGGACCTGAAGGCAAGATTGGAACTGGGGATACAGATGTGAGATCCAGACACATAAGCGATAATAATGGATAACATTTTTTAGGGAATAGAGGTAAAACAAGATGGAAAAAGTACACAGAAATACATATCCCAAGAATGCAACAATTTAAAGAAAAGAAGCGTCTAGAAAAAAAGACTGTAATAATATATGAACAAAATAATGTAACATTGCCATTAAAAAAATATATCAATAAATAAAAGCATAATTTTGTAGCACTAACCTGAATCTCCTCTAAGTTTATATCACCTCAGAATGTTAAGTATATGTATAGATGTATAGTAATGATGTGCTAAACAATCCAGACATGTGTTCATATTTCATATCACTTTGATGATCTTCAGAATATTGCCTGTCTCCTATATTCATATCCATTTACACTGGAACAGACTCTTCCCTAAAACTTGGTTATCATCATCCATCCTTCCCGCCTGAGGAACAGTTTCTCCAGGCTCCAACGTCACCTTGATGATGCTCTTTCCACAGTCCCCTTCTCATCTATTGACTAGCTGCCTGAAAACAAAGACTAATTAAAGCACTAAAACTAAGGCATTCTTATAGGATGATGATTTGAATTCATATGTATCTTTTGTTGTTCCGTTGTTTGTTTAACAAGAGCTTTCCCTCTCTTGACCAAAAGCAATAATTGATGTCATATTGGAAATTACCATGATGCTGTGTTAGCCTCCCAGTATGCTAACCGGCAAGCGATTCCAGATGTCCCACAACAAAGATGTACTGATCACATTAAAAGGCTTAAATCACACACAGCGAGGAGGAAAAATATGGGCCAAGTTAACACACTTTGCATGGAGAATGGGGTGGTAAAAGACACACCAGTGAAATCCCAGTTTTCAGGTACACTCGCTCTACACTCTTCCCCCAGCTCAGCTGTCTCTAGTAATCATGTGGGTCCCAAGACCAGAGGGGAAACGTAAACAAGGGCGCTTTGTAGACCAAAAATCCTGGAACCAACACACAGGTGACTCGATTGCAGTGCGTGGCATCGAGGGTGTAATGTCACAGCTGTAGCTTGAAGACGAGGTAGGAATCACACACAATTTTCTTAAACAAAAGACAGGTGAAGCCAGCACAGAATCTTAGTGCTTGTTACCAAAGGATGGTCAATTTAAGATCTCATGAATCCTAAGTGCTTCAGGTGCATCACGTACGATTGTCTACCTTGAATACTGGCTACCTCTGAGTCCTTCCACCTCTCATCTGCATTCAGCATAGAGGCTTTTATTTGATCTCTTCCTAACTTGTCTCATAGGTCATTAACTTATCAACTTAACTCATAAATTTTGTTTACATCTCACATACTACTTACAAATTCAGTGTATAGATTTAATACAGCTTAAGAATTTAAACTATACTCACAATTGATTCATCATCCATGCTTAACATAAATAATGATTTTTCTAGTAGTTTCACTCATACCACCTATTTCTTCTTCATTTGTAGGATGATTGTGGATTCTTAATTAACGAAGCAAAACACACTCAACTGAACGCTGGTAAAATTCTCAGGCATGTGACAGACCATTGGAAGAGATACTTTGATCTTAAACAACGAAAACTTTAGATGTCCATCAAGTACCCCAAACATTCTGATTCAATGTCTCTGAACACTATTCCTTGAAAACGTAATGCTGAAAATACTCCAGGCTGATGTTAACTAGTTACTCCAAATTTCTAATGTAAAGAATCAGTAGAAATGAAGAATGAGATTTTTTTCTATTTGCTAAAATAATTCAACTACCTTTTCCATTGCTGTAGTTAGAATAAGTTTCTTACACAGAATTTGAAGAATTAAGATATTTCTAGAAATTCTTATTTATAATCATCACCCATTGCAGTTATGGTAAGAATCTATTTAGTGACATTAGTTTCCTTTGTGAATAGCCAGGTTTGTTAAAAATACATTGCTTAAAATTCTTAAAATGCCAACTATTTATTATTTATTTAATGTAAGAGAGGCTGCCCAAAGAGCAACAGTTTTACTTTTTCCAGAGTCATAGGGTGTCCTCTCATTAGAGGAAGGAACATAGTGAAATATAAGCAGTCCATAATACTCATGCTCCTGTCATTCACTGCCCGGTTTTGTGCCAATCAGTGAACATCTCAAGATAACAAATTTAAAAGACTGCATCGTTATATACCCAAAATATATTTAGGGGATCATCAAGTCATTTTTTTTTAAATATTACTTTACTGATTCCAAATAAAGTAATGATTTTCACGGATGTTTTTCAACAAGTATTTCATCAAATTGAAAGTACACTGAAGATCCTGCTATTAAAACCACTAGAATAAGGAAGAGGAGAAAAACTTTTTGAAACTGGTTTTGGAAATATTTCTTTTTTCCTGTATGATAGCAAAAGCACAGGCAACAAAAACAAAACTAGACAAGTGTGATTTCACCAAACTAAAGAGCTTCTGCAAAGCAAACTATTCACAAAATGAAAAAGGCAGCCTGTGGAAAAGGAGAAGATATTTGCAAACCTTGTGCCTGATAAGGGGTTAATACCTAAAATACAGAAGGAACTCATATAGCGCAAAAGCAAAAAGCAACTCAATTTTTAAAAGACAGGACTTGAATAGGTATTCCTCAGATGACACAAAAATGGCCAACAGATACACGTTAAAAAAAAAAAAAAAAGAAAGAAAGAAACAATCAGGAAAATCAAAAGCACAATGAGGTTATCACCTCATACCTGGCAGGATGGCTAGTATCAAAAAGACAAAAGATAACAAGTATTGGAATAGGCGTGGAAAAAAATGGAAACCTGTGCTCTGTTGGTGGGCACATAGGTTGGTACAGCCACTGTGAAAAGACAGTATGGAGGGTCCTCAGATATCAAAAAAGAGCATTACCTTCTGTTCCAACAATCCCACTTCTGAATACACCCAAATAAGATGCAATCAGTATCTCAAAGAGATGTCTGCACTCCCAGACTCATTGCTGCATCATTCACAATAGCCCATCAATAGAAGCAACTTATGATTCTATCAACAAATGAAAAAAGAGAATGTGGTGTCTATAGCTAGATTAGTAAACGTACACACACTACATATGCACACACAATGGAATATTATTCAGCCACGAGGATACTCTATTTGCAACAAAGTGCGTGAACCTAAGGGACACTATGCTAAGTGAAGCAAGCTTGACCCAGAAAGACAAATACTTCATTATTTTACTTATACCTAGAATCTAAAATAGGCAGACTCCTAGCAGCAGACTATGCAATGGTGGTTTCCAGGGGCTTGGGGTGGGGGCAAGGAGGACATATTGGTTAAAGAGTACAAAGTTTCAGTTATGGCAGATAAAGTTTGGGGGTATAGTGTACAGCTTAGTGCCTTTAGTTAATGATACTATACTGTGTATTTAAAATGTGCAGAGAACAAGCTGTTCTCACCAGAAATTATAAAGAAGGAAACAGTAACTGTGTGAGGTGATGGCTTGACTTAAGATCATTTCACAACACACACATACAACAAAACACCAAGTTGTATACCTTAAATATATACAGTTTGTCAGTTTACCTAAATAAAGCTATTTTTGAAAAAAATTTAATGGTTATTTTTTGAGAGAGCATGAGCAGGGGAGGGGCAGAGAGAGGAGGAGATACAGAATCTGAAGCCGGCTCCAGGCTCTGAGCTGTCAGCACTGAGTCCCGACATGCAGCATGAACTCATGAACCATGAGATCATGCCCTAAGCCGAAGTTGGAGGCTTAACCGAGCCACCCAGGAGCCCCTAAACAAAGCTATTTTTAAAAACGTATATTAGGGCACCTGGGTGGCTCAGTCGGTTAAACAACTGACTTCGCCCCGTGAGGTCATGATCTCACGGTTTGTGAGTTCAAGCCCCACGTCAGGCTCTGTAATGACAGCTCAGAGCCTGGAACCTGCTTCAGATTCTGTGTCTCCCTCTCTCTCTACCCGCCCCCTGCTCATGCTTTGTCTGTCTCTCTCAAAAGTAAACATTAAAAAAAATTTTTTAATAAAAAAATAAAAAATAAAAAGGAATATCTGAAATACATTAAATCAAAGAAGCAATTTCTGACCTATATCTAAAACGTGATTCCTTTTTTGGTTGAAATAAAAAACCCAGTGTCCTGTAGCTGTTTAGCAATACCCACAGAGCTATAGGTATATTAAAGAGAAAATTTTCCTGTATAAAGTGAATGGAAATTTTAAAAATTATGTGACCTCCTATAGGTATACTCTACAAACTTAAAAATCATATTCATCAAAAATACATGTCAGATCTTGTAGCATGTAAGGGGAAAAAAATCATTTGCTTAAAGTAAGTTTGCCCCTGTCAAAGATAAACATATTGACAATGGTTTATTTGGGGGTCAGAACTGATTTAAAATATGAAGAAACGTGAAAGGGTGCTCACGCAGAAAGCCCAGAGGCACCCAAGTGAACTCAATGAGGCATGCCAACTATAGATTCTGGATAAGTCATCATAAAACTAAAGTGACAAGGGATAAGAGCAATAAATGTAAAATGATAGCCATACCACCACAAAGTCATGTAGACATCAAATACCAATAGGACAAAGGATAATAATATTCAAAGGTCATTCGCCATCAACTTTAAGGGTCAGTCTAACACTAGACCCAAGATTTAGGCAGGGAAAGTATGGGGAACAATCCTCCCAAGGTCATACGTCAGTAAGTAATAAACTACCGCCCCTTCTTCTACGACTTAACTTTTGGAACTGCATATTCTTAACAAATGCTACCTGAGGTGGGTGTGTGGCAGGCCCAATTTCTGAGTTCACAACGCAACTTAGAAGTCCAAAATAGGGGCACCTGGGTAGCTCAAGTTGGTTAAGCATCCAACTCTTGGTTTCAGCTCGCATCATGA
The DNA here is from genome assembly GCF_024362965.1 of Panthera pardus. NCBI lineage: Eukaryota > Metazoa > Chordata > Mammalia > Carnivora > Felidae > Panthera > Panthera pardus. The sequence continues at coordinate 81,494,878 of NW_026526710.1, read as the reverse complement.
TCTCTCCGTTTTCTGAGTTTCATGATTTCGCGGTTTCAGCGCAGAGCCTGCTTGGGATCCTCCCTCTCTCTCAAAATAAACTTTTTAAAAAGAAATGTAAAATAAAGCATGAAAGCATCCAACTATCCAGGTCACATCTCAAAATGTAAGTCTCAAAGGGGCCACTAAGGTGTGTTTTCACCATATAATCTGTAAGTGACAACGGAAAAAAGAGCTCACACGTGACTATTTTAATTTACTTAACATGTTAATATTATATCTACTATTACCAAAGAAGTGGCTAGGTATGGGTGAATACCGAGATGAGTATAGTTCTCATGATCCTGTAACAGATGGAAATGTCCATGATCACAAGGAAATCGGAAAACACATTGGCTGGATGTGGCTTTACATGAACATTCACTGATATTTTATATAGTTTCCAATTTAAAGACCCCTCCCAAAGGTCTGGTGTGTTAAGAGTCCTGGCGAGTGAACAAGCAGCTAAATGTTGTGGGAGGATTTATCCTCCTGGAACACAGGCAGAACAGAAGAGTGTATGTTCAGGTGTCTGAAAAGATCTTTTTTTAATTAGGTCTTAAATATAATTTTTACTAAAGGTTAAAAAAACATCTAATATGCTACAGACTCAATACTAAATAAATACTCTGAATAACCATGGAAGTGGTAGGTGCGATTTTGGCAGTGGGACAAAAGGAAAAGAAAATTTGAGCAAGACCTTTAAATGTGTTCTTTAAAGGATAGAAATCACCAAGGGCAGTTTAGAGTTAAGAAGGAATGTCAGAAGTAATGGGGTGACTTCCTTATATTACAGTACAATCTCATATAATTTGAATCAATTAATAGCTAAAGTGGAAATTGGAGGCTTTGTGGCCAGCAGGGAAATGTGGAAAAATGTCTTATTGATCCGACCAGCGTTTCTCATCGAGATGAGAATAATGCATTGATACTCCAGAGAGAAGGATATTGTTGTGTTTTGGTTTTCATCTGTATCTCATTTGATAAGACGGAAATGGAAAAGCTTGCTGACAGTGGTAGTGATTAACTGTCCATCCTCTGTTTTAGCTCCTCTCTTCACAGACTCAAGTTTGAAAAAAAAAAAAAAAAAATTTACAAACAGTAAAATGCGTGCTAATCCAACCATTTAACCACCACACGCACAAAAGGTAGAATTCTACCTCTGACACACTGTCATCCTAGGCTTTAATTTCTTGAAGAACAAGGTTCCGAATGCAGGGAATTTTCAAGTTACAGAATTTTCGAGCCATTTTCAGTCAATGGCTTCAGTTTCCTTACCAAAAAAAAAAATTCAAGATCCAATAGGTACATAGTCTTAAAAGTCATTTCTAATTCATGCAAGAACAAAATGCTTCCTTCTCCATTAATTCACTTGAGAATTTCTTCTGAATAATGGAGTTGCTAGATTCATTATTTCATACCGTAAAATACCAAACCTTCCATCCACCAGCCACCAGGATTTAGAACCTATTTCATACAATTTGTGTTATCAGGTCTAGAGGTTCACAGGGTTCCTGGTCAAACGGCATCAAACCCTAACATAAATCATTTTTCCAGAGTGAAAGCATCAACCAGAGGAGAATGATTCCTACCCACTACAAACCAAGGCCAGCACAACAGAGAAGATGCTCGAATCCAACTAGCTGTGCACAGAAACCTTCTAGTACGATTTCAGTGAGGACGGAAACTTATTAGATGTGGGTTTTAACTAATTACATCTCTTACGTAATTTGTTTTGCTTTTTATGTGGTGCCGAAAATAAGCAATTTTCTATTCTACATGTTGGAACTTATTTTTAAGAATTTTATTCCAATGTGAAAACAAACATTAAGCACAAAGACCAAAGGTAAAAATTAATAATAATAATAATAAAGGTCTCTGTTAACAGAAGAAACCAGAAGTATGTTTCCACAGAATCTTTTAGTTCAGAAAAAAAAAAAAATCAAATCACTATCACCTGATATGCCTGTGTACAAATACGGTACATAATCCACAGTAATTTTGATTTGGGCAAATACATAGATCCTACCATATTCAGTCTACAACTCTAGTTTCTTGTGATGACACTTTCCTAACCTTCTACAATGGTTGGCCCAATCCTCAAGGGGCAGACAGCTGTGTGAACCTACCACCTATTAGCCCTGCTTTGCCAAGGGATATTTTTAGATTATTACCTGCTACACTAAGGGTTCAATTCAAAACCATGAGTCTCAGAAGCTCACTGGAACTCACAGTTGGGAAGGAGCTTTAAAATCAGTCCTGGCATCTTATCTCTTGCACTGACACAAAGAGATGGCCTTCGTCTCTTTCTCAAGCAAATTGACCCAGATTGAAGCACTGAAGGGAGGAGACAGCCCAGCCCGGAAGCTACCCTTGTTTTGAAAATAAACATTAGGAAAGATAAAGTGGGGTGATAAACAGAACTGAAGCTGCCCCAAGCAAGCACTGGGGACAGAGCTTCAGTTCTTTAATGGTCCTCTTTGGGGAAGAGAAAAACCCTGAGATTATAACTGTTTCCTATGAAAAAACTATTTGCATTAACAAAGCGTCAATATATTGGTAATAGTCTTTAAATTACACATGATATTTAGGATCTCTTGCATTGTAATCTTTACTTGAATCCAGATTTCAGTCACATCTTTCTTTGCATTTTATTTAAACAAAGTAATAGGATAAAAGTGTCTGTAGAAACTCCATCCACAAGGGAGGGGAAAGATTTCATTAGTGGAGCAGGTGTAAGTTTTCTTGAGGTTCTCTGAGGTGAGGTGTTGCGTAATATAAGTCATAATGTTGAAGTTACTGGATCTTAGCAAATAGCACAATTAACTGTTTAAATAGGAGACAAGTGAGAATTTATAAACTAAGATAAAATATGTATTATGTCATTAAAGTATCTAATGTTCTTTTTTGGAAACAAAAGCAAGCACAGCTTTTTCCAGAGCTCTAATGTCATTTTGAAAGCACCATGTTTCTCCAGAGCCATCAATAAAGGCATCGCATCCGTCTCTGTCAATTTCTTAGAGGAGTCATTAGTGAAATGTCACCTTCTGAGCTCCTCACACCTCCAGCACAAAAAGTTTTTACTTTTTCAAAACAGCAACAACACCTGATGATGATATCATGCGTCGAAACCGTTCAGCTATCAACATTGTCCAATTACAAAAAGATCTCAAACGACAACGGGATCCAGCTTGTTGTGCTTATTCTTCTCGTATTATAGCAAAGCTTACCTCCATTATTCTTCCATTTAAAACTGCCTCTGAAACACTGTACTAGAAGAAGTGCAATGTAAGTAGGTCATGTGAATGACACAACACCACATTACTTTTTAAGCTTTCCCTCTTAAGGAATCATTTGCCACCATATAAAATCTAGGATTTTGAAAATAAAAAAGATAATACAAATCCTATCATGCTCCATAATTTTAAACAACTGGAAAGTAACCATCAGATACTGGTCCTGAACTACTCTGTCTGAGGGAAACTTAGCAAATCCCAGATACCTGGAGATCCGGGTATTTGGGTTGCTGACTCACATTAACTGTCAGAGAGGATGTTAAACAGATTACAGGTATTAGATGTCAGACAGCTCTACTCTCCGACTTTGCTTCCAAATACAGGATTCCAAGACTATAATTATAGGTAATAATCACATTCAGGTCTCAAAAATTTGCACTTCCAAAATATTTTGAATGATTTTGCCGAATTCCAATTATTTAAGACACAAAATATGAAAGACCAGAACAATGAATTATGCTCATTTGCCTGATGAAAATTTACGTTTATTCGATATGGTTTCTCTCAGTCCCTTGGGAAACCCCAAGCTCAAATACAGCTAATTAGAAGCCCTATTGCCCATCTATTGCTTGCTTGTCTGCATATTCAAAACACCTGGCAGCAACCACTTAGGTCACTTAGTGAAACCAGCCATTAGTTCAACACAGATGTCCTGGGTCCTACTAGGTGACAGGAACATTGGCTACAAAGATGAAGGAGACAGACTTTCTTTCCTGTCCTCAGTATTATTAGAAGCTCATTGGAGGTCAGGCACAGGAAACTAAGTAATAAATACTATGATGCACCTAAGTACTGTACAAACCCTGAGATCGTGACCTGAGCCCAAGTCAGATGCTCAACCAGCTGAGCCACCCAGGCGCCGAGCCGTCTGAATCTTGATTTCAGCTCAAGTCATGATCCCACCAGGGTCATGGGATGGAGCCCCACGTCTGGCTCTGTGCTAAGCATGGAGTTTGCCTGAGATTCTCTCTCCCCCTCTGCCCCTCTGACTTGCACACATGCGCTCTTAAATTAGGAAAAACTAATCTTTTTTTTTTAAATTGTGTGTGTACATGTAAGTTCATATATCGTTTCCATTTAAATAGATCGGGTGTGAAAAATTAACAGAAGTACGTATAAACTGGGGTTGAAATGTGTAGTGTTTAACCGGTTTGCTGGAATTCATAATCCGTATACTGATCAGATTCAGGGTTATGACTTTACTATTGCTTGCAGTTTCTGTATGTCCTTTATGCTTGAGGCTCAGTAGTATAATTCTCTCGATAGTATAAATTAGTGAAATACTGTAGAGCTCTAATCAATGGTTTATGAAGAAATCCAAGAATGCCATTATTACTGTCTACAGAGGCTTATAAACTTTTTGCTCTCCATGGCATCTTCACACGGGTTGCGACAGATGTTCTGAAGTTTTCAATTACATGTCCAATTTTGCAAGTGTAAGGTACATTGGGAGAGAATGGAAAGCAAATGACAACCTACTGTCTTTTACCAGATGCCTCTGTTTGAAAGAAGGAACTTGCATCCTTGGGACACTCGTCTCTCATCTCCTCCCGACCCCACTGGGTGCCAGCTCATATCACAAGAGCATCTTCTTTTATCAGAAAAAGGAAACGTGTGGTATACCTGCTGCTACGAGACATTAAATTATGCATTCTACACATTCATTTACTTGTTCGACAAATAGCAATTCATATACAAAAAATTACATGCAATCTACTAAAGACACAGAGTAAATCACTACCTTTTGTTGGAGAAATTCAGGTCTAGAGAGAAAAGGACAAGTCACCTGTGATGAAAGTATATATAACATTGCAACAAAGGAAAGAGGGTTATTACAGACACACCAAAAGACATTTTTTTAATGTTTATTTTGAGAGAATGCATGAGTGAGGGAGCATGAACAGGGGAGGGGCAGAGAGAGAGGGAGAGAGAATCCCAAGCATTTTCCATGCTGTCAGCACAGAGCCCCATGTGGGGCTGGATCTCACGGACCATGAGAACATGAACTGAGCTGAACACTTGACCATCCAGGCACCCTACCAAAGACAGATGATCTTCTTGGGGAATTGAATGTTGAAGGACAATCAAGAAGAAACAGGACAAAGGCATTCTAAGAAAAAAGAACAGCACAGATAAAGCACAGATGGTGAAAAAGCAGGACGTGGTACCCTTGAAGAATCAAGGGTAGTTCCACACTCACAGTTGGAGAGAAGTGAACTTCAGGGAGACGGCACCTAGACCATAAATCATCTTGTTCTGGATTTTAAGTTTTGTAATCCCAGTATAGTTAAAATAACAGTATTAGTTTCAGGTATAACACATAGTGACTCATTAATTCTATACGTTATTCAATGCTCATCATTCAGTCCCCTCCAACTATTTCACCCGTCCTCTCACTCACCTCCTCTCTGGTAACCATCAGCTTGATCTTGGTTTGTTTTCTTAAATTCCACGTATGAGTGAAATGATATAGTATTTGTCTTTCTCTTATTTCATTTAGCATTATACTCTTTGGCTCCATCCATACTATCACAAATGGCAAAATTTCATTTTTATGGTTGAATAGTATTCCAGTGTGTGTGTGTGTGTGTGTGTGTGTGTGTGTATGTATATAGACACACACACATCATCATCATCTTTATTCATTCATCTATCAATGGATACTTGGGCCGCTTCCACAATTTGGCTATTGTAAACAACGCTGCAATAAACATAGGGATATATGTAGCCCTTTAAGTGTTTTCAGAGGTGGGGGGGAGGGGGTGGGAAACACCCAGTAGCGTGATTACGGGATTGTAAGGTAGTTCTATTTTTAATGCTTTGAGGAACCTCTATACTGTCTTCCACAGCGGCTGCACAAGTTTTCATTCCCACCAATAGTGCACGAGGGTTCCTTTTTTTCTGTATGCTCACCGATACTTGTTTATGTAAGGTTTAGCCATTCTGACAAGTATGAGATGATATCTTATTGTGGTTTTGATTTGCCATTTCCCTCATGAGAGTGACGCTGAGCATCTTTTTATGTGCCTGTTGGCCACCTGTAGGTCTTCTTTGGAGAAATGTCTGTTCATGTCTTCTGCCCATTTTTTGCTTTTGTTTCCCATGCCTCAAGAGACAGATCAAAGAAAAAAAAAGTTGCTATAGCTGAAGTCAGATAAATTACTGCCTGTGGCCTCTTCTAGAATTTTAATGGTTTCAAGTCTCCCATTGAGGTCTTTAATCCATTTTATTTTTGTGTATGGTGTAAGAAAGTGGTCCAGTAACCCTAACATCATTTGTTGAGATTTTTTTTTCCTTCCTGCTTTGTTGAAGATTAACTGACCATATAGTCATGGGTTTATTTCTGGGTTTTCTAATCTGTTTCATTGAATTATGTGTCTGTTTTGTGCCAGGAACATACTATTTTGATTACTACAGCTTTGTAATATAACTTGAAGTCTGGAATTATGATACCTCTCTTTTTTTTCTTTTTCAGGATTGCTTTGGCTATTATTCAGGGTCCTTTTTGGTTCCATGCAAACTTTAGGATTGTTTGCTCTAGTCCTGCAAAGAATGCCTTTGGTATCTGTAGATTGTTTTGGGTAGTATGGGGATTTTAACAATATTGGTTCTTCCAATCCATGAGCATGGGACGTCTTTCCATTTCTATATGTCACCTTCAATTCCTTTCATCAATGTTTTATAGTTTTCAGAGTCTAAGTCTTTCACCTCCTTGGTTAAGTTTATTCCCAGGGATCTTATTTTTGGTACAATGGTAATTGAGACTGTTTTAATTTGTTTCGTTATGTATAGAAATGCAACAGATTTCTGTACCTTAAGTTCGTATCCTGAGACTTTACTGAATTCATTTATCAGTTCTAGTGGGTTCTTTTTGTTTTTTGGTGGTCTTTAGGGTTTTCTAGATATACTATCATGTCATCTGACAAGAGTGAAAGCTTTCATCTTTACTAATCTGGATGCCAAAATTATTTTGCTCTAAATTAAGAATTATAGGTGTATCCTTTAAGCTACTAGGAGGATCTAGAAGATTGGAAGCACGATACTTGCATGATCCAATAATAGATGAATCAAGCACCAGTGTGAGGGACATGTTATTTGACCACCAGGTATGCTGTGACCTTCTCTAAACCATGAGGTGTTCCTGGAAGCTCATCTGCATCCACTGTATCAATGAGCTCCCTGGGATCTGCTGCCAGTAGGTTCCACTGATGGGCAGTGACAACAGAGGAAGAGAGGGAAGAAACTAAGGTCAGGATCTTCATTCTTCTGACTCCTTGTCTGATTATCAGATTAGACGCATCCCTCAACCAAATTTAAGGCTCCTGTAGATGGCTACCTCGAGGTGGTACGGACACTCCTGTGCTAGTACCAGTAACCATCTCTCTGGTAGTTTCCAAACACCCTGCCTGCAACTGCTGAAATGATGCCCTATTTAAACTCGGCTGTGATTCTCCCATATGACTGGACCACCTTTCATTATGCTTATCTTCATCACACAGTGAAGTCAAAAATCCCCTTCCACATTTCATTGGTGAAAAGATTTAAATACTAGCATTTAGAAAGGAATGCCCCTCTGCCTACAAAGCCCCCAACTCCACTCCCCCAACCCCAGTGCACTGGCACAAGCTCCTTAATGACTAGGGGAAGGCTGGCAGGTGCTGGGACTTAGTCTGAAAGATCGTGTCGCAATACCTCATGCATTTCCACTCCTTATCAGAAGATATTGGATTTGCAAAACAATATTTGACTTCCCACACATATTGTCTTGCTTCAAAAAACCTCTGGATAAGACCTCAGAACGTATCTATCTTCACAGTTGTACCCTTACCAAAGTAAGGGGGCTGTGACAATCATTCCAATTTGCCAAGATCTATGTTACATACACTGTATATTAAAATATACTACTATATATTTTTGTATAGGTCATTTTTTTAAGTATCATTCCTCCAAAGGAACTGTCAACTCCACTGAAAGAAGACTTTCTTCTTTCAATTTTGTATACATTTCAATGCAGTATCCATTCTGTACCCCTTCTACTAGGAAGTATTTAGCAAAACCCAATGACACTGTATGCAAAATTCACATGTTCTTTCTTTTTACCAGAGTTTAAAATAATATTAACTTGTCTAGTGATTTTTTTTTTCATATTATACCATTATATGAAATAAGGCCTTGGTATCTTACACTAAAACAGCTGTAAATGCCAACGCTTTGATTATACTTCTGATTTATATTAATAACATGGTCTTTTGCAGGATCTAATTTGCTCGGTCTCATTAGATCACATTTCCTTCTTTCCCTTTAGTTGTCTTCTAATATGAACTCTTGATATCATTGATAAAGACCTCAGAAAGAGGATGATGTGTGAAAGTCACTGGTATGCTACAAACCTTAAAAACAGATACAATGACACCTAGTGGTCCCAAGAAAACGCATTTGCTTAAAGCTAAATAGATTCAATGAATGTGCATAGAAAACACCTGAGAAAATTGAAGGATTTCAAGCTTAAACATTAAAGCACATGCATTTGCTCTCTCAGAACATATGTCCTTCACTTACTTGACTTTACATTCCGGAGGGGACAGGTTGAATTAATTCCAAAGTGATCTGTCTTCTTACAAATCTTTCGTATGCTGACCGAATACATTTGAACTTTCAATTTTAAAATGTAGATGAGGCATTTTACCAAAAGATTAATCTAATTTGAATTTATCAATGAAATATTATTTAATACACCAGTGTTGATGTAGAACTTCGCTAAAATTTCAAGGAGGCTCTTCACATTTTTCTAGTTTTTCATATTCACGAGCTAACACAGAACTAAATGAAGTGCTATACAAACTTTCACTGTAATATTTACAAATAAACAAATACCCATCTTTCCCAATTCCTCAGAGAATTTAAAACAGGTTTGAAATGCCAACGTCTTCAGGATAATAATTTAGATGGTGTCTGTTATTTAAATTATCAGAGTGTCATCATAAAAGGGATTTTGTGCTTAATTTCCTACCTGCCGTATGAAAATGTCAAACTATATTATAACAGCTATTAAGAATGACTGAAAAATTTAATTCTGCCTTCTGTCCCAAAAGGAGTTTGGTTCAAGGTACATGCAGTATCTGTTTTATTGCACTCTCGGGAGAGAGAACAAACACGGTGTTAACTCTCAGTTTTATCACAGTCATCAATGGAGAAAATGCCTGGTCTTCTGCTATATTATTGGATAATAATATTGGATAATTGGATAGTAAACAAGATTTCACCTTGAAAAAGAATCCTTTATGTAAGTGTGTAACCTCCCGTCTCAAGAATGAAGAACGGAGTATCAAGGGAGCTGGGTCTAATCCCTACTGTGCTTCCCCACCTGCAGGACCTCAGGTAACCTACCTGACCAATGAGGGCTTCAGATTGCTCACCAACAATACTAGAGAGTACTCCTAAGTTCTATTTAAAATGCTTCTTCTGTTACTAAGATGACACACTGTTAAAGCTGTCGAATTCACAGCAAAAGACTGTTTACGTGATTTGCTCCATAATTACGAAGTTTCGGAAAGTCATTTTCTTTTCCTTAACTTTGTAAGGCTATTGTGTTCATTAATCATATTTTCCCCTCCGGATATGTAAATTCACCAGGAATAAAACTCCTGCTTAAAATTTCCCAGAAACACTGAAACTAAGTCATTAAATTTAAATATGCAACTATAAGGCAATGAAACTTCTTTCTGTAAGATTCTGCATACCAAGGAAAAAAATTACTTCTAAATTATTTTCTTGAATGACATCACATTACAGTTCATTACACAACAGAGTTTTATTGCATACATTGACATCTTTAGAGGGAGGCAGGGAAGGCACAAATATACCTTCTCTACATCTGAATTCATTTAAGAGTGAGCTGTGAACCCCAATGCATTATAGTTAGAAATTTTGATTAATAATATACTTCTATTAAGTTTCTGCCTTCTGGTGGGAATTATAACATATTAAACACGACCTAACTTCCTATTTCTACATTATTATTAAAATAATCTTGGAGGGAAGCTATTTTTGCATTCTACCACATGCCCTAGAAGGAGGCACAAACACATTCTTTAGGCAGGGCAATCAATTCTTTAATCATCTAATAAAGGCAGAAGTTCCTGCTTGAGTTCATTCATTCTAGCCCTCAATCAACAGCAATATCACAGAACCTGGACCACAATATGTGCCACTCTCAGAGCAGAAAGGCCGTGGAAGGGATTATGAAAATCCATATATATTGTGATCATATTTTACCCTTACATCGAGAGTTTGTGCTTTCTTTTTCATAAGCTCACATCTCAGTAGAAGCAATATAAGCAACCTTCCATATTTCACTATAATTCAAATATAAATATTTAGAAGAATGAAATTTGATTGTTTTCTCAAATATTATATTAAAATCCCTAAGAATAAATCAAGGCAATCTAAGCATATTCATGGATTTCAAAGCAAGCCTTCTCTCAGTTTCAATTTAGTGGACATTAATATCTGCTTAAACGTACGAACATAAAACACAAATATGTATGAATTTCAATGCATGTTAAAAGGCTCTATTTCATTGAGTTGTTAATGACAACGTAAATAAAGTGAACAAGGCTAGACTATGTCATACGTTCACTAAGATGCCAAAATACACATCTATCTTTCTAATAAGTTAAAATGAGTATCCTTTCATTACTTGTAATAAAGTTGATAACAAACGTATTTACCCTAATGTTAAGGAATGTTACACTAGCTTGCACGTTATTCAACCTAGGACTTTTTTCTAGCTCTTCCTATATATTTAAAGTTTTTTCTTTGAAATGCCATCTGCCTGTAGGGCCATTCTGCCCATTTCACAGATGGTGCAAGTGACACGACAGCATATTTCTCAGAAATGAGACAGTTCTGAGAATAATCACTTTTTTATGTCTCATTTAGAAGTAAATGCGGTAGCATTTATTGTATAGATTTGGTCCATCTGTATTCAACATGAACCTTTTTGATCTGAATTAGTATGGACTTGTTGTAAACTACTATTTGGAATTTAAGTTCATTACATAAGCTATACAAAAATCTATGATAGGGGAACTATTGTAGGAAAAAAAGGATAAATTAAAATACAAATCTGGAGAATGAGAAAGTATCACATCTGACTGTATTTTGAACTCCAAGAACTTTTCAAAATTTTAAAATTTAAAAGGAACGAGAAATTTACAAAAGCCTAATACATCATTCGATGTTAACACAGGTATGACAATCATTCCAGCTTTGTTATCAAAACAAACAGGTGGATACAGACGCTAGAATTTTAGTTTCCGGAAGTAAACTTTTAAAACCCACTCAACTGTAAATTAATCTCATCACAATTCGTATGAGGATTACAAACACCCTCCCAATCATTCCTGGTCTGAAAGATTCTGTCCAGTGCAACCACTCCAAAATACCGATCCACTATTAGGACAAAGCAGGATCCTTTCCCTCTCAGGGACTATGTTTTATCTATACAATAGGAGTATTATTATACTGAATTATTTTAAAGAGTTACCTCGATTAATTCATGACTATAAAGCACTTTTCAGCTATTCTACATTTTTCCTAGGGAATGCAGCCAGAAGCAATTTTACCTTTTCCCAAATAGTCTTACATAAAGCCTCAAGGATTCTGAACACAGTATTTCTCTAACAGTTTATTCCTTCCAGCCATCTGTAATGACTGGTTGCTTTGCATTTCTAAGATGCAAAATGTCCTATCACCAGAAACTTTCTCCTAGTTTCATAAAGGCAGAAGGTTTCCAAAAACTGAAGTTAACACAATCACGTGAGATAATTTTCAGTTAAATATTAAGAGTTAACTTTATCGAAGGTAAAATCACACTGTCCTCTGCAAGTTTGGCCTTAGCACTTTTTTGATATCTGGCTCTCCGCTGCATGCTTCATTATAATTTATTCTCTGTTGAAAAGTGCTACAGAGAAGAATGCTAGAGCAAAAGCCAAGTTGAAGCGTATGGTCTGTGACTTTGCGGAACTTTAATGTCAAATTTTAAGGAACCATATCACCAATTTATTTTTTATCTTTCATTAGCCGTATGCCTCAAGATTGCCTACTTCTAAGCCATTTGTAAATCAACCTGAAGTAAAAATATACTAATAAGGAAAAATAATCTTCCACAGATCATTAAGGTTGTCTCTATTAAAACAACAACAGCAACAACATCATCTATCATTTGACAACAGAGGACTAATCAGGGCAAAGTAGCTGAGTTTATTCCACACGATATGTATCCCTCTACAATATATTTGGCTTTATAATAAATTACATACTTGTATGTGGATGTGGGGTTGTCTGACACTATCAGAATTCAGTGTAGATATTAGAAATGTATAAAGGGAGCTTGGGGGGATTTTAAGACCAGGTGCTACAAAGCAAAGTTTCCACTTACCCTTAAAGAAACAGAAAGGAGTTATTTCCATCAATAGCAGACTTGAAATATATGTCGCTCTGAGTAAGGCCAGAGGAATAAAGTCTGGAATTTGCACTTATTCCGACATCACTTTTGCTTTAAAGAGAAAATGGTATTGCCCACATGTCAAACAGGGCAGAGAGAGAAAACAAAACTACTATTTACTGAACATCTACTCAATAGCAGGCGGCTGGAGGTTCTCTAACGGGCACCATCACATAATGCCTCCTGGAGACAGAGGACTTCATCAGAAGCAGATTCTCAGAACTGAAGATTTGCGAAATCTTCTAACCCTCTCCTCAGCGTTGCTCTTTTTGCTTAATCAAATCCTCCCTTTATTTTTAGGTTCTAACACTGAAGGCTACATTGTAGAAACAGCACAGCGGGAGACAAGGTCAACAAGTGTTCCGTAGCTCGATTGAGCATCAATACCGCAAAGTGAGGAATCGTTTTCACTTGTGATCCAACCACCCTGTGAGCAAGATGTGGTGGGGGTGGAGTGGGGTGGCCCCAGGCAAGATCAAGACCACAGACTCACCTTTTCTGAATAAACATTGCTCAGTTGATAGCTTGCCACTGGCTGTTTTTAGAAGTGTGGATATGGTTGTTTTGACAGTTTTACACAATTTAACACCTATTTTGGGGGAGTCGAGAAGATTCACCCTCTTCACACCATCTTAAAGACCCACCCAGTCTTCCATCTTTGCTTTTTATTTTTCCTTGCCAGGAAAGAATCAAAATCTGTAAGAAACTTTTTCGAAGTTTAGGAACACAAGTTACCATTGGACTTTGCTCATTTATAAGGCACACTTACTTTGTCAAAACAGTACTTTATGAACTAATAAGCATAACTGTTGATTTAATGGACATCAAAAGAATAATTAGTGGCTTATTTACAAAATAAGATTATTCATGCATTTTATTTGTGATATTTATGCACATTTGATAAACATGAACCCATATGGCCAAAGTCAAAAATTGCCCTGGATTATCTCTATGTCTGATTAAAAACCTCTTTGTGTGACAGCAAAGGAAACCATCAACCGAACAAGACAATGTAGAAAATGGGAGAAGATATTTGAAAATGATACACCCAAGTACGAGACTAATATCCAAAATATGTAAAGAATTTATCTAAGTCAACACCAAAAATTTCCAATTAAAAATGGGCAGAGGACGTGAATAAACACTTTTCTAGAAAAGACATATGGATGGTCAACAGATAGATAGATGCTCAATGTCACTAATAATCAGGGCAAGGCAAATCAAATCCACAATGAGGTATCACCTCACCCTAGCCAGAATGGCTAGTATCAAAAAAGACACAAAATAAAAACTGTTGACGAGGATGTGAGGAAAAAGGAATCCTCGAGCACTGTTAGAATGTAAACTGGTACAGCCACTACAGAAAGTCGTATGGAGGGTCCTCAAAAAAGTAAAAATGTAAATGCCATAAGATCCAGCAATTCCACTACTGGGTATCCACCCAAAGAAAATGAAAATACTAACGTGAAAAAATATATGCACCCCTATGTTTATTGCATATTTACAAGAGCCAAGATATGAAAGCAACCTAAAGGTCCATCAATAGAGACATGAATGGATAAAGTTATGGTGTATATGTATGTGTATGTATACATACATATACATGTATATATGTATATATATGTGTGTGTGTGTGTGTGTGTGTGTACGTGTATTAGTCATAAAAAAGAATAAGATCTTACCCTTCATGACAATATGGATAAAACTAGAGGGTAATAGGTGAAGTGAATTAGGACAACTACCGTATGATTTCACTTACATATGGAATCTAAAACACAAATGAAAAATAGCAGAAACAGACACAAAAAATACAGAGAACTGGTGGTTGCCAAAGGGGTGGGGCAGGGAAAGAAGGAAGGGGCAAAATGGCTTCCAGTTATGCAACGAACAAGTCACGAGGACGAAAGGTACGGCATAGGGAATGTAGCCAATGGTATTATATCAAGGTAGTATAGGATCGTAGCTACTGTTGTGGTGAACATAACTTATGCAAGTTCTCAAATCACTACACTATATACCTGAAACTAATGGAACACTGTGTCAACTATATTTCACTAGAAAGAAAAAGAAGTTACTTCCCTATGCCTATTTTCCTAGAGGTGAGGGTTAACAGAACAGTGCCTGGCAGGATGGCTTGTGCGACACACATATTAGTTATTAACGTGGTGGCGATGAGGATCGTCACAATTTTATGATCGTGTTCACACAGAAGCTTCAATAGTCCAGTTTCCTTGAGTAAAGCAATCACTTATGTGCACTGAGTGTCAACAGCTCTACAGTCACTGGGAAGAAAGCAACATGTCTAATACCTCATTTCTATCCTTTTTGTGATCTGAGTTTGAATCCCATATGACTGATTCCTATTCTACTTTGTCTTTGTTGTCTTAGTTATTTCCCTAGATGTGATAAAGTTCTCAAAACTTAACATACTTCAACAAAAACTTCTTGGATTATACATCAAAAAACAATTTCTATTAAAATACTGTCCTTTATACATTTTTATTTCCTCTAAAAATGTTTCATTCTAAGTTTTAGTTGAAACCATCAGAATTCCAACGTTACAGAATTTCGGGGCTCCGGGATGGCTCAGTCAGTTAAGCATCCATTCGACTTCAGCTCAGGTCATGATCTCGGGGCTCTTGAGTTCAAGCCCTGAGCTGACAGTTCAGAGTCCGGACCCCGCTTCAGGTTCTGTGCCTCCCTCTCTCTCTCTGCCCCTCCCTGCTCACTCACACACACTTTCTCAAAAATGAACATTTAAAATTTTATATGTACTGAACAAAGGTTTAAATACATAAATACAAGCTTCTTTAATAATTTGAAATTGTACATTTTTCTCAAGTTCCTATTATTTACTGAGAATTTTATCCTAATCATATACATACATGTGGATACATACAGATTACATATATATCACCTATGCTTATTTTTAGAGATAATAGTCTAACAAAATTTTGAATTTTGGACTGCTCATTCCAGTTTGCCTAATCAGCTACAAATACAGTTGAGGTCTCAAGTGAAAAGGAATTAGGTATAATTGTATGTAGCAATCACTACATTATAATTATGCAATATTATGCATAATTAACTGATTTTATGTAATTTATCAAAACTAAAAATGAAATTTTATATTTAACTCTTAAATTTTAAAATTTGTTTTGTTTGGATATATTTCTGCCAAGAGTTCAGGACTCAAATGTGAATATTACACCTGAATTCAGACACTTTTAAGCACAAACTCTATTCTAATTTCTATGTTTATAGAGGTAAGCATTAAGAAACATTATTGGGGGGGCGCCTGGGTGGCTCAGTCGGTTGAGCGGCCGACTTCGGCTCAGGTCATGATCTCATGGTCCGTGAGTTCGAGCCCTGCATCGGGCTCTGTGCTGACAGCTCAGAGCCTGGAGCCTGTTTCAGATTCTGTGTCTCCCTCTCTCTGACCCTCCTCCGTTCATGCTCTGTCTCTCTCTGTCTCAAAAATAAATAAACGTTAAAAAAATTTTTAAAAAAATAAAGAAACATTATTGGGGCGCCTGGTTGGCTCAGTGGGTTAAGCATCCAACTTCAGCCTAGGTCATGATCTCACCATTCCCGAGTTCTAGCCCTGTGTTCAGATCTGCGCTGACGGCTCAGAGCCTGGAGCCTGTTTCAGATTCTGTGTCTCCCTTTCTCCTTCTGCCCTTCCCCCATGCGTACTCTGTCTCTGTGTCTCAAAAACAAAAATAAACATTACAACATTTATTGAAATTAGGACATAAAGAGCTTTATTTCAAGAAAAGTACGCAATACTTTCAATTCCTTCTGAGGTAAGTATCAAAACTACATGGCGCTTCATTATTATTTTTT
This sequence comes from Panthera pardus, assembly GCF_024362965.1. Taxonomy (NCBI): domain Eukaryota; kingdom Metazoa; phylum Chordata; class Mammalia; order Carnivora; family Felidae; genus Panthera; species Panthera pardus. The sequence continues at coordinate 81,478,210 of NW_026526710.1, read as the reverse complement.
TTTTTTTTCCATTTTGATCTAGTACTGTGACAGCTCTGTTAGGTACTTGTAAAATTATGCTGGAAAAAAAAAAAAATCGTAAGACTGACCTGGGAAAGTATTTGTACCCAGTCATTAAACTCTCTTCTCAATATCAAGAACAGTAGTTCCCATTGTCCCTTCCTTGGTGTTGTTAGGGTAAGGGACCATGGGGAGACTCCCGATAGACTAGAAGTATGGCTTTCTTTACTATATCGGGAGAAGAGCCATGGCACAATGAGAGGTGTAAATGAAAACCAACATGGAGACTAAGGGACTCTGTCATGAAGATCTGCTGAGAGAAGGAATACACATGGAGTTTTAGGCCCTTGAAATTGATACTTATAACTACCAAGTCCCAAGTAACTGTCATGTACACTCAGTGATAAGTGTAACTCAGTTTTAAAACCACTGATCTACATAAAACTCTATTTGAACAAAGCTAGCCTCCGGTAAATCAACCATGTTTAACCTGAAGATACATGTGAAAGATGGATGTGCATATACTACCCAATATTTAATCTATTTTTTAAAAGGCAGGTTTAATTCTTTAGCATAAAGCAAGCTTAAACATTTTCACATAAAACACAAATGATTTGCAAACTGCAATCCCCAATTTCAATGCATGCTAAATCGAGTAAGATGATCCATGAGAGGCTTCAGATTCCACTCCCTCTCAAATCCTGAAGAACATAGGTTATTATAAATTATTTCTCCTTCAGGACTAAAATGAACAAAATTTAGAGCAGGGAGCCTTTCCTTATAAATGTTAACCAATATGCAACAAGCAGAAATTGCTAGGTTACCTGTCCCAGGAAATACTCCTAGAAAAAAATGAGCCAATTAAAACAACTAACTTATTAAGATTAGTGACGTGTTTACCAGCACTGGCTTTAAAATTTTTCGTTAAGTGAGAGAAGTCAGAGAAGGACAAATACCCTATACCATTCACTTATCTGCAGAATCTAAAAATGTCAATCTCACTAAAATAAAGTGGTAGTAATAGGGGTTGAGGGCGGGTGGGGAGGGATAGTTTAAGGGAAGAAACCCGCAACTAGTAAGTAATAAGTCCTGGAAATCTAATGCAGTTTAGTGAATATAGACAAAAATAATGTATTTTTATCAAACTTGCTAAGAGACTAGATCTTAATTTTTTCCACCACTAAAAGAGATAATTACTTGATGTGACAGAGGTGCTAAATATAATTACAATGTCAATCATATTACAATATATAAATGCATCATCATGTGTATACCTTAAATTCATACAAGATTATATGTCAAATGTATTTCAACTAAAAATAAAGTTAATTTGAAAAACTTTAGTTCACTGTGTACAGTAAGCAAGAACATTAATGAAAAGGACCCAATCAGAATCTGTTAATGCAGGGCACCTGGGTGGTTCAATCTGTTGGGCACCAACTCTTGATTTCAAATCAGGTCATGATCTATGGGTCATGAGACTTCTATACACATCTCTCAATTAAAGAGACATAAGCCATCTTTGAATTACTGGGAACTGTCCAGAATGGAGACTCAAAGCAGAGAATGTTTAGAAATCCTCCTGAGACAGAATCTTGATGGCTGAAATGGCTTCTAAGCAAGACCTTAGGATCAAGACAATGAGTGCATAAAGTAGACATCTTCGATCTAAGACCCCAAAAATAAGATCCAGAAAATAGGAACCCATGGCTGGTCACATTTTCATCAAAGTTTTTGTTGGTGGTGGTGTTTTTGTTTGTTTGTTTGTTTGTTTTTAAATCATCTACTCAATTATTTTCATCTTTGCTGGTCAAATACTCTGTGTTGTCTTACACACTTGAAACCAGCTATCAACTTACTGACCTTTAGTATTTTGCCTATTTTTTTTTAATGTCTCTGCTTCTGACAGCTCCAAAGACTGCTACGGGGTCTGTTCATTTGGTTTCATGTGGGCATTTTTGCCTCTTGACATAGTGGTAGGCTTAAAATTGTGATCTAATCCTTCCCTTAATATTCATGTTGCAGGACTGAAATGCATGATCTCTGGAGTCTTAAATACAGCCCAGCAGCTACCATTCTCTCAAATGACCTAACAAGTAACATTCAATTATAGGAAGGGGTTGGGGGGGGGGGGGTGCGGAATCTGACACTTGCAAAGATTGGAACCACTGTTAAAAACTCTGTATGCAGCCATGACATACTGAACAGCGAGGAGTATCTGTGTTGATCATATCCTTTAACAGTTAGAATGCGTAAGGAGAGAACTGAAGTAAAACTAATAAGTTTCCCTACTCCTTCGTTAAATTATACTGGGATCATATGAACTCTTTCTAAGTAAAATAGCACTGAATAGGAGTAGAGATTATTTGGCTATTTACTCCAGAAAATACTTGCTCCTGGAAAATGACACTATTAGTAAAATCAAATAGCTCACTTGGCCACATTAACATCTTGCTCTCTACTTGATTTAAACCCTTGCCTTCCTGGGGTCACCATTTAAGGCAATTCTATGTGAAATTCTGCCCAATCCCATCCTTCTCATTGCCTTAAAACACTGGCCTCAAAAATCACTCCATTCAGACCCTAAAATTGTATTAATTTTCTCCTTTCATTTATAGTGACTGCCCCTGAGCACTGTACTGGAACTTAAGCATCTAATATTATGGACAACTATTTATTCAATCAATGCATAGACAAATATGACTAAGAATTTTTAATATGCATTAAATTCCCACTGTGTATATGTGCAAATATATACATACACAGAAATATATGAATGTGTATGTTTCTGATATACATTCTAATAATTAGTTATATACATGATACAGAATACTAAAATATTCTATATTTTTACATGTGTTTGTAGATACGGGTTTTTTTAATGTTTGTTTATTTTTGAGAGAGAGAGTGACAGAGCATGAGTGGGGGAGGGACAGAGAGAGAGGGAGACACAGAATCCAAAGCAGGCTCCAGGCTCTGAGTGTCGGCACAGAACCTGACGCAGGGCTCAAACCAATGAACAATGAGATCATGACCTGAGCCAAAGTCAGATGCTTAACAGACTGAGCTATCCAGGCGCCCCCTTGTGGATACACGTCTTTGAGACCACTATGCATTATCTGTGACACAGCATCTATTTTCCAATTTGTGTTTTTATTGTTTTCTATTTGTACATGTTACATACTAAAGAATATTCAAACAACTGAAAAAAATCTAGGCGTCCTTCATAATCTTACAAGTCATCATGTCAACACAAAATCTATGTAAAAGCCAACTTATGTTTAAAGAGGTGGTGGCAAAGTCATAAGAAGTGTTCACTCAAAGCCCGACCGAGTATGTGAATATTAACCATTGTTAGTGAAAATGCCATATAACTTGTCTGATTCCCCAAAATAAAACCTCAGAGTATATCTATTTGTAATTATCTGTCAAATATAAACATGTTCTTTTTTCCTTGTTTACCTTATCTTCAAAGCTATAAATCATTATTTCCTTTCCAACCTCTCCTGATGCTCTATGCTATGAGGCTGTTACAAGCAGCCGATGACTCACATTTGAATGTCCAGATTTAAGCTGGAATTTGGTTTATTGTTCTGCACCTGTGAGTTTCAAGCCAGTTAACTTTTTGCCCTGAAGAAATAAAATATTCAATTTAATATATTTGTGAAAAAAAAAACCACTGAAGCCACAAGAAATTCCTATGAGAGTTCTAAATATTCCTGGAGCATATTTCACAGTCCCTAAGCTATGAACACGTATTAAGATATAGCAGCTTTGTACAGGCAAGATGCAACCCTTATTCACATCTGTCAACTAATGGAAGACTAAAATGCTATAGCTGCCAGGGTAAATATTAATCACTCGAAAAAGGAAAATTGTATTAATCTCTTGTGCATGCTATGTTTATATATGAGTGCTATTTATGCACCGTATGCTATGCTTTTGCTAAAATAACCCTGCCCTTGATAAGCCATAGGGAAGTTTTGCGATTGGAAACAACTCGTGAATTTACGTGAGTTAAAGTACTGGCATGCATTAGAGATAAAGAAAGGCCAACTTTATTATTAAATTCAGAAAATCACACATGTAATTGAAAATCAAGGCTGTGGCTTTCCTTAAACAGGATGACAGAAAGGTGCAAATATGTAACTTAGGGTTCTTAAATAACTAACCTTTATTTTTCACAACAAATAAAGCCAGTTATTTGGTATTGCAATGAATTTCTTTCTAGAATATGTTTGAAAAATGTTTGAATATGTTTGAAAAAAAATATTTTCAAACAAAAACAAACAATATCTGTCATCCTATAAATAGCACGGCCTCTCCTTGATGTGATACGGTTGCCAGCTATTCCTCAAAGCACAACAGGGAGAGGAAGCTGGTCTACCAGTGCAGTGCTCTACGAATCTCCTCAAGAGAAAATCCTGACTCAAAGCTATTAGGTCCAGGAACACCTGGTTCTGATCATGCAGACTACACACCTACACACAATCACCACCCAAGAGGCCAATAAACACTAGAAGAACCATATTGGAAGTGATGTTGGAATCCGGCCCTCAGCATTTAGAATCAATGTTGAACAAACGTCAAATATTTCCTTCTATGGATACCCGGTATTGGGGATCCCCCCCACTTCCCAACACTAGAGCACATGGGGGAAGAGGAAGGGACTGAGTTCTAGTTAATAACAGAAGAATGATCACATGATTGTTATTTTCCTAAAACCTAAGAAATTAGAAAAGAATAAAATCAATGAGACAGTATAGAGAGTGATAAGTGGAGAAGAAATGTTAATAAAGAGCTTATGGAGAGTGAGTGAGAGGAGTTAAGGTGGGCATAAGGATACTTGCATAGTTCTGAAATAGAAGTAGAGCTGGCAATGACAGACCATGTATCTTGAAAATGATAGAGCAGAACAGTGAAATTTGGGGCTCAAGGAGATAAATTTAAAGTCCTGCATATGGATTTTTAATAACTTCCAGTATCTTACATCCTTAACAAGCATAAAGAGAACCCAGGTTCCCAATTCCAAATTAAAAAGAAATTAGGAGTTCTTTAAAGGATTTGAAAGCTATTAGAGGGGACAAAAATGCTTCAGACATGCTGAACTATTTCAGAGTCAGAGCTGGATTTTTATCTGATTACCCTAAAATATAAAATGGATTCAAGGGGCCCACGCTGACCATATTCATAGTTCTCAATGAGTTCTGTGCCTCAGTCATAAATGTAAAGAAACAAGTAAGGATAGGACCACATTAAAAGATGATAAGCATGAAAAAGTGAAAACCAGAGTATAACGTTACATAAAAAACAAAATGTAATAAGTAAAATGAGAAATAAAATCAATAAAAGGTTTGGAAGATACTGTTGAACAAACATCACAGAAAGTTGAACAAAAGATCAGAGATAGAAAACGTAGAAAACAGAATACATCAACAAGGAAGTTCAGTATTTAATAAAAGTTCAAGGGAGGGGAGGGAGGGGAGCCTGGGTGGCTCAGATGGTTAAGCCTCTGACTCTTGATTTCTGCTCAGGCAATGACTGCACAGAATCCACTTGAGATTCTCCCTCCCCCTCTCTTTCTTTGCCCCTCCTCTGCTTGTCCCCCCCCCAAAATAAACAACACTAAAAAAAAAAAAAAGGAAAAAAAGAAGGGAACATAGAAGAGATGGGTATAAAAGTAGAAGCACAGAAATCTCCACATTAAAAAAAATCATATCAAAAGTATGATATGAAGAAAAAATCAGTCTAATACAAAAGTACAAAAGGATAACCAAGAAGGTCTTAATGTTCCCATCAGCTTAACTAAACTTTAGATATGTTTATTCCTAGCTAGGTGTCCTAGACCTCCATTTTGATAGAGCATTATCTTTAGAAAATTTGTAATCATAAATTCTTTCTTTACTCCTTTGAGAGACAATGTTCTCTCAGGATTTTGCAAATTTTACAACCCATGAAGGTCTTTCTCAAAACCCTGGAAGGCATCCCTGTCAACAGTAACCATAGAAGGAGACAGCATCCTTCTCTCTCTGAGGTGTTAAGGTGAGGGTAGAAACCTAATTTTAACAAGTACCAATTAGTAAACACAGAAGGTACAATGGACACATTGATCAACCTCTCCCCACATGGTCCTCTAGTACTTTTCCACTAGCTCATCCCAGTGCTTAAAAACTTTACCAACTTTTCTTTCGGCATAGTTCAATCTCTCAACTTGCAATGGTCCCTGATAAAGCTCTGTGCCTATTTAACTTGTCTGGTGCAATTTTCTTTTGACAAGTGCATCATCAACAATTTTCAGAATATCAGAAACAAAGAGCAGCTCTAAACTCCAGAGAAAGGGAGGGATTACCAGCATTCTAAATTTCTATATAACATTACTGCATAGTGGATATGAGGAGCAGATCTTTCAAGTTCTGAGAGAAAAGAATTTCAACCTACACCTCCATCGTTTTCCAAACCATAAATCAAGGACTATAAATACTTTTACAACCACAGAAGGGTTGCATTTTATTTTAGTGGTATTCCAACCAAAGCATTGGTTTTGAGATTAGTGGGTTCTGCCTGGTATCAATTAAAATAGGTTTGACTTTATTTAAAAAAAAAAAAAAAGTAAACTCAAAATAGGAATTTACTTCTCTCTTATATACCAGGGCTGCTATATCATCAAAGACCCAAAACTCTTTAATCTGTGCTTCCTTCTCACACTGTGGTTATTTTGATACAAAATACCCTCTGGAGCTCCAATCATTCTATGCTCATTCAAGATAACTGGATGAAGATCAACAATAAATATTTTCTTTTTAGGATAGATCTCAGGCAATTAACATACTGTTTCTGCCTATAACTCATTGGCTAAAACTTAGTCACATGGCCATAGCATGATGCAACTGAGGCTTTAAAAATGTTGGCTTTTCAATGCTCAATTTAGGGTTCTGATATTAGAGAACAACAGTAAAATAGATGTAATAAGGCAACTAATGTCTTTCATGAGATGGCACTCAAAATGTTGGGTAAAGACGAGAAAGACTACTGAGCTATGATAAGGGCATATAGCATAATAAAAAAAGTAATTTCAGAACCTATTTTAGTACCCCTGTTTTGAAACCAGACAGATAAAATGGACGAATTAGTTAATATACTAGAGATACGAGCAACACAAATCAAAAGGACATTTTAATTGGTATATAAAGACAAAGAACAATTCCTGCAACCAAGAGTAGAAAACACGCAAATTAGTTCCCAGCACATAGGAAGCACAAAAATTGACTACATATTTGAACAGTCTCATCAAATCCAAAGAATTCTATTTAACCTCCCCCCCAAAATCAGTAGTTCAGTAGTACCCAGACTACATTCTCTTACCATTAAGAAATTCAATTAGCCTTGATAAAAAAAAGAAAAAGTCAAAGCCCAACACCCTTTCATGATTAAAGCTCTCAGAAAACTAGAATAGACGGAAATGTCCTCAACTGGGTAGAGTATCATAAAAAAAAACCTATAGTTAACATTACACCTAATGGTGAGAAATTCAGAAGCTTTACTACAAACATAAGGTAAAAGGCAAGGATGCCTCCTCTAACAACACCTTGTCAACATCATACTGGAACTTCTACCTAATGCAGTAAGAAAAGGCATACACAAGGGTATACATAAAAGGTATAGAAAGAAATAAAACTATTCACAGAGGACATGACCATCTATGCAGAAATTCCAAACTGAGAAAAAAAATCTCTTGGAACTAATAAGCAGTCATAGCAAGGTTCCAAAATACAAGGTTAGGTACAAAAGTCAATGAATTTCTGATATACCAGCAATAAGTGAAATTGGAAATTAAAAGCATAATATAGCTCATATTAACACCCCCCGAGTGATAGAATTCAGTATAAATATGACAAAATACGTGTAAAAATTTATTTCCTTTCATCATTGACATATGTCACTTTATTATATGTCAATATGTCACTTCTTCCTAACTTTATCCATAGATTCAGTGCAATACCAATCAAAATCCCAGTAAGTTATATTCCGTGAGCATCAACAAATTGATTCTAAAGTTTATGTGGAGAAGCAAAAGACCCAGAATAGTCAACACGGTTTTATTTATTTATTTATTTATTTATTACCGTTTTATTTATTTTTGAGACAGAGAGAGACAGAGCATGAACAGGGGAGGGGCAGAGAGAGAGGGAGACACAGAATTAGAAGCAGGCTCCAGGCTCTAAGCCATCAGCCCAGAGCCCAACGCGGGGCTCGAACTCACGGACCGCGAGATCGTGACCTGAGCTGAAGTCGGACGCTTAACCGACTGAGCCACCCAGGCGCCCCAGTCAGCACGGTTTTAAAGAAGATGAAGTTTGAGGAGTGACATTATCTAACTTCAAGACTTACTATAAAGATATAGCAACCAGAAGAGTGTGGTACTATTGAAAAAACAGACAAATTTATCAAAGGAATAGAGTAGAGAGCACACAAATAGACCCACCTAACTACAACCAATTGATTTTAACGAAAGAGCAAAGGCAGTATAATGGAGCAATGAGTCTTTTCAACAAATGGTGCTAGAACAACTGGACATCCACAAGCGAAAGAAAGGTAAGAAAGGAAAGACCTTTCAACACAAACCTTATATCCTTCACAAAAACAAACAAAATATGTATTACAAACTTAAATGTAAAATGAAAAACTATAAAACTTTTAGAACCAGTTTTACCTAGGAGAAAATCTAGGTAACTTTGGTATGGTGATGACTTTTTTTTTTTAAGTTTATTTATTTATTGGGGGGGGGGGGGGGGCGGCAGCAGAGAGAGTCCAAAAAAGAATCCATGCTGTCAGCACAGAGCTAAACATGGGACTCAATCCCAGGGACCAGGAGATCAGATTCTTAAATGACTGAACCACCCAGGCCCCCCTGGTGATGACTTTTTAGATACAACACCAAAGGCATGATCCAGGAAAGAAGTAATTGATAAACTGGACTTCATCAAAGTTAAACACCTGCTGTGGAAAGGAGATTTTGAAGACTAGACACAAACAGGGGGAAAACACTTGCACAAGACATACCTAATGAAGGACTATTACCTAAAATATGCAAAGAACTCTTCAAATCCAACATGAAAACCACCAACCCAGTTTAAAAAAGGGGGTAGGGCAGAAAAGATCTGAATAGATATCTAAAGAAAATATTCAGAGGACAAGGATATGAAAAGATGCCCCACACCATATGTCATTAGGGAAATGTCAATCAAAACAGTGAGATACCATTAGACACCTATTAGCATAATCAAAACTTGGAACACCACAACCACCAATGCTGGCAAGGATGTGAAGCAACAAACTCATTCATTGCTGGGCATGAGTGTCAAATGGTACAGCCACTTCAGAAAGACACGGTAGAATCTCAAATGTGTACGACTAAGTCAAGCCAATCTGAAGAGGCTACATACTGCTTGATTCCATTTATATAGGATTCTAGAAAAGGAAAAATTATGAAAGGTAAAAAGACCCGTGGTTCCAGAGCTTGGGGAGGGGGAGGGGGAAAAGAATGAATAGGCAGAGCACAGAGAATTTGGGGAAAGCCAAAACGCTAATACTATGATGGTGGATACAGGCCATAGAATACATTTGTCCAAGTCCACAAAATATACACCAAGAGTGAGCCATCAGGTAAACTATGGGCTTTGGGTGTTTAGGATGTAGGTTCATCAATTTTAACATGCACCATTTTGGTGGGGATGTTGATAACGAGGAGGCTTTGCATGTGTCTGAGCTGGCGGCATATGGGAAGTCTTTGTGCCTTTCCCTCAGTTTTTCTGTGAATCTAAAATTAATCTAAAAAATAATAAAGTCTTATTTAAAAAAAAAAAGTCAATCCCGATTTAAATTTCAAAACCACCACATTAAAAGTGTTCAATACATGCAAAAAACTTAAGCGTCTCCAGGACTATATGGACTAGGTATTTTTAAAACACTCTGTTGCCATGGACCAGATGTCAGAAAGTTGCAAATATGTATACTTAGACATTACTGTGCTCTAAAGAAAGTTCGGGATGACTCTAACAGTATAGAAAAATGAAACGAAATATAGATACGTAAACTTGAAATTGGAAGGAGACTGCTCTTCCTTAAAGGAAATGCTAATGCCAGAAACTGACAAGCAGGGAGAGAAAAGAAAGGGGAAACTAAGTATTTTCCAATAAAAGGAGGGTGGAGAGGGAGCAGACACAGAACACCAGGCAGGAGGTTAAGAAATTCAATAGAAACACTTAATGAAAAATGACTAGGGAATCATTTGTGCCCATGTGAGGAGAGCCACAAAGGACCCTGCCTGTGCCATGGAGAAACAGTACTGTTACCCCTAACGATGGTGATGATGTGATACCCCCACTAGCAAGAACAATAATTGCAGTGTCTCTGAAACTTCTATTAACTATGGACCTGATAACATTTGGTTCTGGGATTCCAATTTAAGGAACACCTCCACACGGAGAGAAAACCTCCACGTGAAGAAATTAATATGGATTTATTTCAGCCTGGTAATACCAGCTGATCAACAGTCCAGAAAATACCAATCTTCTTTGGGTATAATTACCCCTAATGAAGGTATTGTGGAATCCTACAGATGAAACTCATCCAAGCATGAACTTATATAAAGGAATTAGCAAAAAACTGATAAAACACCACTAGCAAGCATCACCTTAAGTACCCCAAAGGTCAGATTTAGACCCCCCAAAACTTCACACTTCAGAATCATCTGTTGGAATAAAACAATATTCTGAAGGAACTATTGAAAAGCATAACTGATAGAACATGTGGACGGGAATACATGAAAGAGAAAATAAAAGTAAAATTCAGTGAAACACTCAAGACGCTGATGCCCCTTACATATCCTATTTGCCAATGTACTGATAGTCCCAGCAAAGACAAGGCAGCAAAGAAAGGCATACAAATCTGAACAGCTGACAATGCTAACTATCCAGACACAACATCTTCCTACATCCAAACCCTTTTGTGAAGTATCTACCGAGTGATAGGTATGTTCTACCTACAGGAGTCGTAACATAGAACAACATAAAAGAAAATAAAAGCAGGAGAGACAAAGATAGGAGAGCTCCGAGATCCAAAACTCAAGCCTGGATTTCCCTTCCCAAATCTGCAGTGGCACAGAATTTCCTTGCTCTCTCATGAACATGTCATTCTCCCAAATGCTTCGTGACCTTGACTCTTTACATTCTCCTACAAAAACCATGCAATCCCTTAACAAATCTTGGTGACCTTACCTTCAAAACATACCCAGGGTGTGGCTAGTTCCCAGCTCTCCTGGTGACTGTGACGGCCTCCTCACTGCCACCTTGTGGCTTCTTCCTTCTCCCTTAACATCCATCTCTGCACTGGGAGGGTCCCTCCAGAAGGGCAGGCTACAGAACTCCTTTATGAAGAACCCCACACCTTAGGTGACCCTGTCAACCCTGGGTCTTCACCCTCTGCTACACTGCCCCCTTTTCCCCTGCTCGCTTTAGGTCAGCTGTTTCTACAATATTCCAGACACATTCTCTTGTCTGGGGGCCTTTGTTCTGGGTGATCCTTCCTTCTGAAACCTCTTCCAGATGCCTTTTGTTGCTACATTCCCCTAATATATTCAAGCTTATACTAAATCCCTCCCCCTCAAGGATGTCGACAGTGACCACGCGCTTTCTACAATTTCCAACCACCTGTATGGGTTGTTCTACCTTTTTCCTATAGAAGTCGTTAATTCTAACATGCTATAATACTTACTACTAGGGGCGCCTGGGTGGGTCAGTCGGTTAAGCGTCCAACTTCAGCTCAGGTCATGATCTCAAGGTCCGTGAGTTCGAGCCCCGCGTCGGTCTCTGGGCTGATGACTCAGAGCCTGGAGCCTGCTTCTGATTCTGTGTTTCCCTCTCTCTCTGCCCCTCCCCTGTTCATGCTCGGTCTCTGTCTCAAAAATAAATAAATGTTAAAAAAAAAAATTAAAAAAAAAATACTTACTACTAAACTTATTGCCTATCTCCCCCTAGAATGTATGTTCCAAGAGTCAGGATATCCATCTAGAGATTATGAAGAAAATCCTGCCTCATAACAGTTTATATGTATATGTATGTAGTTTACACATATGTATATGTAGTAAATAGTAAAAGAGTTTATTTTTCCCATTATTTATTACAGTTTATTATCAAATGATCATAAACAACTGAAAACAGCCAGTTGGGGACCAAGCAAATTATAGTTCCTCCATATAATAGGAAATCATATCTTCATTAAGAAGGGGCAGGAAGCTCTCTAATTATAGTGTATACTAACCAAGATTTATTGGTTGCCAAAAATTAATAGGTAAACAAAGTGTAGAGCTATATGTATAGTATGGAACAATTCCATGTGTCTATAAATCATATACACGATCTATTTCTGGAAGGAAAAACAGGAACCTTGTAACACTGGTGGTCGTCACCGTGAGCAAATTATGTGACTGGGGATCAGGTAAGAAGACTGTCCTTCAATATCACACCTCCCAAACTTTGTACCATACATAACTGCTCTGTAACAGTTGGAAGTAACTATTAAAATATACAATAAAACCTGGGCAGAAGTCTCACCCTTTTCAGTTTATATACTAAGTCGATAAATCTAAAAGACTGAAAAAGAAAAATGACTTGATTATGATTTTTCCCAGAAAAACAGAACTTTTAAAGTTGTAGGAAAAAAGGCTATCCTGAATTTCTCCAAGGTATCCTGAGTATTCCCTCTGACCACACCCCCATCCCTCCTAGGAGTGCGCCATGATGTGAGCATGCTTTCTCTCCTAAGCATCAACAAACAACTTTATCCTACGTCTTTAGCTGTTTCGGGGAAATAAACCTGCATGTGCACATGCCCGTGTGTGTGTGCGTGCACACACACGCACACTTTTAACCTTGGAACTTTCTGGTTATGGTTATTTTTCTCAATTGTGTGCTTCATGTTTCCTGGGCTCATTTACAATAAAATGCTCCACTAGGCTTTGACTGTGTCCTTCTCTTGCTCAATTTGGCATGTGACCACATCCTCCGAGACTATTGTGAAGTTACCATCTTCACGCAAAGCCCTATGCCAATTGACTTTCCAGTCTCTGTCCTTGGGCACATTGAAAATCTATCACAGAAGACCTACAGCATACAACGGAGCACAGCAGCAGTGAGATAGTGTGCCTGCATTCAGATCAAACAATGTATTTGCTCTGAATATTAAATAAGGGCCAAGCGTATGGTGTCAGTGGTATGCTCAAAGTAAACGTACAAAGTTTACTTCTCTTCCATAAAAAATAAAGCACATATCTATTACTCATTTGTCCCAACCACTTAGGCCTCATAAGCATATTTAATTTCATGAAAGTCATCCTCATAGACCCAATCACAACTTTCCTGTTATTTTTTAAGTGCTGAAAAGACCCCGGGAGGTTTTCCACCGGGGCCACACGTCCTGGAGCTCTTTCCTGAATTCCAGAACTCTTGCCTTACACATGTGGTTTTTAAAGGCTTCACTCTCTGCTTTCCACAAGGGCAGACAGGCAACGTATGTATTCACTCTTCAATGGGAATGCAAGATAGGCAGAGTGTCAGGAAAGCTGTCAGGAAACCAGAGTTCTTGTGAGGGGACCCTGTCACTAGTCACATCTAGAGAAAGTCATTAAAAACCCTGGGTTTCTAAGTGCAAGTAATTCAGTCAACTTCATTTCTATTCTAGGATTCTCAGTTCTAAAATTCCAAGGACATCCGCATGGACATTTGTATATGATGATGATTTAGTTGGTCCTTAGGGGAATCTACTGGTTTACCAGGTTCGTATAACTAAGTACCACAGGCTAAATGACTTTAATACAACAAGAATTTTCTTCCCATTCTGGCAGCTAGAATTTCAAAATCGAGGCATTAACAGGGCCATGCTTTCTCAGAAGACGCTGGGAGAGAATCGGTCCCATGCCTGTTTCCTGGATCCTAGTGTTGCCTGTAATCCTCACTGTTCGCTGGCTTGTAGATGCCACTCCTGTCTCTGCCCTCATCTCCTGCTTTTCTCCTGTGCCTGCCTCTGCTCTTAAGGACACAAGCCCTACTGTAGTAGTGGCCCGCCCCACCTCAGTATGACCTCATCTCCATTCACATCTTAACTGCAACCAAGTAAGGTCACATTCACAAATCCTGGGGACACAGGCTTCTATGTATTTTGAGGGGTACACAATTCAATGAAAACAGAGCACAAGTGATGTAGATTTTCATGTACACACGTTTTATACCAGATGCTCAGCAGGTGATGCAGTTTACTAATCTAATATGCAGAGAAACTGAAATACAATTAGAACTTAGAAACCTAAAAATCCCATAGTCACGAAGAGCATCTCAAAGGACATTATCTGTCATGCCTCTGCATTTTATAAGAAAAATAGGTCTCTCAAAAATATTGCTTCTTCAGGAAAATATATTGAAATTGAAACATAAAAATAAGGAAGATCCCATATCAGATATTATTGCAGGAAATTTGAAATCTGCCTCACACAAAATACCTGAGGAAACAATTGACTTTCATTAACAAAATTACAAAACCTGGAAAGTTTCGATGATAAAATCGTGAAGGATATTTTACAGTCCCTGATAAGGCAATACACTGCTACAAGAAACAATACACGAGGGAAATTTAGATGTACATAAACACATTTTTACCTAAGCAAAGTAGCATCATGATTCTAATTGGAATACTCATAAGAACCTATTAAGTAACTGTTAAATTAATTCATTCTCTTATGTTCAATAACGGAGAAATGTCTAGTTGAAGTGTGGTCAGAGAGGTCTTGGGTAAACAAGAACAAAAAAGTTCCAAATGTCTTGCTAGTGGCCTTTGTGTTTCTTCCACATGGAGTTCCATGGATACAAGAAAATCCAGGCCTAAAGAAGTGGTTAAGAAGGGAAAGTATACCTTGTGTTGGCATAAGGCTTCCAATCTACCTTGTCATCTGGTAAAATCAAGCAGCCTCAAATTGCCTAACCATGAATTTTCCTGCCCATTCTGGGTAAGTTCTTCGAGCCAAAAAACCCAACTTTTCTAACAGACTTGGCAGAATGCCTAGTTCTGAGTAGTGGGTTTCAGCTCCCTGCCAGCCTGCGGAATCATTCCAACAAGCCAATCACAGGCTGCAGGGAGAACCAGGCATCACCACATCCACCTGAGAGTAGAGACTGCCTTCTACACAACCCCAGGTTGCTCCTTCCATTCCCCTGCACAACCCTTGTAGGGTCCTATATGGCATGTAGTGTCCTCCTCCCCAGGCTGTGAACTCATGTGACTGATCAAAGTGCTGATCTCACCTGTCCAATGTCAGGTGTCAGTCTTCTGCTGTCCACATTTACCCTAGGACAAGAATGCCTTCTTCGCCAATGGGGTAAAGAGGAAGAAGTTAAAACATACTTTTGGTTAAATGACTACATAAGCAAAGATGCCCTAGCATCCCGTGGCATCCCATGAGTACTTAGCACATATTGAACCATGTGCTGATCTCCAGGGGCAGTAAGGAGAAGCAGTCACCTGTGCAGGAGCATCTTCTTATAAGCCACATAATACACCAGGACATAAACATCACTCTACCACCTGGTAGACAAAAAGGAAGCTAAATGGTCTACCTGTCTAGAAATAAATTCTGTTTAAAGACACCTAGTTGATTAAAGTATAAACCAAAACTTAGAGGCCTTGAAGGAAAGATATTTAGGCCAAAGTTGTTATATGTAATTGTCTGTAAACCAATTTTTTTTTTGTTGTAGGAATGTCTGGTACCAGTTAGCATCTAACGTTTTGCAGAACACATTTTAGGAACACTATGTACACTCTTAGCTCCTATTTATACCTCCACTCCATCTCCACAAAGCAAACAGAATCATCTATATTGCTAATGTGACCAGGTCACACCCCTGCTTGATTTCATCCCGTGGCTTTCCAGACCCTAAGTATAAACTCCTAAATATCATGTGCACAGTTTCCAGTGACCCGACTCCCTGTCCTCCTCCTTCAGCCTGCTTTCTCATTACTGACAGTGATGTTTCTTTTTAGGCAAAGACCGAGCATGTATACAGCCTGAGGGGAAACACTGAGTGGAGAGGAAGAAGTTAAATATATATGAGAGAGGGTATGAATAATAGAGTGATAGTCTGGGAAAGGGTGGAGGTGGTCTCAAGGATTTAAAGGAAGAGGTAGGGTGCATAGGTGAGATGCAGGCTAAGAGAAATGTAATTACATGTAGCAGCAGAAAAGCAGCAAGATTATTACTGAAAGCCCTGGTGTTCTCACTGAAGAAGGAAGAAAGGCCATCTACTTAGGCTGAAGGGAATAGGGATTGAGTTGGAGTTTGAAGGGAAAAGCAAAAATGCGGGATAGTTATTTGTGCAAATAGAAGGTGGGTCTTACCAAGGGCTCCCTGTGGACCAGTCTGAGGCAAGGCTCTAATCTGGAGAACCATGTGGCTTTAGCCAAACATAAGTCAATCACCCAGTGCTGAGAACCAGAATTATCTCATTTCTCCAAAGTTATAGTTTAACCGGACTATCCAGGAAAAAGTGGTTTCTAAGAAAATTGATAAAAGCATAGTTCATATCATTGAAGAAAGAGAATCATGGGTGCGTACAGGTGAACTAAAGGAAAAAGAAGGATGGGACTTGGAGACGATGGAAGTTCGAAAGAGCAGAGAGGTCTCTGAAATCAAATATCATAGGGAGACCTGAAATTTGGGGAAGGTTTTGCTAATAGACTTAATATTTACCATTTATTATTTTAGAATATTTCTAAAGGAAAATTTCTAGTATCTCAAAATTTTCCACAATTATAGCAAGAGTTGAAATAATGAGATTATGAAATTGTTTCCAAATCTTCAGTGAATGGTGGAAGTATATTATTTAGGATATTTTAACTGACAGCAAAAACTATGAATCCTAGAGAATTATTGGCTCATGTGTCTCAAAACTTTTGTGATGGTGGTGGCTTCCTGGATTTAATGGTTCAAGTGATATTTTAAAGCTTAGATTTCTCTATTTTTAACATTTTGAGAAATCTAATCTTTATAATATCCAGTAATTACTAGATATTTACCAAAAACAAAATACAAAAATACTAATTCAGAGGGATACATGTACTCCTATGTTTATTGTGGTGTTATTTACAATAGCTGAGATATGGAAGCAGCTCAAGGGCCCATCAATTAATGAATGGATTAAGAAGTAAAAATGGGCCACCTGGGTGGCTCAATCAGTTGAGCATCTGACTCTTGATTTCAGCTCAGGTCATGATCTCATGGTGTTTGAGTTTGAGCACCAGCACCAGCACCAGGCTCTGTGCTGACCTGGAGTCTGCTTTGGATCCTGTGTCTCCCTTTCTCTCTGCCCCTCCCCTGCTGATGCTCTCTCTCTCAAAAATAAATGAAAACATTAAAAAAAAGAAGTAATGCTGTGTAATGGAATATTATTCAGCCATAAAAAAGAATGACATCTTGCCATTTGCAATGACGTGGATGGAGCTAGAGTATAATGCTAAACAAAGTAAGTCAGAGAAAGACAGATACCATATGATTTAATTCCTATGTATTGGGGAAAAAAATGAACAAAGGAAAAAGACAAACCAAGAAATAGACTCAACTATAGAGAACAAGTAGATGGTTACCAGAGGGGGAGGGGGGATAAATGAAATAGGTGATGGGGATTAAGGAGTGTACTTGCATTGATGAGCACTGGGTGGTGAATGGAATTGTTAAATATTGTACACCTGAAACTAATAACACTGTATTAACTATACTGGAATTAAAATTAAAAAAAAAATAAAATGACTATAAAAAGACAATTAGATTTCTCTTTATCACGGAGTTCGGCTTTGCTATGTTGATTTAAGATTAGGTTCCATGCGAGAGCAAAAAGCCTGTAGCATCTCCAACTACCTATCATATTTTATGCATGTCTGGCAGGAAAAAACATCAAATGAAAGCCTAGAGTCACCTGTAATAGTACTCAACCTAAAAACAACATTGTATCCTGAGATGTGAGGCTAGAGATAGACCACATCCATGCTCTATTCCTTGGAAAGGATGAGACCTCATCAAACCCCAAACCCCAAGTATTGAGATTGGGGAAGACAGATCCACAAATGGGAATTAGAGTCTGTTAAAAAACCAAACCCAACTGAAGAGAAAACACTAAGAGTAATGAACGAAGAGCAAAATATTTCCTCAAGCCACAGTCACTCTATAGTTTTTCATAGTCAGAACCATGGGAGACAAGCCCCCAGATGAATACATGGAACAATTTAATCAGCTGTGTTGCTCCTGTATAAGAATTTACAACTTCCTAATCCTCCACATAACCTCAACCAAATTCATGTTTTAAAACTGTCACTTTTATAATCCCATTATAGTACCGTTTGTTTCAGATTAGTTGCAAGCAAGAGAAACCAGCACTATAGCAAATAGAAAATAAATTGGAAGGAATTATTAGAAGTTAGCCAATTTTTTAGAAAACTAAAAAAATCAGTCTCAAAAAAAAAAAAGGACAAGGACAAAGGCAATTTTGGATGTTGGTTACAAGAACTCATCTCCATTTTCATCATGGAAAAGCAAGATTGAATGAGCTCCAGTCTTTTTCAATATTTTGTGTATCTCAGCTCAAGATGTAAATTCCAGGGAAAAAGCATTTGATTGGTTTAGCTTGAGTGATATAGATCTTGGCTAGAGGACAGGTGGGAATATTCATTAAAGATCCTATTAGAATAATCTAAAGATTAAGCAGAAAGATGTTGCATTTATCAGGATATCAAAACAAAACATGGCAGATAAAGGTAGTAGTGCAAGGGGTGGGGGGGTGTCTGGGTGGCTCAGTCTATTTAGTATCTGACTCTTGACTTCGGCTCGGGTCATGATCTCACATTTTGTGGGGTGGAGCCTCACACTGGACCCTATGCTGACAATGCTGTGGAGCTTGCTTGGGATTCTCATTCTCCCTCGCTCTCTGCCCTTCTGCACCCCCCCCCCAATTAAATAAACTTAAAGGTAGTAGTGAAAGAATCTGTTGATGAGCATGACGAGGAAGCAGAGTATAGTGATAATCATTTCATAAAATCTACGTGGATCCAATCAACATGTTGCACACTTCAAATTTACACAACATTCATCTCAACTACAGCTCAATTTAAAAAAAAATAGGAATAAGAACTCAGCAAGAAAAAGAAATCCACAAGAAAAAAAGTGAGCATAGAGAATGGTAAAGCTTCAAAGGAGAATGGGTACAACCAGAAGAGGATGATCAAGCATTGCTGGCATTCATTATTACTGAGTATTAAGAATCTGAAGAACACAGAGAAGCCAGGGGAGCAAGTGTTTAAAAAAAAAAATTGGTGATGGCTGTGAGGGGTTCCAGAGGGCAGTGGTGTCCATGTGGAGGAACTAAGGTTTATCTAGGAAAGATGGATGGAAGCAGAACTATTTGAAAGAATCAGAATGGCCAGAGCCTCAAGTAACAGAGGTCTGGTTTCCTGGAACCCCGGCGAGCTCCAGTGACAAGGAAAAAACAGCAAGATATCACTCAATCAACCAATGTCTTAACGTTCTTGTGATGGGTGACTGGTACATTCAGCACAAGGGTAAGATTCTACCTCTGATTTCAGGCCTCTCTGTTCTAGCATTTCATCACTGGTTAATAGACCTTTCTGCTCTAGTGGAAATGTTCTATAATTAATGCTGTCCAACATAGTAGCCATTAGCCACATGTGGCTATTGAGCACTTGAAATGTGGTTACTGTGACAAAGGAACTGAATTTTGGATAATATCACAATTAAGGTTAAATAGAAACAGCCACGTGGCTAGAGGCTACCATCAGAAACCACACGGCTCCAGATAAGAGTATCCTAGGAAATAAATGCTGACATACACAGAATAAAATAAAATCCTGTTAGAGGGTAAAAGCCTCCAAATTTTGTCAGTGGATATTTGAAACAGGCTTTGAGTTTCTACTTTTACGAAAAAAAAATTCAAATATCATAAAAATATCATCACAAGCATCAAAATTCCCACAGGTGCCTTGAACAAAGGTGTCAGTAATCTGAGGTTACTGCATCTTAGAACACACCCTAAGCTACCTAGAACTGGCATTCACAGGAGAGAGGTCAAGGTCCAGATGATCGAGGAGAAAACCATCTTAATTGGGGGCATGCATAGCTCTGAAGCTAACAGGTGCACACCCAGACAGGAGGCTCTTCCAGGGAAACCACAGAGAAATTCTTCCATCAACTAGGTTTCTTTCTCTTAGCGCCTTGTGGAAACTCTTTCTAGAATATGAAAGTAACTGAGGGTTGCCGGTACACATTCTATGCGTTCTTTCTACCAGGGATTACTCCTACTGATTTTCTTAATAAGTGGAGCAAGCAGACAAATTTGGATGTGCCCACCTACTGACTTAATTCAGACAAAACTGCTTCATAGGGATTTTTTAAACCAGAATTACACAGGTCGCCGGATAAAGAATTGAACATACCACAGCTGTAAAGAAATAACACAGCTTATTTCACTTCTCCCTTTAACCAGCTGAAAGATAAAGGCAATGTTTTTTCAGACACGTTCTAATGCACTCGTCTGTCTTTGCTAAACAATATGTGCTGATAAACTCAAGGAATGATCCATGCAACAGTAGGAGGGAGGCTCCATTATTACGCTCACTTGAGAAAAGTGGTAACATACCCAAGGTCTAGAATTCCATGTAGTAGAAGGAGGAATCAACAGGAAAGTCTGGTTCTAGAGCCTTTGTTTTTCAACTTTCAGTAGTTAACCATGATATTTACGTTTAATGGGCATTAACAAGATAAGCAGTAAACAACTTAGTAAAGTTTCATTTTCCTGTCAAGTTCAACACTAGTCAGTTTTATGATAAGGATGCTAGGCTACTTTGTGCAAAGGGGTGAATAAAGACACCACTTTGAATAAAGAACATACTTTTAGTTGCAGTATAACCGAAGTCTTCATTTTGAAGATAATGTTTTCAGTCTTGTCTCTACTATATGTGGTAATGAACCCTAACGTGTGTTCCCAGGTATACACAGGCTATCGGTCAACTGCCTTCATGACATTTGATCTGCTTATCAAATTACCCACAGTACTCCCTTCCCTCCTCCTCCTTCATTGACGTTGTTGTTACATGTGTAATTTTTTTCTATTCTAGATTTAAATTCCCTAAGTGTGGCAGCCATGACTGTTGAATTAGCACTTTATCTCCAATGCCTAGAACAGTGCTTAGTCCACAATTATTGAAGCAGAGGTGAAGAAGAAAGTGACCGAAGATTAAAGATATTGACAATGGTCTGGAGCACCTGGGTGGCTCAGTCGGTTAAGCGTCCAACTTTGGCTCAGGTCATGATCTCATGGTTTGTGAGTTCGAGCCACATGTCAGACTCTATGCTGACAGCTCAGAGCCTGGAGCCTGCTTCGGATTCTGTGTCTCCCTCTCTCTCTGCTCCTCCCCTGCTCATGCTCGCACGTGTGCTCTCTCTCTCAAAAATAAACATTAAGAAATTTAAAAAAAAAGATTGACAATGGTCAAATCATAGAAAGCTTATAAACTATGCTCAAAAGTTTAAATCTTATACAGTGCATCAGTATTTTCTAAAATGTTTATTGAAACAATCTCAACAGAAGCTTAAAGATTTAATAAATTATGGAAACGCTACATATGATGTCTGTCTGAATAGTCACAATGCACATGATCTCATTAGAGGTACTGACGAATCCTGCAGTTAATAAGCATAACTCAGAATTTCACAAATGATTTATGACATATGTCTGGGTGCATATGCATTTGTATGAAATCTCTATTAGCAGTTCCATATGATGTACTTTGTGAATCACTGTAGTAAGCATGAGAGGACTTTAAGCCAGGGACCAATTCACATTTCAGGAAGGGCACTTTGACCAAAAGGAAAGATGAAGTAAAAGAAAAGGAGTTTGGAGGCGGAGGAAACAGTTAAAATACTAGTGTAGGAATGAGGCAATAGACACAGGAATGTGAAAACAAAAGCAAATTTGGGACATAAAGGAAAAGATCTTGGCAGCTAATATGATATGGGGAGTTTGAGCAATGGAAGTGAGCATGTTTTTCCAGGTTTCTAGACTGGACAAGCATATCATGGCAGCATTAACAGGAAGAGAAATGGGCTTTGTTAGAAATAAAACAAATATGTATTTATTCAGTTACTATTGGGGCATTTAATTAGAGCTAGGCAATAGACAATTGACATGTTTCACTCATACACCTTCAAGAATGTGCAATCTTATGTGTATCTACATATTCCATTGTTTAATGATCATTCTACCAGATATAAACCCCTGGAGGCGAACATGTATGCTTAACTTTTGTGGAAAACATGATTCAAGCTGCAGAAACTACTTACTGGGGATTGGCTATAGACTGGAAGTTTATGTACCCACAAAATTCATAGATTGGAAACTAATCCCCATTATAATGGTATTTGGAGGCAGAGCCTTTAGCGGGTGATTAGGTCAGGACGACGGAGCCCTCCCGGGATGACCCCATGTCCCTTTCGCCATGTGAGGTCACAGTACATAGACAGCCATCTATGAAACAGGAAGAAGGTCCTCACTACACACCAAATCTGCCGGCACCTTGTTTTCAGACTTCTGGCCTCCAGCACAGAGAAATCCCATCATTTGAAAGGTACCCAATCTATGACATTTTTATTATAGCAGCCCCAACTGAGACAGTACAATAATGCATGTTGTGGTATGTTTAATAAAAGAAGACACCTTTATCTTCTTCAGAGACAGACCAGACTGCCGAACATCTCGGTCCTAGCACAGACAAGGGTGGGCTGCGTTTGGTGCGCAGGCTAACAAAAGTCAGAGTACCTTTGTCTTACCGCTATTTTAAGAAAAGGACTCCAGAATTCTCACTGGAGAGCCACAGCCATTTGTCTCTTTGCTGCTTGGGGCTGCCAGAAATCCACTCTGGTTTATGGGTCTCCCAGCTTCCAGCCCTGAGCTTCGTTAGCGTTTGACAAAGGCCTGAGGTTGGGACAGGCTGTGTGAGGTTGCTGCTCAAGCCTCCAGTTTATAAGACACACGGTCTGTGGTACTGCGTTATAGAAGCCTGAATGGGAGAATTTGTTTACTAATCTGAGAATGTGTGCAGGAGCTACAAGCGATCTTTAGAAGATTCCTTCAAGAATAAGGAAGCTTCCAAGTGATATTTCTCTACCCACCCTCCCACGTCTAGATACCTAGACTCCTGCAAGAATTAGCATACTCAACATAACTTGCTAATACCACACCCTGCCCTCACATTCTCCTAGACTCACCACATCCTACATGCCCCACTCCACAGGAGTCCCTCCTAAGCAGCTTCTGATTCTTCTCATTCTATAAGCAGCTACAACAGTGACCAGCACCACTCCAAAGTGACTCTTGCCCTGGGAGAAGGGAAGATAACCACAAGTCAGTTCTGGGTGGGGGTGAGTAGGGGGGGGGGGGGCTGACACCTGGCCTGACAGGCCCTATTCCACCATCAAAAGCCTCTCAGGAGACAACATGGAGAGTGCTATTCTGCAGTTTGGTACAACTGTGGCACCAGCAAATGGGTTGAGGTCAGACATCTGGTATGACCCAACTATAAAAGCCCAAGGCAGTCCCAGACCGGCCCCTTAATCAGCAGAGGAACCAGACCCTACTGACAACAGGCAAAGAGCCATTGCAGCTGACTGTACTGAAGGGCACACACAACACACATAGGAGACACCTCTTTAGCCCTTGGTGCTGGTCAACAAGGGACACTGCACTACAGGGTCTATTTATTAGGCCACTACTTTCAAGAAGATATAACTTACTTTCCTAATATACATATACACAGAGACTTGAACAAAATGAGGAGAGGCAGGCATAGGTCCTAAGTGAAAGAACATGACAAAACAACAGCAAAAGATCTAAATGAAATCAAAGAGCTAAGTGATATGCCTGATAAGGAATTCAAGTAATGGTCATAAGAATACTCCATGGACTTGAGAAAAGAGTAAAGGATCTCAGTAAGACCTTCAACAACAACAACAACAACAACAACAACAACAACAACTAGGAAATAGAAAAAGAACCAGAGATGAAAAATTCAACAACTGAATTAAAAATACACCAGAGGGAATAAATAGGAGACTACAGGAAGCAGAAGAATAGATCAGTAAGCTAGGAGACAATATTGGAAAGCACCCACACTAAACAGCAAAGAAAAAATGAGAAGGGAACTCAGCAACATCAAGTATAGTAACATTCACATAATAGGGAACCCAAAAGAAGGAGAGGAAAAAAGGGGTGCATAAAAATTATCTCAAGAAATAACAGCTGAAAACTTCCCTAATCTGGGAAAGGAAACAGATCCAGATCCAGGAGACAGAGTGACCCAACAAAATCAACCAAAGGAGGTCCACACCAAGACACATAAGTAAAATTGCAAAAAGTAGCAATAGAGAATTTTAAAAGCAGCAAAAGTTATACACAAGGGGAACCCCATAAGGCTATCAGCTGATTCTTCAATAGAAACTTTTCCAAACCAGAAGACAGCAGCATGATAAGTTGAAAGTGCTAAAATGAAAAAAAACCTGCAACCAAAAATACTCTACCCAGCAAGACTGTCATTCAGAATAGAAGGGTAGATAGAGTTTCCTAGACAAAAGTTAAAGGAGTTCATCACTACTAAACCAGCCCTGCGGGAAAACTTAAAAGAAATTATGAGTGGAAAGAAAAGTCCATAATCAGGAGTAAGAAAATTAGGAAAGGAAAAAATTTCACAGGCACATACAAACCTAATAAAAAACTAGCCACTTACACGTTAATCTAACACATAGAAATTAAATAATGTGGTACCAAACAATGAAAGTGCCAACCAAGAAATCAAAGAGGAAATTTCAAAAAATACAGAGACCTATGAAAATGAAAATACAATGGTCCCAAACCTTTGGGATGCAGCAAAACCTCTTCTAAAAGGGAACAGACAAATAATGCAGCCCCCCCCCCAAGAATAAAAGTCTCAAATAAACAATCATACACTTTCAAAAGCTAGAAAAGGAACAAAGTCCAAAGCCAGTAGAAGAAGGAAGTAAAAATGAGAACAGAAATAAATGAGAGACTAAAATATATGTCAATGACACCAGGAGCTGGTTCTTTACAAAGACCAACTAAAATTGATAAACCTTCAGCCAGACTTAGTCAAAAAAAGAGGGAGAGATTGAGAGGATTCAAATTAAGTCATAAATGAAGGAGGGGATACAACCAACACCACAGAAATACAAAGGAAAAGATTATCAAAAGTTATATGCCAACAGATAGGACAACCTAGACAAAGTGAATAAATTTCTTGAAATATATAACCTTCCAAAACTGAATCAGGAAGAAATAGAAAATTTTAAACCAATCACTCATAATAGTAATTATTAAAATAGCATCAGTAATCCAAAAACTCCAACAAACTAAAGTCCAGGACCAGAAGGCTTCATAGGTGAATTGTACCAAACATTTCAAATAGTTAATACCTATTCTTCTCAAACTATTCCAAAAAAAAAAAAAAAAAAAAAAAATACACACAGAAGAGGAAGGACAGCTTCCTTATTCACTCTACAAGGGCCGACATTAAGCTGATACCAAAACCAGATAAAAACATCACAAAAACAAAACACAATACTACAGGACAATACCTCTGATCTCTGATGAACATAGTTGCAAAAATCCTCAACAAAACATCAGCAAACCAAATGCAGCAACACATTAAAAAATCATTCGCCATAATCAAGTGGGACTTCAGGGATACAAAGGTAATTCCTATTTGCAAATCAAGGTGACACCTCAACGGTAACAAGAGAAAGGATAAAACCACAGAATTATCTCAATAGGTGCAGAAAACGTATTTGACAAAGTACAACATCCATTCATGATAAAAACCCTCAACAAAGTAGGCTTACAGGGAACATACCTCAACAACATAAAGGCTCTATAGGAAAAACCCACAGCCAACATCATACTCAATGGTGAAAAATGGAGAGCTTTTCCTCTAAAGTCAAGAATAAGACAAGGGTGTCTATCTACTCTCACCACTTTTAGTCAACTGAATACTGGAAGTCCTAGCCACAGCAATCAGAAGCCAAAAAGAAATAAAAGGCATCCAAACTGTAGGGAAGAAGTAAAACTCACTATTTTTAGATGAAGTGATACCATATATAGAAAAGCTTAAAGACTCCACCAAAAAACTACAAGAACTGATAAATGAATTCTGTAAAGTTGCAGGTTGCAAAAATCGATGTGCAGAAATCTGTGGCATTTCTATGCACTAATAACGTAGCAGAAAAAAGAAAACAATGCCACTTATAAGTACACTGGAAATAATAAAGTACCTAGGAATAAGCTCAACCAAGGAGGTGAAAGACCTATACCCTGAAAACTATAAAGAACATTGATGAAAGAAATTGAAGATGACACAAAACAAATGTAAACCTATTCCATGACCATGAATTAGGAAAACCAATACTGCTAAAATGTCCATGCTACCCAATCTACAGATTTAATGCAATCCCTATCAAAATACCAGTAGTGTTTTTTACAGAACTGGAAAAAAATCCTAAATTTTCTGTGGAACCACAAAGGACCCCAAACAGCCAAAGCAATCTTGAAAAAGAACCAAGTGGGGAGGTATCACAATCCCAGATTTCAATATATACTACAAAGCTACAGTAATCAAAGCAGTATGGTATGGGCACAAAAACAGACATGTAGATCTTTGGAACAGAAGAAAGAGCCCACAAATAAACCCACACTTTATTGGTTAATTAATCTATAACAAAGAAGGCAATATACAATGGAGAAAAGACAGTCTTTTCAACAAACAGTGCTGGGGAAATTGAACAGCTACCTGAAGAAAAAAAAAAAGGACTGGACCACTTTCTTACAGCATACACAAAAGTAAACTCAAAATGGATTAAAGATTTAAATGGGAGACCTGAAACCATAAAAATTCTGGAAAACAACATAGACAGTAATCTCTTTAACATCAACCATAGCAGTATTTTTCTAGATCTGTCTCCTTTGGCCAGGGAAACAAAAGCAAAACTAAACTATTGGTACTGCACCAAAAATAAAAAGATTCTGCACAGCAAAGAAAACAACAAAATAAAAAGACAAACTTTGAATGAGAGAAGTTATTGCTAATGATATATGCAATAAGGGGTAATATTCAAAAGATACAAAGAACTTACATAATTCAACACTTAAAAGTAGTAACAATCTAAACACGGGCAGAGGACCTAAATAGTCATTTTCCCAAAGACATTCACATGACCAACAGACACATGAAAAGATGCTCAGCATTACTAATCATCAGGGAAATCATATCAAAACCACAGTGAAATATCACCTCACATGTGTCAGAATGGCTAAAATTAAAAAACACAAGGTATTACAAGTGTTGGCAAAGATATGGAGAAAATGGAACTGTTGTGCATTGTTGGTTGAAATTCAAGCTGGGGCAAGCAACCTCCGTGAAAAACATATGGAGGTTTCTCAAAAAATAAAAAACAGAAATTATCATATGATCCAGTCATTCCACTACTGAGCATTTACCCAAAGAAAACAAAAACACTAATTGGAAAAGATATGCACCCCTACGCTTACTGTAGCATTATTCATAATGGCCAAGATATGGAAGCAATCCAAGTGTCCATCCATAGATGAACGGATAAAGCAGATGTGGTGTATATATTCACAATGCAACACTACTCATCTGTAAAAAAGAATACAATCTGGCCATTTGCAACAACACGGATGGATCTAGAAGAGGGAATAATGCTAAGTGAAACAAGTCAGAGAAAGACAGATACCATATCATTTCACTCACATGTGAAATTTAAGAAGAAAAAAAAAAATCAAAAGACAAAAAATACCAGGTTCTTCGAGAACAAACTGTTGGTTCCTAGAGGGGGAAATAGGTATGGGTGGGGGCTGGGGGAGAGGGGGTGATTAAAATAGGTGAAGGTGATCACTTAACCACGATGAGTGCTGAGAAATTACAGGATTGCTGATTCACGCTGTGCACCTGAAGCTAATATAACAGTATAACGTTAACTACACAGGAATGAGAAAATTAGATTTGTTGAAGAGAAACCTGACCTGAGTTGCCACAGCCTCTGAATTCATAGATCCAAGATCTAGCTCACCCTCTGAATTCATAGATCCAAACTGTTCAAGGGGAAGCGTCATCCCATTGGAAAAGATACTTAAACACTAACATGAGAATGTATCTGAAGTCTTCCTCTGGCATTTCCCTGAAGGGATGTACCATCACATGCTAGGGTAACTAATGCAGTAGGAAAGAGAACTGAGTCCATTTTGGAGGGCTTATCAGAAATTGGTTCTGAGCTGATAGTACTCTACAGGGACCCCAAACGCCACTTGTGGCCTGGTCAAAAATGGAGGTTTGTGGATTCCAGACAATTAGTGGACTTTTGACTCATTAAGGTTGCAGACTACCTTTGTTATTTCCCAAGTTCCTGAGCTTACAAGAAAATGAACATATAAAGCAACTGGCAGAATCCCCACCTTGATGCCATGGCTTAAGGAGTAAAGGCAACAGTAGCAAGAACTAAGTGACAGCCACCAAGGCTTCCTTTCCCTACCAGGCTAGTAAACCAAGGTCAGTACAGTGTCTGAAGAAACTGGAAAGATTCATTCTGCCACCAATGACTTCAAAGATGGTGGAGATTCCCATCCCATCCCAATTTAACTCACCCACTGGGTTTATGAAACTCATTTACACCATTCTCTCTCTTCTTGCAGTGTCACCCTACCTTCCATGATCCTAGTGACTTGAGACACTGGTTTAACTTTATGCTCTTTTTTCATCTTCCAAAGCCATTCTCCATAGTTAACTAACATTCCTTTTCCGCAGTATCGCTCTTACCTTCTCAAATTCAGTCAGTTCTACTTCCACCCATTCCAGGTACAATCTGAACTTTCTCATCAGAACAAAGTCCTCTCTGGATCTCCGATGTTCGTTTTTTGGCTAGGGCCTCCTTTCTAGATCTCTGCTCCCCTGTAGTGAGCACATTAAATAGCTACCTTCTAAAAGAAGCATTCACTGATTACATCTGAATCTTTGAAGGCCAACTTCCGGCATGCTTCACCACCTCAACAACATAGGCCCTGCTCCTTGGGATCTTCTAATCATGGCGACTTTCATCGCCGTAACTACATTATTCTCCACTGCTAAGTAAGCCCTACTAAGATTTCTTTTATTTCTAGACAGAATGAATTTTGACAATTGGAACCATTCTAATTTTATGTAGTCAGACCTGAGCTAGACTCTCATTGATTTTTCTAAGTAGAAATTCACTGATCCAGGCTTTACTTGTATGCCGGTGCATTTCCATAGTTACTATTCCAAATTTTGTGTTTTAAAGCCTGTAAGTCTCCATGTTGTCTCAAATAAAAATTCCCTCTTTTTTACTTAATGTTTTATTTTCATCCTTGTCATGTGACTGAAAAAAACATGGCTAAATACCTCAGTGAGCAGCAGTACTCCACTAACTTAAATCTCTGAAAGGCAAATAATAACCTGACAACCAAATTAAACACCCTTTGTTCATTCCTAGCCTCTTTTGAACTGTGGCATTTCACTTTTGATGAACTTATTTTTCCTACTG
Organism: Panthera pardus; assembly: GCF_024362965.1. Classification (NCBI taxonomy): domain Eukaryota; kingdom Metazoa; phylum Chordata; class Mammalia; order Carnivora; family Felidae; genus Panthera; species Panthera pardus. Next base: position 81,448,467 of record NW_026526710.1, on the reverse strand, counting down.
TGGTTTTTTTCCCAAGCATATAGATCCAATAAGGAAAACTCAACCTCACTGAGTATTTCAAATAGATAAAATATAATGAAGGGGATTCATTACACAGTGTGGGAAGGCTCACCGAGGAAAAACAGTGGAATGCAGAGGTAACAAGAGAAAGCAGATCTACCAGCACCAGAATAGGAGGGACAAGAAGGAAAGAGGAGGAATCACCAGGAGCTCAGAGCAAGGGCCTTGAGAGGTGGATGCTTGGATCTTCAAAAGTCCTTGTAGCTCATGTCCATGCCTCTATTTTGAGGCACCATATGGCTGATATCCAGAATGCTGAAAGAAGCTGGGGACGTGGGGCAGAGTGGGTAAGAGCTACATTTTTTTTTTTTTTTTGCCACTCAAGTAACACTGACATAAGTTGAAAAAACAAGAAATCCCTCTCCTCTTTCTACTCTTCCAATATTCTCTAGTGCTTTCCATTAACAGCGCCTAATAGCATGCCATTTGTTAAAGAAATCCAGGAAACATTTGCAGAGTCCCAGCCCCATCACTGCAAAGTTGAGCACAGGAGTGTGGGCTTGGAGCATAAAGACAATAGTTGAATTACTGGCACAATGTGCCAAAAAAGCATCTGTATTCCAGGCTGAGATGCACCATTGTTCAACAGAGAATTCAATACAGAAAGCACAGATTTTAAAGTCAATTCAGCTTAGAATTAAAACTTAGCCTCATGTTCCTAAACATCAAACTTCTCATTCTCCATATTCTCCATTCCTTCCTCTATAAAACGAGAATTAGAATTCATTACCTAGAGGGATTTTGAAGGGTTAAATGAAGGAACTGTACAGTGTATGAGAGTAATTCACCTGGCTGGCATCTCCCCACCCAGGTCTGTGACCTCAGTCCTTGTTTTACTCCCATGCATCCAGTTGCTGGTTCCTCTTACTCCACGATTGTTATTTCTATGTCTTTTCCGTTGAATCGTATTTATACCATTGGTTTTAATCCCCAATGTCCTGCCTCTGGACCCACTCTTCACACCTACATTCATGGCCCTGCAATTCGTTCAGTCAAGTCTCAAATCTTACGTCCACATGAATGACTCACAGTTCTGACTGCACGATGCCAACTCTCTGAGTTCCAGATACATATGTCCAATACTCACTGAATAGCACCGTCTCATCATCTGCAGATACCTTAAACTCTATTTCACAAGGGAACACAATCCTGCTCAGCAATTCTCAAGTCCTTCCCCCACCCAAACCAGCACATACACACACCACTACTCCATCTGTATTTCCTTTGAGGGCCAATGCCACTACCAAATATTCAATGCAAAAATCCTGTGAGAAATCTTTCCAATACATTTCCCTCACTCCATGTAGCCAACTTTGTCCCATTAACATTGGTTAGATCTCAAGTTGATTGAAACTTGAATATTGTCTAACATTCCCAACATGTTTCTTTCTGCTTCTATCCATCCTACACAGCACTGTAAGGTGAAACGTTCACCTGTAATGTTAATAGCATTAACATATTTATCTCTGCTTAATGAATGAGAGCTAAGTATCCACACTGGCATTCAGGGCCACTAGAACGTGTATCTAACCCAACATCTTAGCATTCCCGATCTCTAGACTTCATTCTCCTCTCAAAAATCTCCACTCATTCTATCTTGCACGTATTCATCCACAGTCCATGCTGTCCAATCTCTTACCCTGCAAGGCCCCAAGGTCTGTCCCATGAAACCCTACTGGAAGCTTTGCCTCTTCCTTAGGTGTGTAGATACACTCACCACTCATTATTCTCCTAGGATCCCTATTTTATATTGCACACAGTAATTTTAAAAAGTAAATAAAAATTGGAGAATAACTATTGATAATACCAAAAAACAATGTACATCTTGCACTATACTAATTCTAGGAATGGAAATGTGATTCTCAAAAAGGATGTTGATGTCCAAATTTACGGAGGCACAAAGAATGCACTAACAAGAGTAAGGGAAAATATTAGAGCATTTGCAGAAAGTTCTACTTTCTGGGATTAAATAATGATGGATAGATTATGTAAATTTAGACTCGGACCTTGGCTCTAAGATCTGAGAGAAGAGAGTGTGATTGCTAATCTGACTACATTCAAAGTCCCTCTGGAGACGAATTCTACTCAAATAAGGAAACACTGATGCTTGCATCTGAAATGAGGTCCTGCTTGCTCTGGAATAACTGGACTAGGGCCACGGTTACTGGGTTGGGGAAGGACATAACAAAAATAAACAAAATCATTGTTAGTATGTTGCTTTGTACTTGTCTTACCTACTAAATAATAAAATGCTGAAGAAATAAGATGCTCATGGGTACATTTCTACCACTTATAGCAAAGGTCTTACCCAAAGTAGGTGACTGATAAAATGTTTGTTGAAATAAATCACTGAATCTTCTCATTTTGAAAAAGGGAAATTTGACTAATTAGTTTAGACAAGCTGTTGCTGACACATCCAAAATATCTCTGGCAACATTCTTCCCCCTCAATCTTTCATCAAAAAGTAGTTACCGGAGCACCGGTATAGTTAAGTCGGTTAAGTGTCTGACTCTATTTCAGCTCAGGTCTTGATCTCACAGTCATGAGATCAAAACCTGCAACGGGCTCTGCGCTGGGCTTGGATCCCACCCAAGATTCTCTCTTGCCCTCTGCCCCTCTTCTGCTCACATTCTAAAACGGGGGAGGAAAAAGACAAAGGTATTTACTAAGATTTCTACCGTTAGTTGAAACCAGATGCCTAAGCAGAAACTCAGAAGTGCTGTCTATAAAGCAGCTGCCCAAGGTCACCAACAAATATAGAAGAAAACATGCTTCCTCCTCCTTCACGTAACCTGCTTGCCTCCCATAGGCAGAATCTCCCCTTTGTTCCTCTAGTCCTTTCAGTAACTTTGTAATAAAGGTCCTGTATTAAGGTTTCTTTCTTTGGTGGTGGGGTGGGGGGGGGATGTAGTTGTCAAAGATATATAATCTCCTATGTCCAAAATACCCTCAAATTTGTCAGCACACTCAAACCGCAATGGTGGATTTCTGCTTGATAGTCTGTAGGAAACGTGGAACAGAGAGTGCCAAGAACAGTCTTTGGAATAAAGGACCCGATGAAATTGCTCATCAACATATTTGATAGAATCCTTTTCAGGTCTCTCTGAGGGGGCTGTAGCTGATTAGGAGCAACCCAATGAGAATAGTGAGGAAGTTCACAGGACGTCATCTCCCAAGAAGAGTCTGAAAGTGAGATCATTCACTAAATGGAATTGGGAATAAGCTACTTAGTAAGAATAAAAATCTTGAGTATGAAGTTGTACGCATCCAGGTCCCCTGTGGCTTTTGTGCCTAGGAGAATTTTATTATCCAATCACTACGGATAAAAAAAAAAACTGTTTCAGAAATAAAAACTGATGCCACCAAACTACTCTGGTTAAAAATGACGGATCAGGAAATTGTTAGTATTGGGTGCCTTTCTTCCCTATCAGACAGTGGTAACATTTTAATTGCAGAATCTGTGTTTCACTTTCTGTTTTTGTCCTTGCATTTTATTTATCTACCTGATGATATAAACTCTGTGTTAGTGACTTCACTGCCACCTTCACTTCCTCAGCCACCATGCATGGTGGCCACTAGGGAGATTATTCCATGGGCTAGACAAGATCACGTTCTAAAGTAGGGACTAACTTGAAAACTTATTTATGCCTTCTTAAAATCTCATCTTTTAAAAATTTCTATTTAAAAATTTTTTTTTAACATTTATTTATTTTTGAGACAGAGAGAGACAGAGCATGAACGGGGGAGGGTCAGAGAGAGGGAGACACAGAATCTGAAACAGGCTCCAGACTCTGAGCTGTCAGCACAGAGCCCAACGCGGGGCTCGAACTCACGGACTGCGAGATCATGACCTGGGCCGAAGTCGGCTGCTTAACCAACTGAGCCACCCAGGTGCCCCTAAAAATTTCTACTTTTAACATAGTTTCCACTATTACTATATTAATTCAGTAAAGTATATACTATGTAAAAACATATATATATATATATATATATGCACACACACACACAAAAATATATGCATATATAACCCATAAAACACATATGTAAATACCTGCAACTTTTACTAATGGAATGTGTGATCGAAACATTTGGACCCTACAGATCTCAAAAGCCAGATGTCTACCCACAGGCCTGGATATAAAAGAGAAGAGAAAACCAAGAATGGCCATCAGTACTGTCAGGACAACTCTCTGAAAGTAGCTAAACAGCATGTGTTATTTTACAAGTTTAGAAGACCTAAGAGATCAGTAATATAATTCAAGACATTTCTTAGCAACACTGGGTGACTCATCATCTAGTTTCTGGAACACATAATACTCACCACTGCAGTTACTTCAACCAAGTAGGTGACGTGTGGGACACGTGGGTGGCTCAGTCGGTTAAGCATGCGACTCTTCGTTTCAGCTCAGGTCATGATGCCAGGGTTATAGAATCAAGCCCTGTATCAGACTCCACGCTGAACATGGAGCCTGCTTAAAATTCTCTCTGACCCTCCCCACACTCGCACTCATGCTCTCTCTCAAATTTGAAAAAGTAGAGATATGCTACCTTTTGCAAGATAGTTCTGCTAAAATGAGCATCTCAAACCACACCGTTCATTTCTCCTCTCCATTCAGCACCACCAAATTAACTAATACACTTCTATCTTCAGGCTCAGTTTCTGCAAATTTCTAAACAATTCTTGGCCAGGGCAGAGCAGTAGCTACATCCTCGCTCGTGGAGTCAAGGGAGTTGTCTAACTCAAAGACCAATTTGCAGTGATTCCAGAACTATTCCCCACACGTGCACACTTACCACCACAGACTCTCCTTCATGTCCAATTCTTTTGCCCATTCCTTTGACCTAGACCCCAACTTCAGTCCTCTCACTAGCACTCTTATTTTCCTAAAGGCACCGTAACACCATCCCAACCCACATTGCTCTGATTACTCACCCAGCCTTTGCTGGCGTCCTCCTCTGGTTGAATGAAGTCTATTTCCTTAACGTGAACGGCTAAGACCATACTCCCAATGAGCAATGCCTCTACCCAGACTATGCAAATAGCAGCCATCTAGAAATTTCTACGGCTACTTTCTACCTACATGCTGAGTATCTAGTGTGTTCTAGATACTCCACTAGGTATTGATAATAGAGCACTGAAGAAACCAAATCTGCTCCTGGTATCGTGGCACTTAGCAGAGGCCTCTTTAATCTTGATTCTCATTTCCCCTCTAGCTACCATTACTCGACCTTTTGTGAAAATAAATGTGCATGGGGAGAATTGTAATAGACCAATGTGGCCATTGAAAGAACAATGTAATGTTTTCCTCCACCGAAACTGACCACTCGTCCTACATCTTCAAAATATTTTAAACTCACAGAAATTTCTCGTTTTATACACATACATACACACACACACACCAAAAGCACACAGACAATTGCAGTATGTTAACTATATAGTTAACATATAGTCTTATGCAGGAGTATGTTCTATACACATTGTTCTACAATTTGTTTACTTCAATACTGAATGAAAAAGATATTAACACAGCCTTTTTTCTTTCTTTCCTAATAGTTACTTAATACCCTATATAGAAAGAACACTGGCTATCTCCTTTAGGGATCTATTGTACAGCTGAATTAATTCTACTTGTCCTAAATTTTTTTTTTCACCAGTTCACCAAAAGTCTCAATAAGCCTCCAAGTCATAGCTACAGAAACTACCAAGCTCATACACACAAACATGGATGCAAAGATAAAAGTACTTTTTTAAATACTGGGGGGGGGGGGGATGGAATATTTAAAGAAAAATGAATACTTTCAAAAATCAATTATCTGATTAAATTATGATTCTAAGATAATTTAGTAGAGTGATTTTTTTTCAAAATTGAATGATTTAAATCCACAACTTTGTCTTCACTTTTAGTGTGTTTTATTTTAAAAGAGAAGTTAGAAGACAGAGTTCGAGCAGGTTGTGTTTGGTCTATCAGCTTCAAGGCGAAGACTGCATCCTTGGGTAGGACATTTTAGAACTGCTGCAGACTTTCTTCTACCTAAACGGAGCACTTTTTTGATGCGACTTAGGGTGCAACCATTAGTTATTTTATGAGAAAATTTATTTCCGTAAGCAACATTTTGAGAACACACGATGTAGCTCAGTATCCTTGGATTCAGCAAATATAACCTAATAACATATTGAATCCTCAGTGAGTAAAGCAGAAAATTCTAATCTTGGCCATCTTGGGAACGCACTGGATCTGTGGCCTTCCAGTACCCAAGAAGCAATCCCTTGAAAAAGGGAAAATGACAAAATTACTTTCAAAATAGGTCTTCACGCTTATGAGGGAATATTTCTCCTACATTATAGGTTACATTTTAAGTATGCTATTAAGTCATCATTTTATACTAAAAAGGGATGGGATTTGTACCCACACATCATCCCTATAATTTTTGAACATATTTTTTTATCATCTCTAAAATGAGAAAAGTAAATTTAGTATACTCTTTGCTAAGAGATATAGAAGCATTTTGCATTATGTAAAGCACAGAAAACAAACTAAAATGTCAAAAAAATAGGAAAAGCAAAATCACGGCCGGACAATGTGTGAACATGAATGAGTGTTCTTTGTTCCTGCAATGGAAAGTTGAAATGAAATTGTTGGCAATGTCCACCACAGACAGGAAATTGGCATTGACTCCCACTGTTTTTATTGATTGGGTAAGCATATAGAGTTCTTGACACATGATGAAAGACACAGTAGTTGAAACATGCCAGGATATCTTTCTCCTAGCTACATTCCAAAGAAATGCGTATTGGTGATTTTCTCAGCAATTTCCTCAAAATCTCACAGGATTTTTTTTTCCACAGGGGTATTTTATATAGCAAGAATAGGCATTATTTTAAAGGATATTTTCCCTCAGAGTCAACTTTTAGTTAAAAGGTAGAAGTATTGGTAGGATTCTAAGACTGAACAAGGGACTTGTAGCCCAATTTCTAGATTGAAACATATTGTGAAATTTGAGGAATATTCTAAGCTTCATGACATCATCATGAGCCTGCTGAGGTTCTTCCTAATTAAGAAAGATCCACAGAGATGGTTTCAGGCAGGATGGTTGATGTAGTCCTTTACCCACTACAATTTTTTTTTTTTTTTATGATTTGTTGTTTTTGTGAGACAGCGAGTGGGAGAGGGGTAGAGGGAGAGAGAGAGGGACTCTTTTTTTTTTTTTTATTATGAAATTTATTGTCAAACTGGTTTCCATAAAACACCCAGTGCTCATCCCAACAGGTGCCCTCAATACCCACCACCCACCCATCCCTCCCTCCCACCCCCCATAAACCCTCAGTTTGTTCTCAGTTTTTAGGAATCTCTTATGTTTGGACTCCCTCCCTCTCTAACCATTTTAGGACTTGTTTGTTTTCTATTGCTGCATAACAAAGTAACCACAAATTCAGGAGCTTAAAATACCAATTTATTAGTTACAGCTCTGTAAGTCAGAAGTCTAACACAACACAACTGGGCCCTCTGCTCAGAGTCTGACAAGGGTAAAATGAAGATAATCGGATATGCAGAGCTCCTGTTGATGGCTCTGGGAAAAATCTGTTCCATACTCATTTTTATATACAGAGTTCAGTTCCTTGCAGCTATAGGATTTAGGAGCCTGTGTCTTTGCTGTCAGTTGAGGCTGCTTTCAGCTTCCAGAGGTGCCCCCTTACTCCACCTACAAGCCAGCAACAGTGTCGAATCATCCCTGTGCTTGGACTCTCTGATTTCCATTCTATGACTGAAGAAAGCTCCCTGTATTTAAAGGAGTCATGCGTTTAGGCCACACCTGGCTGTGTCTTCTTGCCATCCTTCCATCAACTAATATGGCACTCGACACCTACAAAACCTCTTCATGGCAACACCTAAATTTATAACTGATTCAAGAATGGGAGATGTGTGCAGTGTGGCCAGGAATGAGGAGTCACCTTAAAACTTAGCCTGCTACATACCTTCAGACTATCTAAAATCATGCTCCATATACATACGTAAGGTTTCATCCTAAGAAATTGTCCTTTTCCCACTACAAAGCTGTGAATAGAGAAGCCATCTGAGATATCACAGGAACTAAATGCATCCTAGCGGGACGAGCAGAGTTGTACAGCCGAGTGCTCCCTGTCTCAGGTCTGAAAGCCAGTACCGGTGATTACCAAAGTCCAGTGTGTCTAACTTCTCCATCAACGTGGCCCCCAGAGGTCTTTGGTGGACGTAGAATTCCAGGGTAGAAATACAATGGCATGGTATAATGGAGAACCCTAAATTGATAGCTTTCTAAATGTTTATGTATTTCCATTGCCTATTTTTAATATCTGTTCTTAGGAAACACCGAATAGTATTTTCTAATATAAAGTGCTTAATAAGCCAACTAATACTCAACCTCTGGCCCTATGCAGTTCAGGCCAAAAGTAGTTATCGGAAACAAAGATTACATGTATATGTATTTTTAAAATCACGTGGAAAGTTAAGGGCCTGATGTTTGATATTTACATATATTAACATTTAGTAATATCCCACAGCTTTGTAATTAGAGTCGACTCCCAAGTGGTGGAACATAATTGCTCATTTTGTAGATGTGGCACTTCTGGATCAAGAAGTGATTAAAATATTTATACTGCACAGCTTGTTCAGTTCACTTATATTATCAGATTAATTTACTTCAATTCTCTGTGCATCAGTATTTTTGCTTTTTTTCTTCTCAAAAATGGCACTTGAAAGAAAATAGCTTTTCACATACTCTTAACACCTGGTTGCATATTTGAAGCAAAGTGATGGGCTAACAGAGCCTGTTCTGTATGAATATACTGTAAATATTTTTCCTATGTACAAGACGTAAAACTCAAAAGGGACTAATAGTGAAAATCCTTTACAGCAGGACTTCTGTAAGGGATGAAATTTGAATCAGTAATTGGCTAGTGATACACCATTTTGAATTTTTTTTGTTAGAAATATTTTAAACATGGAAAATTTTCCTAATTAAAATGAAGGAAATAAGCTGAACACATTTATTGTCTTATTTTCTAGTAATGTCACAAATAGTATTCCACTCCCTGTCAGGTGTGCCCATGTATATTTCCTTTTGGGAATTTAATATTCATAGTGGAATTTATGTGAATACTTTTCTAGCTTTTCTAAATTCATTTCTCTATTTTCTCTGAGTTTTAAGCACTAGATATTTGATTTGGGTAAATACTTTATCCAATCTCTGAACAGACTAATGAAAGTCGCCCCCAAAATCACATTCAGGAAAGATCTATATTTGGAAATTGGTTTTCAAAGAGCTGCATTCCAAATTATCTGTGTTACAAGGTCAAAAGCCGGTAAGGGAAATAATTATCCAGGATTGGGAATGCACAGCCACGGTCTCATCCCCAACTAAGTAAATTAGCTTTGAACACTTCTGACTTAAGGCAAAATAAAGAAGTAGGTGAGAGAAATTTAATTAAGTGACCAAAACACAAGTCAGCTTTTATTAATTGCTAGTGATGCCAGGTCACTAAAAAAATCAAATCTGCTCACAATCTTCATACCGTTTCTGAAGTATGTGAAGGAAATACAGAGTTCAGCCCAGGGGCCATTGGAGGCAGCATAAATCTTTGAGTCTTGTCGCCCCAAAGAGAGGTACAAAAGATGGAAGAAGTTCAGAACTTGGAGGGCCCATTACTACTACACATTCACTGCCCGCAGTCTGACAACCTGAAAGGAAAGAAAACAAAAGCTTGTCCAGTCAGACCCTAACATCTGCTGGACGACATTGTGGTAGTCCCTTAAGCAAAATAGGAAACAAGAATTAAGTTAGGAAAAGGGACACACCAAAACGTGAAGCCACGAAATCTCTCTAACCAGCCAAAGACCTCTGGTCCACATTATCGATTTCACCTGGAGGCAAAATGTTCCTTCCTGTAACATACTAAACCAAAAGAATAATTTCCAAGCAAAGAAAGATAAAAAGGCCTGTAAAAGACAAGGATAAGAACAGGTAAGAGAATCAGGTAAAAGGAAAAAAGAATCCAGAAAAGAAACTGACAATCAACAATGAACACTGGAATGCACAGATGCTAAGCTGAATTTGTTCTCATTCAAATGTAATCCCTCACTACAAAACAGAAATAAAAGGGTGCCTGGCTGGCTCAGTCAATGAAGCCTCTGACTCCTGATTTCAACCTCAGGTCAAGATCTCACAGTTCCCGAGATCCAGCCCCAAGTTGGCAGTACAGAGCCTGCCTGGGATTCTCTCTCTTCCCTCTCTCTACCCCTCCCTCCTGCTCTCACGCTCTCAAAATAAACTCTAAAAAGTTTTCTAAGTACAACAAACAAAAACAAAGGAACTTAAATGTCACTATCTATTTTGAATGACAGTGGAATCTCACTAACACTGAGACAAGTCTAGGTCAAGTTGTAGGGTTTCTCTGAATCCCTAAAGCTTGCCAAATTGAGCAACAACAGAAAACCTGGCCAAACTTGTGAAGGCATCTGAACAACAGACCAAGGCCTCCAGGGGGGAAAAACCATGGAGTGGGTTTCTCTCCACATACAGGTAGGCATGTGCACACACACCAGTGTGAGTTTTCACTCTTTTGCCCTGATTCCATGCTCCCAGACTCAGAGGGTGTGCTAGGTCTAAGCCCCTCGAACATCACAGCCACAATGGCCACCAACCAGCTTCAGCCCATTCTCTCCAGCCAATTCTACAACCCTGTACTTGTGCTGCCTTCAGTCTGGTTACTTTTTCCATCCGTTGCCAGAAGTCAGTAAAAACAGACAAACGTACAAGAAGATGGTGGTAAACAAGCTCTCCTTTATTTAAAACACACACACACACACGCGCGCGCACGCACACACACACCGCCAAAAAAAACACCAAGAACACTAGTCCCTGACCTAAGGTTTTTGTGGATTTCCGTGGTCTAAGTACTCCCACGATGGTTAACAGCAGGCTGCCAACATGACCTCACCCAATTTCAAGCCGGGAAGAGATGCACACATTTGTCTCCCAGGGGCCAATGTGAGGCTTTGCTGCACATCTGAGGGAAAACGGAGCAGCCTAGCGATAGGAGCTTTACAAATTAACAGCCAAGACCTGGGTGCCATGAATGCCATAGAAACCACCCACTAGCCTCCTTTGCTTCTTCACCCCTGAGGTGATGGATTTAACACGCCTCCTTACACAGTGTCCCTGCTGTCTCCGGATGCGTGTTGCGTTTTGGGTGGGGACACATGAACCTAAATGAGTTCCTTCCTCATCCTGCTCAACAAGGATCCGTACAGAAACCCCTTCCTTTATCGGACAGCTCGGGAACAATAGGCAAAGGAAACGCATCTACGTAGATGCCATTACCGAGTCATCAGACTCATGATTTTACCCCAATTCATCATGCATGCGTCCGTGTACTCATTCAATTCCTCAGCAAACATTCTGAGAAACAGATCTAATGTTTCTTCTCTTGAAAGTTTTTCTCAACTTACCTTTTTCAGAGTTCTTCCTTCCACGTTCTACACCCACAGAACTTTTTTTTCCTGCCTACATTAAAACTTCCAGCACACTGAAATCACTTCTTTACCTACACGAGATGAAGCTTCTCGAGAGCAGGGGACGTCTTCTATTCTGCTTTGTATGACCAGAGCCTGGCACACGGCCTGGTGCACAGTGTGAGCTCAGCAGCGCTGAAGGAGACTGGCGCACAGCGGGATGAGCGCTGCCCGGGAAGTCAGAAGGCCCGAGTTCCAGGCCCAGCTCTGCTGAGAAGTGGCTATGACATTCTAATTACTCACCTTCACCTCTCCAACTCCAATCAGCTTATAAAACGTGAAGATGAGCAGACACTTCCAATACTAAACACTTACAAATTGAGCTTAGACTTCTACCGGGGATGACACTAATGGCTAATAAAAATAATGGCTCTTCCAAATTCAAGGGAGAAAATAGATATGGTCAATTGAATTGAAAATAAATCCTTTTACGTTCAACATTATGTGACTTTCACTACCGTGTTGCCTCTCGCTGATCATAGCGTGTAAGGAAAGTGAGAGAGGTTACCTTTAATCCTTAGTCAGCTATTTGTGGTCTAAAATATCTGTTTTCACATTTTCAAGGGAAAAACAAGTGCCAAAAATCCATAAATATTTGAATCTTATTTTTTCCATGACAAGAATCAGATGAATTACTTATTGTGTCTGACAAAGACCACCCCCCAAAAGTCAAATTTTAATAAAATTTTAATGGATGTCAGCTGAAATAATTCATTTACCATTTATTTATTTATTTATTTCTAATCTTTTCAACCTTGATCAAATCAAGTTATAAACAACCCTGAAGGAGTTACCACCACCAGCGGTTTGCTGTTAAAACCTCTGGGGGTGGAGGGTGTGGATTAAAAGTCCTGAGTTTTAGCATTTGCTGATTTCCATGGTGAAATATTCCACCAGGGCCCATTTCAACATATGAACAGTCTGCAGTTCACAAAATGGCCAAAGATGTTTAAACTGGCTCTTGTGAGCCGGTAGAAGCCTCCAGCAACCTACAGAAACAAAACACCTCACAAAAATTTATGCTTTACTGCTCTGAACCTCTGCTCCAAAACTTTGCTACCGTAAGTGTAGCCCTTGAACCAGTTGCATTGGCAGACTCTAGGACAAGCGTGGGCAATCTTCAGTGTCAGTTACCTTTTTTGTCAATAAAACTTTATTGAACAAACCACATCCATTCATTTCTATATGATCTGTGGCCGTTTTTGTACCGCAATAGCAGAAACAAGCAGTGTAACAGAGACCGTATGGCTCATAAAACTTAGAATGTTTACTATTTAGCATTTTACCAAAAAAAAAAAAAAAAAAAAAAAAAAAAAAAAAAAGGCTTTACCAATCTCAGATCTAGGAGATGGTGGAAATGTAGGTACTCAGGACTCCACACCAGATTTACTATACAGAACCACCTGTGTTTTACAAGGTCTTCAGGTGAATCTCCAAGAAGCACTGCTCCGGAGAACACTCCTACGGGATGAACATAGTGAGGACCTAAAAGACCACAAGGTGGGAGCAGCAGACGGGCTACAGAGAGAACAAGAGGAGGTACTGTAAGATAGACTTTGCAAGGAACTGGTTTACCAGATTATGCAAGCTATGAGGCAACTTCAACCACAGGGCAGACAGTCAGGAAGGACAGACAAAAATTCTTGTCCATGAAATGAAGCTTATGACCAAAACACAGAATCTCCTTGTCATGAAACCCCTCAATTCTACTCTTAAATCCTTTCTATGGATTAAATTGGGCCAGTCAGATGATCTAGCATAATCTCCCCAATCTTAAAGTCAATGAATCATGGCCTTTAATGATCTAGAACCAGCCTTCACGGCAAAACCTAGATCAGTGTTTAACTGGGGACTATACACCTAGCTAAGTAGACACATTACAGCAGAGTAGGAAAGAGCTGTTTGAAGAAAAATTGTATACACCCAAGAATAAATGTGACGATAAATATCTTTAATTCATAGTATTGCAGAGGAATAGGTATGACCCTTTCACTGTTGCCAGCAGTAAGCACAATTATCACTTAATTTCAAAATCACAAAATAAATTGGAATATAGTCTTGTATAAATTCTATTAAACCTCGGTAAAATCATCTTTCCAATAAATTATGTGGTAAATTTTTGTTTTACATTAGGCCCCTGAATCATCTACAGTCTCCTAAAGAATTTTATTTTTTATTAATGAATGTTATCAACTCTCTCTCCATTCGATAATAAGAAATATGGTTTATTGAAAAAAGACACTGGTGCCTAAACCCCAAGGGATTATTCTTGGAACCAAAGACAAAATATGTATTTTGGCTATCTTTTCAGCAAGTTGAAATGAAAAAGGTTTCCACTTGTAATGAGATGCTAGTTGAAACAACTCTTTAGAATTCTCTTGGGGTCTTTCCTTGCCAAAGACAGACATAATATTTTCTCATTATTAGCTCCTCAGCCGAAAGGAAACTTGTATCGTGTTCTTTTCCATGTCACTGAGGAAAGGGCATTTTGGACCAGGAATTCAGAGCACCGAAGTGGAGGGAAGATGGCTGACGTTACAGCGATGTGTAATTATTTCACTGGAAGAGATGGGCTGTGAACACTCGTGTTGATTCTGCTTCAAGAGAGGCTCTCTTGAGGAATCTGATTTAGGCACAGGGAAATAACCGGAACAACTCTGGTGTGAAGCACAAACACCTCATTCCTGTGTTGTCTCACGGTGCAGTTAGAATATTTTCATGACCACCAAAAGGTACTATCAGGCAGCCCAGAGTAGATTTAGACTTCAGTCATCTTACCAAACCTATATGTATGGTAATCGATTTTCATAAAAAAAAAAAAATCTATGTGGTTTGAAAGACACCAAGTTTGTTTGTTTTTTAATATAAAATTTTGATGTCTAGGAACATTCCACATTCATGTCAAGACCTAATTTAAGCGCTGACCCAGGTGTCAAGCTCCCTAGAAGAAATTGGAGGAGACAGAACAGGGGTCCTCAACTGTGAATGCACAATAGAATCGACTGGGACACTTGATAAAAGATCTGTGCTGTATCACAAAACCAGTTTCCTTGGGAGTGGGGCCCAGGGCTCAGTAAATTGAAAAGCTCTCCTGTCAGAGAAAGACAAATATCATAGGACTTCACTCATATGAGGACTTTAAGAGACAAAACAGATGAACGTAAGGGAAGGGAAGCAAAAATAATATAAAAACAGGGAGGGGGCAAAACCTAAGAGACTCATAAATGTGGAGAACAAACTGAGGGTTACTGGAGGGGTTGTGGGAGGGGGGATGGGCTAAATGGGGAAGGGGCACTAAGGAATCTATTCCTGAAATCCTTGTTGCACTATATGCTAATTAATTCGGATGTAAATTTAAAAAAAAAAAAAAAAAAAAAGGAAAGCTCTCCTGTTGATTGCAAGGTGTAGTAAGGGTGGAGAACTGCTGGGCGGAAAGAATTCAGGCAACAGCCAGCATATGTGGGCCGCTCCCCTTTAACTTTATAGCTGCTGATTTTCAAAGGGAGTAACAGAAATCCCGACTGCCCGTTAGTTAAGCACTAAAAGCACACAATCTTCAGACTAGAAGTTTGAGGATTTCAGAGGCGTATTGTTTATGATCTCAGCCTCTGACTCGAGGCAGAGCCAAGCCCCCACAGCCTACACCCCCCTCTGGCTCCCAACTCCATTCTGTTTTCCACTAAGTAGAGTACACTTGTAAAATGTTGAGTATCATCACAAATCACACCCCTCCAACTTCAAATTCTGTGATACCTTTGTTCTTCTAAGACCCAACAGTTTCAACCTGACCTACCACTTTTCTTGTTAGAAGCCCGAGTTCACTATCCAGCCTCCCCTTTCCTCCAGCCATAAAAACCTTCTTCCTGTATCTCAAAATTCAGCCTTACTCCTCCCTGCCTCAGGGTTTTTAAAAAATGGTTATTTTCCCCGTCTATATAGCTCCTCTATATATTGAAGTTTATTCCGCTGCTCCTTCCCATGGGAAGTCTTCCCTCAACCCCTACATTTTCCTGGCCCTTTTCACAGTTCATAACTGTCTATTTGTTTGGGTAATACAAATGTAAATTTCTCTTGCCACATCTTCAGTCTCTTGAGGGCAGAGGGCATGTTCCTTCTGATCTGGCTTCCCCTCAACACTTAGCACACAAGGTTGAGCCCACAGTAGATGTGGTGAATGAATATTCTTCCTAAGTATTGCACAGGATAATGCAAATAAAGTGCTTAGCAGTTGTAGAAACTGCTTCTACAGTTTCTAGGTGAAGATGTACTTCATCTAGCACAACACCTTAAGTACAACGAAGGAAGTCCTACCCACAACACATGAAAGTCTACTTAAAAACATTACATATGCAGAACCAATTTGTATACCAGTTAACGAATAATTATGTCCTGGGCTACCATCCCAAGTAACTAGCCTATATATTATAAACATATTTGTAATAGTATCCTTTAAGAATTGTTGGAAAAATCTTATGAAAACGAATACAAAACCACAGGCTAAAGATGAGCTTTGTTGGATTAGGAGAGAAAGACTACAGGAGATATAAGACCTACTACACAGTGCTTAAGTGACAGTATTATCCAAACTCAAGTTTTTAATATAAGGTTAAAAAAAAAAAAAAAGTCTGGAAAAACCGATTTCAAATCGGGGCAAAGGGTTGAGGTCCCAAGCAGCAAGACAACAAAAAGGGTTCACGAAGTTCAAAAGAATATTTAGCTTCTGAGCAGCTCGGGGTACTCCCTTTGTCAGCACGGTCCTTCCTGAAGTGCCACTGTGGTCTCAAGGGGCATAGAGTTTCAGTGCATAGAGCGGTTTCCATTTCAGCTGGGTCAAAACAGGTAGTTTCCTACAATTTAAGACTTAAACCAACTACCCCCAACTGAACAGCAATCATGATTTAAGTATCTACCATTAACATTTAGGCTCTTAAAAAAAAAAAAAAAAAAAAAAGGCAGTATTACCTCTACAGGGAGTGCACTGGATACAGATGAAGAGAGTTGCAACACCCATCTGTCCCCTTATTTCACTCGCCAAGACCAGATGAACTCGTGACCCAATGATCTGTGTGTGGCTACAGCAGATGACACAGTAACGTGATGGGGATGACCACTGCTGGCTACCAGCCTGACCTCGCACTGCAGCTCCTCGTTTGCAGGACACAAAAATCAAGCACTGCCCAAGCAGTCAAGATACTCGCCAGAACAGTGGCTCACGTTAGGTTTATTTTTCTCTGGATTCTGACATTGCAAACTGGGGCTTCTCATGGGCTCTCATCCCCCAAGTTTGCCATTTCAGGAGTAAGAAGTATTCCTGATCGTGGGTTTACTCCTTCCTAAGATTGTTTTTTCAGAACGGACGCCTATTTCTAATTCTCTCAGTGGCTTTTCCTCTGGAACTTACTGTATACGGATTGCCAGAAAGTACAAGGTTTGAATAATCAAAATTTACTTTTTACAAAATTTACTAAATAATCAAGATTTACTTTAGTTATGCTGGCTGTCAGCTTCCAGGTATGATATAACAGAAGAAAAATGGATTTGTAGTTATGATGTCAATATCTATGAACCTCTGAAGGGGTTGGCTTAAAAAGCAAAGAATGTGGGGCACCTGAGGACTTAGTTAAGCATCAGACTCTTGATCTTGGTCCAGGTCATGATCTCACAGTTTATGGGACAGAGCCCAGCCCATCAGGCTCTGCACTGACAGCTTGGAGTCTGCTTGGGATCCTCTCTCTCTGCCCCTGTCCCACTCTCTCAAAATAAACTTTAAAAAGGGGGAAGAGGAGGGGGTGGAGGGAGGAGAGGGTGGAGGGAGGAGAGGGGTGGAGGGAGGGGTGGAGGGAGGGGTGGGAGGAGGAGGGAGAAGAAGAAGTTTAATATGAGCAGAAAATTCTTAAGTAGAAATGGAGCTCATTTTCTGTGGCAGAGGTGATGGCTACCCCTGCCATGTGTGGAACAAGGTGCCAGGTAGGACTCTTAGTAATGTGTCAGCATTCAGATAAACCCAACTTTCATGCCTCCAGTGGATCCTTGTTTTTACATTCCCTCCAATAAATAAAGGCCCCAGGTTCAACTCTGTGGGTTGCCTCCCATGTATCATTTTAATGTGGCCACCTTTCCTCATCAGTGCCTAAGCTTGTATGACCTGCCCAAGGATGTGAGGAAAAGTCGAGCTCTTGCGGCCCCCTTCCCAGTGGACCTGGGCTTCTTTTCTCGGTTCTATTTGTTAAGCAAATGAATCAATTGACCCATCAACTTGAACAGATATTTTGTTTAGGCTAAACCATCTGGTGAAGAACATCATTTTTTTGTTTCTGGAGGAAAATCTTACACTACAGAGGCTACGTGCTTTAAAAAAAAAAAAAAGTCAATAGTAACTCTTAAAATACTTCATTCAAAGTCAAGACCTTTTTAAACAAATGTATATATGCATACCCACACATAATCACATGAATACATAATATGTAAATTTTATACAAGGTTAAATTTTGAAAAATTTTTAATGTTTATTTTTGAGAGAGACAGTGCAGGAGCAGAGGAGGGGCAGAGAGAGAGAGACAGACAGACAGACAGACACAGAATCTGAAGCAGGCTCCAGGCTCTGAGCTGTCCTGACATGGGGCTCAAACCCACACACCACGAGATCATGACCTGAGCCAAAGTCAGATGCTTAATCCACTCAGCCACCCAGGCACCCCATATACAAGTGAATTCTTTTGTGTAGGCTTCCTTTTTTTTTTTTTTCAACTTTTTTTTTTTTTTTTTTTTTTTTTTTTGGGACAGAGAGAGACAGAGCATGAACAGGGGAGGGGCAGAGAGAGAGGGAGACACAGAATCGGAAACAGGCTCCAGGCTCCGAGCCATCAGCCCAGAGCCTGATGCGGGGCTCAAACTCACGGACCGCGAGATCGTGACCTGGGTGAAGTCGGACGCTTAACCGACTGTGCCACCCAGGTGCCCCGGTGTAGGCTTCCTTTTTATTGAAATGTGTTGTCTGGTGTTAGGTTTCAACTTATAGCAAATTTACAGCATATCATATGGGTAACGGTGCCTTTTGAAAGGGCTGCCACTGGCCAAATCTGGGCCAATTTGAGCGAAAATGACAGTAATGGCAAAGATCCCAAGTAGAACAAGATACCAGGAGAACACACTAACAAATAAATTAAGTCCAAAGGGGGAAAGGGAACTATTTCTTGCAGGCAAATTCCCACAAATATAAAAGGAATGATAAAAATAGAAGAACCACCATTTGGCCCAGCCAAGTAATTCATTAGTGAGTGATAAAAGTAGCATACTAATTCATGACGAAAAAAAAAGTTATTTATATGGTCTCCATGAATCTCCTCAGATATTATGAAAAAAACAAACACAGATAAACAACAGACAACACCCTACCCAAGTGATTAAAGTTAACATGACCATTCACTGAAGGAAAAAAAAGTCAACATCACGGGTCTCCTGACAGGATACGGTGAGAGGGACACATCATTGCTTTGTGGGGTTCTTACCAAAACTGTACAATGTGAATTAAATCCTAAAGACACATCATACAAACCAAATGCAAGGGTCTATTCTACTAAATAACTGGGCCAGTACTCTTCAAAATGCTCAAGGACTTAGAAGACAAAGAGGAACAGTTATAGATTAAAGGACATCAGGACGACATGAAAACTAAATGTAGTACGCAATAGTAATTTTGATCCTAGAGTGGAAAAAGAACATTACTAGCAGTTGGTAAAATCTGAATAAGCCCCTATAGCTTAGTTAACTTTTTATCAAGTTAGGGTTTAACACACATCTGATGCAATTTATAGGGTAATGCTCTGTAATGTGTTTACAATTTTGTGTAAGTCTGAAATCACTTCAAAATTACAATTTTAACGTTTTTTGAAAGATACAACTCAATAAGAAAATCTGCTGTTAAGTAATGTATGAACATATACTCAACATCATTTGTCAGTAGAGATCTTCAAGTTGGAACAATAAGGTAACACTACTTAACAATGTAGATAAGAATCCAAAAAACTGACATCAACTGTTGCCAAACATGTGGAGGACAGGCATTCTCATATCGCTGGTAGGAATGTAAACTGTGAATGTAAACCTTGGAAGACAGCCAAACACATTTACCCAACTGATGTGAAAACTCATGTCCCCACAAACACCTGCATAAAAATGTTTATAGCTCCCTGATTCTGAATCACCAAAACCTAATCAACCAAGATGGCCTTTGATAGGTAAATGGATAAACCAACTGTGGTATATTCAGGCAGACTGTTCAGAGTAACTATCAAGCCCTTATAAAGCTACATGCTGCATGACTGCAACTGTATGACATTCTGGACGAGGCACAACTATAGACACAGTAAAATGATCAGTGGTTGCCAGGTGTTTGGAGGAAAGGGTTTGGTAACAGACGGCTTCTCATTTCGGAAGGGTGACATATTAAGGCAGTCTCTTCTATAGGAACTCAAATGCTGAATGAACTCTCAAAAGCTGTTTAACAACAATGAGAAAGAATGGCCTATTAAAATTAAAGAATAAAATTCTACCTAGGATATAGTGTGGAAGAGAAGATGTGCAGGGTTGTTGAACTCTACTGAAAGATGAAAAAGGAACACAGGCAGGGGAATAAGGACACGTACTAGGTTTGCCCTCTATTTTTCTGCTCTCTAAAATGCAGGTGGTAAGAGAAGTGAGGGCGAGAGGGAGAGATGGGCTGTAAGATTAGCAACATTAGAGGGGGCTCTACAGGCTGACAATGCTTGCTCTGAGTGAAAGGACCACACCTGCTCCAACAGACCCGAGGACCAAATATTGAACATGACAAAGTAAAGAGCTTTACGTTAACCTTGTCACATGACTTAAAATTGGTTTCCTTTTCATCCTTCATGATATCCAGAGACCTTATCAGTAGTTGTCAGAATCTTAGTTGAGTACGAAATTGAAAAGGACATTGAATATGAAAACATGATAATGAACCCCACCATGCTGGACTAACCATAACCCATCTCAAGCACAACAGTCAACTAAGATAGGAGAAAAAAAAACGGGGGAGGGGGGATGGGGTTTTTCTTTACTCGGAAGAATGAAAATCCAAAATAATTTTACATCAAGTATTTAAAATTAACTGAAACTAGGTTTTAGGTCTACCCAATTCCCCATTTCTCTGCTGCAGACACATGTGGATTTCAATCCCAGCTTCACCACATCTTAGCTATGTAACCACAGGAAAATGTGTCATGTAAAAAGTTTATTTCTGCCTTTTTATAACAAGGATAAAATGACTTGCTACTTTTTAAATTTGTTCTTAAAATTAAGACAATGCATGCAATTGTTTTAAAAGTTTGACCGTTGAGGGGAGGGGTTAAGATGGCAGAGAAGTAGGGGGACCCTGGACTTTCCTGGCCCCTTAAACACAGCTATACTGAAGTCAGATCACTGGGACCACTCAGGAAATTGACCTGCAGAGTAACAGAAGGATCTCCAAGGTTGGAGGGAGACAGAATGGCAAGAGCGAGGTACGTGTAAGTAAATGGAGGGAGAGAAAAATGGCAGCACCATGAAGGGGAGGGAACACTTTCTATGGAGAGACAAAAGGGAGAGAAAGAAAGAAGTGTTGGAAGAGGGCATCGTCAGGTTTGTACTAAAGGAAAACCTCTCTGGACCACAGACTTGGGATCAAGTAATACTGGGTGTCAGGTTTTTGTAAACAGCATGTGGAGCTCAAAATGTGAGGTTCTGGAAGCGTGCGACTTTCCCTGGAGCGAAGCTGGGGCATCGGCTCCTGGGAGGAGGGCACTGGCCCAGGAGTGCATAGCACGGTGTAGGGATCTCCAAGGTGCAGTGGGAGAGGATGTTTCCCTTATTCCTGGAGTACCTTTGGAATACGATATAATGCCTCTCCAAGGACAAAACACCTCACAGATGCCAGCAAAAGGCTT
Source organism: Panthera pardus (assembly GCF_024362965.1). NCBI lineage: Eukaryota > Metazoa > Chordata > Mammalia > Carnivora > Felidae > Panthera > Panthera pardus. The sequence goes on along the minus strand of NW_026526710.1, from coordinate 81,426,914 downwards.
TTGTCCTCAGGGGAGAGAGGCACATCCAGAATTCCAATAACTTGGCTGTGGCTTCTCACAGTGCTACACCATAGTTTCCACACACACAACAGGCATGGGACTCGTTTTGGGGGGACAAAGGACATCAGACACAGCACAGAGAGGCTCAACTCCAGAGAAACGGGGGTGGATCCATGTGGTGCCGGGTTCTTAAAGATTTCTAGTTTTGAATCCTAGCCATGCACTTTCAAAGCTGTGGCTCAGGGCACATCGACTGCCCTCGCTATTTATTATGGGCTTCCTGAACAGCAGGGCTGTGAGATCCCCTCTCTGGGGAATAGAGGGGGGGGGGCACCATTTCTTCCCTCAACACCAACATGGGACTTCAGAGAGCAGTACAGCAACCCCCAGTGGAGGGCAGGACCTGCTTACAGCGAACCCTGTCCCCCGTGCCTGGCAACTGCTTATTTCCTGGGGCAGAACAGACTCTCAGCCAGCTCAGCAGGGCTCTCCTCCCAACCAGCACAAGCAGTACCCTTCATGCACCAAGTATACTGAAAATCAAGTACTTCAAAGCACCACCTGCAGTTCTGGTGGAAATAGGACCAGATTTAATACCCCTCCCTTCCTTCCCCCATCCCTCTGGAATCAGACTCAGTTTTTTGTTTGGTTTTCATTTTTTTAATCAGGTTTCTTTTCATTTTCTTTTTTTCCTTTTTCTTTAGAATCAGGTTTATATAGGTTTTTTTTTAGTTATTATTATCATTATTATTATTGGGATTTTCTGTTCCTTTTCCTTTCTTTTTGTTTTTTTCTTCAAATCAGGGTTTTTTTCCAGGCTTATTTTAACAAACAAACCAAAGCACACCTAGTTAAAGGTTCAAACATTCCACCACAAGCAAGGAGGTGCTCCAAAGAGGACTGACCAGCGGGAAAGAGCAGCCAAAACCTAACAGCAGAGTGCACACAGCATACACCAGAAACACTTCCTGAAGTGCCACTCCCTGGACAGTGGAGACCCCTTTTTGAAAACAGCATTACTCTCAAGTGCAGGAAACAGAACAAGCTTTAAAAACACCTAAGGGACAGAAACTTGGCCAAAATGACAAGATGGAGGAATTCTCCCCAAAAGAAAGATCAAGAAGAAATCACAGCCAAGGACTTGCTCAATACAGACATAAGCAATATGTCTGAACAATAATGGAGAACAATAGTCATTAGACTACTAGCTGGGATTGAAAAAAGCATAGAAGACACCAGAGAAACCCTTGTTGCAGAGATCAAAGCCCTAAAAACTATCCAGGCTGAAATAAAAAAAAGCTGTAACTGATATGCAAAACTGACTAGATATAGTCACAATGATGACTGAAGAAGCAAAGGAGTGAATAGGTGATATAGAAGATCAAATTATGGAAAATATGCTGCAAAGAAGATGGAAAGAAAACTATTAGATCATGAAAGGAGACTTAGGAAACTCAGGAATTCTGTAAAGTGAAACAATATCCATATTATAGGAGTCTCAGAAGAAAAGTGGGAAAAGGTAACAGAACAAATCATAGTTGAGAACTTCCCGAATCTGGGGAAGGAAATAGGTATCCAAGTCTAAGAGGCACAGCAAACTCCCTTGAAAATCAACAAAAACTGGTCAATGTCACAAAGTATCATAGTGGAGCTTGCAAAATGCAAAGATAAAGAGAATTCTGAAAGCAGCCATGGACAAAGGTCCTTAATCTACGAGGGTGGACACAGAAGTTTAACAGCAGACCTGTCCACTGAAACTTGGCAGGCCAGAATGGAATGGAAGGAAATATTCAATGTGCTGAATGGGGAAAATCTGCAGCCAAAACTCTATCCAGCAAGGCTAACATTCAGAATAGAAGGAAAGATCAAGAGTTTCACAAACAAAAACTAAAGGAGTTCATGATCACTAAACCATATCTGCAGGAAGTCTTAAATTTTTTTTAATTAATTTATTTTTGAGAGGCAGAGAAACAGAGCATGAGTGGGGGAGGGGCAGAGAGAGAGAGGGAGACACAGACTCCAAAGCAGGCTCCAGGTTCCCAGCTGTCAGCACAGAGCCTGATGTGGGCCCCATCTCATTGGCCGTGAGATCATGACCTGAGCTGAAGTCAGATGCTCAAACGACTGAGCCACCCAGGCGCCCCTCTGCAGGAAGTCTTAAAGGGTACTCAGAAAGGAGGGGATAAAAAGACCAAAGCAAAAAGATTAGAAAAGACAAGCGAACATCACCAGAAACACCAACTCTACAGGTAACACAATGGCCCTAAATTCCTGTCTTTCAATAATGACTCTGAAAATAAATGGACTAAATGCTCCAATCAAAAGATATAGGGTATCAGAATGGATAAACACACACACACACACACACACACACACACACACACACACACACACACACACACTTATATGCTCTATACAAGAGACTCTTCAGACCTACAGACACTTGCAGATAGAAAGTGAGGGGATGGACAACAACCTATCATGATAATGGAGGTCAAAAGAAAGCCAGAGTAGCCGTTCTTATATCAAAGTAGATTTTAAAACAAAGACTGTAACAAGAGATGAAAAAGGGCATTATATCATAATTAAGGGGGTCTATCCATTAACAAGATCTAAGAATTGTATTTATTCCCCCAACTTAGAGGTACACAAATATATAAATCAATTATTCACAAGCATAAAGAAATTCATTACTAATAATAGTAGTGGATTTAACACTCCACTTACAACAATGGATAGATAATCTAAGCAGAGAAATCAGCAAGGAAACAATGGCTTTGAATGACACACTGGATTGTATGGACTTAACAGATATACTCAGAACATTTCATCCTAAAGCAGAATACACATTTTTCTCAAGCGCTCATGGAACATTCTGCAGAATAAATTACATATTGTGTCACAAATCAGCCCTCAACAAGTACAAAAAGATCAAGATCATAAAATGCATATTTTCTGACCACACTATAATACTTCAAGTAAACCACAAGAGAAAATTTGGAAAGGCCTCAAATACATGAGATCAAAGAACATCCTACTGAAGAATGAATGGGTTAACCAGGAAATTAAAGAATAAAAAAATACATGGAAGCAAATGAAAAATGCAACAGTCCCTTGCAACATCCCTTTGGAATGCAGCAAAGGCAGTCCTAAGAGGAAAGGTTATTGCAGTTCAGCCCTATCTCAAGAAGCAAGAAAGTCCCCAAAACACAACCTAACCTTACACCTAAAGGAGCTAGAAAAGGAACATCAAAAAAGAACACCAACAGGAGTGAAAATAAGGATTAGAGAAGAAAGCAAGGATATAAAAACAACAGCAACACAGAAGAGATCAATGAAACTAAGAGCTGGTTCTTTGAAAGAATTAATAAAATTGATAAACTGCTAAGCCAGACTTATCAAAAAGAAAATAGAAGGGACCCAAGTAGATAAAATCACAAATGGAAGAGGACAGATCTGGGACACCTTAGTGGCTCTGAGGACACCTTAGTGGCTCTGGTTAAGCATCTGGTTAAGTGGCTCTTGGTTTTCAACTCAGGTCACAATCTCAGGGTTCCTGAGTTTGAATCCCACATCAGGCTCTGCACTGGAATTGCAGAGCCTGCTTGGGATTTTCTCTCTCTCCTCACTCTCTTCCCTTCCTCAAGTCATGGGGGCGCTCTCTCTCGCTCTCAAAATTAAAAAAACAAACAAAAAACAAAAACAGGGGGCAGGTAGAAAGGGAGCAATCACAACCAACATCACAGAAACACAAACAATTTGAAGAGAACGCTACAAAAAATTATATGCCAACAAACTGGGCAACCTGGAAGAAATGGGCCAATTCCCAGAAACTCACAAACTAACAAAACTGAAACAGGAAAAAATAGATAATTTGAACAGACCCATAACCAGCAAAGAAACTGAATCCATTATCAAAAATCTCCCAATAAACAAGAGTCCTGGGCCAGATGACTTCCCAGGGGAATTCTACCAGACATTTAAAGCAGAGTTAATACCTATTCTTCTCAAACTGTTCCAAAAATAGAAATGGAAAGAAAGCTTCTAAACTCATTCTATGAAGCCAGTACCTTGATTCCAAACCAAAGACCCCAATGAAAAGGAGAATTATAGGCCAGTATCCCTGATATAAATAGATGCAAAAACGCTCAACACAACACTAGCAAATTGCATCCAACAGTATATTAAAAAATTACTCACCATGATCAAGTGGGATTTATTCCTGGGCTGCAGGTCTGGTTCAATATTTTCATATCAACAGTTACACCACATTAATAAAAGAATGGATAAGGGGTGCCTGGGTGACTCAGTCAGTTAAGTGTCCGACTTTGACTCAGGTCATGATCTCGCTGCTCATGAGTTCGAGCCCCACATCAGGCTCTGTGCTGACAGCTCAGAGCCTGAAGCCTGCTTCAGTTCTGTCTCCATCTCTCTGCCCCTCCCCTGCTCATGCTCTCTCAAATATAAAAAATAAAAAAAAATAAAAGAAAAATAAAAGAATGGATAAGAACCATATGATCCTGTCGACAAATGCAGAAAAAGCATTTGATAAAATACAGCATTCATTCTTGATAAAAACCCTCAAAAAAGTAGGGATAGATGGAACACGCCTCAACATCATAAAGGCCATACATAAAAGACCCACATCTAATATCATTTTTTCAATTAAAAAAATTTTTTTAATGTTTATTTATTCTTGAGAGAGAGAGTGAGACAGAGCAAAAGCAGGAGAGGGGCAGAAAGAGGGTGACACAGAATCCAAAGCAGGCTCCAGGCTCCAAGCTGTCAGCAAAGAGCCTGACATGGGGCTTGAATCTCTGAGCCATGAGATCATGACCTGAGGCGATATTGGATGCTTACCTGACTGAGCCACCCAGGTGCCCCCCACCCCCGCAGTATCATTTTCAATGGGGAAAAACTGAGAGCCTTTCCACTACTGCTAGGAATAAGACAAGGATGTCCACTCTCCCCATTACTATTTAACATAGTACTTGAAGTCATAGCCTCAGCAATCAGAAAACAAAAAGAAATAAAAGGCATATAAATTGGCAAGGAAGAAGTCAAATTTTCACTATTTGAAGATGACATGATACTCTATGTAGAAAACCAAAAAGACTCCACCAAAAAATTGCTAGAATACATGAATTCAGAAACATTGCACGACATAAAATCAATGTGAAGAAATCTGTTGAATTTCTATACACCAATAACAGAACAGAAAAAGAAATCAAGGAATAGATCCATTTTGCACCTGCACCAAAAACAAGGATACCCACGAGTAAACATAACTAAAGAGGTGAAAGATTTGTACCTAAAAACTATAGAATACTTATGAAAGGAATTGAAGAGGACACAAAGAAATGGAAAAGCATTCCCATGCTCATGGATTAGAAGAACATGGTTAAAATGTTGATACTACCCAAAGCAATCTACACATTTAATGTAATCTCTATCAAAATACCACCAGCATTGTTTGCAGGGCTAAAACAAACAATCCTAAAATTTGTGCGGAACCACAAAGACCTGAAATAGTGAAAACAATCCTGAAAAATAAAAATAAAACTGGAGGCATTATGATTCCAGATTTCAAGCTACATGACAAAGCTGTAGTCATCAAGATAGTATGGTACCAGAACAAAAACAGACACATAGATCAACAGAACAGAAAACTCAGAAGTGGACCCACAATTATATGGTCAATTCATCTTTGACAAATAAAGAACATCCAATGGAAAAAAATCTCTTCAACAAATGATGTTGGGAAAGTTGGACAGTGATACACAGAAGAATGAAACTCGACTCTCCTATACCATACATAAAAATAAATTCAAAAATGGATGAAATACCTAAATGTGAGTCAGGCAACCATCAAAATCCTGGAGAACACAGGCAGAAACCTCTTTGACCTTGGCCAAAACAACTTTATTTTTGAGTTTTTATTTTTGAGAGCATGTGAGCAAGTGGGAAGGAGCAGAGAGGGAGGGAGGGGGCTGATGATCTAAAGTAGCTCTGTGCTGACAAGACCAAGCCCAACACAGGGCTCGAACTCCTGAACAGTGAGAACATGACCTGAGTCAAAGTCAGAAGCTCAACCGACTGAGCCACCGGGCACCTCTGGAGCAACATCTTACTAGACAAGTTGCTGGAGGCAGGGGAAGAAAAAGCAAATATCAAATATTGGGACCTCATCAAGGTAAAAAGCTTCTGCACAGTAAAAGAAATAATCAACAAAACTAAAAGGCAGCTTATGGAATTGGAGAAGGTATTTATTTGCAAAGGACATATCACATAAAGGGTTACTATCCAAAAATCTATAAAGAACTTCTCAAACTCAACCCCCAAAATGCAAACACCACAGTTAACAAAGGGGCAGAAGACATGGACACTTTTCCAAAGAAGACATCCAGATCGTTAACAGACACAAAAAGATGCTCAACATCACTCATCATCAGGGAAATACAAATCAAAACCACGATGGGATATCACCTCACACCTATCAGAATGGCCAAAATTAACAACACAAGGAACAACAAGTGTTGGCAAGGATGCAGAGAAAGGGAAACCCTCTTGCAATGCCAGTGGGAATGGAAACTGGTACAGCCCCTCCATAAAACAGCATGGAGGTCCTCAAAAAGTTAAAAATAGAACTGCCCTATGATCCAGCAATTTCACTATTAGAGATTTATCCAAAGGACACCAAAATACAGATTTTCAGGGGTACATGCACCCCAATGTTTATAGCAGCATTATCAAAAATAGCCAAACTATGGAGAGAGCCCAAATGCGTCCATCAACTGATGAATGGGTAAAGATGATATGTGTGTAAACACAAATATGTGTAAACACACACACACACAGAGTGGGATATTAGCCATCAAAAAGAATGAAATCTTGCCAGTTGCAATGATGTGGATGTAGCTAGAGTGTATTATACAAAGTGAAAAAGTCAATCAGAGAAAGACAAATACCGTACAATTTCACTCCTATGTGGAATTTGAGAAACAAAACAGATGAACATATGGGAAGGGGTGGGGAGAAAAAGAGGGCAACAAACAACAAGAGACTCAATGATAGAGAATAAATTGAAGGTTGATGGAGGGAGGTGGGGCATGATGGGCTAGATGGGTACGAAGGAGGCACTTGTGAGGAGCACTGTGTGTTACATATAGGTGATGAATCCCTGAATTCTACTCCTGAAACCAATATTTCACTATATATTAACTAGAATTTAATTTTGTTTTAAAAATCTGAGCATAGGAACTCTACAAAAATGTTATTTACTGGTTTATACTTTTATTTCTCTAAATCATGACATGGAGTCAATGAGATTTATATAGTTAGAAAATAAAATGCAATAGGCATCTACTAAATACTGTTTTGTTTTCTATCAAGAGTATGTTGTAAAGTTAATGTTCTCCTACGTTCCTAAAAAGATCTCCCGATAAACCCTTATAATATACATCAATAATATTTTGCACCCGTAGGCTTTTAAAGCATTAGCACAGTGCCTGACACACAATAGTTTATCAATAAATGGCAGTTTAAGGACAACAGTGATGAGGAGAGATGTAATGGGCAAGAAAAGGATATGAAAAAGAATCGAGGACACTTTCTCAGCTATAATTATACATTATGGTCCCACGAGTTGGTAAGGAAATGTGTGTCATTATAGAGGGACAATGCAGCACAAACTGCTAAAAAAAAAAAAAAAAAAATAGATCAATTCTATGAGATACTTTCCAAGGTGAATATTTTCATTTGAACGTCTTTAGAAACTTGAGCTTCTTAATTATCGAGATTTTAACATAACTCTAGTGTTACAGAGCTTTTACAATGCTTTCTGTAGCCTGAGTAGTGTGGCAAATATTCCTGATTCCCTACTGGGAGCATTATCCAGGACAGCTCATTGCTCTTTAACAGATATTAAGTAATTAGGAAGTCTCACATAAATATCGCACTCACATAGATGTGCCTTCTGATGCTTAGTCAAGAATTAGATGTCCACCCTGCAATAGAATTCTATCATTCCATCAACTCGTATCCCCTAAGTGGATTGCAAGGCGTTTGCATTAAATCCAAAAGAGCACGACCCTAAGGACAAGAATGATATTTAAAATAAAAGTTACACCCCCGTCTGAAATTTAAAAGTGAGGACAATAGAGGGACCTAAATGAACTTCTAACGTTTTACTCAACGTGGTAACAGGCGTATGTTGTATGTATTCGCAATACACATGCATATTGTAACACTAACCACTTTTGCACAACGCTAACCACAATTGCAACCACTAACAAGTATCACTTACAGGTCATGCACATTTAGCCAAATCCTTCTTTTTCAAGATCTCCATGACAACTTTAAGTCCTCTTTATCTGCCTAATATCTATAGTGTCTTTACAGTCGAAATGAAGCTTCCTTCTTCTCTAAAACATTTTCTGATTACCCCAGGGTTTGCAGAGAAAATTCTATAGCAGACTTAATTTGTCCCAAAGACACCGTATGATGGCATACATGGCTTTCTTTTATACACGTTTACCTTCCCAACTAGTTTGGAAACCTACAATCACTGGAAAAGCTAGTCATCTCTGAATCCTTAGCCCTTGTTCAGTCACTATTTGATAACCATTAAATGAAGGGCTACCAGTTCTTGAGTGGAATCTAAGTATCTGGTGAAAACTGCTCACACTTCAGAAATGAGGCCACTGAATTATTTGTAAGATCAGAGCGTATAAGAAGCGAACAATGCAAAGTGTGCGATAGGATCTTAGCAGGGTACAGAATGATGGTCCAGTTCCCCTTAACCGAGGCAAAAATCAGACCCAGAAGAAGCTGGATGTAAGATGTGGCCTTGGGGTGAATCATGCCACCTGAGGCTTAGAAGAGACTGAACAACTTGAATCATCAGATAAATGTTACATGACAAGATATGAAAAGAAGAGGAAGTACAAATTATAAAGTGGCCCTTTCTTCTGTGCCCAAGGTTAGCATCACCCTCACTACGTTTTAAATGCTCGAGTTCTAAAGGCTGTTGTAAAGATGAGATTAGTGTGTATTTGCACAGTAACAAGAAATTCTCCAACTTAATTATAAATAAAAACGGAGTCGTCTTATCCTTATCCGTTCCATTCTAACTCAATGTGTTATCCTTCAAAAGGTACTGCAGTTATTTGTTTTATAAATGATGGTTATCAAAGGAGAATATCCCCCACCACATAAACTAGATCAATGAGGAGATGTAACTATAGAGGGAAACAGAATTTTAATCAAGTGCCTATCACATGAAATTATTCAAGAGGCAATAAAAGGATCAGGACATAGAAACATTCATTTACATAAAAAAAAATGATCAATATACAAAGTAGACCAGAGTAAGTGAAATATTAGCTGAATGTGAAAGGAAGCATTGAAGCTCATATTTAATTCTTCTGAAGTTGGAGCAGATATAGATTTCCATTTTACTTCTACTGAAGGTCTGACCTAGAGCTTTACTTATAAAAGATACAGCTTACAGAGTACATGTTTCCAGTTCTGCAGTGTGTTAAAGAGGGATACAAATCAAAGTGAAAAGAAAAAAAAACCTCAGAATGGAAACATCTACATATCTGCCATTGGAAGAACAGATAAATGGTGATCGTGGGTTATATCTTGCATCACGTTTTCAGCTGAAATTAAGGGCAAATAATATAATGCTCCCCAAGAAATAGCAAATGGGAAATCAAATCTGAGCTTTAACATGATTTTTTTAATCTTTACCCTAAAGTGTTCTTTCCACATTTTTTCACATACTTTGATCTGTAAAGCACGCAAAAGAATTGAAGTGCTAAAACGTCACCAGAAGAGGTAGAAAGACAACTCAAAGACTTCATCCTTCACCAATGCTATACATTTTTCAATAAAAGCTATCTGAAGGATTCTTTGTAGAAATCTGAAAAAACCGTGGAGAAGAAATGACAGACATGAGAATTTTAACTATCACTCACCTTCTAAACATGGAGTCTGTTACTGATCTAAACCAGTTACGGACTCCTGTCCCTTTGGGTAGATGTTGGTACCTGCCAAAGACATCTGAGGTAGAGGCTGGCTAACCCCAGCTACCAGGTTAGGAGGAAAGCTACCGTGAGACAATTCCGCAATTCTTGAGGCATTAACTAACTACATTCTTACTAGAAATCAAGCCCAAAAGGTGGTCTTACAACCTACATAAAGCTGGATAAAGCTTCAGTTTCCTATCCTTTTAGCCAGTGTATATATTCCATTACTGCTTATATTAATTTTTCACTGAGGGCAAACACCAAAATCCAGAAGCAAGATTCCCTCACCTAAGGGCTAGAGTCAGGCAATCAGAATCATCTATATTACTCTATTGGACACTGAACCACTGAGATTTATCCAAGGACATCATGCCTACAGGTTGAAGGTGAAAGCCTTAGTCCCCCCACCCCCTCATCCACACCTAAGTAGGAATGTCTGAAATATTTCAACTGATCCATAGTTTTACAATACTCTTAGTGTCACCAAGAACCCACTTCTGAAATTCATTTGCTAAGAGATCATTTTCAACAAAAGCTCACGTCTGATATTCAGTAAAATAATTAGCTAAGAGGACCAGTTCTTGATTATACTTGGAATAAAACTGCCCAGAGTAGCCACTTCTTAAGTACGTGCTTCCTGATTAGAACCACGCTTAACTCTGATTTCCTTATTAGAACCTACGTAACACACAATTTTCCATTGTTTACCATGAAACACTAGAACTATAAAGACTTTTGTTCTAAAAGTCATCTATATACAAGTTATAGAAAAACTTAGGACTGTGAGACTTAAATTTTTTTAAATCTAATCACAATTATAACTCTACTCCAAGGCATAACATGTAATCACATAACATTTTGTCATTTTGACCTTTAACAATACACACACACACACACACACACACACACTGGTGTATACAAATATACTCGGACATGCAAAACTACCGAGTGACCAAATTTTTTAGGATATCCTGTGTATACAAGTCACATCAATATGCATCACTAAATTTCACTGCCTTATGAGCACCACCTGTACATGCAAGAACTTAATCCTTGTTTTAAGGCTCTTCTGACTCCATTATTTCTAGAGTCTCTAGAGGTTTTTCACATGGCATCCATTTTCATAGCTTTGTCACTTGACTTAGACTATTAACCTTATGTCGATCTATTAACTCTCTAGAATGTATTTCCTACCACAGGGCTATTGTGGCTAACACCTGGTCTCAGAGGAGATTAATTGATTCATTCATTTATTAGTTTCAGAAATATTTATTCAGTCCCCACTATGTTGCACACACTTTCCCAAGCCCTGGAGCTGCAGCAAAGGAAACAAAAACATGTTATTTCATGGAACTCCTGTTCTCTGGAGATTGGGTGGAGGGGTTAACGAAGTAACAGTAAAAAAATATGTCCTGCTATCTAGAGAGAATAGAAAGAGGTTAAAACAAGAGAGAATAACAGGAAGTGCTGGGATTAAGGGATTTGGAACATCAGAGGGGAGACTGGAGTAAAATCCTGGGAACCAACTGTGGCATGCAGGTCTGTGGATAGCAAATGCCCGTGCAGAGATTCCGGTCTGAAGCACTTGTGTAGGGTTCAAGGAATACCCAACAGGCGTGTGTACCTGGAGCAAAAGGAGCTAGGCACAGGTAGAGACAAAGGAGGCTGGAGATAACTGGAGTCCAGACTTCACAGGGCTCTGTCAGCCACAGAGGACTCTGGCTTTTCCCTAGGTGAAATGGAGACCCACCAGAAGCTTCGCATCAGGGAAGTGACACTTACCTGGTTTCGCCTTAAGCATTCTGGCTTCTATGTTGAGACTCTAAACAGGACAAAGGCATGACAAACTCTTGGGCTAGGCAAGGCAAAACAGGAGGATATAGACGAAGGTGACAGAGCCAAGTGGGAAGGAGGGATAATGCGAATGGGTCGCAAGTACATTTTATTTCTCTTTTCAAGTTTATTTTCTTGATAAATAAGCAGGGTAGGTACAGAGAGAGAGGAAGAGAATCCCAAGCAGGCTCTGTCCTGTTGGAGCCACTATCCCGGGATCATGACCTGAGCTGGAATCAAGAGTCAGACACCTAAACAACTGAGTCACCCAGGCACCCCTGGAACACATGTACATTTCAAATGTGGACTTACCAACACATCAGATATAGGACTTGATAAAGAATTACATCAGATGCTAGTATTTTGGGGATGATGCCAAGACAAGCATCAGCAGTCACTGGCATTAGAAGACTAAGGGATGAGACTATCAAGGGGAGGAGAGATTGCAGATAAAATGAGAAGAGGCCCACAGACTCAATCTTAGGGATCTCCAATATTTAATGTAAGAAAGAGGAGAAGGACCCAACAAAGAAGATTGAGAAGGAACAGCCAGAGAGCTGAGAGGAAGATCGGGAGAATGTGACTACCCTTTCCTCCTACCAGCCTTTTCCCCCAGAGCACAGCTCAGATCAGGCTTTCGTGTGTTACTCAACTTTCGGAAAAGCTCAAGGATAAGAGAATTCAAGGATGAAATAAATGAAGGATGAAATGGGAACAGTGACACTACCTGATGGACCTACACCTCAGGTGCAAAGCCAACCTCCTAGGATACTGTGGTTCAAGGTTACCACGGTCTAGCACTCAGCTCTCTTGTATGCAGAACGCCCTCCGCACAACCGCCTGCCCCTTGGGGGAAACCCGGAGTATGACCAGACTCCCTGAAACAAGACCAAGGAGAGGATGAAACGAGAGGGGAAATGAATTGTAACACCGTGTCAGTCTACTGCTCCACTTCCAAACCTCATTTCTTACAAGTCAGAGGATGTGGGTCTCCACCCAAACTAACAGTGGCAGCTGAGTCTTCCTTCATATGCACCTGTGAGCCTTACTTTCCGGCTTACTTCTAGAATATTTGTTCAGAACACAATAGACCAGCATTACTGCAAGTGATAAGCCTGGGGTAAAAGGTAGACGCGAGGTCTGCTTTGATTTTCCTATTCTAAGCCAGAAAATCTGAGGAAGGGAAAAGGTCTGTGAGTATTAGCATTGCTCCCAGCCCTCATTATGCCGTTAGTATCCCCACATGGAGACACTGCTTGTTCAGCCCCTAGTCCTTCTCCCCGTCTCCTATGAAGAAGACGATTTAATTTCTTTTGCCCTGCAGTCTTAGGGGTCTCAGCTGCTTGTCTCCTGCAAGGAGGATTACAAACATCCTCAGTTTGCAGCCATAAATTCATCCTCAAGAAAGCCACGTCTCCACTGGGAACACAGTCTGCACGGGGGACATGTATGTATCTGTTAAAGAGTCACTGTTTGGGGAGGTCCTTAATGGAATTCCCCCTTCTAGGCTTAAGCCTTCTTCATATTCAGCACATGATAACTGTGGGATCTTCCCTCTTTCACTGGAAGAAAATATGAAGATGGCAAATTGATCCTGTTAACTACTATGCTCAGGAAGTCAAATAAGACTTACACACCTATTTAAAGAAAAAAATTGCCTTATTGCAATAAATGAGCATATAACACTCTCTGAAATGAGCCCTGCTGTCAGAAAACACTTTTCAAAACTCAGGCCAACTTCCTATTTAGTATCACCTCTAAAGTGCATCCATTCGTTCATTAGCTTGTGCCAGGCCCTCCTCTCAGCACTAGGAATAATGCAGCACATGAAGCAGACAAATCCTTTTCCTCTTCTAAAGGATATCCTAATAGAGAGAGGCAAGTACTCAGAAACCTTAACAGTAGTCTGAGTGGAACACTCATTTACGCCTAAGGCTGGATCAAGAGACACCTGCTGGAGTGTTGCTTTGTCCCTCTCGGAGTTGAGCAGGGAGTAGTTGCACAGGATGCTACCTCCCGCCAAGCTGGGACAGCCACCGCCCCCTGGTGCTCAGGCAGGGACCCGGAAACCTGTCAGCTGCTGCACTGCCAGCTGACACCGCTCTGCAGCCCGGCCACCGGACCTCAGCGACAGGGACAGAGAAGCAGGTGACGCCGGGCAGAATCCCAAAGAAAGAGATGCTGCTCGAACAGGTCAGCTGAACATTGCAGACCACACCAGCACGACCAAACACAGGACTATCATAAGTTTGTCACGGGGTGAAGGTCATGCGAAGGCAGCAAAGACTCAGCGACTCTGTCACCCACACAACTACAAATGAGCAAGTAACTGAGAAAGACTATCCGATTATCAAATACTCAGAAAGGAAATCTGAAATAGACAAGGAAGAAAACAGGGAGGAACTATATTTGGTTACATCAAAAATGATGAGGAATTCTGAGAGTTAATATAAATGCTAAATAAGAATTCCTCAGTTTTTTAAAGACTGATTTCAAGTACATTCTCATATTTTGAAATTCAATGAATTAAAATATCAGAATAAAACTCCGACTTGGGGCCACAGAGAAAGAGGAAATATAAGCGTTTCCAAGTGTTCACAGAGTAGAGAAGGCAGTCGGAGGAAGTCGTAAGAAAGAGTTCACCTTCCTAGGCCGAAAAGAGTGAAAATGAGTATCCTGTAGACATTTAAAGAAATATGTACAATTATGGACACTGGAAAAGGGACGGTGAGCAGCAAGTCAGAAGGCTACACAATACATTTCCAAGCAAGAACACTTTTGACAGCAAGAAGGCTCTAGTAATGATTACCCAGGATGATGGGTGATGTGGGAAACCAAGGCCAATGAAAAATTGAATTCCCTTACTGCCTACAACCCATTGACAAGTCCTTGAAACAGACAGAGCGACATTCATTTCTCTAGGAGCTCAGCTGCCTCGATGATGACACCTTGCCAAGGACAAAAGGGAATTTTAGCTTAACATTATCCTGACCCAACCCCCCAGGATCCTGTAAGTATACTTTAATATATAAAAATTCCTCTAGAAACTTCTGTTATCTCTACCTCCAAATATACATTAAGCAATCATCTTCCAAGCATTTGGCCCACTGATAGACCTCTGAAGGGTCTCATGACTGAGGTTTTACTAGACAGTAATAAATGACTGCATCTTAACAATAAGTAGTCCCCTCAAGGTCCTGGAAACCTTGCTTCCAAAATTCCTTATAGACTTATGCTGTCCCTAACCCCCCTGCCAACCTGAAAGTATACCATCAGTCACTCCTCACAACCCTAGTGCAGCTCTCTCTGCCCCCAGGTCCTGTCCTCATGCTTTAATAAAACCACCTTTTTTGCACTGAAGACATCTCAAGAATTCTTTCTTGGCCATCTTGGGCTCCAAACCCCAATACTTCAAGCTACATCAATGGGCATTAAATAGGCTTTTGAGAGGCTACCTATAGAGTACAGCTACATCAACCAAAAAGGAATGGAAAGTATGGAGAAAAAAAAAAAAATCCAAGGGAGCTCAAAACAAGTAATAAAGCTAAGGAATAAAAGAATAAAATCAAGTGCATTAAATTTTACACATGTGAGCAGAAAAAAAAAAAATCAGTTCAAAGACAGACTAACATTGCTTTAAAAACAGCTCTTCACAAGCAAGTGTCAAAAAAAATATTGGGGTGGACAAATGAGGATCACGAAAAGGAAAAAAAAAGCACAAGTGGCAATGTTGCAGTCAGACAAGACAGGATCAAGGTCAGAAGCACTAAATCTGATAAGGAAAAGTCATTCAGTAAGGGGAAAACAGGCCCAATGAAAGAAGGGAATCTAGCAGCCAAAATCCAGGAGACAAAAGAGCAGTTACCAAGATGAAGCAACAACTCTTACGTAAACAAAGAACACTCAGAAAAGATACAACTCCAGTAGATATTTCCATACATGTCTCCAGATATCTGGAATAATACAAGGGGACAGAAAGGGATTTTAATAGTATAATGAACAAATCTGAATAAATAAGCTCATAACGTATAAGTGAGGATGCACCCACTTTTAGGAGTCTACAGAAGATTTTAACATTTAACCCTATATTTTGCTACAAAGAACAAATTAATAGTTTTCAGTTCACTTTCTCCAGTAGAATCCAAAAAATTATAAATATGTAATATAAAGGTGACCCAATAGATTAACTCTTTTGACATTTAGATTCTGTTCCTAAATTCTCCAGACTCAAAGAAGAAATAAACATTGATACTGCAAGATCTGTTCTCACAAGGAAATATTCAGCTGTAAAACTCTCAATTTAAGAAGACTAAAAATACAGGCAATTAGCACTCACACTAAGAAACACACTAAAAAATGGAAAAAAAAAAAAAAAAAAAAAGAAGCAAAGGGAATATAGCCAAAAGGAGAAATTGATGAAACAGATTTTTACAACAAAAGAAGAAATGTAACAAAAATCAAAATTGTTTTTTAAAAAATGAAAATATATTTACTTGAAGTCCGATAAACTGCATTAAGGACAAAAACAAGTAATATTGTAGAATTATAAGGAGTAGAGAAGTAATTGGACTGTTCCTACTGAGAGATATCCTAAAGATGGGGATAAAAAGAAAAAAACCCTCTTCAAAGTAAGTAATCCTACTAGTTACAAAATATTCAACAGATGGAGATATAACAGATTAATGCAAATAATAATGCTAAACAATGATTTTAACATTAAAAATTATTAGACAACACTTATTGAATGCTTTTGATTCATTCACTGGTCTAAAAGTTTACTTCTTTGTATTAAGTAAACTGAGGCACCAGGAGGTTGAATAGTTCCTCAAGGTCACAAGGTTATGACGTGGTAAATCCAGGACTGAAACTCAGACATGCTTCAATGGATGTGATAGACCAATTATAGCAGGGAGTTTTATAAATATAAGAGTGACTCCATAAACAGTATTTTATAGAAACCTGTAAACAATTGATTTGCGAACTACTGTGACTACTTATAAACTATTATAACGTTGAACTGAAATTTAATGAGGACAGAAAATAAATGTATAATCTCCATGACTCACACAAGCCTGTTCTTGGGGTTTGTTTCCATCACTAGAGTAGGAGGTATGCCTTATAACCTTTCCAGTTGATCTTAAATATAAACTTCCTCTAAACATTTCAGTCATATCAAGAGGTTCAAGCCAGTCACTAAAATATATAAGCTAGTGCTCAGTACGTCTTCAGGCTACTAGAGCACAGAGTGGATGGGTGAATGATCTACACATAATTCTTCTTGGGTGGTCCTGGGACAGTAGCCTCTGCAGCACCTGAGAACCTGTTAGAACTGGACCATCTCATGCCCCACCCCCATATGTGGAATCAATCTGCACTTTAACAAAGTCTCCAAAACACTAGACTATACCTTTGCCTTATGTCTGTCATTATAATGAATTTAGTCTTTCAAAAAGATTGATGTCTGGATCCCAGTATGAAGGGATTCTGGTGTAATTGTGGTGTGGGCACTAGAATATTTAAAATCTTCCCAGAGCTCCTCACGTGCAGCCACTGGTCCACCTCTCTTTCCCCTACTTTTTTCTGGTCTTCTCCTTCTCCCGGCCCCCTTGCCACCCTCATTGCCTTTTTCTGGATCTTCCAGGGTTGGAGCTGTGGACAGAGAGAAGGGCAGAGAGGAAATCCAGCATAGGATCTCCAGGAATGACAGATTCCAAGGGGATTCTCAGTCTCAGCATGTTTTTGTGCCAAGATACTCCTCCAATACTTCCCCCTCCCTAGCCCCCACCCCACCTCCTCTCTTCGAGTCCCTCTGAACTCAGTCTGTCCTGGGAATGCTCCCCTTCAGCTGGCCCACACTTAGCATCTCTCTTGGGGAATATCTCTAGCCTCTTGTGCCTGAGGTTGCCTTTTTTTGGGCAAAGTCTCCTTAAGATTGTATCCAGAATGTTGCATTGCTTAATGCACATCTGGTCCCCAGAAAAACATCTGTGCTGCTCACACAGAAGGAAGCCTGGCCAAATGCAAATATCTCTATTCACTGTGATGGCAGGCAGCAATTTCCTGTGGTCCCAGTGCTATTTAATGTTCCACATCAGGGATGTACCAGTCCCTTTGCTTAGTAGCTCTGGGGGCAAACATCAACCTCGCTCTTTCTAGGCTTTGGTTGAAGGCAAGCACCTCCGTGACACTATGTTGGGAAATGCAAATAATGGAGAAGATGGTAGTGTATGCAGGACAGGAGGGGTCACAGCTAACCATGCTCACCCCCCCCCCAAAAAAAAAAATCTCCAACTTTATACTTCCAAATAGTCTAGGTTTGCGATTTCACAATGTGTCACATTTCACATGTGTGTGTCCTGTGTCAGTTGCCAATTACCTCTCTTTATTTTGAAGAGAAAGCACCTGGCACCTATTGTTTGCCTTGGGACAAGGCTGAAACTGAGCCATTAACACTTCCAGTCCAGTGACATCATTTGCAACTACGCAGATGGAACTGGAGGGTATTATGCTAAGTGAAATTAGTCACAGAAAGAGAAAAAAATCATATGACTTCACTCATATGAGGACTTTAAGAGACAAAACAGATGAACATAAGGGAAGGGAAACAAAAACAATATAAAAACAGGGAGAGGGACAAAACAGAAGAGACTCATAAATATGGAGAACAAACAGAGGGTTACCAGAGGGGGTGTGGAAGGGAGGAGGGGCTGAATGGGTAAGGGGCACTAAGGAATAGTCCTGAAATCATTCAGGAGTAGTCCTGAAATCATTGTTTCACTACATGCTAACTAATTTGGATGTAAAGTTTAAAAAATAAACAAAATTAAAAAAAAATTAAAGGAGGGAGGACTGTGATCATTAAAAGTCTTTTTAGCACTGATAAAGTAACAGGAAATTGAGGACAACACAGTTTAAATATGGGAAGAAAAATTTACCATAAAGAACACTGTACATGGCACAATGTTACAGGCATTTCAGTTAAAATCCAGAATTAAGGAAAACACCTAGTATTATTGTTAGATTGATTATTGCTCAGCATAATCTTTTGAGTTCTAATGAATTCTATCATATGACAAGAATTAAATAATCAGCACAATCATTGGAAAAAACGATGTTAATCTGTTTCCAGGGATAATACTCCTATAAACCTAAAAATCAAACTGTAGGTTAAAAAAAAAAAAACAAAAATAACACAAATAATGATACTTAATAAATGACTAAAGTTAAGCACTCCAGCATGGAAACTGTTTTTTAAACTGTGTTATATTTACACATATTCATCGTTAAATAAAAATAGTTTGAATTACTTAGCTATGGTTTATCCATAATATATGAAAAGAACCATGCTATTGAATAAATATGTATGCAAATGAAAAGGCATCAATTGTTCATTAACTGTAAAATTTAATACTCAAACTATTTTTTAAAAATTACATACATAAATTGATCTTAAAATTCATATTGAAGAAGACAGAATAGTCAAAAATTCAAATACTGGAAAATATGGTCAGGAGCTTGTTTTAACAGATACTGAAATATACTATAAATGTGTTGTAATTAAATCACCATGAAACTGCCATCATCAGATCCTACAGAACTGCCCTAAGGACAGAAAAATAAAAAAAGTGGAACACAATACAGAAAACAAACACAGATCCTAATAATAAATACAACGTATGGTATATCAATACAGGGAAGAAAGGCCAGCTTAACTACGAAATAAATAGTGCCAATAAAATGCACATCAGGAAGAAAGTTAACATACAGCATTTTCTCACTTTATATGTACTGTATATATTTCAGGTAGAGATGGATATATATTCTGTTGAAATAATTACTTAAAATGTAAAAAGAAAGAAAATCTTCAGAGAAAAACCAGAAAGCTATACTCACTCTATTATTAGAAAACTAGAAAGCTTAGAATCTTTGAAAGAAACTTAATTGTATAAATAGATCTCTGACAGGTTTATAAAGAGGTTTTTGTACTACAGGTGGAAGACAGGGTAGGTAGAAGACAGACAGGGTAGGTAGCTATAATATGCAAAAAGCTCTTACCAACTAATAAAACCAAAAATAAGAACTATAAATGGAAAATGCAAAAGTTCAAATCAAATTTGCCACTACAATATGAAAAAATGCTACTAGGGGAAATTCCTGGTTGAGAAATAAAGAGAACGGTGTGATGTGAGGAGGTACAAGGTCTACAAATATAAGCATTTCAGGCACAAGAAAGAAAAGGTACAAAGGCCCCAAGATGGGGGCCTTAGATGTTAGACAAAGGTCAATGCAGCAGGTGTGGTTGAAGAATAAAGGAGCATGAAGGAGAGGACTAAGGACATGGTCAAAGAGACAGTAAGGACCCAGAGCACAGAAGACCTTGTAGGTCATTGGAAGAAGTGTGGAGTTTATTCCAAATGCAACAGAAAGCTGTTGAAAGAGAAGACATAATCTAGTTTTACATTTTAAAAGAAAGGCTCTGTCTACCGGTGGGGAAAAACAAGAACAAATCCCAGCCCATGGAGACTTGTGACATTCCAGATAACAGAGGACAACGGCCTAGAACAGGGGATAGCAGAAGTTCCCTGGGCACGTTCCTGTAAGTGCAAGAGACAGGGTTTAGATCTACAGAAGATACTCAGTTTTAAAAGGTCTACCAGTCTCCCAAACCCCAGTGACACACAATTCCACCATCAGTAAGTAAGAGTTCCCCATCACTCTGGGACCCCTGATATTATCAATGTCCTGCCCCCCCCCCTTTTCTTAATCTAGTAAATTCTTATCTCAGTTTCTAGGATGTGCATTCCCCTAGTTATGAAAGACACTGAATACCTTCTCTTTAATCATACATTTACTGCCCTCTGCTATGAAATCATTCATATTTTGCCAATATTTTAACTGACCATTTTTCTTGCTTCCTTTCACAGTTCTAAGACACACATATTTATCAAATATGCAGGTTGCAAACAACTTTTCCCAGTTTTGCCTTTTCTTCTAGGATTGGCTCTCCATGTGTCTTGTTTAAGAAGGCAATTCCCTAACCCATGTTGCCAATGCTAAACCTACATACCGAGTGTCCCTGTGTGCGAAGACCTCTACAAGTAGACTGACCATTTATGATGTCTTGCTTTCTGCTACATCTCAAGTACTCACTTTTTACCCCAAGGTAGTACACCTCACCGTGATATTAGTTTGCCTATTTTGAGGGCTTTGCTCTTCCATGTATAATTAAAATTGTGTTGGATCCATAAAAACTTTGCAAAATAATTAAAATTGAATAACTCATCACCTAGTTAACATTATCTTCCATGGTTTTCAAAGTTTTTAAAGTTCCTGCATTACAATCTTGTACTTTTCAGATTTTTTACTGTTTTTGTTGCCTTAAAATTGTACTTACAGTTATAATATCATTCTCATGTATAAAATATAGACTCATGCATTTTGATGCTATTATCTAGATAACTGCTTTCGTCTAATTTCAGTAATGTAAATTTATGTTCTTGTGTTTTCTGCATTGATCATGTACAAATAGATTTTCCTCCTTTGAAACCTTTCCATATTTTTCTGGTTTTACTGCAGTGAGTAGTACCTCCAAGGAAATGTTTACATGCTCTGATAATGGGTGTCATTTTAATAATTTTATTTTAAAATAATTTTATTTTAAAGTAATGCTTTTAAATGTGTTATCATTAAGAATGGTTACCAAAAGTTTTTAGACCATTCTTTTCCCAATTGAATTCACATCTAATCCAATTACAGTAAGAATTTTTATCATGAAGACGTATACACTTTTTTCATAAATTGAGGACTTTATAAATAGATGAAAGGAAACAAACCATAAACATGTGTGTTATTCCTGAAATAAACTCAATTGATCGGGATTCAAAATTTCTATATATATATACTATATGTTACATATATATTATATACATGTTACATACACATTATATATATGAGACACACACACACACACACACACACACACACACACACACGCTAGATTAGGCTTGCTATCATTTTAAGAATTCTTCCATGCTCAAGAGGGAGACTGACCTGTAATCTTTCTCATACTGTTCTTCCCAGGATTTGGAATCAAGAATGTCACGTTAATTTCAGACAATGCAATGGAGAGCTTATTTTTCTAGACAAATTTATAGATACCTGGAATAATCTGGTTTTTGAAAGTGAAGTAGAAATTGCCTGAAAATTCATTTGTGCTCATTGCTTTAGTGGTGATAACATTTTTATCTACTCGTTTTATCTATTTAAAGCTCAGACTTACTCATGCTGTCCTCTTTTTGGACCAGAATTTGTCCATATTCCTAGCAAATAGAGTGGCATACATATTTAGAAGATTCTCCTCATTTTTAAAATTCACCTGCACCTATGTTCTCCCGTTAATTGTTAGTATGGTTTATTCAGGTCTTTTCTTATTCTCATTCTACAGGGCTTTTAAAAGTTATGTTTTTAATTGTAGCTGAGAACAGACACTACACTTGATCTTGGCCAAAAGACAGAGGCAATAACATTGTATTTACTTTGGATGGTGACAAATGTTAACTAGACTTTTAATAGGGATCCTTTTGAAATGTCTAAAAAATATCAAGTCACTAGGATATATGACTAAATATTGTATATTAATTATAACAAATAAAAATAGAGGTAAATTACTCTTCTATATGGCCTTTTATCTATTCTTAGATTCCTGCCATAACCCAAACTTGGTTATGATAGTTTATGCAGAAGTTTCTTCTTGTACGATTATCGCTTCATGATGGTCTAGTGTTTACAAAGAAAACTTTGAGGCTCTGTTTCTCTTTACTGTAAAATTATTTCATAAAATAGAACACACATACTCCACTTTGCCATTTTATTACTTCTGTTTTTATTTCCGGTTTTAATGGTTACAGGATGGTCAGCCCTAGTATTTTTAGCCTTTCTCCCTCTCTAATGGAATTATTTCAAAATATAAAATAGCCCTTCAACATTTTTCATTCATCCTCCAAGTTTCACATGTAGTATTTTCATCAGTCTCACAGATTTTTAAATTCCCATGTTCATCAATAAAAACTACTGTGGTACTACCGTAGTTCCTGAAGTGCATCCTGTAGAAACCTACTTAAAAACTGTAATAAAACAACTGTACTAAATTGGCTCAATTTTGTAGGAGAAAATGTATTCACTCTCCTACTTTTGCTGGAGGCACTATTCACGGTTGTCTTTTGGTCTCCATTATTGTTTGAGAAAATTGTTGCCAGTCTATTTCTTCGGATGTGGACCTAACTTTCCTATTGAAGCTTTCAGGTCTTCGTCTTTGGTGCTCCAGTTCCATGACGATGTGTCTAGATGTGCACTTACTTCCTACTCATCTTGCTTGTTATATGCTGTGCTTAATATACCCGTGGATCCTGGTCTCTAAATTCTGGAAAATTCTCAAGCACCATTTCCTCAATTCCCTTTCCTCTATTCTTTTTTCCTCTGGAAACTCTCATTAGCTTTAAGTTTGATCTTCTCATTACAGCCTCTGATTTTTCAACTACTCTTCCAAATTTGTTAGCTCATTGTCACTCTGACGTTTATCTTGACTATTTTCCCAAGATATTTACTAATACTCTTTTTGGTCTAAAAGTATTATGTGTGCCTCTGTGTGGTCCCTGGATGTTTGACCTGGCACCGTAGTAATTAACATTCTGTAAATTATCTTGAAGGACGGCGGGAATCCTAGAGAAGGCAACTTCCCTTTGCTGTGGGCCTGAAGCTTAAGGTTCTAATCCCAGGGCTGAAACCGATCTATGCCTCAAAGACATCGCCTCACTTCAGCAGTTACTTAACTACTGTCCCTGATAAAATTTGTTGTTTCTTCCTTTTGTAAGTGAGAGAGGGCATTTTACTTCTTTAGGAGACTGGATATGCTGTGAAGAGTACATCTTACAGTTATTCTGACATCTAACTGCATTGCAGTGGGGGTTCCTTCGGGATATTTAGGAACACTGGGAAAAACACAAGTTAGAGACCTTTGAAAACAGACGAAGTGTATGGGTGAGCTTCAGTTTCTGTTGCTCTAGGGTGCTGGGTCACAGAACAGTGCCACCTTCTCTCATTTCAAAAGTATCATAGAGATTCTTCATCTTTGTCGTCACTAACCATTCAGAGTCTGATGAAAGTGAGTGCTCTTATGTCTACAAAAGGTGCAAACATGTATGATTGGTATTTTGCATATAATTTCACAGGGGTTGCAGACACTTGAAAACTATCCATGGACCTTTATGAATCCAGGTTAAGAGATTCTCTATGGGGCAAGTGACCAAGTGTGTAAGATCATCATGAATGACGAATGTATGAGGAGATAGAGGGTCAGTACTCAAAGAAACAAACCTGCTCTTCCCCTCTGCCCCCAACATTTCCTTCAGCATTTCTTTAAGGCAAGGCAAATCAGAGTTCAGGAACTGTGATTCTGTACTATTAATATGGTTAAACTGTTTTTTTAAGAAAAGTAAGAAAAAGCAATTATATCCCTCAGGGAGTTAAGCCATTAACAGTTAAAGTCATGCAGATTCTTAGCCCACTGGGATTTAAAAGCTATAATGGTAGCATTTAAGAGACAAAGGGGTAAAGGGGAGTGGGGGCGGGGATGAGGCAGGCAACTAAGACAGTTTGCTTGCTTTCCTAATGGGATAGCCTTCCATTTGGCCAAAACTATAGTGCTACCGTTAGGAGGCTGATAAACATTTCCTTTGCAAGGGCTTTCATAATAGAGATAGCAAGGAACAGGCTGATGCAGGACATGACAGATAGAGGAAATTACTGAGACAATACTTGATTATGTGTGGTCACACATAAGGAGTTACATCAGGAGAGGAAAAGCAGAGCTGATGCCAGAAGGGTCCCTTAGAAGACTAGCACCATAATGGACTCGGTCATTGAACCAATGTCCGCGGAGGAACGCTGGCTCTCATTTGTAGAGACGCAAATCGGAGGTGTTACAAGGAATGTGCAATTACTAACGGAATACTAGAGCTGGTGGGGGCTTTCGGGTTTATGTAAATCAGAGTGAAGTGCAAGACGACTTCTACAATAGCCCTGTCCATAACTCACCTGCATTCCAATAGATCTTTTCACACTGGTAAGTATTTCAAAACATAACCTCAAACTCCCAAGGCCTTTTCACTTAGGAGGGGAGACCTCTGGAGTTGGAACACCAAAGTTTAATTCCTGACCTCCCTACCTCTGCGCTGCCGGATTTGACAAAAGTAGGCAGACAGGAGCTGGAGGCAAGGGGTAATAAGCTTGAGGGCAGAACATCCTGACCTTGTGGCTTCCAAGACCCAGGGGGCTGGGAGCCACAGGAGCAAAACCCTGGCTCTTTTCTTTCACCTCTGCCCCAGGGTAACTGCCAGACTCCTTAGGACACATTTGCGTTGCAGTTATAGCCCCTCCAGTGGGGAAAGCTGCCATGACAGTTCCAGTACAAACCTCGTAGGGTCAAAAGACAAACAAGAACAACAACAACACAAAGAACCGAAACCCAAAATCCAAAAAACAAAGCAAAAAATCCTCCCAACCTGCAGGAGGAAATCCCCCAAATGACTGGAAGCAGCCTCCAGTAGACACTACTCTGGCCAGAGACACAAGTCAGCTCACAACAAAGCCAAGCGCTGCCCCTCCACCCCATAGCCTCAGGGCAGTTACCACCTCCGGCCTGGCCCTCTCTCCCACCTGGAGAGTGGACTCTCGGCCTTAAGAAACTGCTCTTTGCTTACCGCTTTCCTTCAGGCTGTCTTTATTCAAGCTTGGATCCTCCTGTGAATCCTTTCACAAGGAACCCAAGGACAGAGACCTCCATTCACACAACACACACTCTCCCACCTATGGTAACAGGGTCACCTGTATTTCTGACATTCCAGGGCTTCAGTTTGCATCAGGACAATGGAAGTATATGGATATATAAACGTTTCTGCAAAGATTAAAAACGGTAATTATGGGAAATATATAGTATCTGACTTGTAAGAAACATTGAATAGATGTATTCTACCAGTTTTTTATTATCAGTACTGATTTTACTCTACTAACTCTACAAATGCACTGTAAATGCTTGTAAGTACTATAAATTATTTTAGTGGTTGACCCAGCCTCCAGCAGGGGGGATCTTGGTCAGCATCCGGATGCATCTATGGAAGACTATCACACCTTCAGCCATTATCTACATAAGATAGAGCAGGATAGAGAAATAATTCCCCTTGAGGATCAAGAAGACTGAACCCTTGGGGCGTCTGGGTGGCTCAGTTAGTTAAGCAACCAACTACATATATAGATAGATAGATAGATAGATAGATAGACAGACAGACCCAAAGGGTTCAGTCTTTTATATATATAAATATATATTATTATATATTTATATATATAATAATATATATTTGATATATAGATATATCTATATATCTATAGATATATAGATATATCTATATATCTATAGATATATAGATAGATATATAGATAGATATATAGATATTGATATATAGATATATATTATATTATATATATTTATAATATAAATTATATTATTTATATAAATATATATATATATATATATATAAAAGACTGAACCCTTTGGGTAGTCCAATATAAGGGCAATATAGAATCCGGTTCAGGGAGGGCCGAGGAGAAACGGAGCTCAGTGTAGACTCCTGAATCACAGATGTGCCAAGAGCTTGAGGAAGGGAGCACAACCATGGCAATATCTATAGAAACAGATGTATTTATAAAGAAAAGTTGCTCATATTACTAAAATCAATCACTGAGAAAATAGCTTTGCCTAGTCAAGGACACTAATTGCATGAAATACAATTGTGAATCTGAACATGAAGAATTTTTGGGAGGGGTGCCTGGTTGGCTCTGTTGGTCAAGCATCCAACTCTCAGTTTCAGCTCAGGTCATAATCTCATGGTTTCGGGAGTTTGAGCCCTGCTGTTAGCACAGAGCCTACTTGGGATTCTCTCTCTCCCCTACCCTCTGCCCCTCCCTTGCTCATGCAGTCTCTCAAAATAAAGTTAAAATTAAAAAAAAAAAAAAAGAATTCTTGGGAATTTTCATCAAACACTCAGAATTCATTCATCTTAAACTGAACTTTCTCACCAAGAATCAACTACCCTGCTCTCTTACTACCAGAAGTGACCTAAAACAAGTAGGGATAAGCATGGCCAGCATTGAAATCCCAGGTATGGACCTATGGCAAAGGGTTCATTATATTGTTAGTAAGTCCTATGACAATACTTTGTCTTCTTTAACCCACAACAAATCATCTCAACTCACAGACCAGCCATAAAATTCACAAAAGTGATACTAACTGTAGAAAACAAACAAAATCCCTTAGTTAATGCTTTGGACAACAGAAGTATTCTTCTCTTAAGCGGAGCTAAAAAGTAACATCCACATAAGGACTCAGGAGCTTATGGTAGAGAGCTAGAGAAAGAATACTGAGATCTACACGCACAAACAAGGGATGCAAGTTATTTTTAAAGGAAGTTTGGCGACTCATCTGCCTTATGAAAATAGAGCAAGAAACGTTCTCTATACAGTGTGAAGTTCCTCTGTCTTTCGTATTTCTAATTCCAGGCAGCATGCCGTCTGCTCTAAAGGGCAAGAAAACAAATGCCAAGCTTTAATCAGAAGGTATGGACTGCGTGGGACTTTCAGATCACTTGCCCAGGCCTGACGATGCCACACAGACTCCCTTCAGAGTGTCCGCGCCTGCACCTACCCTCTGCCAGAAGGGGAAGGTTGCAAGACACTGGAAATGAGCAGCAAACTCCAGGTCAGCTTAACATTCTTTTTCTACATTAAAAAAGGTAACAATTTCAGTCTAATTCTATAATGAAACTAGGAATTGGAATCCTTATACTGTTGAGCCAACCCTTCTCAACAGTCAAGTCCCCCCCCCCCCCCCTTTAATTGTATGTTAGTAACACAGATGGCCCACAGCTATCTGAAGAGGAGCAACAACAAAACACAAAAGAACTCAAGTCCTCTTGGGGCCTCTGGGTGGCTCGGCTGGTTAAGCATCCAATTTCGGCCCAGGTCATGATCTCACTGTTTGGGAGTTCAAGCCCCACCTCAGGCTCTGTGTTCACAGCTCAGAGTGTGGAACCTGCTTTGGATTTTCTATCTCCCTCTCTCTCTGCCCTTTCCCTGCTCGTGCTCTCTCTCTCTCTCTCTCTCTCAAAAATAAACGTTAAAGAAGTTTAAGAACTTAAGTCCTCTTGAACCTTTAAAAGCTGCCTTTTAACAAGGATCTTTGTTTTTGAAAATGCTCAAGCATTATTTTTAACCACAGTTTATTTTATTATTTTCTTTGTAATTAGAGAAGTACAATTTTACTAGTTTACATTAAGGTTTGAAACTTCTGGTTCCCCATAGCACTTGATTTTGAAACCTAAGGCTACGGATTTTTTTTTTGGGGGGGGGGGGAGGGGTTGTTATGTCCCCTAATACTTCATATTTCTTGACAGAGAAATAACTGGGGTTCCTATTGGAATGGAGTGTAAACAATATTTTTCCTATTGTCAAAGAAAAATTGCATTGGACAAAAACTGGCAAGACAGACTTTATTCACGACCCTGGCAATAGCCGACACAGACTGAACTCTACTCTGCTGAAACAGAAAGGAGGGTTTTTTCAGTGCTGGTATAAAGCAGTGGAAGGCACTGGAGGGAGTTAAGGGAAGTCAGTCAATGTGATGAGAGCATTTGTGCTGACTGCTAAGCACTTAAAAAGTTAGGCTCCTGGCTCCCCAACGCCCAGACTTGAGATAGGGATCCTTTCTTGAAGATTACATTTCAAAGCAATTACCCCCAGGTTCTGGAAAATGGTCCTCCTGGGTTGTAAAACCTGCAAAAGTTGTGGGGTTTTTTTGTTTTTTTTTTTTTTTTTAAATTTACATCTTAAAAAGGGCTAAGAATTTACAAGATTTCTTAATTAAATGTTTTAAGAGGGAGGTCATGTAGCCTGTCTGAGGTTTAGTGGAGAGGAGGTTGAGGCAAGGGCAGGGGGTGGGGGGGTTCATCGATTACTAGAGTCACTTATTTATTTTAATATTTATTTTTGAGAGAGAGAGAGACCGACCTAGAGTGAGTCGGGGAGGGGCAGACAGGAAGGGAGACACAGAATCCAAAGCAGGCTAGATAGAGGCTCTGAGCTGTCAGCACAGAGCCCGAAGCGGGCGGGGCTCCCCGGATGGGGCTCGAACTCACAAACTTCGAGATCATGACCTGAGCCGAAGTCGGAGGCTCAACCGAGCCACTCAGGCACCCCTAGAGTCACTCTTAGACAAAAGCAAATCTACTTCAGGTTAACACATGCAGTTCTGTGGGTTGACCGGGAACAAAAATAAGTCTCCAAATATTTCAGTCCTTTTTAAATTCAAATGGTGTATGCTTAAAATGCGTATATGATCTAATAAGTACCTAAAACATGATATATCCTTATCAACCTATTATGAATTGTGTTCAAAGTGTTGTGTGTGCAGAAAATCCCATTCTTCCTTTTAGCCTCGTTTAGGATTTGCCTTTCACCAGGAAAGAGAATCCTCAGTTTAAAAACTGTGCAATGTAAATCCTTACCTAGGTTTATTTTGTTGCTGTTGTTTCTATTCCACTACATATGGTTTGCAACAGGAAGGATATTTCTAAACAAAGCTATGACTTGAGTGTTCTATAAGAAAAGCTACATTTAAGTTTACTGTGGCTCTTAAAAATTGCCTTTCTCTGATTTTTTTTCCAAACAACAGGAAGCATGAAGCATAATTTAGAGCCTTTGAGGGAGGGTTACACCGTCTTCTGATGATTGAACACAGATTCAAGACCTGAAATTTTCCTTCCAGCTTTATTGGACCACAGCATTTTTCAAGGCCATTTCAACAGATATTTTATGATTGTTATTACATTTGTATTCAGTGTAATTTCATTATTCTGTTTTAAGAAGAATTAGAAGAATTCATGAAAATTAGCAAACTGCAGGGACTTCTGGGGAAGATGGCAGCGTAGGAGGACTGGAGGCTCTCACCCCTCGTTGAGTGGGTACAACTAGGTAATACCCATATCAGTGTAAAATCACCCAGAAAATGACTCAGACTGGCAGAACAGACTATCCACAGCTAAATGCAGAGAAAAAGCCACATCTAGAAGAGTAGGAAAGGTAGAGACATGGTCAGGAGACAAATGGACCTTCAGGACGGTCTACAAAAGGGAGACACACTCTGAGCACAGAAAAGGGAGAGAGGGCACCTGGGTGGCTCTGTCTGTTAAGCATTCAACTCTTGATTTTGGCTCAGGTCATTATCTCATGGTTCAGGAGTTCTTGAGCCCAGTGTCCAGGGAATTCCCTCTCCCTCTGCCCCTCCCCCATTCAAAGGTTCATGAAGGCACACACACATGCTCTCTCTCTCTAAGTAAACTTTAAAGAAAAAAAAAAAAAAGAGAGAAAAGAAAGAGACTAGACCTGTCCACCAAGCACCTCAGGCAGGAGGAACTCACAAGAAACCCATAATTTCCCCATATTCTCACACTCAGCTGGGCTTAACAAATAGACCTTTAAAAATCAGCTGGCTCAGCTCTGGGAGAGTGGGAAGGGAAAGGAGAAACAGAGTCCCCACCCTTAAAAAGATAGCACAACAAACAGCCCCATGGAGATAGAGCACTGAAGCAGCAGTTTGAAAAACACCAGGGGTATATGGAAGTCTTCTTTACCAGTCTCTGAGCATGTGCTGGAGGGACTGTCATCAATGAGACACTTCAAGAACAAGGAAGCTGGCAGCCACCATTTCCCTCCCCCACCTTCCAACCTAGACACACAGACAGCTGCAGAAACCAGCCCAGTGCCAACATGCACTACCTAATTTGCTAATAATGCACCTCAACTCTGTTCTCCTGTGGGCATGCTGCTCCAACACATCCTTGGACAGAGCCCATTTCAAAGCCAGGCAGAACACAAGCAGCCCCAACAGGGACCGGCAACACTCCAAAGTGACTTGTCCCTTGGGGAGAAGGGAAGATAACTACACACGAGTCTGATTGCAGCCTCAGCAGGTTGGGGGCAGACATTGGGGTGGACTGCAGGCCTTGCCCACCAACAAATGCTTCTCAGGAGACAAAGCAGGGAAACTGCCCTGCAGTTTAGTGCTACTGCAACTCTGGCAAACGCCCGGTCTGACAACTCAAGCCCAGTGTGGCCCCAGACTGTCCCACTAACAACACAGGGACCAAACCTGCTCCACAGCAAGCAGAGAGTGCCATTGCTAATTACTGAAGGCAAAAGCACCTCAGCCACAACAGTAGGGTATAACATACACAGGAGACAAATGGTGAAGCACAGGTTCTGGAGAACAGGGGACACTGCACTCTAGGGTACTACAGGACGCCTTCTTCATAAGGCCACTACTTTCAAGAGCAGGAGACATAGCCAACTTTTTAAACCTATAAACAGACCCAGAGAGTCGGACAACCCAAGGAGACAGAGGACTAGGTCACAACTCAAAGAATAGGACAAAAGTCACAACAAGAGAGCTACATGAAACAGAGATAAGTAATTGCCTGATAGAGAATTTAAAGCAATGGTCGTAAAGGGAATTTAAAATAATGGTCATAAAGATACTCACTGGGCTCGAGAAAAGAGTGGAGGACCTCAATGACACCTTCAACAAAGAACCAGAGATGAAGAACTCCATAATTGAAATTAAAAATACACAGATGGAATAAATAGTAGACTAGAGGAAGCAGAAAAATAGATCAGTGACCTGGAGGACAGGGTAATGGGAAAGCAATCAAGCTGAACAGGAGAGAGAAAAAATAGATGAATAAACCCAGGGAACTCAGCAACACCATTAAGTATAGTAACCTTCACATTATAAGGAACCCAGAAGGAGAAGAGAGAGTAAGGGGCAGAAAATTTATTTGGAAAAGTAGCTGAAAACTTCCCAAATTTCGAGAAGGAAACAAACATCCAAATCCAGGAGGCAAGAGAGTCTCCAACAAAATCAACCATGGGTTTTGTTGGAGGTCCACACAAAGACTTGCAGTAATTAAAATGGAAAAAAAGTAGTGATAAAGATAATCTTAAAAGCTGTAACAAAAACAGTTACATACAATTTATCAACTGATTTTTCAGCAGAAACTTTGAAGGCCAGAATGGAGTGGCAGGATAGATTTAAAGTGCAAAAGAAAAAACGCTGCAACCAATACTCTATGAAGCAAGGCTATCCTTCAGAATGAAAGGAGAGTGTTTCCCAGACAAACAAAAGCTAAAGAAGTTCATAACCACTAAACCAGCCCTACAAAAAATGTTAAAGGGGATTCTGAGTAGAAAGACCGACCATAAGCATGAGTAAGAAAAGAAGCAAAAGCAGGAAAAACAGTCTATAAAAGTCAGTCAAGGGATTCACAAAATAAAAGGATGTGAAGTATAACAGTATACAGTGGGGAACAGAGAGGAGGCAGGGAGAGGAGTCAAGAATGGGTCCAAACAAACAATAATCAACTTAAACATAGACTGCTATGTGCATAATATTCTATGCAAACCTGATATCAAAAACCAGTAATAGAGATCCAAAAAATAAAGAGCAAGGAATCCGAGTATATCACTAAAGAAAGCAAGCGAACCATGAGAACAAAAAGCACTACAAAACTATCCAAGTAACAAAATGGAAGTACAGATCAAGAATTACTTCAAACATAAATGGACTAAATGTTCTAATCAAAAGAAATAGGTGACAGAATTGATAAAAAAAAAAAAAAAAAAAGGACCTATGTATACACTGCCTACAAGACATTCCTTTCAGACCTGAAGGCACATGCAGATCAAAAGCCAAGGGATGGATAAGCATTTATCATACAAATGGAGGTGTATGGAAGTGTAAAGAAAGCCAGGATAGCATTTATGGTATCAGACAAAATGGACTTTAAAGCAAAGAACATAACAAAGGACCAAAAAAAAAAAAAAAAAAATACTAGATCATAAAGGGAACAATTGTAAATATCTATGCACCTAACATGGGAGTGCCCAAATACATAAAGCAGCTAATAAACAAAGTCATTACTAGTAATTCAGTAATAGTACACTGTCTTCAATAAGAAAAAAGGAGTTACTTCCCTAGGTCTCAGTATTCCTGTGGTAAAATGGGGACACCAACACTACCACATATAGTTGAAGTGAGGATTTAATGGGTAATATTCCTAATAGAACAGTGCCTGGCAGAGTGGCTCATGCTAATACATATAGTAGGGGCCATTAACACCCCGACACATATCAATGAATAGGTGATACATATAGAAAATTGACAAGGAAACTGTGGTTTTGAATGACACATCAGACCAGATGGATCTAATAAATATACTCACAACATTCCATCCTAAGAGAATACACATGCTTTTTTTCAAGTGCGCATGGCATATTCTCCAGAATAGATCACATGTTAGGCCACAAAACAAGTTTCAACAAATTCAGTAAGATTGAAGTCATATTATGCATCTTTTCTGACCACAGTACTATGAACTAGAAATCAATCCCCGCAAAATCTGGAAAGATCACAAATAAATGGAGGTTAAATAACATGCTACTAAATAACGAATGGGTCAAGAAATCACAAAGGAAATCAAAAAATACATGGGCACAAGTGAAAATGAAAACACAATGGTCCAAAATCTCTGGGATGAAGCAAAAGTGGTTCTAAGAGGTAACTTTATAGCAACACTGTATGTTTATACTGGATTTTAAACTTTAAAAAATATTTTTTAAAAGTTAGCAAATTCTTCATTAAGGAGTAAAAAATGTAGAACTAGCATTGGTTCCTATTTGATAGGCAGAAGAGCCCCTGAAAGATGCTTATATGAATAGGATACATTGTAAGACTGAACACACTTTGCAGCTGTGATTAACGTTCTGGATATTAAGATAAGATTATCCTTGGTAACTCAAGCAGGCCCTTTCTCCAACATAGGAGATGGTAAGAGTTGAGACAAAGGGGAGGGGATAATCACTGCATTGGGACTGGACACAGCATTGCTGGAGGGGCCACATGGAAAGCCTGGGAAATCAAGTATAGCCTCTAGGGAGGAATGTCGCCCTAGTCTGACAGCCAATAAGAAAACAGAAAACAAAATCCTTCAACAGCTAGGGCCTGGCATTCAGCCTGAATGATTCTGCAAGTTAATTCTTCCCCAAAGCCACCAAAAGTGAGGTCGCCCTGCCGCCATGTTTATTGCAGTCTTGAGACCCGGAGCGAAGAACTCACCTGACCACCCTGTGCCCAGGCTTCCAGCCCACAGAACTGAAAAAGTGATGGGCCTTTGTTTTAAGCCACTAAGATTTGGTCCTTTGTTATGTCAACAATAGCAAACAAAAATTGTGTGTATGTGTATGCGTGCATGCGTGTGCGGGCTGTATGTGCAGGGGTATATATAGGTGTATGTATATATAACTTATTTCTACGCTTTCTTCTATCATATTATATGAACATGAAGTCAACTGTATTTTCAAACATATTCTACATAACACGTGTATCTGGCAAAGTTTCCAGTTTTCTCTCCTTTCTACTGACCTATAAATGCTCAGGTTTGCCTTAGATAAAATAAGATAATTAAAAAATCATATACATATGCTTACTTTTAACATATTTTGTGTTCCGCTGAAACTCAAAATTTAAAATAAGGAAGCTGATAAAATGTTTAATTCATTTCCTTTTTAAATTCAAAGATCTTTATTCTTTAACATAATGATAGAACACCTCTGCAAAGTTGCATCCAGCAGATAGGAGTGTTTTAAATATATTTGTATTTGTCTTGGCAGCCTGCAGTTCCTCACAGACTCTGCCAAAACTTTACTAGAGAGGGGGAGGAGGGGAGGAAGGGGGAGAGGGAGAGGGGGGGAGGAAGGGGGAGAGGGAGAGGGAGGGAGGGAGGGAGGGAGGGAGGGAGGGAGGGAAAGAAACAGACAGGCTGTTACCTTTAATTCAAGAGTCAGAACTAGAGGATTTGAGCACGTTACACCAGCTCTTTAGTTGGAAAAAAAAAACAAACACTTTTAATTGATAACATAGGAATGTATTGGCCTCCCTGTGGCTGCTCTACCAAAGCATCAGAAACTAATCAACAAATTGAGCATCTCAGTTTTGGAGTCTCCAAGTGGGAAATCCTGGTGTCCCTAGGGCCATGCTTTGATACCTAGGAGAATGCTTCCATGCCTCCTGCCAGCTGTTTGTTTGCCAGCAAGCTCTGGGGTTCTTGGAATTACAGTGGCCACACACTAGCCTCTGCCCTCACTACCGCATGACGTAATGTGTGCCCCCTGTCTTCACATGGCCATTTATTTTTTTTATAAGGAAACTAATCATACTGGAATGCAGACCTCCCTACTCAGTATAACTTCACCTTAGTTGCACTGGCAA
Organism: Panthera pardus; assembly: GCF_024362965.1. NCBI lineage: Eukaryota > Metazoa > Chordata > Mammalia > Carnivora > Felidae > Panthera > Panthera pardus. Next base: position 81,391,622 of record NW_026526710.1, on the reverse strand, counting down.
ATGACCTGATTTCCCAATTAAGCCACATTCTGAGATACTGAGGATTGGCTCAGGGAGGCACAATTCAACCCATAATGAATGCTTAGCACATATTGCAATAAAGAATTAAAAATCACTCTTGGATTTTGAGAGTCTAATCCAAGCCCCTATTATGATTTCTTTTTGGGGGGGGTGGTGAGGGGAGTAGATGGGGTTTACATTTCCTTGGTCTCCATTAGGAGTCCCTCCTCCCAAACTACACTGATGACCCCATCACTCACCACTATTTAAAATACCCTTTATATTTGCTATTTTTTTTTTAAAGGCGCAAATCTAACAAAGTATGTGTATGCTAAAAACTCCACTATTGAAGATTTAAACCAAGAGATGTATTGAGGGATTAGAAAAATCCAAATAGTAAAGATGTTAATTCTCAAATTTATATACAAATTTAACAGAAATCAAAAGCCCAACAAATTTCTTTATAGATATGCATCTTTCTAAAATTTTTAATCAAAAGATCAAAAAACTAGAATACTCAGTAATTTTGGGAAAGAAAGTGAATTCACCAGATTTTAAAACTTACTATACACCAGTAATCAAGGTCTGTGTGTCTAGTGCTCCCCCAAGACCACACAATCGATGGAGAAGATAACCTGAAAACAGAAATAGACCCACAGAACTATGCCCAAATTATTCTTGAGAAATACACAAATGCAATTCAATTTTAAAAGGATAACGATTTCAACCGTGAAGATATCTGAACTCCATAGGAAAAACAAAGTAAATAAAGCTTGTCCTAAGTCTCACACCTTAGATAATAATTAACTCAAAATGGATCATGTACTCAAATGTAAACTATAAAACTAAAACATTTAGGGAGGAAAAAAAACCCAGAAAATCTTTAGAGGTTAATATTCAACAAATTACCTTAGACTTTGCACCAAAGCACAATTCTGAAGAAAAAAAATTGATCAGTTGGACCTCTTGAAATTAAAACCCTGAGATCTATAAAAGACCTTGCTAAGAGGATGGGAAAAAAAGTAGGCTAGAGACTGGGAAAATTGTTTGCAAACGATGTATCTGACAAATGACTAGATTTAAAATATATGAAGAGCTCTAAAAACTTCAGCATTAAAAAGTCAACAATCCAATCAGAAAATACACCATATGAAGAGACATTTCATCAAAGAGGATACACAGATGGCAATTAGTCACAAGAAAATATTTTCAACAACATTAGCCATTAAAGAAATCCAAATTAAAATCACAGTGAGATGTCATCACACATCTATCACGGGACGGGGCAAAAATAAAAGTTAATGACAATGCCAAATGCTGGTTAGGATGCATAAAAACTGGACCAGTCACACTCCAGTGGTAAAAATATAAAATGGTGGGGCTTCTCTTGAAAACAGGTGGGCAGTTTATTTAAAAACTACACATACAACTATAAAGTATTCCTGCAATTGCACTCCTGTTTATACCAGAAAAACATGAAAACTGAAGTTCACACAGAAACCTACACAGGTGAATGTTCATGGAAGAGGAGACCATTCAAACGTCCTTCACTGGATGAACGGTTACATTATAAGGTATCTGTACCATCGAGTCTTACTCAGCAAAGGAATAAAACTACTCATGTCCAAAATTACTTGGAAACACCTCCAGAGAATTATGCTAAGTGAAAAAAGCCAAACCTAAAAAGTTAGACAATGTAAGATTTAATTAACATAACATTCATTAAATGGCCAAGTTCTGGAAACTAATGACAGTCAAGTTGTCAGATCAAGAACAGGGTGGAGGCCAAGGATGAGCGTGTCTATATAGGGCAACATGAAGGACCTCTGTGGTGATCCAAAGATTCTGTATCTAAACTACATCAGGGTTCACATCTAGGTCTGCTGTTATCGTACTATAGTTTTGCAACTGTTGCCTTTGGAAAAGCTGCATAAATGATACATAGGCTCTCTTGCTCATTATACATAAATACATAATTATCTCAAAATTTCAACATTAAAAAAAAAAAAACCTCTCCTTCCTCCTCTTTTATTAAATGACCTCAATAGACCGCCAACTACACAAACGAAATACTCCTGCACCTCCTTCTGGTCTGTACATTTAATCCATCACCAAACTACACCTGGCAACTAGGTATTCATGCTTCCCCCTTCTCCTTCTACATGCTCGGAGCCTGTCCAAGCCCTTTTCTGTTTCACTAACCACCATATAATCTGACATAGCTCTCAGTCTCTAATATTCTCTAATCCTGTCCCTTCTCTAGATCTTTCTTAAGGACACTTTAAGTTACAAATACAAATACCATGTCTACACAAACTGCACGTTATTTAGCTGGGAAAATGGACATCTTGGGATTCTTTTCCACATAGTTTTATTTCATTTCCCTTTTATTTGGTGCTGAAACCTTTTCAAACCCCATCTTATGCTGTGTCTGTCTGAATGCTTAATGTTACCTGTCACCTGGTAACCTCATGCCCACTCCCCGGTGCTCATCTGACGAAAAAGTCTTGTCTGAACTTTGTTCATTATATTTTATGTATTTCTATTTGCTTCATCCATTAAATCATGAGCTTCACAGTACATGATGTAATACATGCCTAGTAAATTTCAGTAGTATTAACACCATTTTATAGCATAATACAATTTTTTTATGCTAGCTTCTTTATCCTTAATCTTCACAAGAAATCAGCAAGGTGGCTTTTAGCATTTCCATTTTCTAAGTGAGAAGGCTGGGATCAAAGAGGTGAAGTAATTTACCAACGTCTCAGAGCTAGCAAGTACCAAAGTGGAATTGGTTACTTTCAAAAGAGACGGGTTAAAAATCTTTAGATGAATTCAGTAAGAACTTACACTTCCTTCTATACCTATCATTAGACCACCAAGTCCATTTGCCAGGCTATAGTTATTCTACATTTCCTAGCAATGGCTAGAATGTAAGGTCTTGATCCAATTAAATCCCTGGAACAGAATTTGAATGAGACTTTGTATTTTTTGTTAGCAGAGGGGGGTAAAGTAGAAGCTTTCTACAAAACAACAACAACAAAAACAGGTTTATCATATTCAACAATTGTGCCCCTAGAGATTTCTTACCTAACCAACTAATTTTATAATTCATATCTACCAAAACAAATACAAGCCTGTATGTCAAAAGACTGGAAGCAACCAAGACGTTTGCACATAGATACACGCATCTATACAATGAAATATTGTTCAGCAATAAAAATACACTATTCAAGCTACAAAAAAATATGCACGATCCTTAAATGCATATTTCTAAGTGAAAGATCCAATCTTAAAAGACTATATACTGAATCATTTCAATTATATGACATTTTAGAAAAGGCAAAACTAGGAGACCGTAGAAAAGACCCATGGTTTCTAGGAGTTAGGGCAGGAGAAGGGTGACTAGGAGAAACCTGGAAAATTTTTAGGGTGGCCACACTATTCTGAATAACATGGTGATGGATATACAACATGAGGCATTTTCCAAAAACACATGGAACTTTACAAAGAGTGAACCTTACTCCAGGAAAATCTGTAGGGGGCGGGGGGAGAGGGGGAAGCATTGAGGAGATGGAAGGATCCCAGGAAGGAACCCAGACTGACCAGAGAACGAAGTGTATTACAAATGTATGCGATGGTATCACTGAAAGGGCAGGGGAAACGGTGTGAGCCAAGTGGAAAGGAGCGATGTCGGAAACACGAAGGGCCAAAGGAACTACACGCGGAAATGTTGTATTCCAGTTATTTCCAAGGGGATGCTGGTTAGCCAATCTGACAGCCCTATACCTGGAACTAAACTGTTCACAGAAAGCGGAGGACAAGAGGCAAGTCTGTCACTGTAGCAATGGGAATTTAGACACAGGAGGGGAGGGGGGCTGGAACAATCCCTGTGGTAACACAGCAGAGGTGGACACAAAGAATTCACGTTTAGCTTAATGCAGACGCACTCCTATACAGAAATCTACAGCTAAATGTGTGTATACGTGGGTTCGGATAGATGTATGTATTTCCTCACTCTGCCAGAGGAGAGGACCTCTAAGAAACCACAGCCAGGTAGCCACAAGCCCGTCAAGCACTCGGCCCTGGATTTCTAATAACATTCTCCAAAAACAAGGAACCACGCTCCATGGAGAAACAGCTGCAGGCCTGGGGCAGAAAATACATTTACGGATACGTACACATACATATCCGTAGCTTAGTAAACACATCTATATTTTTGTGTTCCATCGGCTGAAAGGCCCTGGGAAAAAAACACAGTGTAGTAGTAACAAGCACAGGCAGCATGCAGACCTTAGTGTCAAATCATTTCATATATAGATCTGTATAGAGAGACAGAAATAAATATATGGAGAAGTGGCTGGCTCCCAGCTGCAGCAGCAAATCTACAAGATGAACATGTTGCTTAGAGCACCAGGAAGTGCTCAAACACAAAAGCCTGACACTGAGGAGGGTTATGCCAACGGAACACAGAACCGACTAAAAAGCAGTCCCCGAAGAGCCAAAGCGGGATTAATTTTAGAAAATGAATCAATTAGTGATGGAGTAGAACACGAAGTATAAATAAATACTTAAGAGTCTGTAACACTGATGCAAATAAACAACTGAATAAACGGGGGAGGGGCAGAGATCAACGTCCCCTGTAGAAGAATGACAAATAAGTTACGTAGGTACAGTGCTGTCAAGGAGGGTGAAGCATAACGACCTACGGACATGTGACCTGTGTTCAGTGACCTGTGTTCCAAAGGGAATAGCCATGCGTGGCACAGAGTAGGCGGGGGGAGGGAAAGGTACCCTTACAATGGAGAAACCTGGCTAATCACCTCAATTAGGTGATTCAAGTACAGTGTGTTCATAGTACATACTCTTGAGGTGAAATGATGAAAACAGCATTTTACCTCTGTGGGTTTCCTCCTCAACAGGCCACCCCCGTGTCAACATGAGGAAACAGATCCCCAAAGGAGGACATTCTACCGAGTATCTGACTGGAACTCCAGAAGAACGTCAAGGTCATAAGACAAGGAAAGGCCGAGAAACCATCACAGCCAAAGAGAGAAAATGAGACAGGTCAACAACACGTAACAGGAGATCGTGGATAGGATACAAAAGCAGCATATTAGGTAAAACTAAGGAAATCTGAAAAGAGCATGGACTTTAATACTGGTTCATTACATGCAACAAGTATGCCACACTAATGCAAGATGTTAACAGGGGGAAATTGAATGTGAGGTAATTCTAGATACTAGGTTTTCAAATTTTTTCTGTAAATCGTTAACTGTTCTAAAAAATGAAGTCTACCAAAAATAAATACAACGACCAAAACTTTTTCAAAAAAACTACATGTTCAGTGCTTTGCCCCTCCACTTTCTCTTTTCTCTCAGAGCTTTCTATATGGACAGTAGACTGTTTAGCCTCTCAGTATGTGCCCTATTGGCTGCCAATGGTGTTGGGCCATGGACTCAGCTGGTTTGAGAATTTCATTAACACGTGTTACTCTGGGGTTCTAGCTTTTGGCTAGGGTGTAAAACGATTCGTTCCCAAGTAGGAAAGTAGGAATTTTCATATCTCAACTTTTAAGTATGAGCTAGCATTTTACCTCCATAGAAAAGTTATGCCTAAGTTTTTATTTTTGTAAGAATTACAACTTAAGTAGATGATCAGTATTTATTTTCCCTATGTGCCCTGAGTAATCTCGGAGGCCAAGTATTTATCATTCACCTTGTATTCATGATCCAGTGGTTTTTTCCCAAGTCAATTCTTCACACTTCCTCCTTGTCATCAGAAGAGGTTTTCCACTCACAGCTAACATACCTTTTTGCTTTCTGCTCAGAGTCATTAAGCACGGTTCCAAGTATATATTCATTTGTAATTAACTCCAATTCTCATGTAACAGTACCCATGCTTGTGTTTACATGTGGACATGTGCATTACTCAATATAGAAAAACTGTTGACTGAAAATCATCAAGAGGCAACGCCATCCTTCAGGGAAAAATCTTTATGTTGCTTAAGTAGAAAACATCCCGTTTACAATTTTCCCTAGCTTCCAAATATCTACTAGTCATCTTTTATTCAACAATATTCAATTTTTCCTGATATTAAAATCACTCTATTTAAACTTTATTGTCCTAGTTGTCTCAAGGCAATAATCAAAATACAAAAGATGACAATGTCTTTAGTATGCATGTTTTAATTCAAGATCATCTGTGTTCAATCTTACAAAACGTCCAAGGAGGAATGTATTCAAAAGGACTCAAATGTTCTGTCTGTTAAGTACACCACATACTTTAGGAATGTTGCTACAAAATAACCTCCATGTTGTGTTTTCTGACAGGCAATCATGTATAAATCACAGTAATTCAGGCATCATAGCCTCCCACAAGACATTTCTGAATATCTTTAAAAGAAATAAAATGGATAAACACCTTTTAATAGAAAAAAAAATTAGACATGAATGAAAGCAGGAAGCAACTGATAAAAAGTATTGTTAACTCAAAACTCAGTTTCCAAATTTCTCCTTCCAGGAGGATCTTTGCTGACAGTGCATTCTGACAAGGCATTTGCGTACTGCCATGCCTGGACAAGGGGCCAAGCAGGGGGTGTAAGGTAAAGGGAGGAAGGGAGAAGGAAACCTCAATGAAGGGTGGTCAAAAGGCAGAGGTGACAATGGAGACCCAGATGGGCAACACCATTCCAGGGCTTTGGATTCACAAGTCAGGGACTAATAGGCAAAGGCCAGCCCACAGAATTCAGTCTGAAAACAGGATCAAGCCACAGCTACTGTTAGGAGCTCAGAAACACAGAAGTCCTGGAAATCAAGGTACAGCTGCAAGTATCACATGGAAAAACAAAAAAAAAACAAAAAAAAAACAGAAAAGACTAGGATACCTGAAAGAAAAAAAAAAAAAAAAATCAGGAAACTCATAGGACCTGAGATCACAGAGGAATGCAGAAGAACTGATCTAAGGACCACCTCTGCAGACAGGAAGTGGACTCCTACTTCCTGCCCATCTGAAAGCCATCATCTAACTGGAAGCAGGGAAGCCCACACCCGGGCAGAGGAGGAGCTGAAAAGCAGGCACATTTCAAAGCTTTCCCTGGGAAGGGTTACCATCGGATCTGTAATCCCCTTCCTCATCTCGAATACCTAATTACAACATGATAGAACTCCACCAGACTCCTCAGTTAAACCCAACTCAAATGGGAATTCATACTCCTATTCCTTTCTCCTCACATAACAGCCTTCATGAAATTAAGTTCCTGGAGTATGAAAGACAATTTGTTCATTGTGCTCTTACTACAGGATTTCTTTTTCTTAAGTCAACAAACCACATAAATTATCAGATAATTTGACAAAAGTGACTCAGGCCAAAGGATAGAAATAATTTATGTTGTCCAGAAGGGGACTGTAAAGGAATCCTATGATGTTCTCTAAGCTAGGCAAGTAGGGTTTTTTGTTTTTGCCTTTTGGTTTTTGGTTGTTGTTGTTGTTGTTGTTGTTGTTTTTTTAAACAGATAACACATTTTTCAATTTCTAACTAACTTTTTAAGATGGAAGACAGGCACCATTTGCACTCCACAAAGATATTTTCTTGGTCTTTAATGTGTACTAGGAGAGGAGTTTGGTGAATCAGTACTCACTGAGGGCTTGAATTGTAGCAGATCCCTGTGGCTGGAAGGCTCGAGGAAGCCTAAAACCTTCTACACTCTCCCTGATTCGCAGCACAGCTTCCGGGCACATCACTCATCTGTGCTGATTCGTTTCCATGTTTCACCAAGAGTATAAAATCCACTGTTTTTCATTGCAAAGATTAAAAGGTCTTGTTCACCATCTCACTGACAATGAATGTACAGAAGTTTACAAACAACAACAACAAAAAGCACTTTTCATAAAGCACACCTGCCCCACGTGCTTTATGGGGCACCTTCCAAGAGCTTGCAAAGGATTCCGTGAACCTCTGGAGCTTTGCTCTACTCTCTCATATTCACTTTTGAATAAAATTCATTATTTCAATAAACATTTATTGGCTGTCTGCTATACCAGGCTCTATACAGGTGACTGCCCTCCCGCAGCAGCACTGTGCTTAAAATATTTTTTCAAATGTCTTAACAGTGGGGACTCCGGGAGCATATAGACTTTTTGAGGGTTCCCAGAAAGCTTTCTAGAGGAAATGATATTTAAGCAGAGATTTAAAAGTTAGGAGAAGTTAGGTCCACAGAAACGAGGAGAAAAGATGTTCCAAGTCAGCTGAAACTTTCCGTGGTTCATTCTAGCTAGAACAGAGAATTCAATATAAAGGATTGGAAAGGAGAAAGAAAGGGGGGGGGGGGGGCGGGGTTCTGAATCAGGAGGAACCATTTGGTTAACAGCAAGATCAAATCAATAGGCAGACACAGAGTAACCCCCATGTGAGAACCTGAAAAAAATGATCAGAAATAGACCCTTTTTTTTCTGTGCTGTCATCGAAGTATTTTAAGAATGTGAGAAAATGAACAGCAGGTATGAGAGACTGAATACACAGATATGGGCCATACCATAAATAATAATCGAACTCTGACCCACAACCTGTAGCAACCAGCCTGGGAAGTCAAGCCACATCCTCTGTACCAATAAGCCCCATACAGCCAAGACTCGATCAGTAACAGCCAGCTTCTCTGATTTTTACCGTCACTTCCAACTTAGGACCAAGCCGAGAAAGGCAAATCTTCTCCCCTAATCCCGTAAGACACCCACTTTTACTTAGCACACATACTCCTTCCCCATGCCAACAGCCTCCAATCAGCACACCCCTGGAACGTTCCATTTGACTTTTCACTATAAAGCTTCCCTCTGAGTCTCTGTCAGACACAAGTGAGAATAGTGGACTTCCTTGCTTTAGGAAATTCTAAATAAATAGCTTTTGCTTGTTCTCATTTGTGTGGTTTTCATCTCTCCAGGCACAACTTTCTTTTTTTTTTTTTTAATTTTTTTTTCAACGTTTTTTATTTATTTTTGGGACAGAGAGAGACAGAGCATGAACGGGGGAGGGGCAGAGAGAGAGGGAGACACAGAATCGGAAACAGGCTCCAGGCCAGGCTCCGAGCCGTCAGCCCAGAGCCTGACGCGGGGCTCGAACTCACAGACCGCGAGATCGTGACCTGGCTGAAGTCGGACGCTTAACCGACTGCGCCACCCAGGCGCCCCTACAACTTTTTTTTAAGGAGGAGTTTGGGAGGGGAGGAGAAAGAGCAGAGAATCTGCCAAGACAGTAGCAGCCAGCTCAAAGATTCCTGAAGGGTTTCTCATCTCTGACAACTAGACTAGGGAGATTGTTTTCCTAGGTTGCTTAGAAAGTAGGATGTTTAGAAAGCAAGGCCGGCAAAGACCACACCACTGGTTTATTACCACTACTGTGCCTTCAATGTCCGAACACCTCAGGCGGTAGACCGGGGTCTTCCTAGAACTTCATTTGGTTTAGTCTCGGTGCTTTCCTTACACAGCACAGCCCAGTGACTGAGAGCTTAGACTTGACAGGTAGCCCGTGTTCATCATCTCAGGTTCACCACATTCCATGCACCTTTTTTAAAAGGTCACTTAGTTTCTCGGAGCCTCAAATTCCTCAAGGGAGAATGGAGATCAGAGCACCGACTCTGGGTTGTTTTCACAATTAATTGCTAATAGGTAAAAGCACTGAGGACACGTGGTAACATTAGTTACTATGTGAGTATTGCTTAAATACAATTATCCCCAGGTCTGTAGAGGATTGCTAAACTTGTAATTCCAGCACAAATAAACCTTCTGAGTCTACATCAGTACCTGTGGCCGCACACGGAAGTGGTTCTCAGACACCAGACTGGGCGGACATGCAGGGCTGCGTCTGCGAGGGCGCAGAGACCACATGCAGCCTTTAGTTTGTATTTCGTTACGTAGAAGTATCAAAGAATGGAAAGAGAACACAAAGGATCTTGAGACATTAACCAGACACGCACCTGGGGGCTACAGGAAGACACGCAGGGCTGAAGCGTAGTTTCGAGGAGCATCGGGGAGTTACAGTGGGTTTTGTATCTTAACTACCCTCTGGGGGGGATCACCAGGCTCTGTAGCTCATACAGCTATCGTGTTCAACACCCTGGAGACCAGAACACTGGGGACGTTTCAGCGATTGCCCCATTCACCCTCCAGGACTTACAATACATTTTCTGGAAATAATTCCACAAGTACATCCAACTAGCTAATCAACTTCCTTTCTCACAGGCAATAGACCCGTGACAAGAATTACGTTCTACATCTATGGAATCTGTTGTGATAGCAAAGCGTACAGAAGAGGAGAAGAAAACTAAGATCACAATGTTTCCATGAGAAGCTTTGATCCATCTCCGTGGGAGACAGCCCTCACCTCTCAAGCAAAGCTGGTGGACAGGAGCGGGCAACGCTTCTAAGAGGTACCAATTAGAGAGTGCATACGTGCCAGTGAGAACATGTCTCGTTGTTATGGTTACTGGTACAACGAGGCAGCGCCTGGCTCCCCCAGGTTTCAGGATTACTATTCTGAAGCCACACACCCACGCCTTAATGTCACGTTCTCAGGTGACAGTTGTGAACCAGGCTTCTCTGCTTCTCATTGGCCCAGCTCACGACTTCCCATCGACACTACAGAATCACACAACAGACTGTCCTCGGTCCCATGCTCCCTCTCGCAGCAAATGCACACCGAAGCCCCAGGCTGCCCGTGAAGAGACCCGCCAGCCACTCCTTTAACTACTTTTCACCTTCATACCCTGCTATCCAAGTGCTATCAACTGGAATCTCCCATCTTTCCACTTCTTGTGGAGCCAAAGCCATCACTGCGATTCTAGGTCACTACCAACGGTGCCCCCCCCCCAACCCAGTATCTTGTAAGTAGCCCACTGATACCCTGGCCTCACTGCATTCATGCGCCTCCTCTGGTTTGCTCTACTGGCAACCAGAAGATTAGGAAATCAAAAGGTAATCTTTCTCTGCTTAAAGAGCATCCTTGCCTCTCTTAGCCCCAAGTCCCATGACATCCTTAGCTTGTCCTAAAGAACAGGTGTGTGAGGGACACCCCCCGCCCCCGTATCTCCTTACCAATCTCTTGTGGCACCACTGACCTCGCTCACCAGACTTCCAGTATCTGGTCGTCTTTGCATTTCTGCCTCAAGGGCCTTGCAGAAGCCGATCTTAATTTCTGAACTGACCTCTACAATTTTGCCTCTTTCCAAGTTTCCAGCATCCACTGAAATGCCACTGGCACCAAGAGGACTTACCTGTCTGGTTTTTGCTTCACGGGGCTTATTTACAGCTAGAGTGAAACAAATTCTTGTGCAATTTTTGTCTGATGCCAGTCTCTTTTACTTGACTAACAGCCCCATGAAAGCAAATCCTAGCCTGGACTGGGGGTTTGTCAAAGGCTTAGTGTAATAAATAGTTGAAAGCTATGGGGAAAAAAGAATTTGAACAGAGTCCATCACGGTTATGCAATAGTAAGGGTCTACTTAAAAGGTATTTTTAAATTTGATCCTGCGAAAATGCTGAGAGGGTTATCCTATTATCCCAGGCATGGATGGTTAAGAAACTAAGATTACTAGAACAACTGACCGTATGCTGCATTCATTTAAGCAAGCCACAGGACAAGTAAACAACTGCCAGATGTTCGGTGTCAGAGCAACTGGGTTTTTATTTTAGTGGAGTCCAGCCACTCTCCCAAGGCATCCTGGGAGAGGACGCTTGGCATAGGGCAGCACAGGAAATCAGGTGTTCACCACGGAGGAGGTACAACCTACTGTCACCCAACCTCTCCCGGCAAGAGAGTGATTAATGTCACCTAATACTCAACTTCCTTCAGACTTCACGCCATTTCGGTGCAGGCTTTGTGAGATTTCGAAGGGAGATTTTAAAACCATTTTCGGCCTCTTTGAGGTCACAACCCTTGAGCCCCTCTCGGAGAATCACAGATATGAGGGGATGGTGGTGGGGTAGGGAGAGTAGTAATGAACACGACTAAACTTGTTCAATTGTCACACAGTAGCGTGAACACACAAGAAAACGGTTTTGCAGATTCCCCTTTTCTTTTATACAGGACTACTCCTCTACTGTTTCTTACTTTTAGTAAAACCTCAGAAAACGGCCATCTACCCAGACTACGTAAGCACCTCAGGCAGTCAAGTTATCAAGCTGTTTACATGGCAACGGGAGCTGTCCAAACACCTGAAAAAGCGATCTTAAGTCACAGCGCTTTGCTGTAATTCTCTTTCTGCGTGAGGGCATACGGGTAGACATTAAGCAACCTGGCAAGAAAATCACAAAAGGTAATAACACATTTATGTTACACAGTCTGGCTCAAAATTACAGCTGGCAGTTAGTAAGACCACAGAGCTCATTTGTGCAATTCTTTCGGGAACTCTCCAAACACAGGACTGTATCAGAAGTGAAATAAAAAGTATTCCCACAAATTAATTGCCTAAATATTTTGAAAGGTTGGAAACTCAGAGCAAGTGTTTAAAATAGTTGAGTTAGTGACAATTTTATCTGGGCATCAATGCAGTCTCCAAACAACCACTCTCATAAATGAGAAGGAATTTTTTATTGGGTCAGAAAATGAGGACATTGTTACATGCTTACGTGTATACTTATTTTAACATCTTATTTTCCCTTTAGGAATCTACAGAAAATTATCAGGAAAGAAGGAAGAGCCTAATTCTTTATGTAGCACAGAAGAAATCAGCCATGGGCCTGACTTACAGGTAGGAGGCTTATTGGGGAGTGTTGTGGGTTGAATTGTATCCCCCAAAGGATATGTTAAAGTCCTAACCTCCTCTATCTGGGAATGTGACCCTATGTGCAAACAGCATCTTTAAGGATATGATCAAGGTAAAGTCATTAGGGTGGGCCCTAATCCAACAAGATGGTGCCCACAGAAGCGAGAGACACAGAGGCGGACACATACAGAGGAAAGATGCTGTGAAGCCACGTGGAGATGCCATGTGATAACTGACGCAGATACGGTCACCATACACCTGCAAACCAAGGAATACCAAGGGTGGACAGCAACACCAGAATCCAAAAGAAAGGCATGGGACAGATTCTCCACTGGAGCCTTCAGAGAGAGCTTGGCTCTGTTGACAACTTGAATTTTGGACTCCTAGCCTTCAGGACTGAGAGGATACCTTACTGACTTAAGCCACCCAGTTTGTGGTGCGTTGTTATGGCAACCTTGGAAGCCAACACAGGTGTGTGCTCCCAAGGACTACCTACATGGAATTTAGAGCACAATCGGGCAGAGGAAGAAGAAACCGTGAAGCAGTTACAACAGGACTTCACCTAATCATACGAGGGACCAGGAGCTACAAAAGTCTTCCAAGTTTCTCCCAACTGAGGGGAACTGGGCCTTCGTCCTCCTGCACAGACCAGCCACCAGATGCAGGCCGCACCACGGCGTAATCGCCCAGCCAAGAATGACGCCCAGACAGACTCCGCCATGAGTTGTTTCTGAAATGATTTTCATCTCTGTCAAATAAGATTTTTATAATGTTGCAAATGCTCAGGATTTCTACCTTTGAATCTCAGTATTTATCTTTTTATTGTTTTAGTGGAAGATTATAAGTATCTGTATATAATTCAGTAATAGATTGCATTTATCTGTTAATCCTTGCAATTATAGATGTCTCATAGGGATTCAACTGTTTGTTCTAAGTTGGTCAATTTTCTATACGATGTTATTTCTCCAGTGATTAGTTATACCATAAATACACATATAGAGGTCTATTTCTAAGCCATCTATTTTTTCATGAAATCCTGTTTGCATCAATACAGTATTCATCATAACTTTATGTAATTTGACTTTGTACTTTAAACAGTTCTCGGGGTTTACTTCTCCACATATACTTGCAGGGAAACAAATTCAACTTGCTCATTTTCTAAACTTTCATGGAGAAATTCATTGTACTCCATTTTTAGATTAGCCTGGTGATATGTGACATCTTCACAATATTGACTCTTTCCATTAGAACTTCCTTGGTCAAACTATATAGGTTTCTTAAAAGATCTTGATTCTTTGGACTGTTTCTGTGCTTAACTCAGTTTATTCTCTGGTGTTAGACCTTTTGGTTCTATGTTAAATAGGGTTTTTATTTTCCTTTATTATTTATATACTACACATGGGGGAGCTTGGGGAGAGACAGGGAGGGAGAGAGAATCCCAAGCAGGCTCCATGCCTACCATGGAGCCTGACACGGGGCTTGTTCTCATGATCCAGATATCATGACCTGAGCCAAAAATCAAGAGTCAGATACTCAACCTATGGAGCCACCCAGGTGCCCCATTCTTCCATTATATTAACTTTTGCTATTTTTATTTGTATATTTGCTAGTTGTCCTTATTTCCAACCATTTTTCCAAATCATTGAAGATCTTCTAATGAGGGTCAGAATTTTTAGGGAGAAAAATCATGTCATTTGCTAATTATGTAAGTATAGTAAGTATAGTATCACTCCTATGATGATAATCATCCTTTTCCTATCTGACTTGTTAGAATTATTCTAAAATTTAGAATTAAAATGCCATGTCTTGTGATATTTTGACAAAAATTTTCAAGAACATTTTCTTTTTCCCCCAGATTATAAAATAATTGTTATTTTTGGCTTTTGTTTTTAATTGGACCTTAGGTCACTGAGGAGTCTGGCTTCAGACCAAACTCCTAAGTGTGATCCTTCAGGCCACGCCACACAATTACAAAGGCAGTACCTGCCCTCCTCATGGCAGACGTGGTTCACAGGAGTGCACTGCTGTCTCTGGAGGGAGTTTTAGTCAAGGATCAGCCCCAACCCCTGCGAGCCAGCCATGTTCACAGGAATACCTGCACTCCATGCCGAGGCCCTATGCCCCTCCATTCACAGGTGGCCCTTGGCCAAGACTTTTCTCAGGTGCCTCTGCTTAGACCCTCTTAGGAGTAAGGGCTTCAAGATACCTTTCTTCACCAGGACTTATCCTCAGCCCTTTTCCCCACCTAATTCCTCCCCCAACCTTCTTCCTTTCCCCAGGTCCATAAAACAGCCGACCGCTTTGTTCATGACTGTCTGGGCAGTTAGGTTAGATTTTGATATGTTACAATAGCATGCATAGAAATTTTTTTAATAGTTTTTACAAAACCCAAGCATCTGTTTTAATGAGGGGTTTAAAAATGGTTATTTTTGAAAGCTTAAAATTTCAATATGTACTGAATGTTATGGTAGCATTCCTTTTCCTTTTTCTCAGCATTTAGTGTTTAAGTAACAATTTTCTATTTTCCAATGTTCTTTATGACATTAAAACATTTTAACTTACATTTTTCTATTAATGTTGGGAAATTCAGTATCCATAATATTCAACTAATCAAAAAGCAACATACTTTTTACTTAGTGCCATGGAAGTCTTACTGAAATCTAATTTTTAGCTCAGGTTTTTTCTATTATGCTTTGGATGTTTTAAAAATCCTTTGGTCCTCCAAACCACATAGTATCAGCAATTATTTCTCATAATGATTTAAATCTAGGTGTTACCAGTTTATTTGCCAAATACCCTTTCTTATAACCCATGATATCCTCAGTCTCATTCCTTTTAGGCTTGGTTGTATTCTTAGGACCTTGACTCTGAAATTTTACACAAACCTTTCCCCCAAAAACAAAGTGTTTTCCTATTTTCTCACACAATTTAAATGACAATTTGCCTGAGCACAACATTATAGATAGTTTATAAGCCTGATAAAAATTGGACAACTGCACAACACAAAATGTAGGTGTGTATGGATATGGGCAATAGGAAGGAACACTTGTGCATGGTCCCTAGAAGGAAACTAGTATAGCCATCCTGGAAAACTGTCTTGCATTACTTAATCAAGTTTTACAAATCAATTATGACCTAGTAACTCCATTTCTAGATCTGCATGACAAAAATTTTGCTTACATCCAAACTGAGGCATGTATGAGAACTCCCCTACAGCATTATCTATTATAGTGGCCAATTAATGGCAAATGAGGTTACAATAGAGTTGTTTAAAATGGTAAATATACATAATGGAATAGCATAAAAGGAAAAAAAATGTACACTGAAAAATTATTTCCTGCTTGATAAACATAAAAAGAATAATGAGATAGAATACAAAGAAATTCCTAGAAGAATCTCCAGTATCATATAGGCTATCAAGACTAAGTCATGAATAGGAAATCTCTGTAGTCCAATGATGAAAGACTGAATAGTAATCCGAAACCTCAGAACAAGGAAAAGTCTAGGACCAACCAGATGGCTTCACTAATGAATTCTACCCAACGCTTCAAGGATTAACACCAATCCTTCTCGAACTACCAAACCTTAAAAAGGGAACACATCCATACTCATTTTAGAAGCTACCATTACCCTGATACTAAAGCCAGCTAAATACACTGCAAGAAAACTACAAAGCAATATCCCTGATGAATATAGATGCTAAAAATCACAGTATTAGCAAACCAAATTCAGCCAGTCCATTAAAAGTATCATACACTACACACGCAATAGAGTACAATAGACACAAGAGTATCTGAGATGCAAAAAGTTCAACACACACACAATAAATGGGATACACTACATTCATAGAACACAAAATCTTATGTTCAACTACTAGATGCAGAAAATGCATCTGACAAAATTCAGCATCCAGGACTAAAAACTCTTAACAGGTTGACTATAGAAGTAACAGATTTCAACACAAAGGCTTATAGACAAGCCCACAGCTACTATCACATTCAATCATAAAAAGCTAAAACCTTTTCCTCTATGATCAGAAACAAAGGTGCCCATTCTCACTACTCTTATTCAACATTAGTATTGAAAGTCCTAGCCAAAACTATCAGGCAAGATAAAAGGCAACCAAAATGGAAATAAAGTGGTCTTTGCTTGCAGATAGGACCATATATATGGAAAACACTAAAAATGCCACCCAAAAAAAAAAAAAAAAAAACTTAGAAGAGTCAACGAATTCAGTAAAGTTGCAGTATTTAAAACTTACATAAATCTATTTCTATACACTAATGACCAAATACCTTAAAAAGATAACCCCATTCACAATAGCATCAAAAATAAATTCCTAGAAATAAGTTTAACCAAGGAAATATAAGATCTGTATGCTGAGAAGTCCAAGACTTCAATGGAAGAAACTAAAGAGGACACAAAAAGATAGCCTATTTTCAAGAATAAGATTGTTAGAAGATTCATATCATCCCCAAACCCATCTATTGACTCAGTGCAATCCCTATCAAAATTCCAATGGCATTTTTTTACAAATACAGAAAAAGCAATCCTGAAACTTGTACGGAACCACAGAAGACTCCAAAAAAAAAAAAAAAAAAAAAAAACAAACCACCATCTTAAAAGGTAACAAAGCTGGAGGCAACACTTCCTGATTTCAAGCCACATTAGAAAGCTATCATACTCAAAACCACATTCTAGTGGCATAAAAACAAACACAAAGACCAATGGAACAGAGTGCCAAGAAATAAACCCAATATATGGTCAAATAGTACTTGACAAGGGAACTAGAATATTCAATGGGAAAAGCATAATCTTTTCAATAAATGGACCAGGAGAATTGGAGAACCACATGCAGAAAAATGTAATTGGACCCCCTAGTAATTGGACACTACTCACAGAAATGAACTCAAAATGGATCAGAAACTAAAACATAATACCAGAAACCATAAAACTAGAAGAGAACATAGGGGGAAGCACCTGGACATTGGTCTTGGCAATAAGTTTTGGATGTAACACCGGAAGTACAAGCAGCACAAGCGGAAAAATCAGCCAGCGGGACTACAAACTAGAAAACGACTGTACAAAAACAACCAAAATGCCAATCTATTGGATGGGGGAAAAAAACCTGCAATTTATCTATCTAAAATACTAGTATCCAAAATACATGAAAAACCCATACAGCTCAGTTGCAAAAAGCAACAACAACAACAAGAATGAGCAAAGGAACTGAATAAACATTCCAAAGAGGACATAAAAATGGCCAACAGATACAACCAAAGAAGCTCAAGATCACCAATCAGGGAAATGCAATTCAAAAGCAAAGGGACATATCACCTTACACCTGTTAGAATGGCTATAGCTATCACAAGAAAGACCAGTTAATATTGGCAAGGATGCGGAGAAAGGGGAACCCTTGTGCTGTGTTGGTAGGAATGTGATTTATAAAGCCATTGTGGAAAACAATATGGATATTTCTCAAAAAGTTAAAAAAAATCTACCATATGACCCAGCAATTCCACTTGTGGGTATGTTTAAAAAAAAAAATTTTTTTTAACATTTATTTATAATTGAGAGACAAACACAGAGCATGAGCAGGGGAGGGGCAGAGAGAGAGGGGAAACACAGAATCCAAAGCAGGCTCCAGGCTCTGAGCTGTCAGCACAGAGCCCAACCCAGGGCTCGAACTCACAAACTGCGAGATCATGAACCTGAGCCAAAGTCGGTCGCCTAACCAACTGAGCCACCCAGGCGCCCCAACCTGTGGGTATGTTTAAAGTAAACAAAAATCACTATATGAAAAAGCAATACATACACTCTCATGTTTACTACAGCATGCAAGATATGCAAACACTAAGTGCCAGTCAATGGACAAAAGCATAAAGATGTTGTATATAAATACAATGGACTATTATTCATCCAGGAGGAAAAAAAGAAATCTTATGTAAGACAACATGTATTGACCTTGAGGGCATCATGCTAAGAAAAAAAAAAAAAAATCAGAAAAATACTGTATGTTATTTTTAAGTGGAACCTAAAAAGGGGAGAGGTTAGACAAAGGGTACAAGCTTCCAGTGGGTAGAGGAGTTCTGGAGATCTCATGTACAGCCTGAGGACTACAGCTAACAATACAGTACTCTTTACTTGAAAGTTGCTAAGGCAATAGAACATACAGTTGCTAAGGCAATAGAACATACATGGTCTTACCGCCCCCCCCCCCACCACAAAAAGGTAATTCTAGGAGAGGATACAGGTGTTAACACTAGAATGGTAATCATTTCATAATATAGGTGTATCAAATCAAGTTGCACATTTCTAGGAGTGAGAAGATAAGATGGCAGAGGAGCATGGAGACCCTGAGCTGGTCTCATCCCTGAAATCCAGCGAGATCACCACCAAACCACTTTGAACACCAAGGAAATTGATCTGAGGGTTAACACAACAATCTGAATAACTTAAGCCACACAACTTGGCAGGTACATGGTGTGGAGAGGTGAACTGGGGGAGAGAAAGCTGAGGAGGGCAGAAAGTGGTTTTTGCAGAGAGAGGACAGAAAGAGAAAGGGGGAGAGTGAAGCTCACTGGGATCATGCAAAAAGAGCACTACCCCCGAAAGTAGCTGGAAGAAGAGAAAGTGAAAGAGTGAAAACACTCGCAGGGGACTGGATAAGAAATCTGTTCTTCAAAACTATTGACAGGAAGAAAGTGTCAATATACCAGGATTCTATAAACAGTGGAGCGCAATCTGAAGTTTTGGAGCTCAATTCCTGGTGGTGCTCTGCTGAGGAAATGGGGTGAATCCCCAGGAGCAGGCAGCAGGGTCTGCAGGGCCCATGTGCCACATGGGGAGCAGCAGTTCCCCTGCTTGGAGTACATTTGGAGGCCACATGGCCTCCCCACAGGCAAAGGTCCCAGCAGCTCCAGAGAGCAGCTACGTTTGCTGTTATTGGAGCCTCTGCTGCCACACAATCACATGAACGTTTTCTGGGGCAAGCTAGCACCTGGCCATTGCTCAGCAAGACCCTACCCCAGAGCGTCAGTGTGGGTCCAAGCCACAGAGGTCTCTGAAGCATGGGGTTTTGCAAAACCACCCCATCAGAGATAAACTTCTGGAGGGAGGTGCCACCTGCCAGGTGGACGGCTTGGACAGGGTAGAAGTGGGGAGTGGATGGAGGCCTGAGACAAAGACGGGTGTTTGATCGCAGGTGATAGTCCAAAGTTCCTGTGCCAGGGACTAGGGAGGTAGGAGAAGCCATTTCCACCTCTCCCACACATGTGCATGGGCACACACCACACTGATCCACCCCAATAAGCTAAACAGCACCACCTAGTGGAGAATGGAACCATTACACCAAACCCTGCCCACCTGTGCGCCCTCCAAGCACATCCCCCGGAATACCAGCACAAGTCATTCCACCTGCTTAGTGCCCAGACTATAGGGTGCTTCATAGTTTCAGTTCAAAAGGAAACTGGATAGAACTTCATCAGGTTTCATTCTGTTTGCTGGTTCATGTATTTGTTCGTTTTCTTTGCTTCTGTTTTTGCTTAAATGGGTTTTTCTCTTTCCTCATTTCTTGAATACACAAATTTTATTTTAAATTTTTTATTCTATTTCATTTTATTCTATTAATTTTTTTAATTTAGAAAAATGTTTCTTTCCCTTTCCCCCTACTCTATCAAACTTCTTTCAACAAGCAGACCAAAATACACCTACGATCTAGCTTCCTTTGTTTTTTTTTTAATTTTTACTTTTTTTTTCTTCCTCCAAAATGACAAAATGAAGGAATTCATCCCAAAACAAGGGTAAGAAATGACATCAGGGGCTTAATCAACACAGATATAGATGTCTGAACTAGAATTTACAACTATGATAAGAATACTAGCTGGGATTGAAAAATGCACAGAATCCCTTTATGCAGTGATAAAAAGTATAATCTAGTTAGTACGAAATTAAATATGCTACAGCTGAGATGCAATCTTAAATGGATGCAAGATTGTATGAATCAGAGCAGCAAATCAGCAAATTAGAAGGTAAAATGGAGAACAATGAAGCAGAGAAAAAGAGGGAAACAAAAGCCAGAGCATGATGCAAGACTTCGAGAACTCAGTAGCTTCTTCAAAAGGTATAATATCTGAATCATAGAAGTCTCAGAAGATGAAAAGAGAAAAACCGGCAGTTTATTTGAGCAAACTATAGCAAAAAAACTCTCCTACTCTGGGGAAGGACACAGACCTCAAAATCCAAGAAGCACAGCTAACTCCCATTAGATTCAACAAAGAACAACCATCACAAAGGCATATCAGTCAGATTCACAAAATACACAGACAAGGAAAGAATTATGAAAGCAGCAAGGGAAAAAAGAAGTCCTTAATCTATAAAGGAAGACAGATCAGGTTTGTAGCAGACCTATCCACGGAAACGTGGCAGGCCAGAAAGGAGTGGAAGGATATATTCAACATGCTAAAAATAAAAAAAAAAAAAATGCAGCCAAGAATTCTTTATCCAGCAAGACTGTCATTCAAAATAGAAGGAGAGATAAAAGAGTTTCCCAAACAAAAACTAAGGAATTCATGACCACTAAACCAGCCATGCAAGAAATTTTAAGGGGATTATTTGAATGGAGAAAAGACACAACAAAAAAAGATCAAAAGGAACAAAGCCTAGAAAGGATCAGAGAATATCACCAGAATCCCAACTCTAGATGGGCAACACAATGGAACTAAATTCCTATCTTTCAATACTCCTCTAAATGTAAATCAACTAAATGCTCCAATCAAAAGACACAGGGTATCAAAATGGATAAGAAAACAAGACTCATCTATATGCTGCTTACAAGAGACTCTTTTTAGACCTAAACATAGCCGCAGATTGAAAATAAAGAAGGACAATCATTTATCATGCTAATGGTCATCGATAAGAAGTATGGCTACTCCAGCTTTCTATCAGACAACCTAGATTTTAAAATAAAGATAACAAGAGATGAATAAGGGCATTATTGTCTTTCCACCAAGAAGATCTAACAATTGTAAATATTTATGCCTCTAACATGAAAGCACCCAAATATATAAATAAATCAATCACAAACATAAAGAAATTCACTGATAATACAATAGTAGGGGACTTCAACACCCCACTTACAACAATGGACAGATGTTCCAAGCAGAAAATTAACAAGGAAACAATGGCTTGTGAATGACACACTGGACCAGATGGACTTAACAGATATATATGGAATATTTCATCCTAAAGCAGAATACACATTCTTAAGTGCACATGGAACATTCTCCAGAATAGATCAATCACTATATCACAGTATATCACAATATACTGTGTATATTTTCAGACCACAATGCTATGAAACTCAAAAAATCAACCACAAGAAAAAAATATGGAAAGACCATGAATACATGGAGATTAAAGAACATCCTACTAAAGAATGAATGGGCTAACCAAAAAATTAAAGAGAAAATTAAAACATACATGGAAACCAATGAAAATGATAACACCACAGCCCTAAACCTCTGGGATGCAGAAAAGGTGGTCATAAGAGAGAAGTATACAACAATCCAGGGCTTCCTAAAGAAGGAATAAAGGTCTCAAGTATACAACTTACCCTTACATCTAATGGGACTAGAAAAGGAACATAAAATAAAGCCTAAAGCCAGAAGGAGTGAAATACTAAAGATTAGAGAAGAAATCAATGGTATTGAAATAAACAGAATATATCAATGAAACCAGGAGTTTTTTTTTTTTGAAAGAAAATTGATACACCTCTAGCCAGACTGATCAAAAAGAAAAAGGAATAACCCAAGTAAATAAAGTCACAAATGAAAGAAGAGATCACAGCCAGCACCGCAGAAATACAAACAATAAGAACATTATGAGCAATTATATGCCAACACATTGGGAAATACAGAGGAACTAGACAAACTCCTAGAAACATATAAACTACCAAAAGTGAAGAAATAGAAAATTTGAACATACCCATAGCCAGTCGAGAAATTGAATTAGTAATCAAAAATCTCCCAACAAACAGGAGTCCAGGCCTGGATCACTTTCCGGGGGAATTCAACCAAACATTTAAAGAAGAGTTAACATCTATTCTGTTGAGGCTGTTCCAAAAAAATTTAAGTGGAAGGAAAACTTCCAAACTGATTTTAGGAGGCTAGCATTACTTTGATTCCAAAACCAGACAAAGACCCCACTAAAAAGGAGAACTACAGACAGATTTCCCTGATAAATATGGATGCAAAAATTCTTAACAAGATACTAGCCAACCAGATCGAATGACGCAATAAAAGAATTATTCACCACGGCCAAGTGGGATTTATTCCTGGGATGCAGGGCTGGTTCAAGATCTGCAAATCAATATGATACATCGCATTAATAAAAGGATAAAAACTACATGATCCTCTCAATAGCTGCAGAGAAAGTATTTGACAAAATACAGCATCTTTTCTTGATAAAGGTAGAGAAGGATCATACCTCAACATCTTAAAGGCCATATATGAAAGATCCACCACTAAGGACCCACCACTAAGTTTTTCAATGGGGAAAAACTGAGCACTTTCCCCATAAGGTCCAGAACAGACAAGGATTTCCACTCTCCCCACTATTACTCAATATAGCATTGGAAGTCCTAGTCTCAGCTATCAGACAACACAAGGAAATAAAAGGCACCCAAATCAGCAAGGAAGAAGTCAAACTTTTACTCTTCACATACAACATGATACCCTATGTGCAAGACCCAAAAGGACTCCACCAAAAAACTGTTAGAACTGATCCATGAATTCAACAAAATCACAGGATATAAAAAAAAAAAAAAAAAATCAATGTACAGAAATTGGTTGAATTTCTATATGCCAGTAATGAAGCAGAAGAGCCAAACAATCGACTCCATTTACAATTGCACCAGGAAACATCAAATAACTAGTAATAAACTTAGGCAAAAAGGTGAAAAATCTGTATCGTGAAAGCTATAGAAAGCTTAAAGAAATTGAAAATGACACAGAAAAATGGAAAAATATTCCATGCTCATGGATAGGAAGAATATTGTTAAAATATCAATACTACCCAAAGCAGTCTACATACTCAATGCAATCCCTATCAAAATAACACTAGCATTCTTCACAGAACTAAGATTTGTATGGAACCAGAAAAGACCCCAAATAGCTAAAGCAATCCTGAAAAAGAAAACCAAAGCTGCAGGCATCACAATTCCAGACTTCAAGCTATATTACAAAGCTGTAATCATCAAGACACTGTGGCACTGCCACAAAAAACAAACACAAAGATGAACCTAACGGAATAGAGAACCCCAAATTGACCCACAAACCTATGGCCAACTAATCTTTGACAAAGCAGCAAAGTATATCCGATGGTAGAAGGACAGTCTCTTCAGCAAGTGGTGCTGGGAAAACGGTCCAAAGACGACATCCAGATGGCTGACACATGAAAAAAAAAAAAGGTTCAACATCAAACATCATCAGGAAAACACAAATCAAACTCACTAGGAGATACCACCTCACACCTGTGAGAATGGCCAACGTTAACAACTCAGGCAATGATAGATGTTCGTGAGAACACTTTTGCACTGCTGGTGGGAAAGCAAACTGGTGCAGTCACTGTGGAAACAGTATGGAGGCTCCTCGGAATATTAAAAACAGAACTACCCTACGACCCAGCAATTGCACTAGTGGGTATTTATCCAAAGGATACAGAAGTGCTGATTTGAAGGGGCACACGTACCCCAATGTCTATAGCAGTGGTATCAACAATAGCCAAAGTGTGGGAAGAGCCCAAATGTCCATCCACTGATGAACAGATATAGTGTACACATACACACAGTGGAATATTACTTGGTGATCAAAAAGAAATTAAATCTTGTCGTTGCAACAACGTGAATGGAACCAGAGGTATTATACTAAGTGAAGTCAGTCAGAGAAAGACAAATCTATGTTTTCACACATATGTGGAATTTAAGAAGCAGACGAACATAAGGGAAGGGAAGCAAAAATATAGAAAACAGAGGGGGAGACAAACTAGAAGAGTCTCTTAAATACAGAGAATGGAGGGTTCCTTGTTGGGATGAGCACTGGGTGTAATACATACATGATCACTCAATTATATTCCTGAGATTATTACAAAGTATGTTAAGATTTAAATTTTTAAAAATATTGCATATTTCTACAGTTAATGTCAATTTTATCTCAGAACTAGGAGATTTCAAAACCAAGTTCTTAGACATGTGTCAATTCTACTCTTGAAAGGTTTCATTAATACAATGCTTTTTATTAGTGTGTTCCTCCTGCTTATAACCTCCTAAAGGTCACTTATAGGGGATTACAGAATAATCTTCATAACATCACTTATAGGGTATTACAGAATAATCCTCATAAAGTCACTTATAGGGGATACACAAGTAGATCCTTCATTTTAAAATCTTTGGGCGGGAAAAACCTAAAGTTTATAAATTAAGAGTTCTTAAAGTAGGCAAAATATATTGGTATTTCTGTGTCCCAAGTTTTCTTTTTAATCTAATATTAGTAAATATTTTAAAGAAGCGGTAGACATGTAAAACAGCTTAGGCAAACAGAACTAGAATATGCAAACAAATGCAATAAATGTTTATGCATACAGTTATTTCCCTTTGAAGACCTCATTATAAATCGACATATGGCGAGAGGAAAGCTAATTGTGACCAATTATTTGGGAATTACAAGGTGTGCTTAAAAAAAACTGTAAGAATAATCTTGAGATGAGTAGTTAGGGGATAGAGGACTAGAGTTCAATCCCTATACTTTTAAAACCATATTTATTCCGAATGCATTTTAAAATAAGGTATGCAGTTCTCCCCATCTGACAAGCATGGATGGATGCAAGCCAAACATGAATTCATTTCAAACAGAACTGATCAGTTACATGTACTTTTAAGCCATTTAGAAAACACACAGTATCACAGGTCACAAAAGTTTCTTTAAATTTTTGTTTATTTTCGAGAAAGACAGAGCATGAGTGGAGGAGGGGCAGAGAGAGAGGGAGATGCAGAATCCAAAGGAGGCTCCAGGCTCTGAGCCGTCAGGACAGAGCGTGACGTGGGGCTCAAACTCAGGAGCCGTGAGATCATGACCTGAGTTGAAGTCGGACGCTTAACCATCTGAACCATCCAGGCGCCCCACAAAAATTTATTTCTTCACAGATATGCAATTAAGTAGCAAAGGAAAACTGTTCCCAACATTGGTAATGTTTTGAAAAGGAAGCCATAGTAAAATATTTTAAAATATTAAAACTAAGAAACAAAGGATAGACGTGGTTCTACAAACTCTTAAGTGCTTTATCACCTATCTGCAGGATGACGATTCTCTACAAAACCATGCTCTCTAACGTGGCACCTAAAACTAACCACCCCCCCCCCCCACCCAGACTGCCATTTTCACTACCAGGTTTCAATTTTCTCCACAAAACTTATCACAGCTAACAAATATGTATGGCAATCCAACACAGCAATTAAGAATACCCTGTAGAGCCTTGCGGATCATTTGGACGCACTTTGTTTTTTAACCCAAATGAAATGAGAAGCATTGAAGGATTTAAGCAGAGAAATGAAATGACCCAAGTTGCATTATAAAGGGATCAGTGGTGGCCCTGAGAATTAGAGGATACTGGAGCAAAGGCAGAAGGAAACCAAGCAAGAGATAGGGATTTGGAATGTGGCAGTTCAGGGAGCAAGCAGCAACATCAGAAGCGAAGAGGACAGACTTCGAGAGCCTGTTCAACCAGCTCCTACGCTTACTGAAGTTCAGATCCCTGTGACCAATCCTTTGATAGAAGATGGGGAGGCGAAGTAAGGAAAAACATTATGTATCCTAGGGTTTCCATTTCTGATTGGATCCTGACCGGTATGAAGGTTTGAACAAAACTTACAAATAAAGATAATCTAATCACTGACTTGATGGGAACGAGCAGGTCTACAGGAGATGGATGGATTAGGCAGGAATGGATGGTGTAGCTTTTACCAAGATTGCTAGTGAGAGGCAGCCAACATACATGGAAAAGCCCGGTCCCTAGCTGAATCTAAAGTCTGATACCACAGTATATTCAGTCAACATCTATTGGAGTGTCAGAGAACCCAAAGAGGAAGATTTTTAAGTTTGAGAGAGAGAGACAGAGAAACAGAATCCCAAGCAGTCTCCGCTCCGTCAGCAAAAAACCTGGTGTGGGGTTCTATCTCACAAACCATGAGATCATGACCTGAGCCAAGATCAGGACTTGGATGTTCAACCGACTGAGCCAACCAGGTACCGCAATAATCAACAGTCTAAGAGCTAAGTACCAAGGGAAAAAAAAAAAAAATGGGATCCAGGAGCCAGAAGCCAGAATTTAAAGATAGAAGGAGCAGTGGACTGGGACTGTGTCAGTGGCAATAAAAGATTTAAATAAGGAAGAAACTGAAAGTCTTCTATATTTAACAATTAGGAAATTATTAATGACCTTAGTAGCACTGTACATTTTATTCCTTTTATTAGCAATAGGTAACGAACAGTCCCCTAAATGGAGATCAATGTGTCATGATTTTATGTGCATTACCTAAAATCTAGCTGAGGAAAGAATCTTAAACTACGGCTTATAGTTCTGTGTTTACCTTGGAGATCAGCATAACGCAAAACACAATGTGCTCAACAAATACTTTGGATACTGTTTTTGTAATCCTTGGCCCGCTCCTTTGCTCCTCGGCAAGGCTTTTGTTCTCCAGTGGTTTGTGGCTCTCATTTCCCACATATTCTACTTCTGAGCCTTGACCTTATCTTTCTCTACTTGTAGGTGCTCTTCCAATTTTTTAAGCAATGTATTTCACCACTGGATATTCCAATGTCAATACTAACACTTCAAGATCTACGGAGAACTTCAAGAATTTTATTCTTACATTTTTCTTGTGTCCTCCAGGGTCCATCATTTTATTTCATAAGCTTTAGTGACCACTCCAACCCCAGAGTTCAAACCTTTCCAAACAGAACACTAGGCAACAGAGACTTAAAATACACTAATGGTAATTTTTGAATTGTTTTTATGGAATGGAGATTAAAAATAGCAGATTTTTAATGTGTATACTATATATCAGAAACTATTGCAAATATCTTATACATATTCTCATTTACTAACTGAGGAATCCTAGATTCCTCCAATTATAGATTAGCACACTGAGGAATAGAGGTTAAGTAAACTTTTCCAAATTCATACAACTACTAACAATTGAAAAGTCTGACTCCAAGACCCAAGATATATATATGGACATGGTTATTGGTGTGTACATCAAATAAGGTAACCATCTTGTAATTCACAAATACGTATAAATTCACATAAGTCATGGAAAAGCAACCTAGAGCACCAGTGAAATTTCTGTTCTGGTAATTTCTTTGTGTGTGTGCGTCGTCTTCAGAAACACGGCTCAGTTTTCCATGAAGGCAAAAACCATTCCAGATATTTTAGGCAAGTTAACTTGGATCACAAATCCTTGGTACCCTCAAAAAGGTAGTCATTTTAGAAGATGAAATCTGAACAATAACCAAACTTTTCTGGGTTACAGAAAAATCTCCTCAAATTAGTTACCAAAATTTTTGAAATTCCCAAGATAACACACTTGCAGGAGATCCAAATTACACATAAACAAAATGGTGTTTGAGCAGACAGAACGAGGCAGGCACAGGAAGGCAGAGCAAGTATGTACTCAAAAGGAAAACCGGTTAGCGAAGTATGGCAAGAGGATAAGATTGCCTCCTGGAAATAAAGCAAAAGAAAAGTTTCCCTCTGGGAGAACTGCAAAGGACAGACGATATTTGCTCGCAGGTTTCAGAGAAAACAGGAGACCCAAACACCCAACTGCCTCAATTCTTACCACAACCCAGAAATGTGAAGTGGTCCTCATGACAAGGACATGGGTGCTTATTTTTAAGGAGACTGACCTCAGTGCACCACCCCTGCCTACCAGCCCAGGAATGCCCCACAGACATAAAGGGGCAAATGAAAATGTGACTAAATAGAAACACCAGAGAGGGCACAGCCAGAAAGGGACCTAGAGATAATCATTTGATTAGAAGTATAGAAATAGGATCCTTTAAGTTAACCATCAACAACTTCGAACAGGATAACACTTTAAGTAAAACTACTCCCTAACAGTATTGTTCAGTTTTAAAAATGCTTTCCCCCAGGTTGCTGGGGATATAGGAGGTTTGAAGGAGAAAGTGAGGCAGGCTTTATTTTGGAGGAATGAACAAGGTTACTGGAGAATGGGGATGTAAACCCTGACGCTATGCCAGAGGCGTCCATCAGCCAAGCATGGCCATCAGTGTTTCGAAGGTAAAAAGCACTGGGAAAACGTGTGCTAGAAGAATGGATAAAATTGGTAGAAATTTAAAACTCAAAACTTGGCAGAAAAAAAAGGGGGGGGGTCTATACAGGAAGCACCTGTCACCTAGTTGTGACCACAATGGGCCATTCCTTTCTCGCTACTGTGCAAGCAGCAAACAGTGCTGAGGATATGCCAACAAGGACAGGTGAGGAGACACCCTTATGCGTCCCTGATCCCACAGGGAGGAGGGTCAGAATTCCACTGATAAATACAGTCAGTCTTACATGCAAAGAGGGGAGACCACAGCTGGTCTCCCTGCATCTCAAACCATCAGACACAGACAGGGATCTATCATCCCTCAAGCACCTTGCCTAACACCACGGAAGGACATTTTTACTCTGCCCTATTTCCACATCATCTTTCTGGAACAAACGTCTTTAGAGAATGCCCCATCCGTGCCTATAAATGCCTCAGTTCATACAACACCTTTACGGTTAGCTCATGTCCAGCAAGAGCCTATGTTCTGTCTTTTATGGAGTAGAATTGCACCGAGAAGTAGCTTCTTAGCCAGAGACCAGATTGTGCCATTAGGTAGGACCCTACGAATGGGCTCCTGTGAACGCAACGTGGATACAAGTGGATGGAGCCACTTTCTGGTCTGGCCTAAAAAGCCTGATGCAGTCATGCTCCGTGCTTCTCGCTCTCTGGCCAGAATAAACACCTGCCAGGGCAACCCTGGAAACCATTTACTGAAGATGGCAGAGACCCACACAGCAGTGCCAGGTTGGCTGTGTGAAGAAGGCTTCCCTGCTGAGCTGGTCAACCCTCCTGATATTTTAAGTCAACTAGAGATTTCTACTGTGGCCCAGCCACTCGTCACTTGGCGGGGGTGGGGAGTTTCCTATTGCATTGAGCCCCCACCCCCACCCACCTATAAACACCTAGAACAGCAGGACAGCCTGATGCAGGCAGATGGCCTCTGTGCTCTGATGTAAAACGGGACGACCACAGATCACGTTATGGCTCTATTCCCACCTGTTCAGTGGCTGGCAAGCAGAGAGGACAATGTGCTGAAGAAATTTAGAAATGCTCAGGGGGGGAATTTCAGAAAGATTAAAATAGCCTAACGGATGAGTAGGTATCCTGCTCCTCTACTGCCATAAAGGATGGTTATTAAAGCCCACAATTATCATTAAGGACAACTCTGACCCAAGAGAGCTGGTAAAAATCATCTGGGCTTTACTTATAGCTATATGGCTGCCTGCACCCCATCGACTTTCCAGAATGACCAATTAGCTCTGTGGGAAATGCACCCGCCGATAAAGATAGAAGCAGGACAGAAACATTTGAGAGATACCTTTCATTTTCTTAAAGTTAAACGTCCCTTTTTGTTCCCAGAAATATGTCCACAATTCAGGCTCAAAGGGAGAGAGGTGATTTCATTGGCCCCTTAAAAAAAAATGCACTTAGCCACAGGCACAGTGATGTATAATCATGCGGTCTGACAATGGCTCTTCTCTTGTCATTCCCCAGCTCTTCCCGAGGTCCCTGTTCACCTCGTTCAGTTTAATTTGCTTGTCCACACAAGCCCTCTAACCTCGTCCACAAATGAAAAAATAGAGAAATCTCAGTGTGGCAGCACATCGCTGAACACTGGCACTCTTCAACGGGCGTGTTTCAGTTTCCAGCAGCTACGGCTACTGCTGATCCCCAATTCTCGACTCCTGCCAAAGATGCTCCACTTCCTATGATCCCCATGCTTGGCTCATCAAAACACCGGATCCCCTTTTTGAAATTTTCAGGATCCCCCCACCAAAGAACTTTACCATCGGCCACCCCGTCACATATCTCTGCTGCTTCAAAGACTGACAACTCAAGAGGGTTTCCTTCTCGACGAAATCCTGTCTGCCTCCAAGTGTAGGCTCTGCGGGCGCTCCTTCCCTTGTTCTGTGCCGATACAGCAATGGCAAGATGGAGTTTAGAATCCGAATTTTGGAGCTTAAAGGAGATTATAAATCATACAGTACAACTCTCTCTGGGGTCTAGAGGTTAAGTGACTTGCTTGAGGTCACCAGATTAAACAGTGGGAAATCAGATACATTAACCCAAAGCTCCTCACTTCCAGTCCCCCTTTGCCGTGCTGTGCCAGGAGGCTCAGTGTTAGGAAACCCCACACAGTCCAAAAGAGATCAGGTCAAAGATCAGTTCTTTGCCTGTTCTACCCTATTCCCAAGATTAATTAGGGAGTTCTTCATGTAACTCTCATGTCAGTGATGCTATAGCTCACTTTATGCAGTTCGATCGGCAGATTTCTCTTAAATTCAGCTTCTAGCTGAAAACAGAGACAAATCTCAGCACTGGACATTTCAGTGTGTCAACATCAATTGACCACCATACAGGTTCATGGCCAATAATGAATCAAGAAGAAAGGTTACGGTGGGGTGCCCGGGTGGCTCAGTCGGTTAAGCGTCCGACCTTGGCTCAGGTCACGATCTTGCGGTTTGTGGGTTCAAGCCCTGCACTGGGCTCTGCACAGACAGCTAGGAGCCTGGAGCCTGTCTCGGATTCTGTGTCCCCCTCTCTCTCTGCCCACCCTCCCTCCCTTGTTCCTGCTAGGTCTCGCTCTCAAAAATAAACATTAAAAAAAGTTTTAAAAAAGGTTATGGGAAGATTTTGATGTAAACACATCTATTAAAACCAGTAAAATCTAAAACACATACTAGCAAATGCTACAGAGGATGTAGAGCAACAGGAACTCTTATTCATTGCTGGTGGGAATGTGAAACAGTTCGGCCGTTTTGGAAAAACGTTTGGCAGGTTCTTACCAAGTTAAACGCAGGTTTACCATGTGATCCAGCAATCCTACTCCTATTTACCCAAGTGAATTGAAAACTTCTGTTCACACAGAAACCTGCCCGTGAATGTTTATAGCAGCTTTACTCATAATTGCCAAGAATAGCAGAAGCCATGATGTTCAACAGGTCAGTGGACAAAATTATACTACACCCAAATACATTATTCACTGATAAAAAGAAATGATCTTTCAAGCCAAAAGACAACATGGGGGAACCTTAGGTGTAGATTTCTAAGGGAAATAAGCCAGCCTGGAAAGGTTACATACTGTAGGATTCTAACTATAGGAAATTCTGGAAAAGGCAAAGTTACAGAGATAGTACAAAGATGAGTGATTGCCACAGGTTCGGGGGGAGTTGAGAAGGGATGGGTAAGTGAAACACAAGCCCTTTTTAGGGTGGTGAAAGGTGGAGGACAATGTAACATTGGATACATGACAAATTCGTCAAAACCCATAGAATGTACAATACAAAGAACGGACCCTAATCTAGACCTTACCTTAGATATTGGGACATATTAACATTGTTTCAATTTTAATATGCCACACTAATCAAGGCATTAATGGGGAAACTCTGTGCTGATAGAGGGATAACTGGGAACTATTCCTGCTCAATTTTTCTATGAACATAAAAGGGCTCTTAAAAAATAAAGGCTCTTTGAAAAGCGTAAACACTGCCTAGTCAATAAGCATTACCATGCTACAGTTCTTGCTGACAACCTTTCAACTACAAATTCACTCTTAGTTCGATCCAAATCAGAGTTCAGTCCCAAGCCTCCTGAATCACTTAGGATTGGCTGATTGAATATTGAAGCTTACGTCACTGCCCTCATGGAGATCACATTCTTGTTACAATAGTAGCACCTGTTTGGATGCTGAACTACCAGATATCCTTCAAAATCCTTCACAGGTGTTAACACAGCAAAACTACAAGGAATGGGATTATGAGGACCACCCTTATACAGCTGTGAAAACTACTCAGACTCGGGAAAGGCAGAGGAACTTGCCCATAGCTACAAAGGTGCTGAAATCAGGATCAGAGACCAGGCCACAGTTCCAAAGTCCTGGCTCATCACCACTGCACCGTAGCCGATAAAAACAGAGTAAAACTTGTGAATCTGACAAGGGATCACAGTTCTTCCAAGAAAGCCCAAACACAATGGCAGAATCCAAGGAAATCAAAAACAAAATAAGTTGGGAGCCTCAAACTTACCGTCCACTGACAACAAACTGGTATTAAGGGCTGGGGGAACCAGAGGGAGATCTACAGGAGATCTTGAGAGGTCAGACACAGAAGACCCTAGCTAGAAGACCCATCAAGGCAGAATCTGGGGCAGAGAGGACACGCATTTGCTACCCACAGATAGTTTGATCAACCTACCAGAGTACAAGGAAATGGTCCAAGGCTCACCTAGGAAAATATTCTATCCCAGTTGTGATCCACATGTACTCCCTGGATCAGCATCACCGAGGAACTTCTTAGGCAAAGGATCAGGTCCCACTTCAAATCTGCTGAATCAAACGGAGGATGAAGCCCAGCCATCTCCACATTAAGAGCCTTCTGGAATATTCCGATGCATGCTAAAATCTTAAGAACTACCATCCTAAGCCATTCTTGGGTGTTAGGATATGATTTGATCGGGGATGGAAAGCTACTGAAGACTTTCATGAAGGAGAGAGACTTAAGTGTAGCAAGGAAAATCTTTACTTAAAATGGGATCCCAAGGTTGTTCTAAGAGGCTTCGGATATATAAAAGATTACAGGATCAACTGATTATTTGCAGCTCTAACTCCCCAAAGCTAGCTCTCCTGCTTAGTTACCAAAACGGGTACTTTTTGGCCAGAACTAATGCCACACACCATCCCCATCTCAGACATGCACAGATACACAGTTTAATAGGAAATGCTCTGATAGGGGCCCAAATAGGTGTGAAACTGGGAAATAAAGCCTTTAGGAATAAAAAGGCAACTTTTCTGTTCCTTTTCATAGATTTCCCCTTCTGAATCCCCCATTTTAAAACTGGCTGGCTGGGAACTACATCCATTTTATAATGATTCCATCCCCTTTAAAATCTCCAAGTGGCAGGTGGCAGGATTGGGTTTGGGTGGGTTGGGGGGGGGGGCGGGGAGAGGGATTATGTCATTTACCTCATTTACTCCTTTGGGAGAAGGGCTCGTTTTATTCCAACTGAAGATTTAACAACTTGGGGCTTTCAACAGTCAATTTGAACTAAACCACCACCAAAGTGTGAGTAAAGTCTTTTTTAAAAAAATGATTCATGATATAATAGGAACAGAGAAAACTACAATTATACTAGGGGTGGAGTGGAGACAGTATTACAATCCTATCGTTGGCAATCGTAAGTTATATGGAGGAGGAACAGACACTGCAACTAGGAAAAACATAGCTGAGCAAAATTTTGAGGAAACTGATTATCACCATCAAAAATCTGTTCCCACGTATGCTGTTCTTATTAAGCCAATGTCTCAGGGAATCTACGGGAGATCTCCAGTTTGAGAGGACTCTGGAAGCAGGTGGGTTGCTTTCACATATGGTCTATTCCATTGGGTTAGGACTTTTCAATTTATATGCCTAAAGGATTACAGGGAAATGGAAGCATTCATTTACTATAATGTGATCCAGAACAAAAATAAATCCATCACATTGGTTTATGGGACGTCTAGGGCCACTAGAACACAATTTGCTTTCCTAGAGAAGTACCATGAACTTTCCACCTATGCCTTCATGGCTGCACCTGTCCAGACACAACACATTCCAAGCACCTGAGACTCATCTTTCAAAGTCAGTTACTCAAAATGCACAAAACTTTAGAACAGATATTAATAATATTTGGTTCCCTTGCCTCTGGCCTGCCTACTAAAGAAACATCAATCCCACTTTCTCCATTTCCACCTAGGGTTTTAAAAATCTATATGCACACTCTACTGGTTTTCTACTTTAATAATTCATTTCCCATGTGAATAGCAAAGAAAATAATCTACCATCAAAATAAATGAGGTGGATGATCTACAATAGAACTATTCTTAATCAACCATAAAATAGACTTGATGTATTAATACAAAGCAAATAGGATTTTCTCAGTGGGGGGGGGGGAACACTTCCCTGAAATCTTTACTGAAAAAAGTCCACTAAGAGCTCAAAAAAACAATTTGTAAATAACTTTAAACTACATCTATTAAGACATAACTAACCAATTATGTGGAAATAACTTTTTAGGACAAATTAACAATTCGAGAGATGCCTGCCCAAAAATATTTCTCCCTTTTTCCTGGTTATAGAAAATCCAAAACTAATACCAATCTTTTGGATTACTTCGTTATTAATAATCCAATGAAATTAAGTCCTTCAATTTTAGAGATTGACAAAACCAACTGATTACATTATTGAAATATAATTTTACTGAATAGTATTTTTTTTATCACTTATTGGATCAGTTCTTATTTATGTTGCATTCAGACACAGGATTCCAACCTACAATTACTTGTGATATGTTTAATAGAAATTGTGACCTCATAGAGCAGCACAGTTAAAAATTAAGTTTAGCAAACACAACCTCTCATCAAAAACTCCACAGAATTTCCAAATGAGCAAAAATTCATCGGTGCTCACTGTGCATTTTATATTCTACTTTGTTAGAAAGTTCTTCACATGGAGCTCAAATCATTTAAATTTTGGTTTGTGTGGCTTCTAGTATGATCACCTGGGACTGATTAATAGGTTTTTTGTTTTGTTTTTAAAAGTTCTATTTTCTTTTCCCTTCTGCCAATTTTAACAGTTCTTAATGTACCAAAGTTTTAAACCCTTTTTGCATCCGTATCACTTAAAAAGTCCTTTTTAAAACAATACCATTAGAATCTGAAAGTACATGATTTGTTTTTTACGTAACTATTATAATCCATGCCCTGCGCTTGACCACCAGGTATAGTTTAACAAATTACGGACTCAGACTATCAAAATTCCTATTTTTATGAAAAGCCCAAGATCATATCTTTCTGCTAGCTTTTAAGAGGCACATTTCCTCATATTAGGCTTAAAGACTTTGTTTTTTCAGTGTCTTTAGTTGCTAAGCCTCATCTCCCCCATTTTTGTATTTTGGTAGGTCGAAGTCGGCCCGTTGAAAATGGCTTATAAACACATATAGAATGAAAAGACCACAGACAGGGTTCGGAAAGTGACAAGGATCGGAAAAAAAAAAAATCACGTGGAAATCAGTTTGCCAAGATGTAATATGAAACCAATATTTATACCTCTTAATTTCTGAATTAGAATTTCCATTTTTGGGAAATTGTCCTCAGGAAACGTTGAAAGTAAATGCATCAAGATGTGTGTAACAGTATTTTTAATATCTTTCTGGTGAACATGAAACTTAAGTACTTTCTTAAGCGGTACCCACTATAACTGGTTAAAATCAAACAAATGAAACCCATAAACGCCCTAAATAGACAAAACCACTTTTGTCATATAGGAAAAAAACTTACCTTGTTTTCCAAGACAACACTTGACCTGAGTCACTTAATGCCTCTTTAAATCAGAAGCAACACCTCTATTATTCTCCAAAAGTGATATACCAAGTAACCACTAGCCAATTCCCCATCCTTAAGAGGACTCTTGATATAACCAGTCGCTGAAGAGTCAACACTCAACGCCTCCTCACTACGCGGCTTTATAACAATACACCTGAGCCCCATCCCACGTTTGGCGTGAAGTCCCCCCCCTCCACAAACGGTCTTCTGTGTGCAAAATAAGCTTTTACTGATTACCACCTCCGTGATTCAGTGGTTTTACTTCCGCTTGTGAACGTTTGACACAACTACGTAAAAACACATCAGCCAAATTCTAGATGGAACAATTTTAAAAAAGAAAAAGAAAAAGAGCACCAACACATCTGTTATTTTCAACTCCTCCAATATTTTGTAACGTTTTTACGACTATACAACTTTGCCTCTGGAATCACAAAGTTTGCATTGACCCTAGGAGAGGCCAAGTAACCACATATTTTAAACTGCATTTCTTCAACTCTAAAATTGGGATAACACTTATTTCACAGTGTTCTAGTAGGTAAGTGTTCCTACTTCTCTAAGGTCTAAAATGTTGCATCAACATTTCTCCATACTGTATCAGCATGACTGAGATTGCTTTCTTGTTTTGTTGTTTATCCCATAAAGCTACTGCCTAAATATTGTGACCCAAAGACCCAAGGTCTATTTACCTTCTCTATCCCTTGAGGTCCCACTAAAAGAGCAAAAACCAAATATAAAGGGAAGCAGAAAATCATAAGGGGAGCTGGAAAACATGAAACAGAATAACAGCCCAGGAAAATAGAAAACACAGTGATGGAAAAATAAAAACCTGGAGGAAACACTCACCCAAGACCGCCAGGAAAGAGCTCCAGACAAACTTGAGAAGCAACAAATATAAGGCCAGGAGCTCGGGACCACGAGCAAGGTAATCCCTGAAAGTATTCACTGCAGCTGGCCAGGTGGGTGCTCCATCATCCCATTTCTCGGGACCACGGGCAGGGGAATTACTGAAAACTTGAATTCTCAACTGGCTCTCCTCATTCCTGGGTTATGCGTAGAGAGCAACGTAACTTCTTGAATCAAACTTGAGAACCACTCTTCGAAGGAAGTGGTTTGCCTAAGTAGCAAACTAGTACAGGTCGTAAAGCCCAAAATAGAAGAGCAGACCTTGAGGAAAGTCTGGACTTGGGATCAGAGGCTCAAATACGGAACAAAAACGCAGAAGGCAGCTTCCCCCAGGAATAAAACGCAAATAAGTGCTCTCTCTGCAGATTGGAGGGGTCTTTTCTTTGGCAGAGTTGGGGATCCACAGCCTGGCTCTGGATTACACCCACACGCACTTTCAACGTTTTTTTTTTTGTTTTTTTTTTTATTTTTTTTTTGGGGGGACAGAGAGAGACAGAGCATGAACGGGGGAGGGTCAGAGAGAGAGGGAGACACAGAATCGGAAACAGGCTCCAGGCTCTGGGCCATCATCAGCCCAGAGCCCGACGCGGGGCTCGAACTCACGGACCGCGAGATCGTGACCTGGCTGAAGTCGGACGCTTAACCGACTGCGCCACCCAGGCGCCCCCCACACGCACTTTCAAAACACGCCCTACTGGTCCTTAGGTGGAAAGCAATGGACTGCTGGGAAAACAGCGGCAAAGGAAAACCACCCAAGCCGGAGGCTCATCAACTTTAGTTGTTATCAGATTTCAAGGGGGACAACCACCCAGTTGGTTTCTGAGGAGAATTAACAGCATACGTTAAAAACAAGACGACAAGCCCCGTATGGAGTTGCTTACGTAACCAAGCCCCAGATCACCAAACCCAGGCTTAACTACACCTTCTGCTCTCCCAGAAATGGAACTTTAAGCCACTCAGGAATCGCCTGACCAACACCAGTTAAGTCACCTGCCCCATGGGCTCCTGCCATCCCCTAAAAGAAAGGAACCTTGCAATAACCAGGAAAAACTTCCTTCTTCCTACTCCCTTCGGGCTATAAAAGTCTCATCCTGCCTGCACCGCTCCCCCAAGCTCCCTTCCCTGCTAGGTTGCATACTGCTCGATTTGCTTCGACTTTGCTCAATAAATTGTTAAAATGTTTAATATTTCTCGGCTTATCTTATAATAGTTCCAGTATCAGAAGAAGAAGGCCAAGGAAGCCCCTGAGAGCACCCAGGAGAAAGGAGAACCCCGGCCCCACAGGCACCTGCTGAGCCCCTGAGCTCGCTGCTGTCCCGTTGGAGGTGGTGGGGGGCCCCTCTGGGATCCCGGCTCCTCGGCTTCTGTCAGGAAACAGCCTCTATCCTCAAGGCATCTCTTTTTCCCCAACTGTCTCCCAAACCGGCCACAGGACGCCAGCTCAGACTTAAAAACCATCCCGGTTCAACCTGAAGACCAGACCAGATCTGACTTCAAAAGGGGACCAGGCGCCACTTAAAAACCAGACCGGTCCGGGTTAGACTGGCTCGACTTCCTAACAGGTGTGGGGGTGCGTGCAGTGTGAGGCCTCAGGTGACAGAGATTTTGTTTTAAGGTTCAATAAGCAGGTTAATTTACCAAAGATAATCTTGACTTGCAGGGGCCACAGCGGAGAACTTCTAACCATCTTAGATAAGCGTACCTATTTAGGAGGTGCCCTAGAGAAAAGGGGCCCCAAAGAACTCACCTCAGAGGTTGGAGGGAAAATCATTTGTCCTCCTCTACAGTTTCTGGTGACCACCCCAGTGGGACACCCCACTCGCTCTGGAGCCTGCAGAAGGATCCTGGGAGAACTGGCAGAGCCAGCAAAGGGTAAGAATTCTTACCAAAGTGGGGGAGCCTGGGTGGCTCAATCAGTGAAGCGTTGGACTCTTGATTTTGGCTCAGGTCATGATCTCACGGTTTGTGAGTCCGAGCCCTGCGTCGGGTTCTATGCTGACAGTGCGGAGCCTGTTTGGGATTCTCTCTCTCCCTCTTTCTGTGCTCCTCCCCTGTTCATGCTCCCTCCCTCCCTCTCTCTCCCTCCATCTCTCTCTCTCTCCCCCTCTCTCTCAAAATAAGTATACTTTAAAAAAATTATTACCAAAGTTAGCTATCTAGATCTCTATCTGTGGTCCCTGGTAGAGTGAGGAAGGTCAAATTTTACTTGTCCTTTCCTTTTCCAATTCAGATTGGCAGGAAAAAAAAAAATGTAAGGATTAGATCTTGGATTGTGACTTGTGATCGTATCTTCAGGTGCCCACTGATTGTCGATGCTTTCTTTCCCAGGGATAGACCACCTTCTGGTGTGTCTCATTTTGTGACCTGTGATGGCTTAGGGCATCAGGCTGAGGTCCCCCAAAATGTGGCCAAACAGAAATGTGCCTTGCACCCCCTTGGTGGCTCTCACCCTACTGATTGTGCCAGCTCTCAGGGGAATTGTCGGAGTCTTTTTCTTTTGTCCTGTTGCTTATCTTTGGGAGTAGCTCTGGATCTTTGTTTCCTCAAAAAGGAGTTACCAAGGGGCATTCATGATTCCAAATTAGCTCCTTTTGGGGTGCCTGGGTGGCTCAGTTGGTTGAGCGTCCGACTTTGGATCAGGTCATGATCTCACAGCTTGTGACTTTGAGCCCCACATTGGCTCTGTGCTGACAGCTCAGAGCCTGGAGCCTGCTTCAGATGCTGTGTCTCACTCTCTCTCTGCCCCTCCCCTGCTCACGTGCGCGCTCTCTCTCTCTCTGTCTCAAGAATAAATAAAACGTTAAAAAGAATGAAAACACAATTAGCTTCCTTTGGCAGATCAGTACTGAGGATGTTGCAGAACCAGCTGCTAACACAATGGCTGACCAACAAAACCCCTGCACCCTCTGGACAAAGCTGTCGTCGATAACAGGATAGCCCTTGATTATCCTGTAGCAGAGCAAGGAGGTGTTTGTACCGTTCCCTACACCACTTGCTGCGCTTTGGATTGACACTTCCGGAGAGTTGAGACTCCGCTACATAAGATTACTGAACAAGACAGCTGGCTTCAAAAAGTGACTCCCTTGGGACGGCTGGGTGGCTCAGTTGGCTGAGCATCCGACTTTGGCTCAGGCCATGATCCTGTGGTTCCTGAGTTTGAGCCCTGCATGGAGCTCGCTGCTATCAGTGTGGAGCCTGCTTCAGATCCTTGGATTCTCTGTCCCCTCTCTCTGCCCCTTCCCTACTCGAGCTCTCTTTCTCTCAAAAATAAATACTTTTTTTAAAGTGACTTCTTCAAGGGAGCCTTTCTTTGACTTGCTTGATTCTGATTGCTTTGAGTCTTGTGGACCATGGGTCTGAAGTGCACTCAAGACATTGGAAATTATCCTACTTACAATAATCATAGTAATGTCCCTGGTGCCCTGTATTCTCTCAAAAGCTTTAAATGCTTGTTTGCAGCTCCTAATCACCTAGAAATGATCTCCCTAAGATTAGAACATCAGAGAAGGAAAAAGAATAACCAACTTAAAGAATATGAACTTGGTTTCAACACCTGTGAATACCACACAGTGATTCAGCCAAAAACTCCAGCGAGGTAGCTGGGAGTAGCACTAATGCCTTAAATTTTGATCACATCTCTCAGTTAGGTAAGAGTCTGATCAAAAGGGAAAAACTCTTAAAAGACACCATGCCCAATATGGAGTTGTTTTTGCTAAACCGAGACTTCATTACATTTTTAGCTCTCCCAGAAATGGAATCTTAAACCAGTCAATCAAGAATCACCTGATCAGCACTGGTTAAACCCCTGTCATCCCAAAAAGGAAAGTAATTTTGTAATAACTAATCCACATTTCGGCCTAGGATAACTTCCTTGTTCTCATTCCCTTTTGCCTATAAAAGTTTTTCCTCTTGTACAACTCCTTGGAGCTCCTCTCTGTCTGCTAGATTGGATGGTGCCCAATTTGACTTTTCTCAAGTAAACCCTTAACTTTTTACATCTGCCTCAGTATATCTTTTAACACATGAAAAAGGATCAATATTCAATCAGTTCCTCATCCAACAATTAAAACTATAGCTGTTTAGTTTTTTAAATACAAACAGAGGTAGATTTCATTGTATACTTCCATCCAACAAGATTCCCTGATCTAGGCATTCAACAACCATGTCAACAAAAGAAATTCAGTCTGATGTGACTTGTTCATAGTGAACTCCTGTCTGGATCTATTGTACGTCAATTTATGTTTCATACAAGCAAACCTTCCATTCTCTTAATAATATGGGTAAAAATCTTGTCAAATATTAATGTTAAACTGATCTTTACTTTTCTAAACCTGACCTTATTCTCCATAGAAAAATCAAAATAGTGTTGTCTTGACTTGATTTCCACATGTCTTCTCCTGTTTTCCACATGTTTCAAAGATGACCCACCAGATTCAGTAATTTCCAATTTAATTTGCAAATGCCTTTAATAGAGTAAGAAGAAATTTGAGCCAAAAAGTTAATTTTTTAAAAAAAATAATATTTTGGAGGGACCTGGGTGGCTCAGTCAGTTAAGCGCCTGACTCTTGGTTTTGGCTCAGGTCATGATCTCAAGGTTCATTGGTTCAAGCCCTACATTGGACTCTGTGCTGACAGTGCAGAGCCTGCTTGAGATTCTTTCTCTCCGTCTCTCTCTCTGCCTATCCCCCCTGCTTGTTCTCTCCTTCTCTCTGTCTCTCTCTCTCTCTCAAAAATAAACAAAAAAAAAAAAAAAAAGAAAAATAACATTTTGAACAACTGCACAAGAGTAACAAGAGTATTATTATATCTTTATTGCCCATACCATATCTATGAACCAATGTTTTTCTCTCCATTTTTAAGATCAGAAGAATAGAAAAATGCTTAAAGATGTAAGGAACTTCCTAAAGTCCCACAATGAATGAGTGACAGTGCCATGTTCCAATCCATTTCTGTTTGGGGAAGAACAGTCTCCTTTCCATAGTATTTTGGTTTTTATCTAAGTCCTTTCAACACCTTTCTTTGTGTGTGAAAATAACTTAGAAATAAAACAGCAGTTAAAGAGGTGAACCCTGGGGCACCTGGGTGGCTCAGTCGGTTAAGCGGCCGACTTCACCTCAGGTCATGATCTCATGGTCCGTGAGTTCGAGCCCCGCATCGGGCTCTGTGCTGACAGCTCAGAGCCTGGAGCCTGTTTCAGATTCTTTATCTCCCTCTCTCTGACCCTCCCCCGTTCATGCTCTGTCTCTCTCTGTCCCAAAAATAAATAAACGTTAAAAAAAAAAATTTAAAGAGGTGACCCCTTATCATTTCACCAGAAACCCTAATAGGAAGACCTTTCTCATCTTTGTAAAAAAACAAAAAAAAAAAAAACAAAAAAAAACAAAAAAACTACAGAGATAAATGAGTAAATGAATAAGCTTGTGTTGTGGTTCACATTTTGGCCTCAGCTCATTTCAGGACACAGCCTTCCTTATACCCTAAATTCTGTACCAGTATCTTCTGTTTGACCTTGAATAGAGAATCCATAACCTCCTTCTTAACCTCGTGCACATCCTTTCAGAAATGGACCTTGCACAGACAGCCGCACAGACAGCTCTTGCTCAGCGAGCTCTTGCACAGACAGCCGCATTGATATCTTGGTACACCACACCCTACTCATCACGTGGCAGTTAAATCATTGCACAGTGAACCAGGTTGCAAGAGCTCAACCATCTCAAGCTGTTTTTCTCCAAAGACTGGTGCTTTGAAATGGAGCTAACATTTTACTTAAGCTTTTGAAATCTGCTGTCATCTAGGAGATCAAAACACACTAGTTATTCTCAATTTCTTCTTCCTTGACTTCAACTTCCTGAAGTTCCCTCACCAACTTCTGTTAGATGGCATTCAGAGAATCAACTTCAGCCAATTGTTTCCTCTGTCTTTGCAGATCTCAAACTTTCTGAGTATATAAGTAGCACCAAGTAGCACCTAGAATGTCTGGCTTTAAAAATCAGAAACTTTGGCGCCATATGCATAATTTATTAAATCTTTGGAATGCTGAAGAACTTGAATTATAAAGTATATACCATAAGATTTTGATGTCGGTGTTGTATATTCACATTTTGAGAAACAATGTTCTACCTTACAGAAAATAAAAGTTTCAAGATCTGCCAAGATTATCCCCGATTCTCTACATTTAGCCAAAGAAGCAATCCTAATGCCTAAAGAGCACAGTCTAAGAATCTGCCCCACATCACTTGTGCACCTGTTGTCAGTGTTATCAGTTTGTTCACCTGGCCAGGTAAGTTAAATAATTTTCCTAGAATAACATTTATTTGCATGTGTCTAGTCTCCTTAAATGTTCACTGATATCTGTAATTTTCTGTGCAGTGTAGACATTTGTGACATATAAGATCACTCTGTCTTCTCCTTCACAGCCCTTGTTTGTACAGTGTATACACGCCCATCATGGTTGAGCCTTAGACCCTGCCAAACAATACTCTCTAAGAGCTAAATCCATTCAGAAGGGCTGAATCACCATTTTCAATTCTGAATTCCATCCCATAC
Source organism: Panthera pardus (assembly GCF_024362965.1). Classification (NCBI taxonomy): domain Eukaryota; kingdom Metazoa; phylum Chordata; class Mammalia; order Carnivora; family Felidae; genus Panthera; species Panthera pardus. Next base: position 81,347,678 of record NW_026526710.1, on the reverse strand, counting down.
AACTTCATTGATACTAGTGAGAAAATATCTGCTCTCCAGAGTCAAAATCTTAAGGTCCTTTTCCAACTCACAGTTTACATGTTGTAATTGGGTAGCAAAGTGCATATTATACGGAATGTCACTGAAACAAGGCTATAGACAGAACTAGCAGAATTGGTCAGGAGTGACTGTTTTCACAGTAAATACATCCCCAAACACTATCAATTGTCTATTTTTCTTCCATGAACTCCATTCAGTATGTGTTAATAATGCACCCCAATTGTGTGTCAATAACGAACATAATATACAAAAGGAGAGGAATTTTGAGACTCTCATAGTAACTAGTTGTGCCCTAAATTGTTTCAGATTAGCACTTTAGTATCCTCTTTATAGAAATATAGAACAAATTAAGGAATACTATTGAATGAAATCAAATGTGCAGGAGGTAGGTACTTAGATGTAAATATATTAAAGCCATATGTTTTTACACAGCGATTTCATAGAAACTTACTTTCCTGCCAGGAATGTTCTGTTGTCATTCATCACTTTATCCAAGAATCAAAATGACTGAAGTCATAGTGGCAAATGTGCCTATGTTTGGATTTCTGAATCCTATCTTGCGCCAACTGAGCATCCTTGTCCTTCCACAGAAATTCACAGAGAGAGAACTGCAGAGAGAGGTTGGGCCAATGCACGTCCCATTTGTCATTAAGAAGCTATCGCCTCATGGCACCAGTTTGATGTCCAAGTGTCACCGTATAATCTCAGCAAAGGCTAACAGCTGAGGAGTAATGCAGGCTTAGCAGCTTCCTGGGCTCCCTTCTCCTGTGCCCCCATCTCCAAGCTCCTCTAGTGTCAAAAACATCCTCCATAAGAGCATGTTAGAACTCCCAGTTACCGCTATGTTTTTAATCTAAAAGTTATGGGGAAAGATCACTTCTTTTTTTTTATTTTTTATTTTTTTTAAATTTACATCCAAATTAGTTAGCGTATAGTACAACAATGATTTCAGGAGTAGATTCCTTAGTGTCCCTTACCCATTTAACCCATCCCCCCTCCCACAACCCCTCCAGTAACCCTGTTTGTTCTCCATACTTATGAGTCTCTTCTGTTTTGTCCCCCTCCCTGTTTTTATATTATTTTTGCTTCCCTTCCCTTATGTTCATCTGTTTTGTCTCTTAAAGTCCTCATATGAGTGAAGTCATATGATTTTTGTCTTTCTCTGACTAATTTTACTTAGCATAATACCCTCCAGTTCCATCCACGTAGTTGCAATTGGTAAGATTTCATTCTTTTTGATTGACAAGTAATACTCCGTGTATATATATATACCACATTTTATTTATCCATTCATCCATCGATGGACATTTGGGCTCTTTCCATACTTTGGCTATTGTTGAAAGTGCTGCTGTGAACATGGGGGTGCATGTGCCCCTCTGAAACAGCACACCTGTATCCCATGGATAAATGCCTAGTAGTGCGATTGCTGGGTTGTAGGGTAGTTCTATTTTTAGTTTTTTGAGGAACCTCCATACTGTTTTCCAGAGTGGCTGCACCAGCTTGCATTCCCACCAACAATGCAAAAGAGATCACATCTAATGTTTTTCATATGGAATGAAAATAGAAGCTCCCACCCACCCACCTGTGCCACAGCTTGTCATAGATATATGACCACTCCACCGACTCAAATTTGTAGAGTTATGGGTTATATTTCCTAGATTTAAATTAAACCAATAAATGGGAAGTTGATTCTAAAAGATGTCTGCAAAGAAATCAAAATTGAAAAGAGCATTACTAATGAAAGCATAATTTAAGAGCAAAGAAAAAGGGGCACCAGGGTGGCTCAGTCAGTTAAATGCCCAACTCTTGATATCAGTTCAGGTCATGGGTCATGAGATTGAGCCCTGTGTGGGGCTCTGCACTGGGAGTGGAGCCTGCTTAAGATTCTCTCTCTCTCTCTCTCTCTCTCTCTCTCTCTCTCTCTCTCTCTGCCCCTCCCCCGCTCATGGTCTCGAGTGCTCTCTCTCTCTCCCCCCACAAAAAGAGGAAGAAAATATTAGATGTGATCACTCTATTGTCCTAGTACAATATGAATGAGTTTAAACACAAAGTTGAAATAATTAGCTCTGATAAAAATTAAGCTAAAAAATTGCATCAAGGAAATCATTAATCATTTGCAATATAAATATTGGCTAAAAATCAATAATTCATCTTAAAATTAAGTATCAAGAACATGAAAATACCTCAATTTTTCAGCAAGTGATAATAGTATATCTTATAAAACTTCACTGAGCTTTAATGGTAAATGCTGAGAAGCCTTTTTGGGGTTTTCTTACTTAAAAATAAGAGACAAACCCTACAAATTTGGGAAACACTTGTTCTTTTAGATGCATTAAAAATGACCGAAATTATACACGAAAGACAATTTAATAGCAAAATAAAATCCACTCTTGTCAGCAAATACGCTAGAGGACGTGGAAAACATCATTGAAAAATTGAAAGAACAATGTTAGAAGAAACTCAAAGTGTGGTAAAACTATTACACACTTGGATGAAAATACAGATGTTGCTAATGCATCGAGCTTAAACATTTTAGAATATTATAGATTCTATTTCAATAACAAAACACATTGAAAAGCTACTTTTTGTGAGCCAATAGAAAGAACTATCAGAGGAGAAGATACAGTCTTAATCCTAAATTATTTCTTAGGTAAAAACCAGTTCTATGGAAAAAATATATATAAACAACCATTGATAGAACAGCTGCTCTGGCTGGAATAAAGAGAGAATTCCAGAGTGAGTCTGTGAGCTAGCACCACAAGTGAATATTCTTCACTGCATTATTCATAAGCAAGCAAATGACAGGAAAAAAGGTACAATGTGTTACAGGACATCATGGATGTAGTTAATTTTATACAAATGGCACCTTTAAAGTGTACTAGAATCATTACAGCATTTGTAGTGAGATGAAAAAAAAACTTATGACACCCTTTTGTACCAGAGATACACTAACTATCTTGGGATAAATTACTAAACTAGTTGTCTAAATTTCCGTCTTCTGAATTTACTAATCTTATTTGTGAAGGACAAATGGCTAAATGGATATTCTTCCCAGTCAATGTTTACATACACACACACACACACACACACACACACACACACACACCCCACTCTTCCCTTTTGAGGCAAAGTTGACATTTAATGAGTGTGGAAAATTAACCATTTGTCTAGAGAAACTTATGCTATGCAGGTGATATTTTGAAAATGGTTGTTTAAAAACCACCTGGGCTCCAATCATGGCTTTGCCACTTGCTGGCTGCGTGCAGTCTGGCAAATTATGGAATGTCCCCGTGTCTCAGGCTCTTATCTGTGAGGTAGATAATAGAACCTAGTTCAGAGGAGTGTAGTCAGGACCCGATGAAATAATCATATGAAAAGCTCAGCCCAGGGCCTAACAAATGGAAGGCACTCATTCGACAAATGTCAGCTGCTGTCGGTATCATCATTAAAGATTCTCCCAGTGTAGTTTCCTTGCAATGATCCAACTTGCCTAGGTGTAACTACACTCCCCAAAACTCCTTCCTTGGATGTTTCTGGGCCACAGGGGAGATTGCGCGAGCTTTTGGAGGCTCGAAGGGAGGCAACAGCTCCAGATCTTTCTGATCTGCTGAATCAGTCCCTTTGTTTAAAGCAGTGGCTAAGCCAAGTGTGTGTCTCAGCTACAGATAGAAGGGTTGCAGGCTTTGTAGGATACCCTTGTCACCAATGTCAGAGGAATCAAGAATGAACATGGGTTTCAGTCCATTCAGTCGTGGTATTTCAGCTTCTGCTCATGCGGTTCCAGCCCTTATTCTTCTCTTCTGTCTACCCTGAGCCTCAGGCTCCCACCCCAGACATGGAGGTAGAGTACAAAGTCTACTTACTCACCCCCATCATCACGTAAGCCAATTCCACACACACATATGTGTGAGCACGCGTGCGCGCGCGCGCGCGCGCGCGCGCGCACACACACACACACACACACACACACACACTAATACACCAGTCAAATGACTAGCAAAAGAATTAAAAAGGATTCTTCTAATACTTTGAACTAAATTGGCCGAAACAACCCATCACAGGTTTTCTAGGACCAGAGACACAGAGACCTCTGTAATCGGAGGCAACCAAGTATGTGTATACTCTTAATGGAAAGACAGGAGTGTGTAGTCAGATGTGAGGGGTTTGGACTGGATGCTAGTAGATACAGGATCATCCCAAAAGTCAAGACAAGCAGACAAACAAGACGCACTAACCACAGTGAAAGCACAGATACTTGTACTCACCACACCAAGTGCCCGTCATCTTTGCAGCAGCACCGTAACCAATCTTGCCCCCAAATTATCCATTCTTCAAGAAGGCAGACAGGGGGACTTTCCAGCTTTCCCTACTGCCAAAAAATCCATATGAGCTTTTCTAGTTGTTTTATTTTTAATTGCAAACAGAACACCCAGAGAAAATTTAGCCTCATTGTTAAATACTATTGAATATAGCGTTGCCCTTTCCTGATCATTGCTCAGCTATTGTAAGGGATCCACATGGCTCCTGGAGCAAGCCTCACATATATTCCATCACCAGTTCTCAGAAGAGTCTTCCATTGTTCAAACTCGTGGGCTCCAGAGAAAGGTGTTGGTGGGATTGTTCGCACACCTTTTTGGTCTTGATGTCAGAACTCAGATTTTTTCACATTTCTCTACGTTAACCATTTCTTCTTATGTTATTTCTTCATGACTCCCAGCATGCTTCAGAGTTAGAGCTGGGCACGTTCCTGGCACCCCCTAGGATACTTGATTGACAATAGACAGACAGACTTTTGAGGTGCACTTTTCTTGCATGGAAGATTTCTGGTGACCATAAAGGCAATGACAAAAGGAGAGAAGAATGGACATTTTATCTAGGAAATATGCTACAAACTATTAAGCCAGATGGAGGAGATGAATGCTCTGTTCCATACAGAGATCACAAAATTGTCACGAAGTGAAGATTTAGTAGTTTGATTGTTGCTTCTAACTATAGCAATTTAAAAAAGGAAGAGCGCTGCTTCATTAAGAACATGAAAGATTTGGTCAGTACTGTTGCAGGCTCTCCGTTCCTCCTTCCCACCCTTAGGACGATCCTACTGCCTATAATTCACTTCTAAGACTTTGATAGCATCCTCATAATGGTCTTCTCAACAATAGTACCATTAGAGTTGATTCAAAGAGTCAGGTTGGCAGAAACTCTGCAAGAACGGGAACATTCTCTCAAGCATCATAAGCACTATTGGAAAAGATCTGCAATGTCTAGCCAACAATTAAAGCCCCTAAAACAGACTGCGCAGCTATTTATTCTCGTTAAGAGATGGGAAAATACAGGTTGAATTACCTTACAGCAAATTAGACGGGAAAGTAGAGAACATAATCATATAATAAAAGACCTCATTAACTCCTCCCATTCTTCAAAGCACGCTACCAGTTGTCATTCCAGCTTCCAGAACAGACTAAGACTCCAGGGCCAAAGCAGAGATGATGGCAGAATTAGAAGCAGCATTTTCTCTTTAAATCAACCGCAGATGAAAGTCAAGCTTGGACCATCCAGAATGAGGTGCAAAGAGTGGTCATCACCCTTGGACTTTTTTTATACTTTATGAAATATTTCTGGATTTTATAAAGTGTCTCCGCACATCAGGAGAGTTTCCTTTGTTTTCTTACACTGCTTAAGTTTCATATCCAGACGTTCTGTGTTCAGAATATGAACAGGAGTTGAAGAGGAAACAATTTTCTGTTCAAGATGCTTGGAATACTTAACTGTAATACATCAACTTCATTGTTGATTAAAATATTTCACAATAAAGTGCAATAGAATTTATCGTTCAAAGTTCAAGAATTTACTTTGCATAATCCTTTGCCAGTGGAATGTGATTTATTTGGATAGTCCAATTTTAAGGTCACTGTCCACTCCTGAGAACTATCTTTCAAAGCTTTTTTTTTATTAAATCTTAGAGAACATACTGACATTTATATGTTAAACTAACCCCATGATCAAATGGGTATATGAGACGTGTACTTTGAGAAAGACTCCCTGTGGGGCGCCTGGGTGGCTCAGTCCGTTAAGCATCTGACTTTGGCTCAGGTCATGATCTCACAGTCCATGAGTTCGAGCCCCGCGTTGGGCTCTGTGCTGACAGCTCAGAGCCTGGAGCCTGCTTCAGATTCTGTGTCTCCCTCTCTCTGACCCTCCCCCGTTCATGCTCTGTCTCTCTCTGTCTCAAAAATAAACAAACATTATTTTTTTTCTTTTTTTAAAATAAAGACTCCCTGTGATATATTAATTTAGAGGTAATTTCATTTTCTTTGGAATGGAATAAACATTTCCCCTGCGATGGTGCCTTTATCTGTCGGTTGTCTCAGGTTTTGGCCACTCAAACCATCACTGCAGCACTTACTCTGAGCTCTGTTCTACAGTTCAGTTCTGTTCAGGAATTGTGTTGCAAATAATAAATGAAGAGCATGTTATCAGAGTGGTTTACTGACTCTTCAGAGAGAGTGGACTTGAATGTTCAGATTCATGTGACAGTGGAGGGTGCTTGCGCCTCCAAATGTCGCTCTCAGATGGATGTTTTGGGTTCATCTCCTTATCTCAAAATCTATAAGCATAAAGGACGGATAAAAAATAGGCCCATTAGAATCAATCACTAATCCGTCAAATGAAATCCATTAGAAAGTCCACTCATATTTATCACTTAAAATTTAAACAGAAATAATGAATTTCAAATAAGGTCAGTTAATATATGGTGTGAAAAAAAAAGTTCAAAGGGCCGTTTAGGTTTTTTTTTAATATACAGTTTTCACTTTTTATGAAATGTACCGAGAACTACACAACGGTGAAGCTGGATTACTTGATCTGGACGGAATAAAATATAAAATGGAAGTTTATTTTTTCATTTGGGGCCCAAAGACTTAAAACAATAAACGATAATACTTCTCACCTTCCAAAATGAAGAGCTAGACCATGTAAGTAAGGCCTGCATGTAAGGGGGTGGAAGCCAGTTATGTAATTTTTAAGTGACTACCCACTCCCCTCCTACGGAAGAAGTCAGAGGTTAGAGAAAGGGTTTAATAAGAATCATCAGTGTGCAGTCAATGCCATTCCATACACCGACAAATCTTCAACTAGCATCCACTTTTCCCGTGGACCAGATCATGCTGGTCTGGGGTTGTCATAAGAGAACCAGCTGAAGGAGAGGCAAAACCTCAGGTGTCAAAGGAAAACGCAAAAGTGAGCCAGAGAAGATGCATTTTGTGGGATCCAGGCAATTTCTGGTAAGAGATCTCCAACATCAGGAGGAGACAGGTGGTATCTCTGAGAAGCCATAACACATCATGAAAGTGTCTGAAAACTTCTCTATCCCTTCCTCTCATCTCTGCCATCAGATGCCCTCTTTTTAGGTCCCAGAGGACTCAGAAGGCACAGGTAGCCAGCTTCTAAGAAGAGAAATAAGTAAAAGAGAAGACAGAAGAAATTGATCACGTCCCATTTCAGACTACAGAACTTCCTGAACTAATGATGGTGTTAAGTCCCCCACAAAACCATCGTGAGTTGTAAATACCATAATGGCACCTGGTTGGCTCGGTCGGTTAAGCATCTGACTCTTGATTTCAGCTCAGGTCATGATCTCACAGTTCATGAGTTCAAGCCCCACGTTGGGCTCTGTGCACTGACCACACGGAACCTGCCTGGGATTCTCCCTCTCCCCCTCTCTCTCTGCTCCTCCCTCACTTGCACACCCTCTCTCACTCGAAATAAATAAATATACTTTTAAAAAAAGGAAAATACCATAAATCGAAAGTGCATTTAACATGAAACCTACTGAACACCATAGCTTAGCCCAGCCGACCTTCAACATGACCAGAACACTTATATTAGCCTACAGTTGGACAAACCGTGTAACAGACAGCCTCTTTGACAAGAGTGTTGAACACCTCATGTGATTCACTGAACACTGTACTGAACGTGAAAAACAGATGGCGGTATGGGTGCAGAATGGTTGTCACTGTGTCGCGTTTCGACCCTAAAGTCAAAGAATCATTACGTCGAACGATAGCAAGTTGAGGACCATCTATATTGGCTTCCCAGCTGGAGCTGCCCCAATCTGGAAGTGGCCCTGGCGAGATAGACAATATAATCTCCTTTTAAATCCCATCGGAAAATGAAGCGCCCTCTTCTACCAAAGAAAATATTCAGTAAAGGTCCCAGGACAGCCTAATGGCAGAGCCAGAAGCAGATCTCTGGCCGCCTACTTCAACCTTGCTGTCCTACTGTCCCTGTGGCACACACGTGACCATTTGCCCCAAGGTTATGGTAATCAGGAATCGAGGATCTGTGGAATTGTAAGTAACATTTCATTTTAATAACATAAGCATGTTCTATGCAAAGCAAATTATACTAAAATGTTCGAAGAATGTTCACAGAATGGTAACTACCATTTATTTAGCTCCTGCTATGAAGATAAAATTAACTTTACTCGGACATAAGTAAACAGTGTGTACCAAATGATCTATTACCAAGTAAGTAACAGTATATGCCGAGTATGAGCCAAATGTCCCACACTTTACTCATTTGTCTCCAGCTATAGGAGGGGAGCATTATTAGCCCTATTTTACAGATGAAAAAACTAATATTCAAAGAAACTAAGTCATTTTTCTAAGGTTGTTCAGCAGGATTCAGCTCAGCACTAACCCTCAAGCATGTGCTCTTGTCCGTGTGCTACACTGCAGAAAACAAAGGAAGGGAAAAGGAGAGAAGGAGGGAGGGAGGAGAGAGAAAGGGAGGGCAGAGGAAGCAAGGGAAGAAGAAGGGAGAAAAAGAAAGAGAAGGGAGGGAGACAGGAAAGCAGGAAGAGAGGGGAGCCAAGAAGGAACAGCTCACAGTAGGAACTCCTGAAAAAGAGGTACCTCAGAGCAGCTATGAATCACTTTCCACTCCAGGGACAGCCGTTCTGATTTTAAAGAGCAGATCGTGCATAACTTGGAAGAAAAAGAAAAGAAAAAAAGCCCCTCGCCCTCCTACCTTAAAATAGGGAAAAGGAAATATATGAGCAGGGAGATTTGGGGAGTAATCAAGGTAAGTTTGTGACACCTTGTTTTCAAATGGAATTACCTCGATAAAGGGGTCGGAGTGTGCATTTGAGGATGTGTCACAAACCATAATTAAGAAAATTACCAGACACCTTCCTGTTTCATGAGCAACGGCCTTCATTTTCCTTATAGTCTATCTGAAAGCATATACTAGTGAAAATTAAAGCCAAAAATCTTTAAATTGTAGCCATAAAAACATAAACTATTTTGCTTGGGGCCTATGTCCTGGTCTGTTTTGTCCAGGCGTAAACATTTCCTTAATTTTCAAACAATGAAAGACAATAGGATTACATGATTTAATGAGTAAGAAGGCATGCCATTAATAGGTACCTTAAGTAGTATAACCAATCTTTGTGGGGTTTTTTTGGGTTTTTTTTTTAATGTTTTTATTTATTTTTGAGACAGAAACAGAGCATGAGCAGGGGAGGGGCAGAGAGAGGGGGAGACACAGAATCCGAAGCAGGCTCCAGGCTCCAAACTGTCAGCACAGAGCCCGACGCGGGGCTCGAACTCACAGACTGTGAGATCGTGACCTGAGCTGAAGTCGGAGGCTTAACCGACTAAGCCACCCAGGCGCCCCAATCTTTGTTTTATATAACATATGAACTTGAAAATACCTCTGAAAATCAGTCTATCACTAACAAGTCTTTGAGAGCCCAACTCAAAACCAACCTGAAGAGAGCTCTCGATTACACACGCTATACTGCCATCTAGAGTCAAAACTCCCGAACAGGGGCGCCTGGGTGGCTCAGCTGGTTAAGCCTTGGACTTCGGCTCAGATTATGATCTCAAGGCTCATGAGTTCAAGCCCCGCATCAGGCTCTGTGCTGACAGCTTGGAGCCTGGAGCCTGCTACAGATTCTGTCTCCGCCTCTCTCTCTCTCTCTCTCTCTCTCTCTCTCTCTGCCTCACCCACTCGTGCACTCTCTCTCTCTCTTTCAAATATAAACAAACATTTTTTTAAAAAATTATAAATAAATAAATATTTTTTAAAAAATCCCAAACAGTAGGCTAAGCCACCCTGAAGTACGGAAATTAGTCTGAATTGCTAACGGAGGCACACAGAAGCACAACCGTGATTATGTGCATGAAGGCAGACCACAAGCATGAAGTTTTGGTAAGTTGTAACCAAATAAGTGAATTCCATAAATCAAAAAAAGTAACCACTTATAGACAACTGAATATTAAGTCGGTATTCCCTGGATGCTATGGGCTTCCTCTTTTGCACGTTTACTGCCCAACTAATGCGAAGTCCCACTATTTGGAAACTGTGACAATCTGTGTGAATAACTTAGAGACGAGGTCCTGCGCGGCTTGGGTATCCAGAGAGCAGTAAGTACCCTACAACACACGCCAACCCAAGCACTTAGCATCTTAGCAAAGTACTGGTAACCAGGTCGTCCTACAGACACACAGGAGATTTTTTAAAGAAGGGGACAACATTATTTGGGAAAAAACAGCAAGACTCGGTTATTCTTTTTCTGGGTTTTTTTTTAAGCCAAATACCACCAAACCACATTATTCTGATAAATGGTGATAGCGATGTCGATAGAGTCACTAACAAGATGCTCTTTGATTTCATTACAATAAAACAACTTGCCTCATCTTGATTCCTGAAGCAATTAATCCTTAAATTACCCTCTGATAAGCTGAAAAGATGTTTAGCCTAGCAAGAGAAATATGTTACTAACATAAGGTCAAGATTGCTTTTGAAAAGTGCAGCCCATCTGTATTTCTGAAAGTTAAGATCTTCCGGTTTAATTACATAAGTGATTCATTTTAATCTATGTAGAAAAGATGTCTTTTATTCAAAAGGTGATGATAGCTAATGAAAACTCACACAGGGGTTGCTTAATGCCAATGCCAGAGGAAGTCTGACTGTGCAAAAAAGCACAAAAAATTACCACTTCACACAGACAAGTTGGTATCCTTTTAATTTGTATTATTTAATGGGAGTTTTAACCCACGGAATTTTCAATTCTCTTCATTCGTGCTATTTTCTAACATACAGAATAGTGCCATCACTAGGAATCAAAAGATACGCAAAATGCATGAACAAATATGTAAAAGGAAGTATGAAAAAATGTGTAAAATAAAAATATGTGAGGGGCGCCTGGGTGGCTCAGTTGGTTGAGCGTCCGACTTCGGCTCAGGTCATGATCTCACAGTTGGTGAGTTCAAGCCCCGTGTCGGGCTCTGTGCTGACAGCTCGGAGCCTGGAGCCTGCTTCCGATTCTGTCTCCCTCTCTCTCTGCTCCTTCCCTGCTCGCACGCTGTCTCTCTCTCAAAAATTAAAAAAAAAAAAAAAATATGTGAAATATTTACAAATATGTAAAATACATCCATAGTTGTGATGTTTGGTTTTTAAAGTAAAATGTATCCCTAAGTTGTCTTTCTTATATTTTGTAATTATAAAGCCTACTTAAAAAATACGGAACTATTACAAAGAAAAGAAACCATCTCTAGACCTCCCACCTAGCGCTAACCTACACACATACACAGCTCAATATTGAATCGTACTGCACATAGTCTATTACAACCTACTGTTCTTTTAAAATCCTATCTTTTCACTTATGATTTTCTAAAATATAAGCATTAATCAGGAAAACAATTAGAAAATAATAATGTGTCTCTCTTGGGGAATTTATTTATTTTTTTATATATAACTTATTGTCAAATCGGTTTCCATAAAACACCCAGTGCTCATCCCAACAGGTGTCCTCCTCAATGCCCATCACCCACTTTCCCCTCTCCCCGACCCCCCATCAACCCTCAGTTTGTTCTAAATATTTAAGAGTCTCTTATGGTTTGCCTCCCTCCCTCTCTATAACTTCCCTCCCCCCTTCCCCTCTCCCATGGTCTTCTGTTAAGTTTCTCAGGATCCACATATGAGTGAAATGATATCTGTCTTTCTCTGCCTGACTTATTTCACTTAGCATAATACCCTCCAGTGGCATCCACGTTGCTGCAAAAGGCCATGTTTCATTCTTTCTCATTGCCACATAGTATTCCATTGTGTATATAAACCACAATTTCTTTATCCATCTGTCAGTGGATGGACATTTAGGCTCTTTCCATAATTTGGCTATTGTGAAAGTGCTGCTATAAACATTGGGGCACAAGTGCCCCTATGCACCAGCACTCCTGTTTCCCTTGGGTAAATTCCTAGCAGTGCTATTGCTGGGTCATAAGATAATTCTGTTTTTAGTTTTTTGAGGAACCTCCACACTGTTTTCCAGAGCGGCTGCACCAGTTTGCATTCCCACCAACAGTGCAAGAGGGTTCCTGTTTCTCCATATCCACGCTACCATCTATAGTCTCCTGATTTGTTCATTTTAGCCACTCTGACCGGCGTGAGGTGGTATCTCAGTGTGGTTTTGATCTGTATTTCCCTGATGATTAGTGACGTTGAGCATCTTTTGATGTGCCTGTTGGTCATCTGGATGTCTTCTTCGGGAATTTAAAGCAAGAGATGATGGAAATAAAACTAGAAAGTGCTGATTGCTTTATTCATCATTGCATTTGATCTCTTAGTTTTATTTATGAATCTCCTTCTGTTAGCCAAGTAAAGCATAAACAGCAAGAATGGAAGTGGAGAAATTGGTTGAAGCGATGTCTAGGACTGATACGTTTACCATTTGGGTGCAGACAAAAGATCTTTGCTCCTTTCTGTACAGAAGTGAGTTTAAGTCTCCACTCAATACATATGCATCTTCTTAAGTCTGACTGCACTTAGAATCACCTGGAAAGCGTCTATAATGTGCTATTTCCTGGGCCTCATCACAAACCATTTAAATGAGAATATTTGTAGTCCCCGAGAATTTTTACAAAAGCTCTCTTCGTTAAGCTGTACTGAGGACTGACATGCCGTGATGAACATTTGTGAGGATAGCTAACTACTTACTGGTCTGCATGATGTCTAGACCATGACATTAAATGAGGTCATCAAGAGACTGACTGTAAATAGGGAAGAGAAAGCATGAGCCCTAGGGTATTCTAGCATTTAGGGAGACAGATAACAGTGAAAAGGAGCTCTGAAGAAGTTCCAGGAAAACCAGGAGAGAATGGAGTCCTAGTAGCCAAATGGAAGAAATGTTGGAAGTGACGGGGGAAGGGGGGGGGGGTGGTTACCCATGGTAAATGATGAGTCAGAAACATAAGGATTGAGAATTGACTTCAATTTAGCAAAATAGAGGACTCTGGTAGGCTTGACAAAAGAAGTCTGGGAAACCTGATGGAGACAAAATTCAAGTAGAGTCTGTTTATACAGAAATGGGAGAAAGGGGATACCTTACAATATTTTAAGGATTCTTGTTATAAATAGAGCAGAGAAAAGAGTTGGGAACTGAAGCGATGTAGTGTCGAGGGGAAGACATTTTTAAGGGGGAAATGACAACAAGCCTGTATACTGACCAGAATGATCCAGAAAAGAGAAAAAAATGATGATGTCGAAGACTGCAGGGACAACTGCTGGGATCATGTCCTTGAGTATATATGGCGTCGGATGACTCAGAGATAACTCATCTGTGGGAGGAGGAAAGACAGAAGTATGGTGTAGATGCATGTAGGTCAGAAGACTCGAGAGGACACTTTGGGAAATGCTTCTGACTGCTTCTATTTTCTCTGGGGAGAAAGAAACTGGGTCATCACCTTAGAGTAAGGATGACAGTGGTGATGGAGATCTGAGTAGAGAGATGTGAAAGAGGCTCCTCACGGAGACTAACATTAAATAACCCTGAGAAGTGGGCATCCTCTTCCAGTCCTACCATAGTAGTACCTAGTGGACACTCAGTGAATATTGAAGTTAAGAAACGAACACTTTCTTCATGAAATGTTGCCGCAGCGTAGGCGAAGAAAACCTTTGAGAACCTAGGTTGTAGCTCTGTATCCACCAAAATCATCAGAAAGATGCCTATTAAGCCATATTCCTTTGCTGGGCCTGGATAGCAATGTATTATTATATCCTGGGTTTTTATGGAGGGGCAATAAAAGAAACAGTCCCTTCCTCATTAGAGGCTTTGATGTTGTTTTTGTTTTTGAGGACATTATCCTAAGTTGCTTAGGGCCCCCTCTATGAAGCCCCAGGCGCAATGTTTATTCTGGAGGTGTCAGAAATAGCTATTTATATCTCATATTCAGACAAGCACAGTGTGCCCCATTAAACAATAAAATCTATATAAATGAGTAACTTCTTTTTTTTGTTACGTCTGCAAGAAACCCAGAACCAAATTTATGCCTTAGCTATAACCATTATTGGGCGCATGTGGCCTGCACAATTGGGATCCAATTTTCCCCTGAAATCTACTTCCTGTTTTAATACACATTTTTCTGAAGTCTAATTTTATTCGAATTTACATTTTACCATTTTCTTCTAAACCACCATGAATTTATTTATGGTATAAGGCAGTGTGTAAATAGAGGCAAATTGGAACCAAAAAAAAAACCCACGGTAAAGTTGGAATTGCAAACATGATTTGTCTACAAAATATCGATGCGTTACGATATTTACATGGTTCCTGATACTTCTGTGTTTACGATCCCATTCAGATGTTGCCCTTAATCCGTTAATTACAGAAAAAGTTAAGATTGCCTGAGTTTCCCAGCTAATGAGCTAAGATTCATGTCTGAATTAGCATCTTGCCTACCACGTGGGCAGCATGTGCTGAAATTTTCACGGAACCAAGATATCCACACCAAGTTCTTCAGACGGCACTCGATGTCTCCAGATCCCCACAAGCAAAAGAGGTTAGCAATTCTGTTCTGAAGCCACAAGTGGATTGTGATTTTTCTAAAAGTTTTCATATTTCCATTTTTTTCTTTCCAATATAAAATAACAAACAGGCAGCCACCTGCTGCCAGCACTGACCTATCAGTGTAGATTTTCTTCTTTGTATTTCTTTCTTTTGTACGAACAGCTAGTTTTTCCCCACCTATATTGGACACACTTTTGTATTGCTGGCATTTGCTTTTATCTGTGGTATTTGTATCAACATTATACAATTAGATCTATAAACATGCTCTCCGTCCTCCAATATTATTTTCTTTTTTCAGAATGATCTTGAAGAAGAACGGGAGGACTTAGAAAAGAAAATCTCCCCCAAGTGCAGGTTGATATAGAAATACCAATAGAAACTGACAGTGTCCTTTCATTCTGTTGACATTTAAAGGACTGTATTTCTTGGGTGACCCCCTAAAGGCTTCCAAACCTCAGTCTCACGGACTTTTATCATGTTGCCAACTGACCAAAATAGCACGATCACATATAAAATCAGGCTGCACAAAACTCGCTCAGCCTCAAAGGCACAATAAATCTGGAGCATTTTTAATATTTAAAATTCGAAACAATATTTTCATGCTAGGCTTTAAGCATATATTTTTATAGTTTCTAGTTTAGCACTTCTTTTTACAGCTCACACAGTGCTGTCTTTACAAACTCCCAAAGGGACAATTGAGACAGTGATACCAAATGGCACCATGGTTGTTAATTCTTAATGTCTGCAGGAAAAGTGCTGGCTTCAAGGTGAGCTGGACTTGACCATGGACACTGGCAAGGAAAGGATTAGGAAATGGGGGACCCGGGAGGCAAAAGAGAAAACAAACACAAAAATTAGGACCAGAAATTTAGAGCTGGAAGGGGGGTAAAGTCCTTCGTTAGACAGTTGAACACACGGAAGTCCAGATGGTCCTCAAGACTGATGCAAGGTCACAGGGCTAATCGGTGTTAAAGCCAGGCCTGTGCTACGATTTGGGGGCCAACCCCTATCACATCACACTGTCATAACAGAAAGTGTTAACTCCCCGACAGGATTAAAACTGGAAATTCAAGTGTTACCATCATTATGATCATTGAAGTTTCATGGCGTAATTAACATTTCATCCAAAACGCTGTTGTTGAGGGATAAGTCATTACAAGAAGGCATTAAACAGACTAGATTTTCAAATGAAGAGAAATTTTATTCCCAATGAGAAAGGTCTCAATAATGGAAAACAATTGAGAGGTACAGCATAAATATCTCCAGAAGCAAGGACACACCATAAAACACTAAATACCAGCCAAGGAAATATCAAGATTATCAGAAATACTCCAAAAAAAAAAAAAAAAGCAATTCCTAACGTAGGAAACGTTATAATAAAAGTGCATTGTAATTAAAATGTTCTGCCATGTGTAATATCCTGATTCCAGCACTCTGAACTGATTTAGTTAATTCTGATCTTCATTTCTCTCCTTACTAGGAATGTTGATTTGTGTGACAAATTCCCATCTTCTCTAGCAAAAAAAAAAAAAAAAAAATCATACAGAAAGGAAGGGAAAGCACAAGTGCCTTTCTTGTTGTGACAAAATACTTTCCAAAATGTGCACTGAATCCCATGTGGCAATATGGTAATGAGACGACACGTAACATTTATGTAAATTTTCAAAAGGTTGAAATGTAAGAAATCTTTAGTCACAAGAGGGCTTTCTTGAAGTTTATTCACTTCGGAATGTGTATGACAACAAAAGTTCAAAAAATGAAAAGTAAGTCAAAAATGAAGAGTGTTGCATTGTGGAGAAAACATTATTATCCATGACAATGAAACTTCGTAATGAAAATCCAATATGACACCGAGTTTAATAAAGCCAGCAATCCCCACCACTTAACAATAAAGGAATCACACGAAGTGATGAATTGACAAAATGCAATAGTTTTTATCTGCTTGTCCATAAGCAACAAAAACTTTCAGGACTAAGCTGCTTGCGTGCTTTCATGTTTTTAATAATAATAAAAGCATCTAGCTTATGCTTAGCATAGATCCTCTTTCTAAAAACCCTCACATGTACATGTTTCATTTGTATAGCAATACTGCACGCTTACGGAGTGCACAGTGACAAACATATAAAGTGTCACTTGTTCCCTGCCATGAAATTTCTGGCATCGAGAAAGCACTTAAAAAAGGACACTTAACTATTAGGATTTTCTCATCGCCTTTACTGGAGTTCACAGGATTTCCTATTCGGTAGAATGATGACAACAAATGAACTTATACCATCATCGTGCATGACATGAATTACCTCTTGTGGAAACTAGGTAGTAGCCTCACGTTATTCTAATATGCTGCTTCTCAGAGTAACTCAGGTAGATCAATCCTCTATGTTCTCTACATAGAAAGATCATAAGAAGTTTACCTCGTCTAACTACAGAGTCCTGAAAAATCCAGTGATAAACAGTCATGTGCGCTCAACAGAAATTGTAAATGAACCCGACAGCGCTCTTCCCTTTCTCTTCTGTTCCTTCTTCCTGGGCAATCTCATCTAATCCCATAGTTTTGACTGCAAACACTATGCAGATGGTGCCCACTTGTTTGCCTCTGACCTTGTCCTTGAGCTTCTCTGGGCTCCTGGAGCCCGATCACATCTGGGAATATCTACTTCAACACCACATCAGCACCTCCAGCTCTGTGTGTTTAAAACAGAGTTGCCGGGGTGCCTTGTGGCTCAGTCGGCTGAGCATCCGGCTTCGGCTCAGGTCATGGTCTCACAGTTCACGGATTCGAGCCCGGCGTCGGGCTCGGTGCTGACAGCTCAGAGCCTGGAGCCTGCTTCCGATTCTGTGTCTCCCTCTCTCTCTGCCCCTTCCCCATTCACACTCTGTCTCTCTCTCTCTCAAAAATAAACAAACATTAAAAAAATTAAAAAACAAAACAAAACAAAACAGAGTTGCCATCACATCCAAAACCTGTTCTTTCTCCTGCTGGCACCCTTCGCGTCACAGTACCAGCATCCGACCTGTCATTCTAGCCAGAAACCTTGTCCTCGTCTTTGACTCCAGTCTCTGCCTCAAGCTCCCTACCCAACCAATCAGCAAGTCCTAAAAGCTTTTTCTCCTAAATATTTCTCAAAAACATTCCTTCTGCTGCATGCCTGGCACCATTTTCCTGCTTCAAACCCTTGCTGTTTCTCATGTGAGCTCAAGTGGCTTCTTCACCAGTCTGCCTGCCCCCCCTCAAAACCACACCCGGAGCCTCCCATCTGTTCTGTGTGCCCTTCTGGGCATAGATCTCTGCTGTAAAGGCTCTACAGTCTTCCTGTCACCATAGCCAGAGCTGGATCCCCTAGACTGGCCAATGCCTTCTGTGATCTGTCCCTATCGTACTGTGCTAACTTTGTCTCCTGTCACTCCCAGTTTATTAAGGTTATTAGGATTTCTTCATGTTCCTTTGATCCACCTGTGCCCCCCTGGACTAATCAACTGGTGCCCACAGTCCTGGACACAGCTCTTCCGGAAAGCCTCTTCTGAAACCACAGACTCCTATGGATACCTGAGCAAAACACAGAGGATCATGTTGTCATTTCGGACTCAAATCAACCAAAGATCTTATCCATCAACAAGTTTTAGTAATAATTTCAAAGATATAGGCAATCAAGTGGCTCAAATTAAACAAGGAGATATCTGATGCTGTGAGGGTGGTTCCCCAGCTCTTTCTTCCCGACACAGACAAGCTTATAGCTCGCGGCAAGCAAAGTACCTGGAAGTTATATCCTCTCGGTGGGGATGTCTAGTTTATGAAGCATATCCATTTTATGTCACCCAGCTTATGTGACATCACTTCCGGGAACTTACTGACTACAGGCAGTAACTTAAACAGAGCCATTTTGTTAAGGACATCCCACAGATAAGGACATTCTAGCAAATATCATTAGAGGTCCAGTTATCATATTGACAAAGCTACCTACGTCACCTGTCTTGTTTTCTTTCTGTCAGAAATGTACACTAACCCGCATCCCCATGGTAGAAAAAGTGTAAATAAAAATAGTGGGCCAGCAGATTTAACTCTTTCTGCTCCACTCCCCATCTTATATTCCAATAGGAATACCTGAAATTTTGTCAGAGCTATTCTGATGTGACTATATTCACAGAGGTCTTCGCATTGGGAGAACACATGTTTTAACATAATCTATTGAAGAAGAAGAAGAAGAAGAAGAAGAAGAAGAAGAAGAAGAAGAAGAAGAGGAGGAGGAGGAGGAGGAGGAGGAGGAGGAGGAGGAGGAGGAGGAAGAAGAAGAAGAAGAAGAAGAAGAAGAAGATGATGGTGGAGGAGGAGAAGAGAAGGAGAGGAGAAGAGAAGGAGAAGGAGAAGGAGAAGGAGAAGGAGAAGGAGAAGGAGAAGGAGAAGGAGAAGGAAAAGAGCAAAACAAAACAAAGCCAAAAAACCCAAACTCAGTCTTTCTAAAAACTCATTACCTCATAAATGTGTATAGCAGACAGGCCTATATCCCATCCCACACTTCAACCCAATATACCTCAATGATTCTATTTCTGGATGGGGTAAGACTTGGGGAAGAGGAAAGAGTCAGAACTGATATGGTCAGAAATGTTTGTTGGGCCCAAGGACAAATTTTTTTTAAAATCACAAAATAAATTTCAAAACAGTAAAGACAAATTTTTTATTCAAACAGCATTTCCATGTCACTATCTTTAAATTTTTTCATTAAGAATTTCTAATAATATGTATATTCATAATTAACACACGTTTCTGAATTTCACATATTTCTGGACATTGTAAACTTCTTCACTGATATTTTTCTCTAAGTCTTTTCCTTAATCACAGTGACCTTTCTTCTATGAGCACAATTTCCTCACTGCTCTAAGAAAGGCTATTCATATCGACACCTCAGAGCCCTCAAATTCCAGAGGGCACATTGCTGTCTACCCTGCTGCATGGTCACGGTCACATTCGTCTAAGAAACACTTGTTCCTTAGGTCCCAAGCTTCTCAATTATAACATCTTCTGCCGCCTCAACTGATTGCAATCTAGACATTCTAGACATCCCCACTCCTTTCATTTCTTAACTATGGAATTATTTGAACTCTCTTATTTTATCAGTTGTGATCAAATACATTCTGCGTGAACTTTCTCCATTTCACCTAAATTAAAAATTTGTTCTCATAGAATTGTTCAGAATTTCCTCTTATATTATTTGTAATTTCTGTAGGATTTATAGTGATGTCCCTTTTAAGTTCCCAGTTTTAGTCATTTGTACTTCCATGTTCTTTTGATTAGTCTTGCTATGAGCTACTGAATTTTGTCAGCCTACTTAAAAACCCAAATTGTGTCTGTTGGTATTAGCTGGTTCATTAAATGTTTATCTTACTTTTATTATTTTCTCCCTAGATACTTGCTTCAAACTTAATCTGTTGTTCTTTTTCTAACTTCCTGGGACAGATATGTAGGTCACTGATATTTAACTTTTCCTTTATCCTAAAAAATTAAGAAAATAAATTCCCCTCCAAGTACAGTTTTAGCTACATACATATAAGTGTTTATGTGTCATCATTTTTAGGATCCTTTAGTTCTAGACATTTTCTATCTGTCAGTGTACTTTTATTGGGTTACTTACAGATGAACTAATTTAAAAACATTTGGTATCTCTTATTTAGCTTTTTTTTTTTTTAATGTCTAGCTTATTTCAACTGTGGTCAAGAAACACTCAGCAAGATTTTAACTGTTTCAAATCTGTCAACTTGCTTTCTGGCCCCAAATATTTTAGTTAAATAATCAGTGAGTACCAGAGGGAGTCTGCATTCCAGCTGCTGCATTGCAGTGTTTTGTTTATGACAATCATGTGGCCAACTGACACATGAAAAAATCCTCCACATCACTCATCATCAGGGAAATACAAATCAAAACCCCAATGAGATACCACCTCACACCTGTCAGAATGGCTAACATTAACAACTCAGGCAACAACAGATATTGGCGAGGATGCAGAGAAAAAGGATCTCTTTTGCATTGCTGTTGGGAATGCAAGCTGGTGCAGCCACTCTGGGTAACAGTATGGAGGTTCCTCAAAAAATTGAAAAATAGAACTACCCTACAATCCAGCAATTGCACTACTAGGTATTTATCCAAGAGATACAGGTATGCTGTTTTGAAGGGACACATGCACCCCCATATTTACAGCAGCACTATTGACAACAGCCAAAGTATGGAAAGAGACCAAATGTCCACCGATGGATGAATGGATAAAGAAAATGTGGTATATATATACAATGGAGTATTACTTGGCAATCAAAAAGAATGAAATCTTGTCATTTGCAACTACGTGGATGGAACTGGAGGGTATTATGCTAAGCGAAATTAGTCAAAGAAAGACAAATATCATATGACTTCACTCATGTGAGGACTTTAAGACACAGAACATATGAACACAAGGGAAGGGAAGCAAAAATAATATAAAAACGGGGGGGGGGGGGACAAAACATAAGAGACTCTTAAATAGAGAGAAAAACAGAGGGTTACTGGAGGGGTTGTGGGGGGGGGGGATGGGCCAAATAGGTAAGGGCATTAAGGACCCTACCCCTGAAATCACTGTTGCACTATATGTTAACTAATTTGAATGTAATTTAAAAAAATAAACAAATAAAATATATATGACAATCATGTTGCTGATAAAGACACTGAGCTCTTTTATATCCTTTCAATATTTTATCTGCTTGTGTTATCACTTCCTAAAACAAGGGTGGTTTCTATCTTTTCCCTTTTATTTTGGTCAATTTGGGTTTCATATAATTTTCTTTACATATTTATATTATTTGAGCTATGTAACTAGGTTTATGTTCATAAAAAATTGTAAAATCTTTGTGGCTGTTTTACCCTTTAACCATGAGGAAATGCCCATCTTTATTTCTGTTCTTGTTGCACAGCCACACCAGCTATCTTTTGTTATGTTTCTCTGAATATGCTTTTCTATCCTTTCATTTTTAACTTTTCTGGTTTCTTATATTTAAAATATATCTCTAGCAAATAGCTGATAGTCAGACTTGCTTTTTTATTCAGTATAACATTTTAAAAATGTGTTTATTTGTAAAGTAATTCATCACATAAGTAGATTTAAATTCACGTTCTTACTATTTGTTTTCTATTTGTATCAATTTTCTCCCCCATTTAGTAGCTGTGCTATTTGGAAAATATGACCTCCTCGGTCAATGCTCCAGGGGAAGAATGGCATACAGAATCACAACCTGACTCTTAAACTCTTTCACCTGGAAGTGACATGTCACTTCCGATTACTCGTCACTGGACAAAGACAATCATGTGGCCATGCTGAAATTGAAGGGAGCCAGGCCTTGTACATTTCTCTTTTTCCCTGGAAGAGAGATGAACCAGATCCATCAGGGAACACTATACTACCTGACATGCTCTACATAAATTTTTAAAACTTCCATATGTCAGAGAGCATCACAAACAGTATTCAAAGTCAGCTAACACCTGGGTAGAATTATTTCAAGCATGTATTAAAAAAAAAAAAAAAAGATTACTATCCAGAATATATAATGACATCCCTCTTTTCATTTCAATCATTTCAATTACTTAAAATTTGTATCCACAAAACAAAATAAATCAAGGAATTTAAAATTAAATAGTAATGTAGTCATAATACATAGATATAGTATGTTACATTAATTTCATTCTTTGTAGGTGAAGATCTGAGGAATCAGGCCTTTGCATATACTGTATAAGAGAATATAAACATCAAGTTTAGAATGCATGTGTCCTATTGCCCAGAAATTCTGCTCCTAGATATGAGAAAATGAGAGCACAAAAAGGAACGCATTGTGAAGCAAATTTATACACACTGACCTGAAAATCTCTCAGACATATTCCTGGGCTCAAAAGAAGTTGCATGTCAACATTTAGAGTGATCTGTTTATGCTAAAATTATGCACATAAATAAAACAAAATCATATATTTGTACATATATGTGTAATATAAGTATATAGAAAATGGTCTCATAGAACCAAACATAGAAGATTACCATTGTGAATAGGATTGGATGAGGGTTAAGAGGAACTTTTACTTTATTGATATTGTTTGAATATTTCACAATAATTCAGTAGTTCTTGTGTACGTGTAATCATATGCTAAAAAATACTCAGTGATACACTAAATAAGACACATTCTAAGGAATACCAGATTGTTTTCATGTTTCTAGAATTATTTACACTCTAAGCATTTTCAAGTGATTTTTCATGTTTTAACAAAATAATATATGCACATAATAATGAATCACGTGGTAGAGAAGCATTCATAATGAAAAAGCTTGGTCCTTTTACCCACTCTTCCCCAGATCTCATCAGCCAACACACCACACCATTCATTGGAGACAAACTCTTAACTCCTTCTGTTTCATCTTCTTACAGTTAACATAAATCAGTAAGGAATAGATTTCTACCTTCATTTCCCAATTTTAACAATATTTTATACCCCACTATAAAAGATAAAAATTTGCTCATACTGATTCATACTCTTTCCTTTCCATAATTATTTTTATATATTTGAGCGTCTGACTTTAGATTTCGGCTCAGGTCATGATCTCACAGTTTGTGAGTTCGAGCCCCACATCAGGCTCAGTGCTGTCAGCGGGGTTCTCTCTCTCCCCCTCTCTCACTGCCCCTCCCCCACTCATTCTCTCTCTGTCTCTCTCTCTCTGTCTCTCTCTGTCTCTCTTTCTGTCTCTCTCTCTTTCTTCTCTCTCTAAATATTTCCCATTCCCACCAATTTTGACAAAATCAGTCAAATTTCACTCTGTAAGGTGAGATATTAGCACCCTTACCATTCTTTCCTCTTTCCATGCAACACCCCCTCACCTCTGCTCTCTGCACAATTGGACTTTCTATAACTTCAAAGTTGAAAACATGGATATCTTGTTCTGCCACCACAAGCAAGCCTTCTGTGCTTAGTTTATATATTGATTCTAAAAGCTGAAAGACCAATAAACAGAATTACATTATTATGACTATACAAGTTTTCACTATTTGGGTATCATGTGAAGATTGTATTTCTTTTTCCACATTCCAATGCCATGACCCTAGGACACGTGTAAGACAAAGTACTAGTACTTTGTCAAATGGAATTATTCTTTTGTCATCCTGTATCGGTGACATTACTGTGACACAATTTAGTTGGCATTGTACTTGAATCATAGCTTTGGATTGGCAATTTGGTTTTTTCCTGGAGTTTTTGTGTGCTTTCGTTTCTCTGGTAGTGCTATTAACTACCGTGCTGGAAACTCACATCTAGGATAAACCCATTCTCTCTTAGATCCCAAGCCCACATCTTGATTTACTTATCATTTTGTTGGAGGACTTAATTAACTTTCTAAGCAAAGGTATGGAGGTAATTAATGTTTTAAATACTCAAATATCTGAAAATAAGTTTTCTATGGCCTCACCCTTGTGAAGCCAGAGACCCTTAACACCATTAACTGTGTTTTAAATATGGGTTCCAAATAAGATCGCAGAATTTTGAAGGTATTCCTCTGTTATCTTCTTCCATTGATTTTGGAGATAAAAAAAAAAAGTCTGCTGTTAATCTGATTCTCATTTCTTCTATAGGTAACCAGATTTGGGTTTGCTTGATTTTTCTTCTCAGACTTTACAAACTTCTCTATATCCTTGTTATTTTAAAAATCTTGAGGACATGTTTAGTATGCACTTATTTTCACTTTCTTCATTCTTTAGACTCTTTTAGTAAAAAGATTTAGGTCCTTCCTCAGTACTAAGAAATTATTATTTTTTTGTTTTTTTGAAAATGTGCTCCGATCTACATTCTCTTTTTTGTCTCATTTTGGAATTCTTAGAGTCATCCTGTATCTCCAAATCATCAGTGTCTCTGAGGAGAGACTATCTAGATGATTACAGAGGCCCATATCCTCTCTGCTTTGGTAGCTTGGTAGAGAACAGACTAAGGATGTCACAGTGAATTCAACACAGAAATAGGATGACAACAACCAGGAGGCTCCTGAAAACCCTCCTTCCTAGTAAGTCTACATACATGACCAAGGAGTTTCCACTCTTAGAAAATCACACAGATGTGGCACAAAAACAGACACTCAGACTAAGGGAACAGAATAGAGAACCCAGAAATGGATGCACAAACATACAGCCAGCTAACCTTGACAAAGCAGGAAAGAATATCCAATGGAATAAAGACAGTCTCTTCAGCAGCTGGGAAAACTGGACAGCAACATGCAGAAAAATGAACCTGGACCACTTTCTTACACCATACACAAAAATAAACTCAAAATGGATGAAAGACCAAAATGTAAGACAGGAAGCCATCAAATTCCTAGAGGAGAAAGAAAGCAACAACCTCTTTGACCTCAGTTGCAGCAACTTCTTACTTAACGTGTCTCCAGAGGCAAGGGAAACAAAAACAAAAATGAACTATTGGGACCTCATCAAGATAAAAAGCTTCTGAACTGCAAAGGAAACAATCAGCAAAACTAAAAGGCAACCGACAGAATGGGAGAAGATATTTGCAAATTACAGATCAGATAAAGGGTTAGTATCCAAAATCTATAGAGAACTTATCAAACTCAACACCCAAAAAACAAATAATCCAGTGAAGAAATGGGCAAAAGACACTTCTCCAGAGAAGACATCCAGATGGCCAACTGACACATGAAAAAATGCTCCACATCACTCATCATCAGGGAAATAAAAATCAAAACCACAATGAGATACGACCTCACACCTGTCAGAATGGCTCACATTAGCAACTCAGGCAACAACAGAGGTTGGCGAGGATGCAGAGAAAGAGGATCTCTTTTGCCCTGCTGGTGGGAATGCAAACTGGTGCAGCCGCTCCGGAAAACAGTATGAAGGTTCCTCTAAACATTAAAAATAGAACTACCCTACGACCCAGCAATTGCACTACTAGGTATTTATCCAAGGGATACTGGTATGCTGTTTCGAAGGGGCACATTCATCCCCATGTTTATAGCAGCACTATTGACAATAGCCAAAGTATGGAAAGAGCCCAGATGCCCATCGATGGATGAATGGATAAAGATAAGTGGTATATATATACAATGGAGTATTACTTGGCGATAAAAAAGAATGAAATCTTGCCATTTGCAGCTACATGGATGGAACTGGAGGGTCATATGCTAAGCGAAATTAGTCAGAGAAAGACAAATACTATATGACTTTACTCATATGAGGAGTTTAAGAGGCAAAACAGAAGAACATAAGGGAAGGGAAGAAAAAATAATATAAAAACAGGGAGGGGGACAAAACATAAGAGACTCTTAAATATAGAGAACAGAGGGTTGCTGGAGGGGTTATGGGAGGGGGTATGGGCTAAATGGGTAAGAGGCATTAAGGAGTCTGCTCTTGAGGGGCGCCTGGGTGGCTCAGTTGGTTAAACGTCTGACTTTGGTTCAGGTCATGATCTCACAATTCATGAGTTCAAGCCCTGCATCGGGCTCTGTGCTGACAGCTTAGAGCCTGAAGCCTACTTCAGATTCCATGTCTCCCTCTCTTTCCGCCCCTACCCCACTCGCGCTCTCTCTCTCTCTCTCAAAATAAATAAATCAACATTGAAAAAGATTTTAAAAAATTAAAAAAAAAGGAATCTACTCCTGAAATCATTGTTGCACCATATGCTAACTTGGATGTAAATTAAAAATTAAATTACTAATTAAAAACAAGTTCATTTAAAAAAAAAACAAAAACCCACAGTGATATATCACCTGTCATAATGGCTAAATTCAACAACACAAGAAACAACAGGTGTTGGTGAGGATGTGGAGAAAGGGGAACCCTCTTGCACCGTTGGTGGGAATGCAAATTGGTACAGCCATTCTGGAGAACAGTGTGGAGATTCCTCAAAAAATTCAAAACAGAATTACCATATGGTCCAGTAATTCTACTACTGGCTCTTTACCTAAAGAATATGAAAACACTAATTTAAAAAGATATATGCACTCCTATGTTTACTGCAGCATTGTTTACAATGGCCAAGATATGGAAACAGCCCATGTGTCCACCAATAGAGAATGGATTAAGAAGAATGAATATTGTTCAGGCATAAAAAAAGAATGAAATCTTGCCATTTGCAACAACATGGATGCGTTTGGAAGGTATAATGCTAAGTGACATAAGTCAGTCAGAGAAAGACAAATACGATATGGTTTTACCCTCAGGTGGAATTTAAGAAATGAAACAAATGAACAAAGAAAAAGACAGACAATAAAAAAGACTCTTTTTTTATGTGTATTTATTTTTGAGAGAGACAAAACAGAGCACCAGTTGGGAAGGGCAGAGAGAGAGAGGGAGACACACAATCCTAAGCAGGCTCAGGCTCTGAGCTGTCAGCACACAGCCCGACATGGGGCTTGAACCTATAAACCATGAGATCATGACCTGAACTGAAGTCGGACACCTAACCGACTGAGCCACCCAGGTGCCCCCAGACAGAATCTTAAACAGAGAGAACTGGTGGTGGCCAGAGGGCCAGTGGATGGAAGGATGGTGAAAGAGGTGAAGGAGGTTAGGAGTACACTTAACGTGATCAGCACTGATCAGCGAACAGAATTGCTGAACCACTATATTGTGCGCCCGAAACGAATACAACCCTGTACTTAAACACTGTACTTTAATGGGAATCAAATGTATATATATATATATATATATATATATATATATATATATATATATATATATTTATACATCTACATAGAGATATATAAATATATACTGGAGTTTTAAAAATAAATATAAATTTGAAATGAATTAAAAAAGAAAAACAAAATAAAACAAATCACAAATCACACAGATGTTCTCTCACCGCACCTATAAATACATGGGACATTAGGGGACACTTCTTGGCCACAGCACTGACCGTCATCATGCAGACCATCTGGTCTATATGTGGGACAATGAGAGGTAGGGGGACACATACGCTCTAGTGTTTCTCTTGTGGTCAAATTCCTCCTATCTCCAATAAATTCTGTTTCATATCTGCACTGCATTTTGGTCCAATATTTCCATTTTTCATCTCATTGCTCTATATTCTGGGGAATTACTCAAACTCTTTTAAGTTCTATAAACTCTTTCTTGTTTCTTAAATGATTCATTTTCCCTACCATTCTGTTCTCTGCAATGACTGTAATATCTTCTTATGTCTCTCTGGATATATTAATGAAAGAAATATTTTAAGTAGGTGTATTTTAACTCTCTTTAGTTTCTGTATTATTTCTGCCTCTCCAGTACCAGCTTTGTTGTCTGTCTTCATTTTTCTCTTTCATGCTCTTGGGTCCCCTCATGTGTCTGGTGATTCTTAAGGGCTGGCAGAGATTTCCTCTGCTGATTTGTAGATAGGTCTTTCCACTTGAGCTCTTTCTCCTGAGGGAGGATTCCAATGACAGCTTTGTGTGGGAATAGACAGCTGACTGTCAAGCTGTAGGTATGACATAACTTTTTTTAAGAATAAGGAGGTGGTGGGGAGGAGGGGTAGAAAGAATAAGGTTGGCAGCAACATAGGACTGTGGTCATAATAAAATACAAACTCATGATATGACTGGTCATCCAGACATGGCCCAAAGGCATCAATGCACAAGAAAACCACACTGAAGGTAAGCAGTGCTGAAACCATCAGCAAAGCCATTCACACTTCTCCAGGACACCTGTCTTCTCACAAAGGCACAAGGCTCTGTACCTGCAGAATTGCATCCACCCAGAGAGAAAGCCTGTTCTAATTTATTCAGAGATGTCATACAGACTAGCGGTGGACCTTCAGGCTTGCTGGAGTCTTATGGGAATCAATGAGAGAGATGGGAAATAAAGCCTCAAATCTCAAATGCAGCTAGAAGATAAAGTGGGTCTCAAATCAGATTAAGTAAATTTATATCACCTATCTCTTCTCTGTGTTTTGCATACGAATAATATTTTTTTCTTTCTCATGTATAATGAGACCTTAGAATTTTAAATAAGACTCATGAGGAATTGTAGTGATTGTTTTTTAGACCTCCTTAGTTTATGAGAACACCATGAAAATCGAAATCTATCCTTCATACTGGGTGTTGTATGGAAACCAATTTGACAGTAAATTTCATATATTAAAAAAATAAAAAAATAGAAAATAAATAAAAAAATAAATAAATAAATAAAAAAAAAGAAATCTATCCTTCAGTCTCTCCTCTGGAACTAATATGATGAGGTTTTTAGGGTGATTTTTTTTCTATAAATTGTCCATTTTAAATCTTTATTTTAAAAAGAAAGACCTTTTTTTATCCAAAGCACACATTTTTTTTTGAAACTTACAAACTGAAATCTAAAAAGTATATGAGAAGTTTAATTAGCCTTATATTTTCCTCTTCTTAGCAATCTGAACAACCTATTTGCTGAGTATGCATTAATAATCCACAAGTATTGAATTAATTCTCATATCAGTGGGATATCCACAAAACCTCCTTTAAATAACTCCAAAAATATTAATTTGCTGCCGCTTGCAAGTCAAAGGGAACCGGCTCCTTCAGTGCTCAGCAGCCCCCTTGCCTGACCTCTGGAGCCCTCAGTAGGTGACGGCAGGGAGCTTGTGAAGAAAGGAATTGTGTGCAGCGTTCAGTGGGTCTTTGGACGGGAGTGTCTCCTAACCCAGAAGCTGGGACTTGAGGGCAAACTGACAAATTCATAAAAAGACAAATTCATAACTTTATA
Source organism: Panthera pardus (assembly GCF_024362965.1). Classification (NCBI taxonomy): domain Eukaryota; kingdom Metazoa; phylum Chordata; class Mammalia; order Carnivora; family Felidae; genus Panthera; species Panthera pardus. The sequence goes on along the minus strand of NW_026526710.1, from coordinate 81,318,061 downwards.
AACTAAGCAAACGGTGTATTTAGCTGCCATCTCGTATGCAGGCTTTCAGCTGATGTCGTCAAAACCAATCACACAGAAATGGCATCTTTTTAGAAAAATAATGCAGTTTCTTTGTAATGATTTAGATCCAACTTGAGATTTAAGACAAAAGATTAATCAGTAACCAATACACTTAAAAGGATTGTGTTCACTCATCTCTATAATAGGCGAAGTACTGAAAAGAAATGTCACTAAAGGAATTTTCTCTTAAAATGCAATATTGGGCCACCCGTACTCACACACACGTGACCACACTCATCGAGAGACCTCTATAAGCATTCTTCAATATCAAGGACATGAACATTAGACCAACTTCCTGACATAAAGGATGTCCTGTGTGCTGAAAAGACATGTCTCAGGTTTACAGTGAAAGAAAACTACATTAAGGCCCAGAGGAAATGTAAAAGGGTCATCTGGTAGGGTGCGGTGTGGATGGGTGACTTGAAAATAACAGCCAATTTGACAGAGAGAGAAGAGAAGAACAATTACTGGGCTTAGACTACAGGGCAAAAAATGCAAAATGTTAGAAGCACTTAAAAATCAATAAACAATGTACAGGATTAAGAAAAAGCAATCACTCTGAAAAGCCTCTAAATAAAAAAAGTGTTTTTAAAATCCTTAAAATGACTATCTCTGTTGGGAAGAAACACATGTTTCTACCTATGTGAAATTTGATTTCCTGAAGAGAACTGAATGCTGTGTAAAACAGCGGAGTAGCTTTCCTAATCGTACAGAGTCTGTTTGAAAACATGAAAGACTGGGGGCACCTGGGTGGCTCAGTCAGGGAAGCATTCAACTTCAGCTCAGGTTGTGATCTCACGGTTCGTGGGTTTGAGCCCCGCGTTGGGTTCTGTGCTGCCAGCTCGGAGCCTGGAGCCTGCTTGGGATTCTGTGTCTCTGTCTCTCTCTCCCCCTTCCCCACTCATTCTCTCTCTCCCTCTCTCTCCCTCTCTCCCTCAAAATAAATATTAAAAAAAAAAAAACATGAAAGATTGAGCCTAAAAGGAGTCCTCATTCTTTGTGACCCATAATTAACCCAAGTAAAAAATCTTGCAGTGTCCCCGATATCCTTTGGAATTTCAAATGAGATTAATGTTGCTTTTTAATGCATATAAATAATGATAATAATAGAAGATACAATTCGGACCTTGAAAGACACTCGGTTGTTACTTCAAATCACGTGATCTCCAGGGGTCCCCCGAAGCTGCTATATCTTCTGTCTCAGATGACATGGAAAATAGAACACCATTCACCCCCTCGACACTATAGAGCTTGTCTGTGGCTTTGTGATCATTACATATAATTGGATATCCCAAATAACCACCCCCCTCCTTTAAGGTTCAAAAGCTTAATTGCAATTACAGGGCCCCTCCGCCACGCGACACACAGGTCTGGGTATCACGGTTTGGATACTTCCGGGAGACCATTCTGCCCACCATACAGAGAGTTATGGGAGCATGTGGATAACTGAACTGTTTGTTTGTTTGTTTGTTTGTTTGTTAATATGCATCAGTTTCCTAGGACTGCCGTAACAAACTGCCAAAAACTGGATGGCTTTAGCAAGAAATTTTGTGTCTCGGCAGCTCTGGGAGCCAGAAGTCCGAAAGCAAGGTTCTGGTCAGACTGGTTCCTTCTGAGGCTGTAAGGGAAGGGTGTGTTCGAGGTCTGTCTTCTTGCCTCGTAGATGGCTTCTCTCGCGTCCACTTGCTATTCTCCCTGTACGCTTGCCTGTGTCCAAATCACCCCTCTAATGAAGAAACCATCATGCTGGATTAAGCATTCAGCGTATTCTGGTACGACCTCATCTTAACTAATTACATTTGCAATGGTTGTGTTTTCAAATAAAGTCGCATCAGGAGGTACTGGGGTGTTAGAACTTCCAGACGTTAATTCTGAAGGGGACACAATTCAACACTTTACACATTGATAAGAGGCATTTCTTTCAAATTTTAAGAATTAAGTATAACATATTTTCATGATGTAATTCTCTTCAGAGACATATTCTTAAGCATTCTGGGTCACGAAAAAGATCCATAAGTAAGGAATACAGAAGATAGAAGATAATTTTTTCATAATCATCTAAGGGAAACTCTCTCTCGCTCTTGGAAGAAAGCAGCCCCGGTAAAATTAAAAAGTCAAATTTCACAGTTATTATTCCCAGCCTCAAATTTTTCCAAAAGAAATACTTATTTCCTTAAAAATCAGAAAACCTTAACATGTTGTGTATGTTCCAGAATTAAATTATCCCCGGGCACACCCTTCCTAGCTAGCTCTCGAACCGGTAGGATTTTTGGTTTTAGAGATATCACTGTGGTTATCTCGGGGCACACCTTAGGCGTCAGTCCCAGTGTAAGTCCCTAATTAGCCCCGGGGGGGTGGCAAATCATTGCACCACTCCACGGCCTGGAGGAATGATGACAGCTCACAGAGTCCCTGTCCTTGCAGCTTTAGGATAAATCCTACACTTAACACTTCAGAGGTCTTTGTATATTGTTTGCAGAACAAGAGCAGAAACATAGGATACCGTCCCTCCTATGATATAGAGACACAGTACTCCAAATCAAGAGGGGATATTATATATAGGGCATCGAGCATAGTATAAGACTGCTACAAATTTATGGAAAAATTTTCACATAAAAAGTGGACTTCAGCACTCAGTGATATAGCCCCCCAAATCCTATAGTAGATGACTGCTCACACCATCACTCATTCATTCTACAGACCTTTATTGAGTACTCTGAGTGCAAAGCACCACAACAGGAGGAGTTAGAAATCACGAGTGATGCGCACTTTGGTCTTATAGGCGCTATTGTTCAGCCCCACGGGATTGCAGGGAAACCAAGTAAAGGAATCTCTCTCTTCTCCGCATCTTTTAAATTAAAAGGACCAATTCAGAAAAACAAAATCCTTTTCATCAACAGCCTGCCTATTTTTATACTCCCACTGGACAAAAATGTCCAAGGGCAAAATCCGCCACGGAGATAATAAGAAAGAAGGACTCTCCACAGCAGCAGGTGTGAGATGAACGGAAGCATGACAGGGTTACCTATGGCTTCCAATTTTCCAGAGAGGGCTTTTCTGCCTGGTTAGGCAAGAAGAAGAAAGTAAAGGCGAAAGGTGGAAGGAAACATTTTGCCAAGTTTAAATCTTTCTCCGAATATGTTTCTTCAAGATTTACAATAGAGTTTGGGGCACCTGGGTGGCTCAGTCGGTTAAGCATCTGACTTAGGCTCAGGTCATGATCTTGCGGTTTGCAAGTTCAAGCCCCACATTGGCCTCTGTGCTGACAGCTCGGAGCCTGGAGCCTGCTTCGGATTCTGTGTCTCCCCCTCTCTCTGCCCCTCCCCCACACGTTCTCTGTCTCTGTCTCTGTCTCTCTCTCTCTCTCTCAAAAATGAATAAAACATTAAAAAAAAAGATTTTCAATGAGTTCAAAGCTTTTAGTTTTTAAGTTTTTTTTTTTCCTATCGAGAAATTGAAACATGTCATAGAAAATGAACCCTGGAAACAAAAAGATACGTGGATAGATGTTTTCCATGAAATAGTTTACACATCAATACATTTAATCAGACACTTAATTCATTAAATCTTAAGATTCAAGAATATTGTGTGTTTGATTAATCAAAGCGGCCATTAAACTGAGGCGGCTCTAATGGCCTGGCAGCCTAGAAGCAAACCAAAATCTAACGCCTCAAGGTGACGAAATCAAAATACTGAGGATGACCCATCACGAAGAGCCAGCTAGGCTGTAAGCCGTAGCCAGTCAATGATTTCCTTTCTTGTTTCTGCACTTTCCCTACTATCTTTGCCCTGGCTCCTGTCCACTCTGGCGCTGTTAGTCATAAATTCAAGTACAAACTGACTCCGCTCAATCCTTTGCTGGGTCCCACTGGGCCAAAATCAAGGTGTGGGCAGTGCCACGTTTTCCCTGGAGGCTCTGGGAAAGACCCCACTTCAAGCTCCTTCAAGTTGTTGGCACGATTCAGCTTCTAGCAGCACTAGAAGGAGGGGCTGGGCTCCTCCTTTCATTGCTGGCTGTCGGCAGGTGTCTCTGTCAGCACCAGAGGGCTTCCAACGTTCCTCGTCATGTCGCCGCTTCTGTCTCCAAACCAGCAACGGTGGGGTCCAGGCCTTCTCATACTTCAAATGCCCCTCCATGTCTCCACTGCCTTCTCCTTCGGCCTCAGCCGTCCTTCGAGTCCAGGTACAGAAAATCCTGCGCTTTTTTTAAAGGCTCATGGATTCAATTGGACCCACCCAAGCATTCCAAGAAAATTTCTCTATTCTAAGGTGCATAAGCCTAATTGCATAAGTAAGGTCTCTTTTGCCACATAACATGACATAGTCACATGTTCTGGTATTAGGTTGTGGACATCTCTGACAGGCCATTCTACCTATGACAAATACAGTTACTGAGGCAAGTTGATAAGTGATGTTTCTTTCAAAATTGAAAAATTAGGCATAAAAATAATTCCATAAAGCAGTATTTTTCAGATATAATCTGCAACATAAGTAAAGCCAACAGTCTTGCTTTGGGATTATTTACACTCACTAGAATCAAGAAAAATTACTCATTAACTGCCTTTATTGAGTTATTACAGTCTAATGAAGGCTGGAGAATATATCATTAGCCTTATTGTTGAAGTCGATAGTGGTTGAGTGACTCATCACCCATCATTCATCAATGACCTCCAAGTCTTTACTATGTGATAGATTAGTTGATATTGATCAATGTGAAAATAGACTCATGCCATTTTTCTTGGTAACCTAAGATAGACAATGTTAAAAGCCGTGAAAATAACTTCCAATAATTAAAGGTTATCCACAGGAGAACAGTGGACGGCAGCCATGTTGTGATTAGGTATCATTCTACAGATAAGGCATTTGCTAAAGACAAGTGAAAACGGGTTCTCTGTCCTGATATTTGTTTTCCTACCTCTGGGCTTGGCATGTGATGCTGTTATAGAAGCCTCTATTTCTAGACATTTCATTCCAGGAATGATATAATCAAGTGATATGTGACAACGTGTTACCTCACTGTTAGTAAGTGTGGTATTGGCAGTAAATTACCACTACCCCGTGGGTTACAAATGTGCATGTTTGTGGGTGCTGCCTGAGGCCATAAAAACAGGCTTTAATATATTTGCATATTGTCAGAAAAATTCATTAACCTTTTTATTTTCAGAGAGAACTGTGTGAAGTATTCAACCCATTAGAAACCATGGGAACAAATATAAATTGAATCACTTGGATATTTAGGTTTCTAGTTTCTTGTCACAATGAAGAATAAGTAGCACCACAGGATTTCCAATATCCACCTCTCTCCACTTGATACAGAAGGCATTTTGATCCATAATTAAATTTGTGCTCTTTCTCGCTAACAGAACTGAAATATCCTATAGTGTTTTATAAGAAGTTTTGACATTCTCTTTCCATTTAGAGCCATGTTACGACAGCTCACAATTTTCCCTCCAAAAGGGCATGGAGAACACATCACACGCTAATTGAGGCCCTGCCTAATCAGGCAAAAATCAGATCTCTTTCAGCCAAACTGTAGCTGATGGTGACCCTGGATGTACAATAAACCAAGTCAAGTTACCTCCAAAAATGAAACAGTAAGGAAATATACTTTGTTCGACTATAAATGTTGCTCATTCTGAAAATTACTCCTTCTCCCCTCTCTCTTTCTTCTCCTCCTCCTCCACTAATGAAGTGGTCGGAGCTCGCAAAGCAACAAGATCTGATGGTTATCTGATTACAGGTAATAACAAATCTAAACACAGAATGATGCCATATGCGGAGAAATGAAGTAAGTTCCACTAATCAAAAAACAAAACAGCATCAAGGCATCTCTGCTAAAGAGACAATGCAGAAATGTGTAGTTTAGGTATTTGAAATATACTGGTCCCATAGATAAAATCACTCCTGCTTATCGTTATGAAGGAATTAATTAATATAATGTGTTCATTCCATCCTTTTTAACCTTTCTTTCAACAGACATTTGATCGAGAGGCTACCATACACCAAGCATTGTGGTTAGTGGCTGGGGATCAAATGGTTACAAATCCAATCCAATTCTTGCCCTTGTGAATCTTAACAGTTTATTAGGGAAGAAAGATAATAATCAAATAATCACAGTGAAAAATTAAGTAGAAATTAGAATACGTGTCATAAGGAAAAGAGCACAGAACAGGGCAGCAGGAAGGCTTTCCCAAAAACACGACCTTTGTGATCTTGAGATCTGCAGATTGAGTAGGAATTAATTAGGCAAAGTGAGTGCGGGGAGGTAAGAGCCTTTCAAGCAGACCCTGAGGGAGGGAGGGGTGTGTGTGTGTGTGTGTGTGTGTGTGTGTGTGTGTGTGTGTGTGTGTTACTTTGAGGAAGAAACAAAGAGATATAAAACTTTCAAGATTTGTTTCAGCGTATTTCAGGAGTTAGTTCATCAAAGATGGGACCCAGAGAAAGAAAGAATTCTTCTTGTGGTCTGAGAGTCTTTGACTGAGCAGTTTAGGTCCATCAACACATGTGGGCACTAAAGTCATTAGGGCTTTCCAAGAAAACTGAGGAGGAGTGGTCACGGGGACTCAAGCGTCGCAAGGCTCAGTGGGGAACATTTCGGGCACTCTTGCTTTCTCTGTCTCTCTTGTTGGTCCGCAGGGATTTTGAGTCTCATCATTTGACCACATCTTGCTTTTGGTTTGTTTTCAGGATGCTTGATCTATACCACTGGTCAACAGCAGCCTTAGCCTCTTTGCCAATGACTGCCAACAGAGCTTCTTATAACTTGTAGTTGAATTTCAATCATTTGTTGAGTGGGTGGCTACATAAAGGCATTACAACCTCTGGAAAAAAACAGATCCACGATTATGGAGGCAAACATTAACGTGAGAATTTAGTAATTCTTGTAAGTGAATCTAGTGAGACTTGCACAATGCCTCTTCTTTTTTAATGTTTATTTATTTACTTTTTTAAAAAAAAATTTTAATGTTTATTTCTAAGAGAAGGAGAGACAGAGTGTGAGTGGGGAAGGGGCAGAGAGAGAGAGAGAGAGAGAGAGGGATATACAGAATCCGAACCAGGCTCCAGGCCTGAGCTGTCAGCACAGAGCCTGATGCGGGGCTCGAACTCACCAGCTGTGAGATCATGACCTGAGCCAAAATCAAGAGCCAGACGCTTAATGCACTGTATCACTCAGGTGTCCCAGGCTTTAGACAACGCCTCTTAACCACGATTCTGTCTGATCTGGGATCGGCCAGAACAATCTCATCCCCACCCAGGTCTGCAGAAAGGGAGGCTTAATATTAATAAATTTGTATGTAATACTAATTTACCCAAAATGATTTGAATAGGGGAAGAAACTTAAAGAATGTCATTTTTACAATCAAAATCCTTAAACCAACAGAGAAGGAAGATAATAGGGAAAAAAAAGGAAAGAGATAAAGAAGGGCCTGGCAATCAATTGCTTCCGGCATTAATGGGTTTGGATCTGAAGTTCTGGAGAAAGATGTCTACTTTAGGATGTCATTTGCTTCTGGAGAGCCTAAGAGATTCTCAGTGTTTGATCTTACATGGCCGTTCATGTCTAGGAGGTGGGTGTATTTGCCTTTTTAACTAAGAGACATGAATCCAAGGAGCAGTTCCCAGGAGTTTCACTGCAGTGCTTGTGGTGCAGGGCCCCTCCAATAAGGTTTAAGAGCATTTTTACATTGGTTTCCTCTTCAGTAGAGAAGGTCTCTGGGCTGAACATCTTGCTTCCTATGATTTATCTCTGGGTAAAATCAAATGGGCTTAATGAAAATAAGCTTGGCCTTAAAGTTCTACAACTTTAAATGTATCAGCCTGTGAACAGTGGGCGTCAAGGACAGGACAGATATCTCCATATGAATGGGCGTCCGGTGGCCAGCTCACAGGGAGATAGTCTATAAATTCCTGTTACAATGGGCCTAATAGCCAGGGGAGCTAAGAGGAAAACCTTTGACCACAGCAACTGAAGTTGCCCACAGAGTATTGCAAGTTTCCATTTTAATGTGTCACTCCTTGCTGATTTCTCTGAGGATGGGGGGTGGGAGGACCCAGGAAGCTTCTGGGTGACAGACAAAGCCTTACAAAGTCCCTTAATTTCTGTTCTGACTGCAAAGTACCCCTAAAAGTAGATGAATAGGTATTACTCAAGTGGCAATCCCAGAGTCTACTGTCTTGACAGTTACTTTACAGAAAGGAAATGATTCCAGCCTAGCAGAAAATAGACAATATCCTGGGATTAAGAACATATTCATAAACACAGGGAGCAACTGAATGAAATCCATTTGCACATGTTCTAAATGACCTAAAAGTCTGCGCTCGTGTCCTTGCCCCACCTTTACAGTTTTCAAAGGGTTTGGGACTTCACAGCTGGAAGGTGCAGCAAAGATGTGCTCTGAAATCTCCTTAAGGTTTCCCTGTGAATACTTATTTAGGACATTTTTTGTACTTTCCTTTCCATGGACGGTAGGGCTTGGTTCTTTCAGACACTCTATTTCAGCCTCTCAACGCAGACCAAATCACCATCTCGGTGCCACCAGATGCCATCTGGGTGAAGCAAGCAATCTGATCCTTTCCAATGTGTTATTTCAGAATCAGGTACTTGATTCTGGAATCAACTCAAGACTCGATGCCAATAGTCAGACATTCATTTTGGCTTTGAATTCTGGACTTGTTGGGTGTCCTGGATGTGTTAACATAGCTTGTTTAGTATATTCATCTGCTAAAAGATGAACCTTTGCTTCTCAAAACTGCTTTTATGTGGTTGCCTTGTTTAATGGGACTACATCAGCTGCAATTAAGAAGCGGTGTTTCTTCCAAAGCAGACCCAAATCTTGAACCACTCCAAAACCATTTCTGTATAGACATTTGCTGGTTTACCTCAGCTAACTGGCAGGCCTTAGTAAGGGCTACACTTGTGGCAACTTGTGCATATTTCATGTCTCAGAGAGGGTTGGATTTGAACAAGCCTTAGTGGGTTCTGATTTTATATCCAGCTTGATAGCTTTCTTGTTCGGTTCTCAAACAGGATTCATCCATACATAATTCACAATCTAGGATGTCTAAAGGGGTTTCAAGAAGGCCAGAGGAAGCCAAGAAAAGCTCCCAAATAAGTTCACAGCAGTCATGAGATTCTCTCTCCTCTGGGAGGAGAAGGACAGGTTTTAGGATGTTTCAGCAATGGATAGAAATGTGTCCAGGTAAAAGCTAAAGGATTTCAAAAGAAGTCATTCTAGAAACAGAAAAATGTCCTGTGCATTCAGTCAAAAGGATGGTCTGAATGGTGTGAGGGATCATGGGGTTAAGTGGAGATCTTAAGACTACGTCAGCAGGGCCCTCTGTTGACCTTGAACTGCTGCCACTGTGTGCAAACAAGGAGGGTAGGTTTTTGTCATGAAACAAATGTGAAGATTTAATCACCAATGGGTCTCTGATGTCCATGTTCTTGTTAAGTTAGAATCCGCATAACTTGTGTCAATGTACAAATAGAAAGATTTATGATTATTGGATAATCCTTGAAGTTGTAAAAGCCATTCTTCAGGGAGTCGGTGTAATACAAGGGCTCAGGAGTGTCAGTTTTCATTAGCTTATAGGAAAGAACAGCTGATGGGGCGCCTGGGTGGCGCAGTCGGTTAAGCGTCCGACTTCAGCCAGGTCACGATCTCGCGGTCCGTGAGTTCGAGCCCCGCGTCGGGCTCTGGGCTGATGGCTCGGAGCCTGGAGCCTGTTTCCGATTCTGTGTCTCCCTCTCTCTCTGCCCCTCCCCTGTTCATGCTCTGTCTCTCTCTGTCCCAAAAATAAATAAAAAACGTTGAAAAAAAAAAAATTAAAAAAAAAAAAAAAAAAAAAAAAGAAAGAACAGCTGGTCCAAAAAAAGTTAGGAATCCAATGTCTCCAATATCCTTTGGGACCAAAAAGTCCTCTAAGCTGTCTTTTGTTAATTGGCCACGAAAGTCAGGAACAGGTTCCCATCTAAGAGGAAAGAGACTCTTAATTTTTAGTTTATGCCATGGCCAAGAAAATGCACTTGGCTTCTGGTAAAATTGGGAGTTTATCCTTAGAGACTCTGTGTCCCTGTACACTGATAATGTCAGCAAGTGGAAGAAATCAATTCTGCAAAACTCTCGATCTTGAGAACAAGCAGAAGATCATATATTGTATAAAAGTGGAGTCCTCGGGAAACTGGATGTCTCTAACGGTTCAGGTATAGTTTTGTATTTTCACGAAGTAAGAGGATGCTTCCATGAACTCTTGGGCACAACGTTCTATGTGCATTGCTGATTTTCCCAAGTGAATGCCAAGAGGCACAGGGAGTCCAGGAGAAAGGATAGACTAAAGAATGCTGAGCATAGTTCCATAGCTGTAAAGTATGCAGCAGTCTCAGGGATTGAGAATAGGATAATGTTAGAGATAACAGAGAAGTAGAGAAGTAAAATCTCCCTCATAGCCCTTAAATCTTGTGCAAAGTGGTATCCACACCGATGTGTCTTTGCGACAGACAGGAGTATTACAAGGGCTAGTATGAGAATAATAAGCCCTTGCTGCAGTCACATGGATATAATGGGCTATAGTCCTTCAATAGATTCCTTTTTTTCCCCCAGTGGCTATTGGGCATTTTCAGCAAGAATATAGCTAGATTTATTGAGATATTTACAAGTTCAGCCTCTTTCATGTGTCTCACATCTGAACCATCTTTAGTCAAGAGGCTATTAAGGACACATTCAAAGTCTGGGGTGTCCAGACAAGAGGCATCGGGGAGTGGTAATCAATTTGCGCCATTATCAGGTTATAAGCCAGAGATTCTTCAGCCTCTAAGAGTTCTAGAAATACTCCATCTGGTCCACAGGTCATAATAGCACACCGTTTGCAAAGTAAATCTCATCAAACAGATTCAGCACCGGGCTTCTATTTACTCCGTCATCCTGAAGAGTGATATTGACCCATCACTATGGCCACTGCTCCTCCTGCCAGCCCTTGCCAACAGAGGAGGGCCTCCACCAAGCTTCTTAGTGATGTTGGTGCCCCAAGTGCCAGGGAGTGATTAATACCCTTGGTGAATGTTGTGTCCTCTGGGCCTTCTTGAGGTCTTCTGGCCTTACCTGAAATATCCATAAATGCTATCTACTTCCCCTCGGCCTCTTTATTTCTTCCTCTCCCACCTTCCAGAGTAACTCAAGTATTTACCCTTCATTGAGGACAGACCACCCCTTTTTTCCAGAATTCTCAAAGATACTCCAGCAACAAAAACTCCCATTGCCTGGGTTCCTTGCCAGAATGTTAAACTCCAAGGCCTGAGAAAGTGCCCATAAGCTACTGAATTCTTGCTCGTCCAATTTTACATTCCAAACACTTTGATCAAACAACTTCAAAATCCAACCCCAGGCACGCGACCCCAGCTTCAGCCAACTCACACCAACTAAGCTAATTCTTACAGCGTCTTCAGGATAAAGTCTCCTTCCTCCCTTATCAGGCCTGATATGTTTCTAGCTAGGTCATGTTAGGATCTACCTTTGCTACTGGCCTAGCACTGACTTAAAATATAGTGTATTAATAGGAAATCTGAGGTACAGGAAGGCCAACAGATCAGGAAATGATGGCCATTGAAAAGATAGTTTAATACTCACAGTTCCCAAGAGGAGAGGGCATGTCATGCCACGGAAGGGCCACACGGGGAAGCCCTGTGATTTGTCAGGAGGCAGAGGGAGATGGGGAATGGGACGCCAGAGCTTTCACTGTGATTTCTACAGGAAAGAACAGGCTAAACATGGTAAGCAAGCTTAGTGGCTGGTTTGAGTAATTTCAGTGGTATCTGGGGCATGAGGTTGTCCCTAGTTGTCCTGTACCTGGGCCTGGAGTGATTAGGGCAGATAGACAATGGCCTTGAGTGTGAGTGTAGACTCTGGATTAGTTGGTTTGTATCAGAAAAGGATTTTTCCTAAGGGTAGGGAGGGAGATGTGGGAGGCAGGAGGCCAAGGCAAGGTGACTCAGGTGTATTAACAGGTTGTCCATTCTAAGGCGTAACCAGCATATGCTATATATAGAACAGATATTCAAGCATCAAGTTTACAGAAGCTAGAAGCATGGTCAGTACAGGCACCTAGGAGAAGAGGCAGGGATAGCTCCTGACAGGTATCTGTTTCCTTGAGGGGAAAACCTTCTGCAGCATCTTCAAGCACATCTTGACAGGGACAGACGGGCCCTGTCTACAGTGCCAAAATCTTCAGAGACTTTCAGCCAGATAACCCCACCCATATTTCAAGGCCTCCCATTCTCCCAATCCTGTACATGACCCTAGCATTACAGACCTATAATGGCTGAGCATTCAAACATTTCTGAAGCTCAGGACTCTAACCAATAAAGTATTGAGTCATCTGTTTTTCCACTACAGGAGACATGGCTTCCTTGTAAGCCACCGCAGAGTGCTCCCTGGCCCTCACAAAGTAACAAGTCTTTACTGCTAGTTAACAGCCTTTGATTCTTCATTATCCCTCATCAGGATATATCCGTCCAGGTTGGCCTCAACCAACTGATTCCGCATGGTCACTCCCCCCACCCTGCCCATGTCTCTCAAGTTCATGAGTCATGGAGCACTGCTACGCGACTACTTCCTAGTTCCAGGGATAACCCAGGCCCCACACAGCGCTCAGCGTATTGTGTTCTTCACCACCGTGTGGTGAATCAGTCCAAAATCTCTGTCTTCTTGCCAAGTTTTTGGACCATTCTTGGTACCACTGGTTTTACTTTGCCAAGAATCAGCCTCCAAGATGAGATGAGATACACAAGAAACACACTGAAGGAGGAGAGAGGAGAAAGCAAGGAAATAATTCAGATCACAGTGCAAGTCTCACACTTGCATAAAGAGAGAGGGAATGAGGAAGCACAGAATAAAAGGAGTTTTGGGTTTCGGGGGTGAGAAAAGCGGGTGATGGACATTGAGGAGGGCACTTGTTGGGATGAGTACTGGATGTTGTTGTATGTAAGTGATGAATCATGGGAATCTACTCCTGAAGCCAAGACTACACTGTATGTGAGCTAACTTGACAATATAAAAAAAAAAAAAAAAAAAAGAAGGAGTTTTGGACTGCAGGACAATTCAAGAAATGTTCAGTCAAGTCCTCAAGTGAAAGTCACCCTCAGGATGAGCCCTGCCTCTTCAGAATGAGACTCTTAGTATTCCCGCCACACTGCCTCACAGGCTGGGAGCAGCCAAGAGAAGCACGGCCCCAAGGGGAATGTGACAGAGGATCCAAAAGGTATCGGCTGGGGCCATCCTTCAGAGAGACATTCTCGCCTTCTCTCAAACGCAGCAATATAACTTTCAACTTCACTGACTGATCCAAATTCAAATTAACCTGTCCAAAACAGAAATGTAAAATGATTCTTGACTGTATTGTATAAGGGTACCTTTCTATTTAATTGTATTTACGATCCTTTTTTTTTCAATATATGAAATTTATTGTCAAATTGGTTTCCATACAACACCCAGTGCTCATCCCAAAAGGTGCCCTCCTCAATACCCATCACCCACCCTCCCCTCCCTCCCACCCCCCATCAACCCTCAGTTTGTTCTCAGTTTTTAACAGTCTCTTATGCTTTGGCTCTCTCCCACTCTAACATCTTTTTTTTTTTTTTCCTTCCCCTCCCCCATGGGTTTCTGTTAACTTTCTCAGGATCCACATAAGAGTGAAACCATATGGTATCCCTCTTTGGGGATTACTACCATATCTGCACATGTAGCTAAATGGTATTATTTCTTATGTTTCCGTCTAAGATATCCTCAGACATCCCATCATCCCAAAGCCTTCATTTGGAAAGAGTAGGCAGTTTACAAATCCTGTGAGCTACAGGACTATGAAGTTTCACCCATTCATTCATTCATTCATTCTTCCATGTTTTCATCAATTCAGTGCCACTATTACTCATCCTCTATGTACCAGGCACTCTGAAACTCTGCAAGCCCATAAAGCTGATAGCATGCAGTTACTGAAAACACACAATGAGCAACTACTTCCTAGAGTCGTCTCCCCATCCACGGGTTACCACTGATAGGACTATATGCTCTACAAATTATGTAAGCTCTCCTACCCTAACAAGCACATCAGACACAATCAGAAAGAAACAATTTCCAGCTGTTTTTCCCACAAAGCATACATATGTAGATTTTGCCATCAGACTCCTAACTACATGAATGAAAACCTACATTTTCCTCAGGAAAGATTTTCTAAACCACTTACTGAGTCAACTTTGGATGCAGTCACAGCATATTGCGAACCAAGGAGAGAAGGTTTCGTATCAGAATAACCTTAGGGCAAGTAGAAAGGTAAAAAATATTTCTGAAATTATCCAATGGCTATTCAAAGAAGCTGGCTACAATTAAACCTTGCCTCCAACAGGGCCATGCTGAAAATCACAGAACATTTAGATACCATATTAGTTTAACAGACCTGCAAGGTAGTTGATGTTTTGACATTAATTGAAAAGAACGTTGTATTTGCTAGAGTTGGAATTTCTGAGACTGTCAATGCACTTACTGAAAATTCAGTTGAGAATTCCCTTCTGATGTCTGTTTAACCTGAGTTTCAAACCCCCAGGAAAACCATGATCTCTTCATCTATATCTTATACAGCAGGAGGCAAGACACTTAATAAACTGAACAAACTTTAGAAAGATGGAAGTCTTAAATTTGAATTCAACCCATGGCTTACTTGCTATGGACGCTCTTTTTCCTGGAGAAACCTCAGGCTGTTACAAATGAGAAGCAGAGGTGGTGGCCTACCCCATCACATACAAATGTTTCCTGTCTGTTTGAGGGCAGCAGCTGTGATTGAGTTGTTTCTCCTAAGGCGGACCAAGAGGAGTATCTCTCCATAAAAACAATCAGATGTAAAGTAATGACAGGTCAGAGTGATTGATGACAATAACAACAAAAGAAGGGTACCAATCAGCAGAAGAAACAATTCATATAAAATAAATGAGTGATCCCAAAGGGCTTTAACTTTTTAAGGAGAGGGATTTTTTTTAATGTTTATTTATGTGGGGGGGGGGGTAGGCAGAGCGTGAGGCGGGAGGGGCAGAGAGAGAGGGAGACACAGAATCTGAAGCAGGCTCCAGGCTCTGAGCTGTCAGCACAGAGCCCGACAAGGGGCTCAAACTCACAAACCATGAGATCATAACCTGAGCCAAAGTCAGAGGCTTAACTGACAGAGCCACCCAAGCGCCCCCAGGAAAGGGATTTTTAAATCTAGGGGTCATCAGGAGACAAGGTCATCAATGGTAACTCATGATCATTACTGTCACAACCCTCCCCCCCGCCAAAACCGTTACACAGATGAGTTGGTTCATGCGTGCATGCATTCATTCATTCATTCATTCACTCATTGTGTTCTTGGATGTGTACTCATGAAGGATGGTATTCTTGAATGACTGCCACTTTTTAATACTGAGAAGGCAATGGGTTTGTAGCTCTCCTTCAAGTGTAAGAATATAGGCAGAGGCTGAAAGAAGTCTTTAAAACAATGGGACTGAAATCAGCCTATTTTGCTTCCCACAGCTCTATTGACAAAATGAATATGTTTTGTGATTTCAGGTCAGATATTTTGGCTTTACAAAATTACAATAGAATGGAAATGCTTACCAAGAATTTTATTGAGCCACTGGTCTACAAATAACCCATAGAATTTGGTATCTGTAAGCAATGTGTGCACATGAACATTTAATGTCCCAACTCTGCTATATAAGGGCTATAAAACTGTCCTTCATTCTATACTGTCAAGGTCAAAAGAATAAAACAAATCCAAATAATTTTTTTCTAAAATCCATATGCACCAAGAAACTCTAAAAATCTCTGGGGGTAAAAAGAACTCTTTCTAGTCTGGCTTTGTATTTCCTCTCTGTTCCTAACTGTTCAGAAACATACCCAAGCGATTCAATATCATCACAGGCTACTCACCTCCACATTTCTCGCTTTCAAATAGTTTATACTGTGAAATCACAAAGGCACTGATTGTCATTCTCAAAAGACAGAATCACTCTCCTATCACATCAAAAGCATTTGAATAGTTCCTCTAGTTACGGAGAAGGTTAAAGCTAAAATGTTGAAGCCGTTGCATTATTATTTTGAAATGAAATGGCAAACCACATCAGACAGCTCAACTGGCACAGAGCTGCGCATGCTTGGAAAACTGGAGACACATGCTTAGACTATGCTCAGCATCTCTTACATTTGATTCATGTTTATTTTCCATGTGCAAGCCTCCATATGTTCTAGTTTTCCATTAAGAAACAATGGGGGGGGGGTCCTTCTGAAGCTAATTTAGCACCTGTGAATTCCCATAGGCTGTAACCAGGGACAGTAATCCGTTTGAGTAAGTGACTGCCTTAAATTTCAAAGTACTAAGTTCAAATATTTTCATGAGGTGTTCATTTTTAATTTTAGTGATTATGTGCAATGGACAGAAGTACAGTGGCTAATAGATGTACAATTTTAACTTTCTGATAACAGAAGTATGAAAAGTTCCTCAACTTTGACATCAGTGTGACTCTTTGAAATCCTTACATCATCACAAGTACCAAATAACCAAGCAACACTTACGTTAAAGATAAAAAGATCTCGTTATCATAGACTTCTTCACAGGTCCTTCAGATCTTGAGTGTTTTGTATGCGTGGATTACACATAAAATACTCCCTTTTTCTGGATTCATCTTCCAGTTATGTAAGAGCTGGACTATTTTTCTCAAGCGTTTAGCAGATTCCAACAACAGCCTTCTAGAATAAACTCCCAAGTAAGGCAGGCCACTGTGATTCTCTTTTTCTGAAGATGTGGGTTCCCTCTTGAGTACCATGAAACCATACTGATTTTTCTCCAGGTAATTCAGCACTGAGCCAGACTGTGTTGGCTGCTATGGAGGAACTTTCTCTTAAAGAATTTACACAATTGCAATAAAATACTAACGTTTCCAACGACACTACAACCTTCCAAGGGAGCACTCATTGGTTTAGGATCTCTTTATGAAATCAGACTAAAAGAATAACGATCTGTCTGAGGCGGGGCTATAACATTGTTTCTTGGCCTTTTTAACCCACCGCCGCCTATGCAAAACAAGTCATCGATCCATACCTGGCTTTGCAATTAATTCATTCAGACTTGGAAATGAATTAGAGCTCTGGGATGTGAGCACATGCATTCTTCACCTGTACACATTCCCTTCCCATAGTGCCCACTTCTCCTTCTACCTCCCCTTGTGAATCATTTTCCCAGAAAGTCAAAACTAGAGAGAAATCTGAACGCTACAACAGAAGGAGTTTATTATCAACATAACATAAGCTAACAATAGAGGTCCCCACAATGACTAATAAAACCACAAAATAGAGACTCATGAGAAAGTATTAGAGAACATTCTAGATAAGGTACAGTCCTGATCTTTTAGGGTAAACCACATACAGTTAATCTTCTGAGAAAATTCCTTCCCCAGATCTTGGCAAGACTTACTTCTTCCCTCCCGCTAGTTCCCTGTGCAAATGTCGCATCATCAGAGGACTTCCCTGAATAAAGCAGCAAATGTAATACTTCTCCTATCCACATCACTCACGGTGCCTGGGTTTTTCCTCCTAGCACTGACTATTGCCTAATTTTATATTATGTACTTACTTGCTTTATGATTATTTCTCTCTCCCACTAGAATGCAGGCTCCATGAGGGCTTGGTCTGTTACATTCATCTGTGTTCCTGAGCCCCTGGACCCGCGGTACTTGGTAGGCACTCAATACATGTGTATTAAAGGAGTAAATGAATACGTGTGTCCTGAATTCCAGATGTCAAATCACTCATATATAATTAGTGCAATCCACCAACGGGGGAAACAGGATGATGCACCTCACCCCAATGTTTACAACAGTGCTATCAACAATGGAAAGAGCCCAAACGTCCATCTAATGATGAATGGATAAAGAAAATGTGGGATACACACACACACACACACACACACACACACACACACACACACTGGAATACTATTAGGCGATCAAAAAGAATGAAATCTTGCCATTTGCAACAACATGGATGGAACTAGAGTATATTATGCTAAGCAAAATAAGTCAGAGAAAGACAAATGTATGATTTCACTCATATGTGGAATTGAAGGAACAAAACAGATGAACACAGGGGAAGGGAAGGAAAAATAAAATCAAAACAGAGAGGGAGGAAAACCATAGAGACTCTTAAATACAGAGAACAAAGTGAGGGTTGCTGGAGGGGTATTGGGTGGTGGGATGGGCTAAATGGGTGATGGGCATTATAAGGAGGGCACTTGTTGGGATGAGTACTGGATGTTATATGGAAGTGATTAATCACTGGGTTCTATTCCTGAAACCGATACTACACTGTATGTTAGTTAATTAGCTTCAATTTAAGTAAACAAATTTAAAATTTTTTAAAAAAGGAAAAAGAAAAGTCCTAACAGAAAAAAAATATGACCACAAGGTTTATGCCTCAAAACCTAGAGAAATAAGTAAAATTAAATTTTGCAGCTTCTAAAACATACATAGACATGCTATTATATCTTCCCCCAAGCATGGAAATCCATAGTCTCCAAACCACTAATATTATTTTTAGATTACATAATTATTTTAGAAATAATACTTAAAACATATGAATAAGCTGTGTGCAACCATGAAGCCCTCAAGAACTTAAAGAGCTTCTACCTTAAAGTTTGCATCTGAGCCTGTTTTATCACATTGATTTTCTGTTGATGGCAGGCTTTTAGGGAAGGAACATAGGAGTCTGGGAATGATACCTGCTCATGCCAGGGAATAAGTTGTGCAATCCCCAGCAGTCTATGGCCCAACGGTAAAGGCCCTGGAGGCCCTCTCTGTAGCAAACTTGCAGAGCCTTTCTGGAAGCTTACAAGGATGAGTTCCAGTGATAAATCTCCCCTGGCTAATCCGAACCTGACCATTAGAAGGTACGCTCCCTGACAGGGTCCCCTGAATAGCATCCCCCAGAGTTCTCCAGGACCAGGAGCCTATTTCATGGCTCCCTGTATGAGCACTTCCAGATTTTATCATTGGGTGGGAACATGATGGGGACAGATATGGACAGAAGCTTTTGTCCCTTTTATTTACTATCTCCTCTGCAAAACACAGAATGCCAGTACACTTCGTATTGTCCTCGTACATGTCACTGTTACACAGAATCTCAGGACCACTGAGGAAATCAGATCATTAGCGGTAAGTATAGATTATCTCTCAGTCTCTGGTTGATGCGTCATAAAAGGGTTATCTTTTTATAGTGTTATTAGAATATTCCAAAAGATGCATCCTATCAGAGCCTCTATGAAGAACTTTCTTTCCTCCCAATTTATGTCTCATACTCAACACTCGATTTCAGCACAGTCCTACAATTGCGCTGTCTTACGGTTATTCTCGTCCTAATTTTTCTTCATCAATCGGTCAGGTTAACCTTTACTGGGAGTCTTATCTCATCTGGATTGCTCTCCCATCATTCCCCAAGTGCTGTCTTCTCTAATATCTCCACTTTTATCACCTAATTTTATTATTTGGTGTTAAATGTAACCCTGCCTGCCAAAACCTGGTAAGTCGTCACTTTGATGACTGCCTCTTGCACCGCACCTCAAGCAAAGCAGGGCCGTGGAGCCCCGCTCAAGATAGTCTTGGGCCTTATTTACAGACCTCACATTCTAAACACAGACTGCTCACCCCTTCACTTCCTGCATGGGCACTAATAGAATGGGGGGGGGGGCACTTGAACCTTTAACTGCTAAAACTCAAGGAGCTCAAATCCTCAACTTCCCAGAGCAAATTCTTGAGAAAATGAGCCACTGACTAACTTTTTTATGAAGGAGAGGGAGTGTGGTGCAAAACAAGGAGTGTAGATAATACAACTGGAAGGGTCTCACCTAGGAATAACCTGCTTCCATGGTTTAATTAAAAATATACATTTGTACATGCTCTACATAAATGATACGGCTATCCAGGCACAATCACATCTTAATTATACTGCAGAATCGCCTGGGATTCCTACAGGAAAATGAATGCATTTTCATCTTTCCGGTACTGCACAGGCAAAATTGGCTTCTTGCTTTAAAATATCCCCTCCCATTCTTTGTTACCTTAGCAGAGAAAGCCAGGCCTGCCTGCTATATAAACACACATCCTCGTTTCCAAGTCTCTTGTCTTACGGTACAGAAGAGCATTATTAATGAAATAAAGCACCATTCACACAAAGGCGGCAAAGGAACAAGCATGTAGCAAATGATTCCTGACAAATAGACAAATAATTAATGACTGATTACCAACAAGGTACAATTATCTGGAGTGGTGTAATGATTATAAGTCATGCTGGTGAGCAAGTTTTTTTTTTCTTTCTTGACCCCTGGGAAAGTACACAAAGGCGTATGAAACACAAAACAAAAGCATATTTAACATGATTTCCCTCCATCTGCCCATCACGGCATTTCCCACTGTCACGCCTTGTCGGTGCTCAGGGGAACAGCTTCATGGAAGCAATGCAAGGTTTCTAAATAATACATCAAAACTGGGCTCATCATTTACCTTCATCATTATTTCTCTATGTCACCAAGCCGGAATTCTATTTTCATGTTCATTTCAAATTTCCATAGTCGTCCTGGGCTGCAAGGTGCAGGGGAATAAAGAACCCTTTGAGAGAGTATGAATGTCATGTGGAAAGAATTGTTTGGGATCAACGGGCAAACAAAGAACTGCGGTGAAAATTGCAGGTGGAGAGAAAGATGCTCATTACCCCCTGACACAAAAATGTATGTCTTTCCTGTGTGTGCACCCGCGTGGTCCACAGGGACCTGCAGACCATCAGTTGAGCTTGACACTGTGTTCTGTCATAGCTGCAGAGAAACGGCTGTTAGAAGGAAACCACACACGGAATGGCATCTGATAGATGGAAATGAAAAATCCCGTGAAAGAACCACTGGAGAGCCACCCCATCGGCTGTGGCATCGCGTGTAATTTGCATCCCAAACCCTGGATTAGCCAGTATTTTACAACAGTTATTTTTAACTGTGTCATGAAATATTTACTTGACAAAAAAAAAAAAAAAAGCATTTGACTATCTTTGGAACAAAGACCTTGATAAATCGTTGAAATCACGCTGTTCTTCTTACATATGGTATTTTTAAAAGAAAAGTGATAGTATCAGGAAATTGAGACTCTAATGAAATGCTCAAAATAATAATTTTCGTTCTTTATAACATATGAAATACTTTTGAGTAACTGTGCTCCCATCAGGAAATCTGGAGTATAATCAAAGTAATGATTTATTTTCCAAAAAGATTTACTTTAGCCCTCTTTAATGCCAAACTTGTTTTCTGCAAAATGAGCTTAAGTAACATTTATCAGTATTAATCCTCACTAGGATGTAGGGAAGAGAAAATGAGAAAAATCTGCCACTATTTGGCAAGACTAATATTTTGGTAATAGTTCCTTTTTAATTTTTTTTTAATGTTTATTCATTTTTCAGAGAGACAGCGCAAGCTGGGGAGAGGCAGAGAGAGAGAGGGACACAGAATCCGAAGCAGGCTCCAGGCTCTGAGCCGTCAGTGTAGACCCTGACGTGGGGCTTGAACCCACGAACCATGAGATCATGACCTGAGCCGAAGTCGGATGCTTAACCGACTGAGCCACCCAGGCGCTCCGATAATAGTCCCTTTTTG
Source organism: Panthera pardus (assembly GCF_024362965.1). Lineage (NCBI taxonomy): Eukaryota > Metazoa > Chordata > Mammalia > Carnivora > Felidae > Panthera > Panthera pardus. The sequence continues at coordinate 81,296,299 of NW_026526710.1, read as the reverse complement.
CTTTTCTTAGAAAACATCACAGAGTCTGGCTTAGGTGGCTGCATAATTTCAACAATTAATTTCAACCAACATTAACTGAAAAGAGTACAAAATCCCTCAATAACAAAATTATAGTAAGAACTAAGCAGGAGTCATTTGAGAATTTCTATATTTTTAAGCTGCTTCTCCCATTAGAACATTTTACTCCTTGTAATTTCTAAACCAGAAACGACACCCTAGAAAACTCTTTGAAAAAGTAAAAGAATTTTGCTAGTCTAAGTAAATACCTGTTTCGGTGGCTTTCACCCTCTTGTCCTCTCAAATTCTTAGTGTCTTTGATGCTTAGGGTCCTTTACAAAAACGTTGGTCCCAACCCACCAAAACCACCAGCACTTCTGTTCTTCCATAGCCATTCAAATGTCTAGCTTTGATGGCTCTCAGAGTTATGTTCATAACCTAACAAAAAAATCTAAAGAGGCAAACAGGCAATCCAAATTTAAGTAACAAATTACTCCATTTGAATTTACTATTTCAACTTAAAGGAATATTAGTAGATCATTACTTTCTATGATGGTCAGATATTTTAATGCTATTATTATTTATTGGACTGCAATTCTCTTAGAGGAGATCATGTCTCGCAAAGGTATAAAGGAAATTCATATATTATTTCATTAACTTAATGCAAAACTACATTATACATGCCTGATTCTAAAGTCTGTAAGAACCTTAAAGGGTAAATCCATATATTAAGATTCTTTTGGGGGGGTACCTGGGTGGCTCAGTTGGTTGAGCATCTGACTCTTGATTTCAGCTCAGATCATGATCCCTGGGTTGTGGATCAAGCCTCACATTGGGCTATGTGCTGAGTGTGGAGCCTGCTTGCAATTCTCTCTCTCTCCTTCTCTCTCCTTCTGCCCCTCTCTCTCTCTCTCTCTCAAAAAAAAATTCTTTTCAACTTCCCCCCATATTCTGAAGGCATCATAGGAAATCCTAGCACCTTAAGGAAAACATGTCATAAATAAATATTTCCTGAATTGATTTATGTTTGCTATTTAGATCTTAGGTGGGTCAAAGATGGAGCAAGACAGCCTAGGTTTAAAACCTGGTATCAGTTACCCTGCGTGTGGTCTGGAAAACTCTCTCACCCTCTGTACCAGGGTTTAGTCTTCTTAGACGGTGGGATAATAACATGATATCATGAGTAAACTTCACAGGGAGAGAGGTCTGATCAACAAATGTGGCCTTTGGTTACGGTTCTATATTAAACATGGACTTTTATTTTAAATAAGATATTATTATGTCTAGCTGTTAATATTCTGCATAAATTTACTTCCAGGTTTTCTTGCTCTGCATTTTCCTTTAAAAACAAAAATCTCTATACAAATCAAAACCACAATGAGATACCACCTGACCCCTGTCAGAATGGCTAAAACTAACAACTCAGGCAACAGATGTTGGCGAGGATGCGGAGAAAGAGGATCTCTTTTGCGTTGTTGGTGGGTACACAAGCTGGTGCAGCCACTCTGGAAAACAGTATGGAGGTTCCCCAAAAAACTAAAAATAGAACTACCCTACGACCCAGCAATCGCACTACTAGGCATTTATCTACGGGATACAGGTGTGCTGTTTTGAAGGGACACATGCACCCCAATGGTTATAGCAGCACTATCAACAATAGTGAAAGAATGGAAAGAGCCCAAATGTCCATCGATGGATGAATGGATAAAGAAGATGTGAGATATACACACACAATGGAGTATTACTCGGCAATCAAAAAGAATGAAATCTTGCCATTTGCAACTACATGGATGGAACTGGAGGGTATTCATGCTAAATGAAATCAGTCAGTCAGAGAAAGACAAAAATCATATGACTTCACTCATATGAGGACTTTAAGAGACAAAACAGATGAATATAAGGGAAGGGAAACAAAAATAATACAAAAACAGGGAGGGGGACAAAACAGAAGAGACTCATAAATATGGAGAACAAACAGAGGGTTACTGGAGGAGGTGTGGGAGGGGGATGGGCTAAATGGGTAAGGGGCACTAAGGAATCTACTCCTGAAATCACTGTTGCACTATATGCTAACTAATTTGGACGTAAATTTATAAAAATAAAAAATAAAACAAGTTAAAAAAAATCTCTCTGCTATAAATAAGATGCCTTATATAATAAAGACAAATACTGAACATCACAAAAAATATGACAAATGTTTTATAGGCTTCAAATTTCATAATGAAAATAATTAAACAGTATTTGAAGCAGTATTAGGTTAGCATAATTTTCCCCTATTGAGAACATACTAAGTTTTCTGTGAAATACTGCATCAATCTAGATAAATAATAAATGCAGAAAGTAGACACTGTATTTTCAGTATCTATTCAATGTCTTGGCTAAAGCCACATAGCTAGTTAGCTCTAGATCCAGTATTAAAACCCAAGCAATCTGACCCTAAGTGTCCCATTGTTAACATTATCCTTCTTAGTTACTTCCATTGGTTGTGGTGTCTTAGATGCTGCTGTGCTAAAGATGTCCTGTTGTAGATTAACTATAAACCCACCCGGTCCAAGTAACTGCAAAGCAAATTAGAGAATCTTTAGAACATTCGATATAATGAAACATCATTCCCAGAAAAATGCAACTTTTCTGATAAGAGTTGCATTAAAATTCTGAAAAACTTTCAATTATCCAAACTCTTTGGATAATTTTAAACTCAAAAATAAATTTGCACATACAGTAACATAAACATATCATTATAACTTGACGTTAAGAAACAACCTTGAGGAAGAAAATAGTTGCTGGTATCAGAAAAAAAATCAAATTTAAAACCTACTATTATCATAAGGAGTACTAATAGTTGTGTTAGGAAATATTTCTCTTCCAATTCCTTAAAGAAAAAAAAAATGGAAGTGTCAGAAAGCTAGTTAACTTTGATTAGGGGGAAATCTTTTTTAGCCATGAAAATACAAAATCACTATGTCAGCAGCCCCAAATGTGAAGGATTTTCATCCCCTGAATTGGTTCTCTGGTAATCCAAGGCAGATAGATCAACTCATTTTACTGTCATATCAAAATTAAAATTTTAAACTCAGTCGGAAAAGAAAACTCAAAGTTATACTTCCTCTGGAAATATCATTTAGGCCCCTTCACATACACATTGCATTTCAGGTGAGCACAGACTTCTCATTGGTGTTGGAATGACCTGATGTGATATAACAGTTATTATAAAAAGAGAATGGCAGAGGGTATAAACCAGAGAGCCTCCAGAATCCTTGTGTTTGTTTTTTTTTTTCAATTGTCATTTTTACTTCAAAGTAAACTATGGTTTTTAACAACAATATTGTGAAATAAAGAGACAAAATGAAATGCTAGAGCTTGGTCTGATTCCCCACAGAAGAAGACAGAATATCCACACATTGTGCAGATGCCCTTTTATATATTCAACTGTCAATATCTATGTACACAAGAAAAATATTGTTCTACCAAAATTCCTTGAAAAGATGTGAGACTGCCTTTAGCATCAATTCTAAAGGACTGTGGTCTTTTCATAGGCTCATTCTTACTCAGATACAGCATGGCCAGCAGATTAGTAGGTAACTGCCATTGCAAAGGTCATTTGGGGAGTGATGTCAGCAAGATGGCAGAGAAGGGAACGGCAGCCTTTGTCCCCTACAAAAAATAACAATGAGACAAATATCCACAAAGGAAAACGGCTCTACGATGGTTCAAGTGTCCAATTAGGAATCTGTAGCAACACAGGTGTAGCAAAAAATGGAGAATGACTACACACAAATCTTGCTGTATATTTGTAGATATAAACATCATGCTGTACACCTTAAATACACATAATATTCACTTGTCAACTGTACCTCGATAAAACTGGAATTAATAAAAGAGGTAGTTTATTCTCCCAAGAGAGGGAGCACAGGTCATGTCAGAAGGGGTCACACAGGGATTATGGGTAGGACACAAGGCAGAGGGAGAGGGGGCTGGGGGGAAATGTCTTCACTGTGGTTTCCATGGGAAGGAATAGAGGAGGCAGTGAGCATAGCCAGTGTAGGACTGGCTGGTTTGAATGATTTCAGTGGGCCCAAGGGACATGGGGCTGTCCCTATATGCCTGCTACCTCGTTCTGGAATGATTACAGCAGGGTTATTGGCCTGGAGGTGGAGGCCCAGAAAGGGAGATTGGCTGGGGGGAGTTTAAGAAAGGTACTTACTGGCCTCTATTCCGAGCCTCAAGCCTGGGTCAAGAGAACATTTAAAAAACTACATTACACATGGTTTAATGAATTCAAGAACAGGCAGTCTAGTTAATTGTGTGGTCCATAAGAATATTAGAAATTCTTTTTTTTTTTTTTTAAATGGGGGGAATAAAGGGATTCTAGCATCCAGCCTATCGGTTCCCTCACTTAAACAACTCACGTCAAATGTGGCAAAGTAAGTTCCCACCTCTTCCCAAAACTCGTATGTGCTGACGAGCTATGCAAGCCATTGGATTTCCTTTATGTTTTGCTCAAGGTGTCATTAGACACATGGTAAAAACTTACATTTAATCAAAACTCTGAAATGCACATTTTACAATGTAAGAAAATTCAGCCATCCTGGCAGAAATAATCATGTTTTTTATTGCCTTCCATGGGTCCAATGCTGTGCCGGGCACCTTACAAACATCCAATCTAATCCATTACTGTCTCTCCCTTACAGAGGAGGAGCCAGCACCCGAGATGGCAGGCAGCAGAGTCGCTGTTCCTCGGCCACCAAGAATCAGAACTGGTTTTCAAAACTGAGTGTGTCTGCCTCCGAGGTGACACACTTGAATTACGCCCAATTCTCTCAGCTCCACTTAATCACCTCAGTATACTTGCCTGAGGAGATGGGCACCCGAATGGGTCCACAGAGAAAGGTGTTTGTTTGCTGGTTTGTTTGTTTCTGCTTTCACTATTTCCAGCAAAAATCCCTTGAAGATTTTAAAGCAGTTAGTCATCATTATACAGACAAATCAATTGGATCCCAAAGAGATAATAAAGATGTAGTGTCTCCCTACAGTAATAAATCAGTTCAGGACAAAATTTACATCAGAGTTTTCACTTGGGGAAAATAGGTCTTGGATGTGTATGTCAGAGACCCTGGACACAACCCAGATGGACGAGGCTGTTCTTCTGAAGTGGACGGATAAGTAATATGCCATTCAACCTTCCCAGCTCCCTGGAGACTGAGGGCTGGAAGTGAAGCACTTGGCTCTCGGGTGTCTTTGTACATAATGACCAGCAGGCCTCCCTGGGCGCAGAACCCCTGTTCTGTCCACTAAGCTGGGATGCTTTCAGAAATATGAAATTTTTTCTAATACTAGAAATGCCTAATTATTCCAAATTTGAGTTTCAACTGAATAGAACTGTAGATTAAGAAAGGTAATGTTAAGGGTGCCTGGGTGGCTTAGTTGGTTAAGCATCCAACTTTGGCTCAGGTCATGATCTCATAGTTGGTGGGTTCAAGCTCTGCATCGGGACCTGTGCTGACAGCTCAGTGCCTGGGGCATGCTTCAGATTCTGTGCCTCCCTCTCTCTCTGCGCCTCCCATGCTCATGTTCATGCTCATGCTCTGTCTCTCTCTCTCTCTCTCTCTCTCTCTCTCTCTCTCTCTGTCACTGTCTCTCAAATATAAACAAACATTAAAAATTTTATTTTCATTAAAGGTAATTTAAAAAATCTTTTAATGTTTATTTATTTTCGAGAGAGAGAAACAGAGCAAGAGCAGGGGAGGGGCAGAGAGAGGGGGAGACACAGAATCCAAAGCAGGCTCCAGGCTCTGAGCTGAAGAAAGGTAATTTTAGAGTCACATGCCCTTCTGGCAGTTGAGTGTGCCAACAAGATGTCCTCCAGAGGACAGAGGAAGATGCCCACCCCCGACCCAGTTCCTCCACGATCATCCAAGATCACCAGGCTAGACCACTCCCCAGACAGCTGAGCTGTGTCATTACACCCACCACACCGGGAAGACGTTTGACCAATGTAACAGTTGCACACCCAATGGGTTTGGCCAACCTTGTTCATTCCAGGCACCTTTGGCTGTGAAGGTGCATACCCTCAAGATGTGGTGAATTTAAATATCCAAGAAATCAAGAAGGATGAGTGTGAGAAGGATGGGGTGGTGAGGTGGAATGGAGAGGGTGGGAAAACAAAATGGAATCTTACATTATGTTTTTTATACTTCTCAAGACAAGTAAGCAGTATGAAGGCTTACCTATCAGAGGAATACCAGAATCTGTGCACCTTTTATGTGCTAATATTTGTAAATACAAACCTACATAAATTTTAACTTATTTTCCTCATAAATGTATCCACGTGTTAAAGTAGATATTAAGCTACATGTGTGACTATTTTATCAATATTTTTAGAGCCAGTGATTAAAATATTGCATTCATACAGATTATTATTTGACAAAATAAGAGGACTAACAATTTCAATGGATGTCGTAGGAAAAGCAGTGAGAAAATAAAAGCTGAAAACTAATAACTTGGAAAGGTATTTCAGTTATTAACAGAAATCGTTTTCTCCCCAAGTTTCTTATTTTAAAGATGGCCGCCAACTGCCTAGTTGCTAATTACCATACTTAGTGGGTAATTGCAAAAACTAACTGTGTCTATTTGCCACAAAACATCTGGCCAGCCCAGTACAAAGAAGAAATTAGTCAGACCTCTCCCAAGTATAATATGGACATGAACATCAAGTAAACTATAGGAGACCATAAATTTTAACAGCAGTTAGTCTTTTATGGAAAATGCAGTGTTGGAGGCATGAGTGAGATATTGTCTGGCATTTATTTGGTAATATTATCAGACATCATGCAATCACAATATTGAAAACTAGAATTGTTCTTAAGAAAAAAATACTTCTATATTTTTCTTTTCTTTCCTTTTTTTTTCTTTTTGGACCAGCATGGGTATATCTTTTAATCCTCACCTCCATCAAAACCATGCTTTGGTGGTGCTGCTGTCTGAAACCCTGGTTAGTTTCTCACAGGCCAGAAACTGCTCGATACCCTCAAGGCTGAGTGCTCACCAGGGTTCTCGTCACTTACGTCTCTAAAAGGCTTCCTCCCCTCCCCATTAGCCTCTCACAGGCTCTTTCCAGATTCCACCTCGCACAACAACTTCCTCTGGAATTATGAACTGTTTTGCACCCACCCATGAGCTTTTTACCAGCTCCTCTGACCCTTAGGATCAAAGAGTCCCAACCATGGGGACAAGAGCTTCTCCTTCACTTTGAAATCCTATTGAGTCAGAACAAGCTCCACTTCCAACCTGTCCCTGGAAACCCAACTTCAAACAGAGATGCTCTCATTGCTCTCTCCTGGGATTAATGTTCCACTGCAAGTTGTAAGACAGAATTGCTCACTTAGGAGAAAAACTACGATTTAAATGTGTATGGAGAAGTTACTTAAAGTTACTCCTACTTGGATTATCGTGAAACAGAGCAAGTTCTCCCTTCTGAAAGAGAGGAGTCTGGAATCCTTAGGCCAAGGCTCTCCTTGATGCTTCCACAGACTTTATGGAAACAGCCATTCATTTATTCATTCACACATTCATTCAGTCAACGTACATTTACCTAGTTCCTGCTATGTGTTCGGCATTATGCTCAGCATTGAGGACACAGCAATAACCCAATAATTGGCACCTCTCTTCTTTTGGAAGTGACATTCTGCTCATGCAGACACCTTACAGCCTAAACTAAGAAATATGGATGGGAATTTCTTGGAGGGTTATAAGGAAGTGACACGATTTGCTCATGAAACGATGACTCTTGTTATCACCGAGATGAGACTGGCAGTCGGATGTGGAAAGGCATGGGGATAGAAGCAGAGGGAAGCAAAAGGTAGTTGTGTTGAATGTGGATGGAACTAGAATGTATTATATTAAGTGAAATAAGTCAGTCAGAGAAAGACAAATATCATATGATTTCACTCCTATGTGGAATTTAAGAAACAAAGCAGCTGAACATAGGGGAGAGGAAAAAAAGGAAGATAAAAACAAAGAGGGAGGCAAACCATAAAAGACTCTTAAATACAAAGAATGAACTGACGGTTACTGGCAGGGTGTCGGGTGGGGGGTGGGCTAAATGGGTGATGGGCATTAAAGAGGACGCCTGTTGGGATGAGCTTGGGGTGTTATATGTAAGCGATGAATCACTAAATTCTATTCATGAAATCATTATTACATTACATGTTAACTAACTTGGATTTAAATTTATTTTTTTAAAGAAGAAGAAGGTAGTTGCATTGGATGATGATGGCTTTTGGGAGTCTGGTGGTTGTGGAGGTGGGGAGAAGTGACTGAATTCGGGATGTACGGTGAGGGGAGTCATCAGGGTTTGCTTATGGAATGAACATGAAATTTAGGAAAACAAGAAAATCAAATGATAGAGGATTACAGACAGAAGATATAATAGTCAAGAATTCAGTTGGTATATGCTTAAGATGCCAACCAAATCAGGAGAAAGCCAGGACGCTGACCCAAAAAGAATTCAGGAGAAGGAATCAGATGGATAGTGATCAAATTGCTGCCAGTAATGTGAGGAAGCTGGTCAAGAGGACTGCTTTGGGAGAAACCTAACAGGAACTGTAAGGTGATACAAGGTGTTAAATACATACAGTCAATATAACTATATATCTACAATGAGATACCACCTCACACCTGTCAGAATGGCTAAAATTAAGAACATAAGAAACAACAGATGTTGGCAAGGATATGGAGAAAGGGGAACCCTCTTACACTGTTGGTAGGAATGCAAACTGGTGCAGCCACTCTGAAAAACAGTATGGATGTTCCTCAAAAAGTTAAAACCAGAACTACCCTATGACCCAGAAATTGTACCGCTAGGTATTTACCCAAAGGGATACAAAAATACTGATTCAAAGGGGCACATGCACCCCATTGTTTATAGAAGCATTGTCTACAATAGCCAAATCATGGAAAGAGCCCCAGTGTCCAACAGCTGATGAATGGATAAAGATGTAGTATAAAATATACAATGGAATATTACTCAGCCATAAAAAAGAATGAAATGTTGCCATTTGCAATGATGTGGATGGAGCTAGAGTGCATTATGCTAAGTGAAGTAAGTCAGAGAAAGACAGATCATATGATTTCACTCCTATGTGGAATTTAAGAAACAAAACAGATGAACACAGGGGGTAAAAAGAGAGGTAAACCAGAAAACAGACTCTTAACTGCAGAGAACAAACTGAGGGTTACTGAAGGGGAGGTGGGCTGAGGATGGGCCAAATGGGTGATGGGCATTCAGGAGGGCCTTGTTGGGATGAGCACTGGGTGTTATATGCAAGTGATGAATCACTGGGTTCTACTCCTGAAACTAACCATACGTTAACTAACTGGAATTCAAATAAAATTTTGGAGAAAAGAATGTAGCTATGTATCAATGCTAAAGCTGTTTTTCAAAATTCTGAACTTGAAGTTTAAACATATAATTTTTAACAATTTTAGATCGCTGACTTCTCAGACCGACATGTCGTCTATGAAGTAAAATGCATACACTCTGAATCCATAGTAGAATTCTCTTGATAACGTTAATCCATTTCAGACTCAACACTGATTCTTCTTCAATGTAAGAGGTCTCTTCTTTTGTGTGGTTTCATCTAATTCATTGTAAATTTCACCTTGGCTATTAGAAAGATTCACTTACAACTGAAAACTATATAGTAAAACATTTTAAACAATGTACATATATTAAACAATCCCTCCAAAACAAGATCGGCCTTTTAATGTATCTACCCATCCATCTTTTTATCTACTTCTCAAAGAGTGTGAAGGGAATAAATTGAGGCAGAACGTAAGACTCTTTAAACCATTACATTTAGATATACTGATTCACAGTTTAGGATATCAAAGCAACGTAAAAACTTAAAAATGCATACTAACAGTATCTGTACTTGTGTCTGTCCTCTCAGATGGTGTTTATTGCCTTCCTCCTAGGACTTCAGCTTATTGCCTTGGGTCCTACTTTGTCAAGATCCTACTTTTACCAAAGCCTACCCGTCTTAGGTAAGCACAGAACTAGCCAGGAGGTATTTGGGGGTATGGACCCTTGGACCTCCTTCACGGGCACTCATAGCAGCTAGAGTTTCTGCTAACCTATAAACCTGGTGTCTGGGGCTGGTTGAAAGACAAGGAGAACCCAATGTCCTATTTAGCACTGTTAGTAGGCAATAGCATTACAATGTACAAATCAGAATCATTACAATACTCAGATGATGAGAATGCATTTAATTAAAAGAGGTAAAATGATTCTTAGTAATGTTTTCACAATAGAAAAATTAACATATAGGGGACGTTAGCCTTTTTTTTTATATATAGATCTATGAAGTATCTGAATGTCGAGCTGATCATTTAAATTCTTATGACTAGAAGAGCCTGGGTGGCTCAGTCAGTTAAGCGTCTTGACTTTGGCTCAGGTCATGATCCTACAGTTTGTGAGTTCGAGCCCTGTCTGGAGCCTGATTCGGATTCCATGTCTCCCTTTCTCTCTGCCCCTCCCCCGACTCACACTCTGTTTCTCTCTCTCTCAAAAATAAAGAAGCATTAACAAAATAAAATAAAAAATAAATTCTTATGACTAATTTTTTTTTTTAATACCACCAAGAACCAGGCCTTCTCAACACTCTGGTCAGTAACTTCCTCCAGAGAAAAGATATGCATATCTCTATACCAAAACCTAGTGGAAAACAGCCCACAACATAGAAGGACTGCTTCGTGGGTGCCTTCTGCCCCACAGAGGGATGCTAATAAATTCACATCTGAAAAATATTATGTTCTATTCTACTTCTGTAAAGTCTCCCTTCACTGCGGTCTGCCCCAAGGAGCAATGTGAAAGCTATATAAAAATTTGAAATACTGACATTCTCACCTGCTAGTTTACTTCAACTCCTGTGGAAACATTCACGTATCCTTAAAAGAGAAGAAAGTTGTTTGACGGCACTGTTATTGAAAACAGTACTTAGACAAACGAGGGGTGTTAGTAAATCACGTGATGGGAAAACCCGTCACAGGAACTTCAAGTCCGGGCCTGTGTTCCCATAGACTGGCATCGTAAGAACCGCATACATGTAAAAATGCTGAAGATTCACGGATAAATGATAACACACCATGAGTCAGTGAAGGCATCGCACATCGGGGGTCAACAGAGCACGGCTTTCCTCTTGCCACCAAGAAGCTTCATGACCTCTCCCATGTGACATGGTAACTGGGCCCACGCCCATCGTGGGGCACATGTGCCACTGTCCGAAGTGCCTCCATGTCTCCTGATCCGACCTCCCCTGCCCTGTAACGACTTGCCCCTGCCTGCTTGTATCTCTGCAATGGATTCCCGCTGCTAGTGAGAAAAAAGGCCGACAGAAGGTCCTGGGTTCCCTCTGGGGCCTGTGCCTCCAGACTCACTTCTGGAAGCCCCATCACCGATTTGATTCTCAAAACGTACTGAAACTCTTCCCCTTCCTCTACCTTGCTAAGCTGTCTGTGCTTCTTCTGCCAAGAACGCGCCTCTTCCTTCACCTTCCTTCTGGCTAATTCCACTGTTCCTCCAGGTCTGAACGGAAGCATCGATTTCTCAGGCTCATTGATCAGCACAGGTTCTCCGCTGTGTGCCTGTCTGCCGGCCCGCATTGCCCCTTAGGGCACCTGTCCCGGGTCATCATAACGTCTTATGTGGCACCTCTCTCCTCCCTCTCACACAACTTCCGGGGGAAAAGGGACTCTGCTACCTTTCCACTGCAGGCTACCCAAGACCCATCGTCATGCCTGATGCAACGTAGGCCTCCTAAAAATAGTTCATAAATAAACGATTTCATAAACATGGCAAATCATACATCCTAGGTCTGTCGTGCTCTTTATTCAAAAAACAAAGCACCTGGGGCGCCTGGGTGGCTCAGTCGGTTAAGCGGCCGACTTCAGCTCAGGTCACGATCTCGCGGTCCATGAGTTCGAGCCCCACGTCCAGCTCTGGGCTGATGGCTCGGAGCCTGGAGCCTGCTTCCGATTCTGTGTCTCCCTCTCTCTCTGCCCCTCCCCCATTCATGCTCTCTCTCTGTCTCAAAAATAAATAAACGTTAAAAAAATTTAAAAAAAAAACAAAAAAACAAAGCACAGACAAGACCCACATAATCAATGAATTACACTGAAGAAATGTGTAAGCACAAATCACATGCCATATTACCTGAGAGTCTGGTTTCCTGGGGGCAGGGGCTGCTGGAATACAGTCCTTCCTCGTCCTCAGAATGACAGTCTCATGTTGATTTGCCGTTCTAGTGACTTTACTTGTTCTTATTGACCAGTGCAATATTTAACTAGGCGACATTAATCATTTTGAAAGCCTTTGGAAATCAGAGACCTGGGCTTATGTACAAATGCTTTTTGTTTAAATTGCTTCCAGATGATTGTGCTAAAAAACCAACCTATTTTAAGGAGAATCAAGTATGAATAATGTGAGAATTAGAGTGAGGAAATGCAGTCTTCAGCTAAACCAAGAGGAGGGGATTGAAAAGGAAATTAAGGTAAGATGCATTAGTCTGGTACAAGAATTTCTTTTCCCCTAGTGAATTTAAAGGCAGCCTGATAACAAACATTTTTAAATAGCTCTAAGTACATCAGTGAGGAAACTAGTGCTATTTATCCCATTTCTCTAACCACTGTCTGAGCAGTTTCCCAAAGAGGGAAGCTCTAATGGAGCTTAAATAGGTGTAGCTGAACCTTACTTTTACAATTTCTGGTCCCACCTTCGTACCCCATTCTCCACACTAAAGAACGTTCAAACAGCAAGCATCTATTGATTGCTCATTTCCTCCTGATTTATCTGTGGTTTTATATTTCCTTCATAGTGCGCCACCTGCCCTTTTGTGGACGCTCAGCCCTTCGACATTCCCCACCCCCAACCCTATTTGACCTCATGACCTTATAAAATAATCGATGGTCTCAGGGATAATCAGTATCCTGCTTTGACCACAAATTCTATTTCTGGTCAGGGAAGCTTTCCTGAATATCCCCTTCTCACCCTCCATCATGTTAGGACCCCGTGCTACACAGTCATGCCTCCCTATCACCCTCCTTGCAAGCACTTAGATAACAACTGCAATTATGTAATTATTCATGTAATGTCTTTCTTTCCCATCAGGCTGAGAGCACTGTGAGTACAAAGATCATTATGAATGCTGGTCAAGTGTTCCCCTTTGGGGAATGCAAACTGTGCAGCCACTCTGGAAAACAATATGGAGGGTCCTCAAAAATTAAAAATAGAACTACCCTACTACACAGCGATTTCTAGGTATTTCTAGGTATTTATCCAAAGGATACAAAAATGCTGATTCAGAGGGACACATGTACCCCAATATTTATAGCAGTGTTATCAATAATAGCCAAATTATGGAAAGAGCCCAAATGTCCACTGACTGATAAATGGATAAAAAAAGATGTGGGATATATATATATATATATATATATATATATATATATATATATAGTGGAATACTACTTGGAAATCAAAAAGTATGGAAATCTTGCCATTTGCAACAATGTGGATGGAATTAGAGTACATTATGCTAAGCGAAATAAGTCTGGCAGAGAAAGACAAATATCATTTGAGTTCATTCATATGTGTGTGGAATTTAAGAAACAAAACAGATGAACACGGGGAAAGGGAAGGGAAAATAAGATAAAAACAGAAAGGGAGGCAAACCATAAGTCTCTCATGGGCATTAAGGAGGAAAGAATAAACTGAGGGCTGCTGAGGAGGAGGTGGGCGGGGGATGGGCTAAATGGGTGATGGGCATTAAGGAGGCCACTTGTTGGGATGAACGCAGGGTGTTATATGTATGTAATGAATCACTAAATTCTACTCCTGGAACCAATACTACACTATAAGGTAACTAACCTGAATTAAGAAAAAAAAAAAAAATGCTGGTCAAGCAACCTTAGTTCCAAAGACTACATATCCATCCTTTCATAAAAATAATTAGGCAAGTCCCTGGTGATGTGGAGACGCAGTTCAAATTGATTGTTTCTGCCTTTTAGCTTTTATTTACAAAATGGAAGAAAATCCTCAGGATTTAAATTTGATTAATTGAAAAGCAAGAGTTACCTGAATAGCCAGAATAGCCATTTAGTTCATGTTGGCCTCAAACTATATTCACAAGATTAATCATCTCAGAATATTCCTCTACTGTGTCAGCACAATGTTCAGTTTTGTTTCAAATATACATGCTTGCCAAACTTATTCAATCAAAATATTTATCCAGATATTAAAAGTCTTTCACAACCTGGCTCAATCCTATTATCCAGTCATGCTTTGAGTTATTCTTAAAAATCTGTCTTCTTTGCTCACATTAATTTGCTCAAAATTTTCTCCTTGATTTTTGCTTTATCTTGTCATATACCTTGAATATCCACCCTGACCTCAACTGATCCAAATCCTACCCCATCTTTCAATATCCAGTTAAAACCCACAACTTCCAAAAAATATACAGTTGAGAATATCCAACCTGAAGTGAACTCTTATGTTTTCAATTAATTTTTGTACTGGATGAATCAGGTATGCTATTGGCTGTAACAGCGTTAATGGCTTGAACATGAAGTTTACTGCTTGCTCACAGAATAATACTGAGGAGCCTCACAGATGGGAGGCAGGCCTGCTCAGCACTGTCATTCAGAGACCAGGAAAACAAAGCACTGTCATTCAGAGACCAGGAAATCGTTTCTAAGGTGACTGTAGAAGTGGTCTCCATTCCAGCCACCAGAAAGGCACAGATGGTGAAGGAACACTTAACAGGAGAACGTGAGGTAGGGATCACATTTACCTATCATTCTGTTGGTTAAAACTCAGTCACATGCCATTCCTGACTTCATGGGAAACCACAAAACACAGTCTAGCCACGTGGCCGGAAAGAAGTTGATGTGGACTTTTCTAAGCAGCTAGGTTTCTCTGCTACAGAAATAGTATAATGCTGCATGTTCAGATACTTATAACATTTCTCCTCTAATTACTATTTACATCATTTTCATTATTCAGTGTTTTACATATGAATTACTGACTTCCTTAAATAGATAGTCCTTTGCAAATATTAAAGATCTTAGGTAAGGTTTTTCCAGTTCCTGGCTAATGTTGTCAATCCTTTCTGAATTCACTAACAGGGGCTTCTAAGTGCAGATATTTTGAGATGTGGTAAAGAGCCAGAACTATATGTTTTATGCACCAGATGCAAGGAGACAGAGTTGCCATGATGTTGTGAAAGTTGAAAGAGGGAATTGTGTTCTCAGCCAAACACAAGGCTTACCCACTCCAGTAGAGAGGAGGAATTTAAGCGAAGAGGTAGGCAGAGTTACACTATAGTTCCCCAAAGCACTCAAGCCATCTCTCTCATGCATAGAGAAAAATAACATTCAACATCCCCCCCAAAGCATCCAGGTTTAAGGAAATTCATATATCCTTATATCAGTACATCAGTAGCTTTGAATAATTGTGTGAGGGGGGCAACTTGATGGGGAAATTTATTTAGATTGTAGTAATATAATTGATGATGATGTCACTTATCCTGAGCAAAGGTCCACTTAGATCTGGGATGCCAGGTCATGAAGAGCCAGCTGAGAAGCAAGAAAGGAACACCAGAGTTAACCAGAAGGATAGGCTAAGCAGGAAGCAATTATAAGACATTTAAAAAGGTAAGAGAAACATAACTGACATCTGATGAGTGATAATATGTGGATATCCAGGTACACATGGTAGTTGGTTTCAAGAGAAATCTGGAAATAAACTGCAAAATCCCTCAAATGGATTGGCTCAGAGGCAAAATGCCCTTCCCCCAAAACATTGGAAAAGCCAATGCTAAGAGGCACTGGGGTAATAGTCATGGGTCCCAAGGTAGCAACAAGGGCACGTATTACAATTAGGAAATTGATCAAAAGAAATCTCCCCATATCCAGTCAGATCTACGCTGTAGGTCCCATCTCTGTAATTGGCCTCTGCCCAGGCCACAACCCCAGTGTAACCTACCAGGGTCTTTCACCTGCACTATTTTTGGGGCCCTTAAGGTAGCTGTCAGGCAGAAATAGAGAGATGGGGATGCCAGAGATTAGAGGCCCGCAGCATGACTGGGGGAATACTCACTGCACCACAGATGAACTGAAGTACGAGGGATCTGGGGCAGGACATCAACAATGTCCACCCTACCCTACCCTTTGCATGACTAAAAACCACTCATGCCCTACTTAACCATTACCTATAGAGAACACCACCATTGAGCTTCTTCTCAATGTTTCTGATAGCCCACACATTTGAGTATCCCTTACTCTTCTAATGAAAGGAGGGTCTTCTGAATATTCCCAGGAATTACTACCAACCAGCATTTCTGGTCCCATGTAATAAATCCATTCTAGTCTGTCTACATCCCTGAGCCTTCCAACCCATTGTGTAATAATCGTCTAAGACATTTCTCTAACTGTAGACCGCTACTGTATAAAAAGCTTTAAAGGGCTCTCCATGTGGTATTTTAGGAGTTCTTCCAGAGGACTTTGTCATGCTGTTCAACACTGGAAGGTTCCTCCCTTTTAACAAGCATAAGGGAGTCACATCTGCCTGACCAGAAGGTTCATGAGAACTTGGGGGTTCAAAGTTATTACAAGTCCACCCAAAAGTCCCCATCCCATGTCCCAGGCCCCTATTACTTTATTATCATGACCCTGACTTGTGCCGAAGAGACTTAGCGGGCCGTACCTTCCATATCCTTTAGATTTCCATCTCCTGTCTGACTTTTAATACTATCTGTCCTATGGCTGCAGAAGCTTCCAGTTTCCCAAGTGTGTCCTAAGCGAGGGCCTATTGCTTTTCTTTCCTTATGGTTCTAAGGAAGTTAACAAATGCTAGTCACTTCTACAGCCCATATAATTACCATTGCTCTCAAATTGTGCTGAAGTGTAAGAGTTACTGCATAAGTTAGCAGTTCTGCTTCAGTCACAGAGGGAGACTGAGTAATTATGATGCTACAACAGTCTGGGGATTATCACTACCCTACTTACCACCACCGGCAGCAAGAGCTCCTGATGCCATAGGACCAATGGGTGGTCCAATTTCTGGAACTCTCAGAGTCTGCTTGTTGGTATAACTTCTAGTACTAACCCTTTTCATTTGAGTTCCTTAAACAGAAGACACTGAGATAAAGACTTTCATGCAGGCAGTTTATTTAGGATATGATCCAGGAAACACAATTAGAGCAGTAGAGAAAGTGTGCCAGGGAAAGGAGAAAGCTAATAAATAGGTTACTCTGAGAAGCAACTGGAGTTCAATCCCTCTAGGGCTTTCTAAAGAATCATGTAGAGATTCCTCATGGTTTTTTCACTGAGGGATGAAAAATTCCACTAACTCTCTCCTTTGTTGAGAACTGCTGGGTAAGGCACGAAATGCTCACATGCCAGCTGAACAAGATACTGTGGTACCAGACAAGTTCGCAGGTAGGAGAGCCCATAGATGAGGGTGCTGGAGATTGGAAAGCACCAGTAAGCCGGGGAACTCCCCATCACAGACAAGTGCATGGGGATCTGGAACAAGGGGACAGCACCTGCCTCACTGACCATGCCTCTTCCATTCTTAAAAGCATTCAGTAACTTCCTATTGCCAAGTCGCCGTGTTCTGAGTGATAAACCCTCTGCCCTGTGATCCCTTTGTGTCAGCCCTTCAATCATCCCAGGTCTTCTTTCTGTCCCTCAAGCATGCCCTCTAACACCAGTGCACCTCTGTGGGCACTGTTCTAGCACCCTGGACCTTTTCCTTGCTCTTTAATTTCCTATGCACCCCTCGGAGTTTATGGATGCCGTTCCCCTCAGGACTGCTTCTCTAAAACTTCAGGGAAGGTGAGCTCCCGTCGTGATTTACCTCTGGGTCATCGCACGTCCACGTAAACAACACGTGTCATTCTCATTACGACGTGTTCCGTGTCTGACCTTGCCCACTCGACCGGAAGCTACAGGAGAAGAGAAACTACTTGTTTTGCCTCTCTAGCATCTAGCCAAATCGTGTCACACAGTAAACCCTTCACTAACATGTGTTGACTGAGTAAAAAAGGAACTTAGAGCTGAGGGATAAGATTAGAAGAGAACAATTAGCAGAAGCCTTCTGACCAGAAACACGGAACTCATGACTCGTGATGTAGTGACCATGCCCTACATATCCTGGCATTTTCACCAGGCTTTTTGCACTATCTGGCACGACTGCTACTTCTGAATGCTTCCAAAAGCCCGCGAGCGCCTTCAGATTTGTGTCTGTGGAGAATAACTGATTCTCATGAAAAAAAAATCATTTGCGCAACGCAACCTTAGTTTTTATATCTAAAAAGAAAACATATAACTAATATTGGAAGAAACCAAAACAGGATAGAACACCTATTGATTCTTTCCTGGAGGGAAATATATCTACAAAGATAATTGGGCCAAAGAGCACAGAGAAGATTTAGGAACGTCACTCTGAACAGAATCTCAACAATTTTCATTACACCCCTTTCCCCCCAATTTTGTGTGTTTCAGAACGCTCACAACAGCGAATGGAGAAAATGAATCACAGCTGAGATCTGGCCCATACGCGCTCAACTACACTTCTCCCCTCTGTCAAAGCACAGCCTGCAGTGACGTGCACACATCTTCAGCCGTGCCCAACTCGGGGACACGAAATGGCATCTGGCTGCAGTTCTGTCGTCACCTAGTTCTGAGCCTGCCCACAAGTGACGGTAGTGGTGGACCCTCAAAGATATGTCCACCCGGAATATCTGGTAGAATTTTTCTGGGGGTGGGATTCAGGCATTGGTGTTTTTGAAAATTTCCCCCAGCTGACTCCTATTTGCAGTTGGGGCTGAGAAGCTTTGTAACAGAGAAAGCCTCACCGAAGCACAATCAATTCTGGCACGAAAGTCTGGCAAAATCATTATGCCAATTGATGATGATGATGATGATGATGATGGCACAGTAATTGTACTAGTCGTGGCGGTGATGGTGGTGACAGCCGCAGGACTGGTGATGGAGGAGGAGGGAGGAGGAGGAATGGCACTGGTAAGAGCAGTATTCAGAGTAGAAGTGGTAGTGACAGTAGAAGGAGAGTCACAGTGGTGGCGGCGGATACTTACCGAGCTCATACTAATATGCTCGTGCTCTTCTAAACTCTCTGAAGATCCATTTGAGCCCATCCCAATTTTGCAGATTAAGAAACTTGGCCACAAAGAGTATTAACTTTCCCAAGGCCATACAGCCAGTGAGTGGAGAACATGAACTCAGACATCTGACTTCAGAACCACTGCCTTTGACCATTACACTCCCTTTGACAACTTACCGCTCAAGACTGGCATCGTGAGGATATGTTTGGGTTGGTGGGCAATCTGGCATTGAGAAAAATGACTGGTCTTCTCCGGAAGCTACAGTTCACCACATAGAAAATTACACAGGTAAAGAAATAACCTTGTAAGATTACCACACAAGGATTTCACTGAGAACTAAGCGCGATATGACATCAAGATTGAAAGTTCCAGAACACCTGGGTGGCTCAGTCAGTTAAGCATCTGACTTCGGCTCAGGTCATGATCTTGTGGTTCATAGGTTCGAGCCCTGCGTCGGGCTCCGTGCTGACAGCTTAGAGCCTGGAGCCTGCTGCGGATTCTGTGTCTTCCTCTCTCTCTGCCCCTCCCCAACTTGCATGCGTGCACGTGCTCTCTCTCTCTCTCAAAAATAAATAAACATAAAAAAAAAAAAGTAAGCCTTCCCAAGCAGAATTCCCAGAAAGGACTGAGTCTGAATCGAGAGCCACAGAAATGCTTTTAATCCTTCAGTGTACAACACAAAGTGTCTCCTCAAGAAAAAGATTCTCCACCTCATACATGGGAGAGAGGAGGAGACAAAATAAAATTAGTTTAGGCAATTTCAGCTACAATCTGCCTCATACCAGTATCAGTCTACAAGAGAATATCTGGAATTATTGCCCTCTACCACAGTAATCCCTTTGTTATGAATGTGTCATTGACTTCATTATTAAATGTGGGGTTGTACTTATGGGGGGGCACAAATATCCTAGTTATCCCACTACAAAAACTTACACTTGAATTACACAGATTGCATATACATTGATATATACATATATATCTGTGTACATATAATAAATAATACACTATTATGTATTTTTATATGCTATATATTATCTAATAATTACTAACATATATGCTTACATATAGTACTATGTGTGTTTAATATACACAGATACATATATGTACATAACATATACACACACACACACACACACACACACACACATATATATGTATTCTTCCAAATGAGGGGTAAAGATGTGTTAGAAATACAATAGTTAACTTCATATAGTTGGCATAATTTCAATAGTTTTTTTAGACAACGTTATTTATCTAGAAGCAAGATTTTTTCAATGAATACTTAAAAACTAGATCTACATTTTAAAATTGAAGAAAACTGGAGGAGATAAATATGCATAAGAAATAAGAGCATATATGGTAATGGATATATACATGCTTTTCTGGTGATTTTCATCCTTAGAGCTTCTCTTTTTCATCATCATATCCCTTACACACTCTAAACAAACATGTTCTCTTCCACTGACTTTGGCTTATCCTTATCTTCAAAGAAATACATAATTGTATGTGACACAATGAAGTCAGGAAAGTATATAGGTTGAATAACAGGAGCCTGGGTTTTGATTAAGTATTAAGACCTGTATCTGAGAACAATAAGACAGCCACACATCCATTCTTAGTTGTCATAATGAACTATCTCATTGTCTAAACTAGGCGATTTGCTACAGTATATTTGACTTCCCTAGAGGTTGAAAAATAGGAAATGATACTCCCATGTTTCATGGCTAGTTCAGTTAGATCTTATAGAAAATAAGTCAGCTTGGCAGTCATTCCATCATTCAACTACTTTCTTTAGGCTGAAATAACCCTCTATTATCCAAAATAGAGCACTGTATGAGAAGATGACAATTTGTCTTGGTAATGAAGCTAATTATGCCATCAGTTACAGTCACATTGCTTGGATATGGTGGTTCTGAGGCTGGGCAACAAGTGAGTCCTTCACATGAAAATGAAACCAATTGTGTGAGATATTAATGGAATTAGTTTTGTCTTCCTGACTCCCAACCACCTAGTGATTCAACCGTTATGTTGCCTTTGAGCACGGATTAAACATACATATTAAAGTTGTTGATTTTTCTTTAATTTCAGAGTCATTACAACTGGTTTTTTGGATAAATACTAATGCTGAATTGACACTTCTATTAAAATAATCTATTAGTCATCACTAAGTTTACTTAAACTTAGAAATGCATGTTTATAGTGGTTTTTTTTTGTATTTTTCCAAGGATCCATCTTTCCTCTAACTTTCCTCAAATGTTTAATGCAATCTTACAAATAATATAGCAAAATAATAAAGCTAACCAAAATTTTCACAGGCCTGAAAACTGGTATTGTCTATGCTCACTTTAAAGTCTGCTTCTGACAGTAAAAAGTCACCCATAATCTCATATACAGATACATTTATTAATTTATTCAACAAAGATTTATTCAATTAGTTACATCCTGGGTACACTGCTGCGTGTTAAGAAAGCCACATTGAACAAGACACATGTTTCAGATCCTCCCGGAGCTTAAATTCACAAACCTGCTGGCGTCAGAAGAGTTTTCTCAGCGGGAGGGCCAATTTGCTGAATTCACCAATTCACTGATTTGCCAAGAATATATAGAAGTATGTCCTACATTTGGCAAATAAATCCCAAACTCTTTTTACAGTTGTGAAAACATTGTTTCTACGTTGGTGACAAGCCCGTCAAAACTATTAAAAACTTGTGTTGAGTCACTGAGTTTTGTACGTGTGGTGATTTGGTCACTTACAAGCTCATCGTGCAGTGAGTTGATTTTGGAAAGGTGAGTGTTACTGAACTGACCTAAAGACGCTTTCTTCTTACCCTTGCTGATGTCCAAATCCCAGAACAAGCTTGTCAATGCATCTCACCGAATCTCACCGGAAACTATGTGCAGCGCTTGCAGGAGGAACTAAGATCCGCCACGTAGATGATGACAGCGAGTCAAATATGTGACAAAGATCATAAAGTTAACATCATGCGTGAGCACCGTGTCTTTCAACTTAGCGACCGGTCCATTTTAACTACAAGGGTCTCCACCATGTCTTTTATCCTCAACTGCTGGAGCTGTGTTTCTTTGTGTGTGTGTTTTTTTTTCTTGGTGATATCAACCGACATGTGTGGATTGATCGTGCTGGTAATTTCTAGTACCTAAATGCCAGTTGCGGTCCAGCTCAGGGAGATCCCACAGCCAGCCCGTACGATTGGAAATTCGGAGCTGAAACCTGCCACCATGTTGGTACGTAGGCCATGCCTGGATTCACAAATGAGCAACAGAGCGGGCCAAGTACATGCAGTAGGTTCTTCGGAAGCATGACATATGCTGGCAAAGTCAAGTGTAAAGTTTACACAGCAAAGCTCAGGACTTCTGTAGAAAGTTTTGAGGATGGAACTGCTATCAGGAAACATATCCGGCTTACATTTTTCATTTACCCAGCAAATATTTGAGCTACCCAGTTTAATTATTAAACCCCAACAGGACACAGTCTCTGCCTTCAAATTTCAACTCTGGTGGAGAAAGAATGTGAAAGGACCCCAGGCAACTTTTAAACTTCTGTGCCTCAGTGTCCTCAACGACGTGATGGAAATTATAGTGATAATGATCCCGTGGAGTAGTGATGAGGATGAAATAACACAATAAAGATTAAATGCTTAGAAGCTCCTTCTCAGTGCTGACACTGGACTGAATCTGGAGCAGGAAAAACAGGTGAACAGATACTGACAATCACACACGCACAGGTCACAGGCACAGGTCATAGGGGGTCTCTGCAGTGCTGGGATACCTGGGCTCCTACACACAAAAGACTGGGATGTCCACTAAGAATCAAAACAAAGGCCTTTTACACATCAAGGGCTCTGAGTTTCATCCTCTAGACTTTAAAGACATGAGCTGAGGGGTGTGAAGCAGAGAAGTGTCATAATGAAACGTACATGTTAAATGGATGGCCGAAAATCCAGAGATGGCAAGATTACAGTCATCAGATCAATAAAATAGTAATTACCATGAGCCTACTGTGCGCAGAAGGACAGTCCATGAACTGGGAGCTTTCAAATCCAAAGCGGACATGAAGCTCAGAAGCATGACATCACAGGATGGCTTATAAATGAAAACGAGGACTGTTTAACCTTTACAGCGATTGGTTATCACAATGGAAGTTTCCAGATGGCAGGGTACTGGTTAGAAGTGATTATCTTATACCATTTTCAGGAAGATAATTTTAGTTTCCTTTATGATTGCCAGAGGCATTTACAAGAAATAAGCTAAGTTTCACGTATGTTCATGAAATAAGCTAGATTTGGAATAAGTTTACGTGACTTAAATGGCATTGTCCGGTTGGAGGATTTTCAAGCCTGGTCTCCATTTTGTTGTAACAAAATCATTCCACTAACGGTATGAATGACTGGATACGGATAGATAGCGCTGTAAATATGGGCAGAGGTATAGACAGGATAGATGTGGATAGGTAGATGCAGAGGTATAGACAGGATAGATGCTGTCGATATAAGTGTAGGCATGGCATTTAACCAGTGAAAGAAGTTTCTTCCTTCCCCAGGCCCTGTGCCTGGTGCTTCACACATACGACTTCAGAAATTAACGAGAGAGCCTCTTAGCCCTCGAGGAGTTTAAATTAAGGAATGAGAGAGGTTTTGCCACAAGACATTTCAGGGAGAAATTATATTGAAACTCAGCCTGCGGGGTGCAGTCAGGGAACAAGTGTTACCATGCAGCAAAAGCAGCATGGGCAGAGACCCAGAGGCAAAGGAACACACACTCCAGTGTGCTGTGGCAAAGAGGCTGGGGTACTTTTATTGTATGACAGGCACTAGGTCCCTTATCTAACAGAATGGCCACCATAAATATGCAGGACATCATCCATTACTATGCCCATTTTACAGATGAGAAAAGCACAATCAATGGAAGCCATTTCATGAACTTACACTCAAGAATCACATATTCAGGGATTTTTTTAGAAAAATAACTGTGACAAGGGGCGCCTGGGTGTCTCAGTTGGTTAAGCGTCCGACTTCGGCTCAGGTCATGATCTCACAGTTTGTGAGTTTGAGCCCTGCGTCAGGCTCTGTGCTGAAAGCTCAGAGCCTGGAGCCTGCTTCCGATTCTGTGTCTCCCTCTCTCTCTGCCCCTCCCCCACTCATGCTCTGTCTCTCAAAAATAAACAAAAAACATTAAAAAAGAAAAGAAAAATAACTATGACAAGAGTAATCTGAGTAACCCCTCATTCCTTTCTCTTTAAGATGAATAGGGGACAGATTGTGGGAATATGAACTTGAAGGCAGGGAGACCACACTGGAAACTATGGTAGTGGTTCAATGCCAAATGTTAGGGATCCTGACATCAGCCAGGCGACATGGCAAAGGTCGATGGGACCAGCAGAATGAGCAAGAGGGGAAGAAGGCTAGAATGGAGAATCTACAATCTAGAGTGACTCCCAGACAACACTGTGTAGCCTGGTGAAAAAAAGGAAACAAAAAAAAGGTAAACATGGAGTTTAGAAGAAAAAGCAGGTCTGGCAGAGGTCATATCAATTTTTAATGTTTTGAGAACAAGGCTTATCTGGTTATTCTAAGGGAAGCGCCACCTGGAGAGGTGCATCTGAAGCACAGGGCTGAGGTCTGTAAGTCCTCCTGGCAGAGCCGGTAGTGGAAGCTGCACCGGGCATCCCGGTAAAGAAACCCACTGGGAAGTAAGGTTGGGCTGCACCCCCTCTCCCTTGAAGCACTGTCATGATGACATAGCTCAGCAGGACCGTCCCTCCTTGAAGACGCCCGGTCCTGCTGAGCTGTGACATATTCAAGGAGTGAAAGACTCCCAGGTATGCAAACATCAGCTAATTTAATGCAGGTTAGAAAGGAAAGCTCTCGTAAGGTGTCATGACAGGCAGCTCTCAACAGTTCCCCGACACCGTGTACCAACACAGAGTATCGTGATTGCCATTAGACTCGAATCTAAGAGAGGAATTTACGGTACTACAGGAAGTCTTGAAGAGTCATGAGTGGAAAAGGCTGCTCTGTCACACCATGAAGTCTTTCTGGAGGGCACCCAATGACCAGCAGCTGAAGTCCGTCAAACAGAAGCACCATGAAGGAGGCACTGCTGTCCGGCTGGCCTTCCCGCATTCACGTTTGGTAAGCAGCGTCAGCAAAGACCGCCTTTAAAACAAAGGTTGATGGTTTTACACAACATTTTATTGTTCTGTCTTCTCGGAACGATCATAACAGTACGCTTGACTAAGAGACAGACTGATCATACTTCACTTTGACTTACTCCAGAGACACAGCAAATGTGTCCTGAATATTCTGCATTTAAAACTCATTACATAAAAAATATTCTACAACCTTCGTAATAAAGTCTGCTAAATTAAGACAAACTATGTTCAAATGAGAACAGCGGTTGATGACCACTTTTATTTAAGAAGTTAACATTTTTTTCCTTTAGTTTAAAACACTTGGAAAACAAAACCAGCATGCTGTCCATAACAGAATAGGATCCTTCTGGTGCAGAGTGTATTAAGACCTTCTGAGAGTAGATTATTACTATGTTTTGGATCCTTAATTCAAAGCATGTCTAAATGCTTTGAGGCTTACAGGCAGATTTTCATGATTATGTGGAGAACTGCTTATAAAAGATAAAAAATATGAAATAAACAAAACCACCTCTGTGAGTGAAGGGTAATACACAACAATGACCCTCAGGAAGGGAGTCAGTGAAAACAGTGGACGAGATAAATGGCCTGAAGTCTAGTAAAAAAGAAAAATGTTTTTTAATTCCCCCTGCTATGCAACTGCAAATTCCATTTTAGTTACTAGTCATTAAAGCCATTTAGAATTTAGCTTAAATGTTAAAAAAAAAAAAACACATTAACTTCAGTATCTTTTCAATGTGTTTCTTTAATATTCTGTCTGTACATATCATTATTGTATTATATTTAAAGCCAAGAGGATATTTTAATGACATCAATCTATACCCTGCTAACAATTGCTTTCTATTTTTAAAGCTATTTTCTTACATACCATACATTTCTCTACCTAAACGTTCCATTCCTACGCACACCTACACAAATATGCAAACATAGAAACAAACACACACACGCACAGTATTTTATGATTTGGTAACAGGTCTTAGCTGCATCTTACAAATCTGATAAAAATGTAATTTGAGAGTCCCACTAAGAGTAATATTGATTCTAGCACACGTATACTGCCCTGCATGGTTTGGTAGCATTAGAAAGATATCTTCCAAGGAAAGGAATGTTTCTGGCATAGAAAAAAAGTATAGAGGGCCACCTGGGTGGCTCAGTCAAACACCTGACTCTTGACTTCGGCTCAGGTCATGATCTCACAGTTCATGAGTTCAAGCCACACATCGGGCTCTGTGCTGACAGTGCAGAGCCTGCTTGGGATTCGCTCTCTCTCCCTCTCTCTCTGCCCCTCCCATTCTCTCTCGTTCTCTCAAAATAAATAAATAAACCTTAAAAAAATGTAGAGCGCGACAAGTATACGATCGCTCTTTCAGTCACGTAATTTGATCCATTCTCCTAGGTGCTATGGTTAGTATACAGAAATTTTAAAAATTAAAATTTTAAGATGCTAACAAGCCATATTCATAAGTCCAATACTTACTCAAGATGCTGGTTGGTAGCTTTCTGAAACAATGTGTCATCCCAAAGCTGACAATTCTAGAAGTTGACAATCTTTTATTTTAACCTAAAGGTAGCTACAATTTCTTCAGCTTTCCATGACATTTGAGTTGGTTATTTATTTGGTATTCACTGACTTTTTTTTTTTTACATTAAAAAAAAGTATTTAGGTTCTACTACTCACTGCTAGATGATAGGTAAATTATGTAAAACATGTAAATATTTTGATTATATAAATACCAAACTCGATGCAAATAAATTCCTCTAATTCTAGATTTACATTTTATAAGGGCTTTTAAAGAAAAGTATAATTACTTATTATCATTGATCTGAGTTCTTAAAGGAGTTATGGATGTCATAAACAGGTTATATCATACCTGTTCATTCAGTCCAACCAATCAACAGATATAAGCAAACAATACATATGTTAAGAAACAGGAGAATAACATTTAATAGCAGTGTGTGCCAAAAGTGATCTTTAAACACACAAAAAAATGATTTTCACAAAAATTTTTAAATGCTTACTCTATTTAAAGATATTAAACAACCCATAAAACTGGAAGGTTCAATAAAAATGCATTCATTTGCATCACACACACAACACACGCCAAGTGTATATATATATATATAATATATATATATAATATATATATATATATATATTATATATATATGTGTGTATATGATGTATATATCATATATATATAAGATGTATATATATATATATATGTATGCATAAGATGTGTGTGTGTATGTGTATGTATATATACATATATATATATATATATATATATATATATATATATATGATGTATATATATGACGTTCAACTTTTGGTCATAGTTATTAGGCATTGTGTAAACAAAACAAAGACAAGCAAGTAGGTGTGGGACCTGGTTAAGGTCAGATTATAATTCCCATGAAAACTGTCTGTCACTCTTTTATCCTCTACCTTCCTGTATCAGTCTGTTCAGGCTGCAGTAACAAATTACCATAGACTAAGTGGCTTAAACAACAGGCATCTATTTCTCACAGTTCCGAGGCTGAGAAGTCCACAAATAAGGTGAACTCACTCCTACACATTCTGTTCCTGTTGAGAGCTCTCTCACTGGCTTCCAAATGGTCACTTTCTCCCTGAGTCCTCATAACAGAGACACAGCCTTGTCTCTCTTTTCCTCTTCTTCTGAAGCCACTAATCCCAGCATGGCGGCCCCACTTTCATGAATTCACGTAACCTTAAGTACCCTCCAAAGGCTTCATCTCCAAATACCATCATATTGGAGTGACTTCAATATATGAATTTAGTGGGTACACAATTCAGTCCCGGTACTTCTTATCTCTTCTTCACTCATTACTTCTTTTATCTTCAAAAAAAATTATACAGGAGATATGAAAACTTTGGGCAGCTAGAGGTACAAATGTATGTCCCCAATGACGTCCCCGTTCAGTATATGTACGCAGAAAGATAAAAGATCTCTGATGATAAAAGACATCATCAATTCATAGCAAGTGTCTATGAAAAGTGTTCACAACTTTCAGTTAAAGTCAGTTCGGCAAAACAAATACTGCTATATGTCCCCATGATATGTTATATATTAAATTAGTAACACTACATGCACAAAATACATAAAAATACATGTATGAAATGAACACTACTGATAGCAATGATGAACACAGTCTCCAGAACTCGACAGTTTGAGTTTGAACTCCTGTTCTGGCCCTTACTAAGTAGCTGACTTCGAGCAAGTTAATTGACCTGTCTGTGCCTCAACTTCCTCATCTGTAACATAGAAATAACAGTAATATCCACCTCCTATGACAGTTGTGAAGAATAAATGAGCTCATCCATAGAAGGTACTCATATATATTATATAAAGTACAATTTCTGGTAAATAGTAAGCACTAGAAGTTTGTTATCATTCGCAATGAATGAAAGAATCACCAAATATGAAGACGAAACCCAACATACACTCTCAAAGGAATTGCAATTATAAAGAAGACTGGAAAAGGATATGGACTCCACTGCCAAGTAACAGAATAATAACCCTGAAAAAGCAAGGACTTTCTGAACTAGTCAAGTTTCTTACCATTGCATAACATGGCTCAAATTCATGATGGGAACCAGAGCATTCATCAAATCAAATGTAAGGTACATGAGGACATGTTGGCCTCATTGCTGAATCCCCAGAACTCAACCAATGTATGTTGAATGTTTCGATGAAGAAATATAAGCCCCAGTGGGAATGATGTATGGATGAGGAAAATTCACATAAATGGTGGCGATAAATTTGGCCATTTGGAATCTCAGCAAAGCACACCAGACACCTGGTGAGAAGTTAAGAACAGAAATGGAACGGTCTTCTCATTTGGGAAGTCTGAATTGTTAGGGTTAAAAGAGAGTAACAAACTCAAAAAAGGGTAACAACGAAATGCTTTGAATTCACCTACATAGAACTACCTGTGAGCCAGTTGTGGAAGACATTGTGAGAAGTCCAGTAACAAGCAATAGTTATTCATTCACTCCAACAGTGTAGGCAAGAGAACTTACACACATGCCTCCCGCCTGTTCGACATTGAAGCCACTTCTTTTAGTAACACCACATGATTCATCTTTGAATAAAACCGTCCTCCAAAATAAGAGAATCACAGCTTGCAAAGATACCAGCCAAAAAGTTGGACCTGTGTTGGAGGCACTATAGAAAGCCAGCTTTGCTCTATTAAGAATCAGCTCTATCTTTCATTGCTGCAAATCACAATCTACGACTTGCAGCCTCATGTCTGGCATGCAGAGGGTATCGTCACAGTATGACTTCAGTGTATAAACAGCTAAAATTTCAAAATCTACAGATGCTTGAGGATGTCGTTAAACTCTCCCATAGCCTTTTAAATTTCTATTTCTAGAGTAGTTAAGTGACAGAAAGTTCAGTAAACACATATGTACTGTTATTTGTGTACATGTATATATCTGGATATTTCCAAGTGTTCCAAATATCTTATCTTCCAAGATTTAAAATGTCAATGTATATTTAAATTTGTCAAATGACATTATAAATGGCTAACAATAAATTCCTATTTGTACAGTCTCAGGAAAACTGCTTAATTCCTAAAAAGAAATAGGAGTTTGATTGAGCACCAAGGAATGAATGAATGAATGACTGGGAGTTGAGAAGCAGAAATAGTGAAAGCAGGGGCGCCTGGGTGGCGCAGTCGGGTAGGCGTCCGACTTCATCCAGGTCACGATTTCACGGTCCGTGAGTTCGAGCCCCGCGTCAGGCTCTGGGCTGATGGCTCGGAGCCTGGAGCCTGTTTCCGATTCTGTGTCTCCCTCTCTCTCTGCCCTTCCCCCGTTCATGCTCTGTCTCTCTCTGTCCCAAAAATAAATAAACGTTGAAAAAAAAAAATTTAAAAAAAAGAAATAGTGAAAGCTGATAACTCCCCTCTCTCTCATATATATGTATGTTAGTAGTATAGTAACATTTATGGCTAATAACAGGTGTTTCCTGTAAAGAACAATATCCTGTAGCACTCACCAAAGCAGAAGTGAACAAGAATGGAAGAAAGAAATTAGCAGAAGGCTGCTTACATACTGGAGCACTAGTTAAGAAGATCTAAAAACTGACATGGCTGCTGTCGATGAGCAGACCTGAAGAACTCAGCATGGCACAGCTAGGTTATTGACCTCTGCTCTTCTACTCATCACATTATAATAACTGTCCTCGTTGCCTTTGCATTAAGTGTGTCATTATTCTTTGGAAAGATTTTTTTTCAAATTCCTTCAAATATATCTAAAATTATCTATGCTGCCAAAATCTCTCCATCTTAGCCAAAAGGATTTTCATTCAACATTGCAAAACTGTGCAGAATGAACCCACCCTGATCCCAAATTCAGTGCATGGAAAGAAAGCGTTCGTGTGCAGTCTGGTGAAAAGTAACACAACGGCAATGCTACTGCAGTGGACTTCTCCATCGGATCCAGTTTGCCAGCAGGAGTGAGCACTCCAGTCCACCAGAGACAAAGCCAAAAGCTGAGCGACTTCAAAGACGCATTGGATTTCCCAGCATAAATACAAGAACATGAAATAACATTCGAGATGTGATTTCTGGCATTGACCTTTGGATACAGGTGTAGTTTTTCATATTCATCCCTATTAAATTTAACATCACTGGTTTGGGATGATTTTCTAGCGTGTTGAGTTCTTTTTGAAGATTCTTAATGGATTACCTAAGCAAATTAGTATGAGATAATTTGGGGAAGGTTATATGCACTTTTGTTGTATCAAACTGGATAAGCCAAAGGCAATCAGGAGACACACCCTTGTTAAAGTATGGCCCCAGCAACCAAGCAGTACTGACTGGGTGCTGATTGGGTACTGGTGACTCCTGAGACTGTCATGCAGACAACCGAAGCAAATCTCTAGTTTCTGGGAATGCTAGCTGTCCTGTCTACACAGTGGAAGGGAAGACTGCCACATCATGAGGGGATCAAAGACTCTGATGTCATGACCTTGCTGTAAGCTGCATCAGTTTTCTAGGTCTGCTGTGACAAAGTCAGAAAGACTGGGTGGCTGAAAACAACATAAACATATTGCCTTATAGTTCCGGAGGTTAAAAGTCCAAAATGAAGGAATCAGGAAGGCTATGCTCCTGATAGTTCTAGGGGACAATCATGCCCCGCCTCTTCTAGCTTCTGGTGTTTGCAGGCAATGCATGGCCTTCCTCAGCTTGTAGGTGCAACGCTACAGTCACATGACCATCTTATCTGTCTTCACATCATTTTCCCTGGGTGCATGTCTATCTCTGTGTCCATATTTCCGCCTTTTAGAAAAAATGTTTATTTATTTCTTTGGAGAGAGAGGAAGAGACAGAGAGAGCTGGGGAGGGGTAGAGAGAGAAGAAGAAAGAGAATCCCAAGCAGGCTCCACACTGTCAGCACAGAGCGCGACACGGGGCTTGTACTCATGGACCGCAACATCATGACCTGAGCTGAAATCAAGAGTCTTATGCTCGACCGACTGGGCCAACAGTCTTCTGCTCAACGACTATTTCCCCAGGACACCAAAAATATTGTATCAGGATCCACCCTAATGATCTCATTTTAACTTGATTACCTCTGTAAAGATTCTGTTTCCAAAGAACAGCACCTGCTAAGGCACATGGGTTAGAACTTCCCCATATCTCTTTGCAGGGGAGAGCACAATTCAATCCATAACATACAACTTGTTGAAATCCTGACACATACAACCCTCATGAGAGTATACCGATCTACTAAAATTTCATTTCAAGTTCTCTTGATAAGGATTGTATCTCTTCATTCCTAAATCAGTGTTTGGAATTTTCATAGTTTGTGTGTTTTTAAAAATCCCCAAATAGAATAAATGTTATTTTTAAACAAATTAAAATGGGCTTATCTATTCTAAAACACTCCAGTCTTTGTTACAGTAATATGTACTCAAAAGTCTGAATAGATGAATATAATATGCAATGTTGACATATATGTCAATGAAATCCTTTTATCGTGTAATATCACATGGGAAACACACTTTAGGAATTACTGCCCGAAGCCATGCAACTACTAAAAATAACTTTTTAACCTTATTCCTTAAAATCATCTATGTAACCAAATACTCAGTTTTCATACTGTCCTTTCTCTGCAGTATTATGACTCTCGACATGTAAGAAGAGACTGAAATATTATCTTTGTTTTCTGCTCATCCCATCTTCTATTTATTAAAAAATTCATTAGTTTTCCATTTCTTTTTCCTAAGTAGTCAACTACGCTTTGGTGTGTCTATGTAAGAATTACTTCCTTTCGGAAATCACCCTTCTCTCATTCGGAAAATCATACTGCCCAGCACACTGCGTTTGGATGAGACCAATCCCACCCAGGCGTGAGAAATACAAGAGTATTCTCTTAGGGTTGTATGTGAAGGAAAGCAAAGAGAGAGATTTATCCATGCAAGTTCTGTGGTCGGGGAAAAAAAAAAGAGAAAAGGGGCACCTGGGTGGCTCAGTCAGTTGGGTGTCCGACTTTGGCTAAGGTCATGATCTCACAGCTTGTGGGTTCAAGCCCCACGTCTGGCTCTGCTGACAGCTTGGAGCCTGGAGCCTGCTTTGAATTCTGCGTCCCTCTCTCACTCTGCCCTTCCCCCACTCATGCTCTGTCTCTCTCTTAAGAATAAATAAAACTTGGGGCGCCTGGGTGGCTCAGTCGGTTAAGCATCCGACTTCGACTCAGGTCACGATCTCGCGGTCCGTGAGTTCGAGCCCCGCGTCGGGCTCTGGGCTGACAGCTCGGAGCCTGGAGCCTACTTTGGATTCTGTGTCTCCCTCTCTCTCTGCCCCTCCCCCGTTCATGCTCTCTCTCTGTCTCAAAATTAAATAAACGTTAAAAAACAAAAAAAGAATAAATAAAACTTTTTTAAAAAGGAAAAGAAAAGAATCTTGGTTTGCTTGAAAACTGTCAGCAGGTATTTTGTGGGCAGCAACCGGTATGCTCACCTTCTTCCTTGCCTGGGAAAGTTTGAGTTAATTTTTATCCCAGGCCACTGAAAGAGTAGTAACACACGCATGATAGTTATTAGCGAGGCATCAAGGATTCCTGTAGTTCACACGCAGGAACAATACCCGATACCAAAACAATACCCGATACAATGTGGTACTTCTCCATTTTGAGCGAGGTCCTGAATTCCTACAGAAATAGCATCCACCAGCCTTCCTGTCTCGTTCCGCTTCTGTTTCCTCTAGGAACTGCACTGGCAAGTACAGCAAAGGCATTTTCTTCATAGAGTAAGTCGCTTAAGAGCAGACACAATATGTTGCCTTATTTGCATCTTTCATAAATCTTAGCAGAGTGCTCAATAAATATTTGTTAAATTAAATTATTTCTTTGATATCTCAGTAGATAATGCATCATTGAGTTTATTGATTAGAATTAATTGCTCTGTCTCCAATTAGAATTCATTCACTGTAACCCCAAAGCATGCCCATCTCAAGATATTTTACATAAATTGTGTTCCAAATTGAGTATCAGGTTGAGGGATTTCCCTTGCCCTTGTTTCTGGCAGTCTGTTTCCCTTCGTGTGAAATATTAGTCTCTAAAGATGAGTTTCCTTCGAGCAGATTATCAAGATTAACAATCATCCTGCACTCTCTGTTCCACAAGGAAAGCTTTTACTCAATCTCTCCAGGGAAACGAATGCACTCTGTACTCTTCCCGATTTGTTAGGTTAACCTATGTTATTTCCTGTTGTTGGAGTTGCTGCTACTGTTATTATTATAATGTTTAATTTTTGGAGTAAGTTCTCTGAATAGCATTGAGAACATCCCCACAAAGCTCTGGGTTTTTTTTTCTTAAAATACTAGGAACATTATTCCTACAGAACGATAACAGCAAGATGGCCTTTTGATCCCTATATATGTCCACTATGTGCAAATACTAAGATCTTCATTCACCCACAGGTTTACCTTAACATATGCATTAGCAAACATTATTCAAGCACCTACTTTCTACCAGCTTCTACCTCTGGCGTTGTGGACGCACAGTTGAAAAACCACCCCTGGCTTAGGGAATACGGTCAATGGTATTGTAATAGTGCTGTATGGTGATACACGGTAAGCTCAGCATAATATATAGAGTTGTTAAATCACCATGTTGTATACCTGGAACTAATGGAACATTGTGTGTGAGCTACGATTCAATTTTTTAAAAAATTGGGACGCCTGGGCGGCTCAGTCGGTCAAGTGTCCAACTTCGGCTCAGGTCACGATCTCATGGTCCGTGAGCTCGAGCCCTGCGTCGGACTCTGTGCTGACAGCTCAGCACCTGGAGCCTGCTTCGGATTCTGTGTTTCCCTCTCTCTGCCGCTCCCCCACTCACACCCTGTCTCTCTTTGTCTCTCAAAAATGAATTTTAAAAATTAAAAAAAAAAAGGAGGGGGTCCTGGGTGGTTCAGACGGTTGAGTATCTGACTTTTGATTTCCACTCAGGTCATTTATTATCCCCTGGTTGTGGGATCAAGCCCCACATGGGGCTCTGCACTGAGCATGGAGCCTGCTTAAGAGTCTCTCTCTCCCTCTCTCTCTCTCTTCCACCCTCCCTCCCTCCCTCTGCCCCTCTCTCCTACTTGTGTTCTATAAATAAATAAATATATACATACATACATGAAAAATAGGGGAAAAAAAGAAAACCATACCTTGCTTTTCTTTCACTAAATGTATTTCTTTTTCCCCGAAGATCAACAGGAAACACCAACCCTTACAGTCTGATCCTCTACTTCATTATGTTTCTGCCATTTATTTTCACTCGAATTTTTTTGTAACTCTCTCTGGTGGTTAAGATTAGAGTTGGCTGTGAGTGGGCGTCTGGATAGCTCAGTCAGTTAAGCGTCCCACTCTTGATTTCGGTCCAGGTCATGATCTCATGGTTCATGGGTTCAAGCCCCGGGGTGGGCTCCACGCTGGCAGTGCAGAGCCTGCTTGGGATTCTGTCTATCCCTCTCTCTTCCTTCTCATGCTCTCTCTCAACACACACACACACACACACACACACACACACACACACACACACACAGATTTGGCTGTGACAACAGAGAATTGAAATTATAGTGGCTGAAACATGATGGGATGTCTTTTTCCTCCCTCAACTAATAGTCTGGATGAAAGGAGCCCAGTGCAATACAGTGACTCCATGGTGCCAGGGACACGTGCACATTATCGGGCTTGTTGTTCTGCCGTGTTTAGAGGGCTGTTTCCCCCCGCGGCCTGGCGAGGTTCACCCTCTCATCTGCAGTCTGGCCAGTTAGGAGGGAAAAGGCGAGCAGAGTGCAAGCCTCATACCTTCAACACAAATCCAAGCTGGCCAGAATACGGCTACACTTCCTCACCAGAGAGTATAGGAAATAGCACTCTTAGCCTTGGCTGCTAAGAACCAGAAGTTATATAATTACAGGAACAATGAGGAAAGTGATCAGGGATAATTAGCAGCTCAGCACTTCACAGAGTTTACTTTCCCTCCCTTGGCTTTGCTTTCCCAACGCAATTTACCAGGTACACAGCTAACAAGACTCTGAATTATAAGATACTACACCTATAACAGAAGTTTATCCTTGGTTACAGAATAGATCATTAGTTGTTAAGGACCATAAGTTAAGATAAGGCTTTACATTTAAATGTGCTTTAATCACCAACAAATAGCTTCACTGAAGCCAAAGTCTGTATTACACTTCTCTTCACCAACCGCCCAGGCACCACCAGGAGGTGTGAATTTCAGGTATTTTTCTCACCACCTGAGCAGATCAGCAGGTGGAAAGTAATCCTAGTCTTTGGAATCCAGAAAGTAAGACAGAAACCTGTGAATTCCATATAAGTTTTACCTTTTTTTGCTTCCACAAATAATGATGCGTGCCTTAACGGGAAAATAGAAAAAAAAAATGCAGTTGTGTGATAACAATATAATTGAACATACGGTTCTGCTCATTTCAATACTGCCTCTATCGTTAATATCCTCTCGTTATTTTTCATTTAACGTATGATAAAAATAAAGGAAAAGAAATTAGTGTGGGATATGGTTGAGATTATTTCCAGGTGCTCATGCAAAGGTGATATCATAGAGGGACCAGTCGCTCAAAAGATGTTAGCGCCGACTTTAGGGAGAGAGACCAAAATAATTACCAGCAGCTGAGGAAAAAAGAAAGCTAGGAATTGTTTAATGTCCATAGGCTATCCCAAAGAGCAATGAAAAATCAGGATGTAAAAACTAGTTTTGCATAGTAAATGTGTTTTATGGTACAAAAGCGTAGCTTTGAAATGAAGGTCCAAGGTACATCAACTCTAAGTGCCGTATTCATCACCTGCGGGGCGTCCGTAGTCGGGTAGCATTAATTCTATGGTTTTGTATTGCAAGTCAGGCCACAGGATACATATTATTTTACAAGGAAATATTGGAAATGGTTGGAGGTGCTTGCGAACATATACTTGAGATAGAATAATGACATATAGCACATTTACTATGCACACAGAATTTAGATTAAGTGGAAGGAGCATCCTTGCTCGTCTTAAAGAATCAGCCCACCAGGCCTTAGGTAAGGTTTATGCACTGGTTCAACACATTCACATTATGTAGGAGGAAGGAGATGTGTGCCAAACAATTAATTTAATACCTTGAGGAGCATAAGCATCCCATTAATGGCCTCTAAACAAGAAGGCCTTCTCTCACCATGGTAACCGGTAAGAGCTGTCAGAGTTTTTACAGTTCAGGCTTCTGTCACTGCTCAAGGGAATCCTGTAGATGCCTTAATTTCCTCTGCTTCTAGACATGTTTTCCAAAGGTTAGGGCACTTTTTTGAGGGTCACGTTTAAGGTTCTTTTTTAGTATCAAGAATAAAATCAAATAAAGCAGACCTAACTGAAAATTCTGTGCAACGCATTAGCACTTGCTAAACAAGGTCGGTTTCTGCATTCTGTAACTCCGGCAAAAGGTGTGGGGAAAAAGGGCGTGGTGCCCAGGAAGGCAAGAATGCGTCACAACGTGCGGGTGAGGGGCGCTTTCGGAGACCCAGAGTTGAACTTGCCATACAGGCATAATTTTCACCGTCTGGGTGAAAAGACATCTAAGAATTGAAGTGCTTTATGATTCTAATGGAGAAGCCATCGCAAAAAGGCTGTGCACATGTTCAACCGCAGCCGAAATGGACGGTGGGTAATCACTGTCCATTAAAGAAAGGTTAGGTCACGGATAAGTACGGCAGACACCTGGACCAGGGTGAACTGCCGCAGAGATGACTGCTCACATGATCTTAGTTATAAATAGATTTCTCCCTCAACACGAGCTGCTCTTTTTCACGCCCACTGACTCCCTGTGTTTATCTTCTCACTTATGAAGTCCTTTAGCCTTATCTGTTATGTTACATGTTTGCTTCTTGGGCAAGTGATCTTGTCAAATGTCCACCGCAGCGATAACTGAAGCCAGTGGTCTTCTATCTACAGGGCCCACGGTTATATGCTCTGGACTCAAATAATTAAGAGACCCTGGTCCCCCATGGAGGAAAGGTCTTCCAGAGCTCCGTTATCTCAGAGTCCCGTTTTTACTATTTTTATGACAACTAACCTGATGGGTTCAAATGCTGAACGTATGGTATTCTAGGCATACCGTGTCTTGATTTTAATAGGATACTTGAAAAACAAAAGTGTGGTCTTCGGGGATGTATTGATGAATACAAACTAGAAAACAATATAATTATGGAGACATACAGCTGAGTATAGAGCCTACCTACCATAAAAATCTTGGTCAATGAGTTGATGTAAAAAATTTTTTAAGGAGAGAAAATGTTTCTAAAATTTTTCAGAGTCCCATCCTTGTCTTTTGCTATTTAACACAGAAATAGAAAAACTTATTTTTTTTTCTAGAATTTGAGTGTAACATACATTTGGTAGCTAATTTGAGCAGATGATATAATTATCTTTCAATATTATCCTTTTAATCTAGAATAACAGCTTGAAATTTTAACATTAAAACTGACAAAATTTTAACATTAAAATTGAGGCAAAGTAGACATACAGAAAGAACCAATGGAAGTCAACAGAGGAATATGACATCCAAACAATAAATGTGAAATAAGGCTAGATTAATGGAAACAAAGTACTGAAATTAAAAAAAAAAAAAGATGATTTATTCATTCAAATTCAAAGAACATTGTAGTCACCCATGCACTTTGAACATGACTGGGATTTAAAGGGTGAGCAAAGCTGGACATTGGAGAACTTGCAGTGGGACAAACGTAGTAGAGGACACAGGTTTGCAAACATAAACGTCAGAGAGCGTGACACTCAGAGCTGACATCCAATGGTGCCGCCCAACAGCGTCCAGGCTTGTGTTAACTCTGCCTAGTGACAGACGCCCAGCCGACCCCAACTAATAAATATTTTAAATATCACCTGAACCTGGTGATATGTTCTATCACACTGATGTACCTAAAGACAGGCAGAATTTCTAACAAGACAGAAGCCACAAAACAGCATGGAAGGCTGAAGGAGCATTGGGAGCAAAGCCTGGAGACGTAAAAAGACTGGACGAATGGCAGGTCAAGTCACGGGTCCAGGGAAGGACTTTGCTGGAAGGCAGACCCGGAGGAGTAAGGAGTGAGCCCAGGCATGGATTTGGGAATCTCCCAGGTGGGCACGACAGATCCAATAACAGAGTGAATACAATCTCCAGGGAAGAGAATGCAATTGGCAAAGGAGAGGATGACCCCATCAGACAAACGTAAGATTTCTAGTCTAAGAAAAGTAGTAAGAATTAAAAACCACTAACCATCTGTAACGTAGAACAAATTGCTTTTATAGAAAAGGAGAGAATGAAACGCCCACACAGCACAGTCCTATCTGTGTCCTACCCTTCTGGGTCCTGGAACACGCCTCTCAACCATGCCGGAGCGTCAAACAGAACCAAACAGGAAGTCGTAAGAGGCCCTAATTTTATTTGTGCTACTGCAGTTTGCCAACTTACGTTCACATGACCCCAAATATTCCATTGAGAAATTTAAAACTTCAGTTTGCTGGTGACATGTCTCCAAACCATAAGTCAGCCAGACTGATTCTTTCCAAGGGTTCTCTCTGGGCTTAAGTAAAGACGATCTCAATGTGTAGATTTTCTCGCTCTTTGGTTTTACCAACCTTCTTATCCCAATATCTCCCTTGGTAACTACGACAATGTCTGAGGAGGGAAAAAATGAAGAGAAATCTCTTAGAGGATTTGGCTCAGAGGTGCCCAGAATTATAAATGATGATGTTTTCCTGGGCATTCACAACAGTCATCGGATTGGAGCTCCGTGCTTGGAAGATGAAAAGGTTCGCTTCTGACACTCCTCCCACGCCGTCCCAAGTCTTGCTCGCTGACGTCCTACCTTCCGGCTCCCGCAGCAGCACTGTCACCTAATTTAATGTCACACCTGAGACGGACTGCGTCTGCCTTGCATGACAGAATAGCAGCCACAACGGGCAGCGTGGCTCCAGTAGGGGTCACAGCCAGGCAATTTCATTGTGACAACTGAAGACCGATCAGAAGCTCCGCAGTGCAAGCCACCCTTGACAGAGACTGGCTGGGACGACCGGGATTTCATTTCATGGCTCCTCTTTAAAAAACGTACATACTTATGAAATCACCCTCGTGAAGTTCAGCGCGATCTTGATTAAGTGCGTCTGTATTGTTGTGAGATGCAGTTTGGGGGCAGAAGCTGAGAATATCCTTAAATCAAAAATAGTGATGCCAGTTGCAATTTTTAAGTTGAAAGAGAAGAAACGCTTCCCAAGAACAATCCCTTATGCCAAACCAACTGTTGGAGCAGACATTACTACCCTTGCGGCACTCACCTTATGCTCAGAGAGTCTGTTGCAAGGAAAAGGAACAGCTGTCACCCCTTACGCTGGCTGCGGTGGGGAGGGGCCGGGCTGCTGTTCCCAGGGCACATCTGGGTGTGCTGGCTCATGTCCCAATAAAGGTTCACATAAAGTGAATGTACACACTGCCCAGGTGCTGGGCTTTTGCTGGGAGCACATAATATGAGGCCAGATCACATCTGTGTGACAGCCACAGGCTGAAACTGCCGGCAGGGCTATTTACAGAGGGTTTCTTCTAAATGGATTTTGCCTCCTCTGAAATGTACTGCTCCGCCATTATGCAAAGTCAGAATGCCCTTCGATTCAGGGGCACAGAACCCTGAGGCCACAGAGATACCCAAAACCTTCCGTCAGAAACAATCCCCAGTTCTCACGTTACTAAAGGATCACCTGTGTAGAGCTTCTGACAGTTACTTATTGAACCCACAGCGGTTACACGTCAAGTTCCAGATCTTCTTTCCAATGGTTCTTGCACATGACTCTCAACTAGATGGTCTACAGCCTGTTTTGCTGCCGTCAAACTGAGAAACGTAAAATGGTACAAAACATCCGACAGAGACGCTGATCCAACATACTCCGTGTAAAGGTGAAAACTGAGTCCATATTTCACTATTTTTGTTTATATCTTGATTCAGCTCATTGATTTTTTGTTTTCAAAACCTCATCGTCCTTTTCTGGCTCCCTGTCTCCCTGGAACATTCAAAGTTTCAGGAAGATTTCGAAAAATAAGTCAGCCTTGTTCTCATGGATACCCCTACTATGATGTTCCTTCTTTATCTGCTCTGTAATCTGAGAAAAGGCATAAATGAAATGTTAACTCTCCTTTCTCTCCAACATCAGGCCATAAGAGAAACATGACAGGTGACATCACAGGGTATATATATATATATATATATATATTTTTTTTTTTTTTTTTTTTTTTTTACTTTACATTACCGGCCAGGAGGAACTATAATGTGTAGAATTTATGCACAAATTTTAGAAGCATTTGGGTCCTCCAGACCACTCTTTTAAACTGGGGACTTTTCAAATCTCTAATTTAAATGTAAGTTTAAGCAATGAATACTAAAGGCATGACCTAAATGGAAAAGAATTGCTTAGATGAAAATGTTAGAATACAGAGAGTTGCTCTATGAGCTTGGTACAGGGTCTGAATGAAAAACCTAAGTAGTCAGAAGCCAGGATCGACTAGGTAGATTCAGGAGACTCGGCCATGACCCGCATGTAACTCGGAAAATCGAGCGAATAGAGGTGGAGCACTTAGCTGTGTAAACCACACTGCTCACTTTTAAACACATCCCACGGCACCTGGTAATTCAGCATGGCATCTGGGAGACTCACAGCCATCCATGGAGCTGAGGTCCCAGCTGGCACCTGCCTAGGCTGAGTTGCAAGGTGATTCCAAACACTCTTCTCGACTGAGCCGAACGGTGACGGACACGGGCATCGTTCACTTGAAAACTGTGTTGACCGCACCTGCAACTTTAAATTCATGATGCTCTTTAAGGGCGCTGCTGTCATTCAGGCTGCGTACTGGTTCCGAGAGAGCTCTCTCTCGTGCAGGTGGCATGGGGGAGCTCTGCGCTGAAGGCACGGTGTCCGTCCCCATAAAGCTTCCCTCCCCGGAATGAGCTCCAGCAGTGTGACCGCTGACCCTCGCAGAAACCTTCGTCTCC
This sequence comes from Panthera pardus, assembly GCF_024362965.1. Classification (NCBI taxonomy): domain Eukaryota; kingdom Metazoa; phylum Chordata; class Mammalia; order Carnivora; family Felidae; genus Panthera; species Panthera pardus. The sequence goes on along the minus strand of NW_026526710.1, from coordinate 81,254,396 downwards.
TTTGCGCTCTGTCTTCGCCAGTTACGCAGACACAGACGCTGTCCTCACCTGGTTCCGACGAGGCCGTTATTTTCCTCCTATTTTCTTTTTGGAGTAATAGACACAACAAAACAATACACACAACAAAGCCTTGATCTCTAGGCGTTTTTTTAAAGAGACGTTAATGGACAGTGATGTGTGAGCGTAGGCCAACTTGGGAATAAAAAACTGAACATTTGTCAAAGCTGTATCAATGAATTTAGTCACTGTCTCAGACATCTAGTAGATGGGTGAATGCAGACGTAAGGAGTACGAACGAGTGCTTACCAGGCCCCAGGCGAAGGATTTTACCAACACAATTTTACTTATTTAATTCTGAAAATATAGCCTGAGATACACCTGACTTCAGCTCAGGCCATGATCTCGCAGGTTATGAGTTCAAGCCCCACATCGGGCTCTGTGCTAACAGCTCAGAGCCTGGAGCCTGCTTTGGATTCTGTCTCTCTCACTCTCTGCCCCTCCCCCACTCAGGTTCTCACTCACTCTCTCTTTCTCTTTCTTTCTCTCTCTCTCTCTCTCTCTCTCTCTCTCTCTCTCTCTCCCTCCCTCTCTCCCTCCCTCCCTCCCAAAAATAAATAAACATTAAAAAACATTTATAAAAAAATTCTAACTCTAACTTCTCTGACTTAAAACCTAATAATCTTTTGGGGCACGTGGGTGGCTCAGTTGGTTAAGTGTCCAACTTCAGCTCAGATAATGATCTCACGGCTCATGAGTTTGAGCCCCGCATCCGGTTCTGTACTGACAGCTCGGAGCCTGGAGCCTGCTTCCGATTCTGTGTCTCCCTCTCTCTCTGCCCCTCCCCCACTCACACTCTGTCTCTTTCTCTCTCTCAGAAAATAAATAAACCTTTAAAAATTTTTTTTAAAAAACCTTATCATCTTTTCATTATACCATTACTTCAAAATATGTATTTTTTTTTAATTCTGATAACTACTTACTAAACTCACAAGAGATTTCGTATTTTCTCACAGACTATATTATATATTCGTAAAAGTGTTAGAAAATCTAACAGAATAGCAGATAATTATGAGAAAATACTTTAGGGGAAATAGACTGAATATCTCATGATGTTAAAACAATTGCCATCAACACTTCGAAAACCGCCCGATTCTCTGTTTTGAATGATATTGAAGCAGCATGAATTTCACGAAGTAGACAAGAGACAGGCTTTATTTCTTCAAGAGGTATTTCTTGGCAGGCCACCATGTGGCAGGCGTGTTGCTGAGTACGGGGCACGTCACCATGAATAAAGCAGCGGAAGCACTGAGTTCTGGCTGCAGGGACAGAGTGGTCAAAATACTGGTCCTCCCTGAACGCGTTCCTCGTCTTAAGAGAAGGGGGACTTTAAGAAATAATCAATGGAAGGTTTTATCCATCTCAGCGTCCTGAACTTTACTCTTGTTGTGTGGTGTTCCCTACGTGGTATGTCATCTGTAGAACTGTACCTTCCAAGCTTCCTTGAGATGGGAACAGGTGGAAGGATGGAATTAATGAACAAAGTGAGCCTTTCAGCTGTCCATAAATAAATAAATAAATAAATAAATAAATAAAGATGTCCCATGCACCAATCATTGCAACTAAGTGCTGGGGAAACAATAATAAAGAGAACATACATTCTGATGTTCTTGAGTTACATAAACAAGACAATGAGAACATAGATTATTGCACTAGAATGCCAAAGAGTTCACCCTTACTACAAAAGTCTCAAAATAAATAACACAGATTTATAAGAATAATAGGAAAACAAGTAAAACTTGATAATGTTTTACTCTGATGCATCTATTGAGACATATTGCTTCTTCTCTGCTAGAATGGAGTATCTGTAAGCATTGCATGTCTATCGTAGCAACTCTAAGGGATCATTGAGGGGCTTACCGAATGAATGAATGAATGAATGAATGAATATTAAAAAGAGTGCCAGTTTGATCATCAGGAGGCCACACTCCGGTCCTCTCTCCCACTGGTTCACTGTTGAGCTGTGGAGCACAATGCTTCTCAGATCTCGACTTTCTGATGAGCATGGTTTCCTTCAAATTCCAAAAGTCTAAGTTGATGAGTACTTTCATTATAAATTTTAAATATGTGCTTCTTAAGATACCACCCAAAGAGAAAGTCTTAGATATAGTTAAGTGTCCTCCTAAAACGTCGCGGCTACAAATTTAGGTATTTGCTCACTATTCTGGGATTATACAACATTAAGAAGGAAGATAACACAAATCTGTCATCTGTGCCAAAAAGGATAAAAATCCTCCTTTCTTCGGCTGAAAATGTTGATGTCTTGGCTGTAATTAAATCCACAGGAGAACTAACCCAGCCAAATAGCAACAAATTCTTCTGTGAATTATCATATATTCCTAAGCACCAAGTAAGGCTCATTTCCCATATTAAAGGCAATACTGAACAAGCTGGACAAGCAGGAATTTTTATTTTTTCACATATTTACTTTCTATTCATTTTTTCCATTACATAAAAAAAAGTCTGCTGCCATTCAGAAGAAAACTTTTGAAATAAAATAGCACATGCCCTCAAAGTTGACATTCCCTGCTTTTCAAAGTACTAGCTCAATTAAAGCTTAAAATAATCCTATGAAGATGATATAACTGGTTATTTTACTATTTCATGGTTGGAGAAACAGAGGCCCTAAGTTACTTGCTCAAGGTCAGAAGGACAGTAAGAGGGGGTGCCTGGGTGGCTTAGTCGGTTAACTTCTGACTTTGGCTCAGGTCATGATCTCACGGTTCGTGGGTTCGAGCCCCGCGTCAGGCTCTGTGCTGACAGCTCAGAGCCTGGAACCTGCTTCAGATTCTGTGTCTCCCTCTTTCTCTCTGCCCCTCCCCAACTCACGCTCTGTCCCTCTCTCTCCCAAAGGTAAATAAATAAACATTATTTTTAAAAAAAGGCAGCTAGTAAGAGGCACAACCTGTGTTGATTCGAGAGTAGAACTCTCCTCTTGACCACAACAAACTGAGTGGAAATCTATTTTTACTCTGTCATAATTAAAATCATTTCAGTGAAGATTTCGCATTTGATGGATTAATAGTGATAAATTTTCAGTATCACAATAGCTGGTTAACTCATAAGCTTCAGTTGGCGTATTGTCAGGAACTATATATTAATTTTAATATTAACTGAAAATACCTATCAGCAGTGTCATGAAGCCAAATAAATACTTCAGATAACACTTATAACTGCTCTCTGTTACTGAATACTTAAAGTTTTAAATCAGGGGCGCCTGGGTGGCTCAGTCGGTTAAGCAGCCGACTTCGGCTCAGGTCACGATCTCGCGGTCCGTGAGTTCGAGCCCCGCGTCGGGCTCTGTGCTGACAGCTCAGAGCCTGGAGCCTGTTTCAGATTCTGTGTCTCCCTCTCTCTCTGCCCCTCCCCCGTTCGTGCTCTGTCTCTGTCTCAAAAATAAATAAACGTTAAAAAAAAAATTAAATCAGCGGTAAGACAGAGATGAGTTTGGAAGGAAGATTTAAAAAAAATAACTCTTTGTTTCTTAGATTTCAGTAATTTGGATGTATTTGTTTTTTCATGGTCAAATTGAATGTCTATGATCCAAATCAGAATACAGAATAAAAAATGGAATATATTGAATATGTGTAGATAAATACAGGTTATTACATGATCCGTCTGAGTACAAAAATTACTCCATTCCAAGAAGATAATTGAAGTGATTGCATCAGACCCATCCTCTCCACCTTGGCAGCCACATACAAAACTTCCATCTTTCTACCAGTTTTGGTTTTGTGCTGTTTTCGCTTTTAATAACTGACTCCTTGCTATGAAATGTCACAGAAAGAGAGTTGTCATTAAATTTCTAGACAAGCTTTCCAGAAATAAATAAATCCATCCAAGTTCACAGGATTTGAGATCCCACCAGATTTGAGAAACGTTCGTTCATTCTGGAGCCACGACCGGGGTACATTTTCTGCCCCGGGGACGATGCCTACACAGTGCAAGGGGACGGCCACGGGGCCATCTAGCCCTTTCTGTCGATGGCTCAGGGTCCATCAGAAAGACAGGGCACGTTCACAGAAAGCACAGGAGGGTTCCACGAAAGGAGTATTTATAAAGTAGTGGGACCCAGCAAGCAAGAATGGGCCATCTGCCATCAGAAGGAGACCCCCATGGCAAGAGAGGGAGCCCTTACGTTCCTTACTTAAGGAAGACACTCATGTGAAACAGACTTGTCACTTTGTGGTCAGGCCATATAACCTTAACTAGGAAACCACTTTGAAAGAAAATGAATATAATTGGTATTTTGTAGTAATTTTGATGGAAGCATCACTGTGGAAACTTGTTTCCACTCTAACCATGAGGAGGAAGATCACCTCTGGAAGTTCCAGTACACACAACGTCATTTGCCTGGGGATTACATGCACTTAAATATCTTGCTGGTCATTGTTCAGTCTTAAATTTTGGTTTGATTCTATTGCCTTCCTTTACTCATGAAGGACGACATGGATACATAATACTTACTCGGCAACAGGCACATTTTACAATACTAGCTAGACCCCTGAGGGAAAGCTTGGCCAGGAGCCCAGGCACTGGCCCTCCGGTCCCTGGCATAAGGGAATTCTCTGACCCCACTCTCTAGCTCCCAGCTCTACCGACGCCTCCCACTGGCCAAGGCTGACAAGAAGCCAGCAGCAACCCCGGTGAAGTCAGACTGACGCGATACTGCAGGGTGGAGAAAGGTGGAGACTGGGCAGATCTTGAGAAAGAACTGGAAAATATCCAGGACAAGCTCCCCCCCCCACCCCCAGCAAAAGCACATGATAGTCAGAGACTCTCCCCACAAACAGGTGTGGGAAAGGCGTGAGAAGAACAAAAACAGGGCCAAGAATGGCCACCACATGAACGTGGGAAGGAGGCGGGCTACACTTTACCCAAATGTACATTAACATCATGCTTTGCAGTCTCCGTAGAAATTACTAACCCGGTTTTATAGGGAAAAGGAGCTGCAGAAAAATTAAATAAATTGCCAAAATTCATACGACCAACAAGTGGAAGAATTGGGAGTTGAAACAAAGGCATTCTGATTTCAAATAACAAGCTTTTCCAGGAGGGAACCCACACCCCAAGCCAAAGGTGAGGAGCCGTTCGATTTCCCCCTGGCCTGAGACACAGCCCTACTAAAGAAAATCAGATTTTAACTGACCCTGTTTGCATCCAGGTTAGGAACAGCTGAAGGTCCCTGAGACTTGGGTACCTGAGAAATCCACCAAATCACATGAAGAACAGAACTAGTTGTTGAGAGTTTGTTTTTTGCCTTTTAATCTACTGAAGACACATACTGGAAGAAAATGTGCCACCCAGGCATTTTTCCTCTTGCCACAGGCATGAGTACCACTTGAGAGAAGACACTGTCATTTATATAATACTGGAATGGTTAATATTTATGCTCAGTTGTCTGCTACTATGTGCCCCAGGACAACTTGAACTAATTTTTACAGTATAACTGGCAACATGCTTTGTGAAAACAAGACAAGAAATACATGTAACCAAGCTGGTTTTGATTTGGCCTCAATAAACTTATCTCCCATTAACCTCCTTCAATTATCTAACAATTCTCAACAGCAAAGATAATTTCTCTTACGTCCCTTGAGTAAAACACGCATATGAAATGGACTTATTTGGGATCAATCCAGGCAATCTTTTTTTTTTTTTTATTGAAATATACTTGACATTTAACAATGTGTAAATTTAAAGTGTAGAACATGTTAATTTGATGAGTTTATATTCCGTAATATGATTGCCATTGTAAAGATAATTAGCACCTCTGTTACATTACATAATTAGCATTTCTTTTAAGTGGTTGGAATAATCAAGTTCTAGATTCTTAGCAAATTTGGTGATACTGTTGTCTGTGTTCCTTACGCTGTGTGTTAGAGTTCTAGGACTTAGTCGCTCCTCACGGCAAGTTTGTCTACTTAAACAACTACCCCCCCAACCTCCCAGCCCCTGGTAACCACCACTGTGCTCTCTGCTTTAATGAGTTTGGCTTTTTTACATTCCACATGTAAGTGGTATCTTACAGCATTCACCGTTTTCTGCATCAATATTGCCACAAATGACAGGATGTCCTTTCTCATGACTGGACAACATTCCAGTATATACATAATATAAACATGTATGTATTATATGTATATGTATATATAATAGGTAGAAAGTGTGTGTATGTATATATACATAGAATTTTCTTTATGTTGTTTCTAGAAACAACTGAGGTTTTTCAGTTGGATATTGTGCTATCGTGAATCATGCTACAATAAACATATGCCCTGAAGTAAAATTTCTAGATCATACGGTAGATCTATTTTTAATTGTGTATCGTCTTCCTATACTCATGAAAGAGCAACATGGATACTTCATAAGCAATAGACATATATTAAAATACTACATAATGATCATTGTCTAGGCATTATTGAGAGGAGTGCACAAAGAAAGACCAAGGGATACAATGAAACACACATACCCCCTCATCATCATCATCACCTTTGGACCAAAGGACTTTGCCATCTGATGGGATGGGTGAAATTCTCCTACAAGCCGAGACAGATAGACAAAGAAGTCACCCATTTTCAGAACACCACAAGCATTGTCATGCCATTTTTTGCAACTCATACAAAGGACAATACGGTCTATTTCATGCAGGGACATGGATACATATATAAATAGAACTGGCCTGGTGGAATATTCCCCACACTGAGAATAGCGGTTCCATCTAAGGAGTATGAAAAGAAGGAACTGAAGACAATAGTCAAAAGAGAACTTACCCCCACCTGGAATGCTTCAACTTTCATAAGATGGATCTATTTTTGCCCATGTCGTGTATTTTTCAAACCTTTACAATAACACAAATAACGGTGTATACAAAGTTGTATTAGCACAGATGAAGGAAATGTTAAATGTGCCTGTGTAATCATGGGGGCCATCTTAGAGGAGGTGCCATTTGAATTTAGTCTTAAATAGGAATACTCTGATGGGAAACATGAGAGTGGGGCATACCAAGAAAAAAGCAGCACGGTATGCAAAAACAAAGAAATGGGACAAAACCTGGTGTGGCTAACAGGTGGAAGGCGTATGTAGGACAGAGGGAACACTGGCAGATGTGGCTGGAAGAGGCTGGCTTGCAAGACTAGAGAATTTAGATGGAACTGGAGGGTATCACACTAAGTGACATAAGTCAGTCAGAGAAAGACAGATATCATATGTTTTCACTCATATGTGGATCTTGAGAAACTTAACAGAAGACCATGGGGGAAGGGAAGGGAAGGGAAAAAATAGTTACAGACAGACAGGGAGGGGGCAAACCATAAGAGACTCTTCAATACAGAGAACAAACTAAGGGTAGATGGTGGGTGGGGCAGAGGGGAAAGTGGGTAATGGGCAATGAAGAGGGCACTTGTTGGGATGAGCAATGGGTGTTGTATGGAAGCCAATTTGACAATAAATTATATTAAATAAATAAAGACTTAAAAAAAAAGAATTTAGAATCAGGATTATCAACTTTTGACCCATGACCCTTTACATAAACAGAAGCATCTCCTGCCTTCCTTTAATGTTAATTGAAATTTCAAAAATACATTAAATATTGAAACTAAAAATTAAAAAAAGGAATGATAGCCTTAGTATTACATTCATATATACACATACACACACAATTTAATTATATGATCTGGCTAAAAGTTTTGTATCCTTTAGGAAAAAGTTTTATTTATTTATTTATTTGTTTGTTTGTTTGTTTATTTATTGAGAGAGCATGCATGAAGGTGGGGAAAGGGCAGAGAGAGAGGGAGAGAGAATCCCAAGCAGGCTCCACATGATCAGCATTGAGCCCAATGCGGGGCTCAAACTCATGAACCATGAAATCATGACCTGAGCTGAAATCAAGAGTGAGACGTTTAACAGACTGAGCACCCAGACGCCCCTACAAGTTTTGGATGCTATGCATCATGAAAGAAAGAAACGGCTCATGTTAAATATCGATCCATTACACTGTTTCGTTTCCACAGGAAACAATACACATAAAGCAACTTTCCCCATTATGTACAGATTCAAAAAATGAGATAACGCCCCGAGCCAGCAAGGGAACAGCGATTTACCTCATAGTCAAATGCTAAAAGTTACTTTCTGGAAGTTAACTATGCCAAATTAATCAAATGTTAATTTTAAAAACTAAAACTTTTCTGGATCATTCGACAAAACTGAACATCTCTGAGGAGAGTTTTGCACAAGTTTAATTCTCTGCCAGGGCATAGGACACCACAGACTCGCTCTCTGGATTTGTTCTTCCTCAGATGAGGTGTGCTTTCCTTGCTGTAACTCATTGTCAAGACCACTGCCCTTCTGAGATCTTCATTAAAGGATGAGCATCTATACCCCGCTTTTTCCTTCTGTGGCTGGAGCAGGTATTGCACGTTGCTGGCGGTTTTTTCCCTTCAGTTGCGGGTTCAACATTTTCGAAGCTCATATACTTGCCAAATATGCTAAGCTCTTTGGAAAATTATCATTTTTGGAAGTTTAAAGCATTTGGTATTTTCCCCTGGTGTTCCCAAACCAGAGCAACTTCAAGTTGTAGATAAGGACCTTTCCTTTTGACCAGATTGCAACATGGTTTCTATGGGCGAGTTTCCATAATCTATCAGCAGCCTATTCTAGGTCTGTTGAGCCAACCTTTGTGGTACAACCAATTAAGTTTTTTGTTTCTTTTTAACTCTGGGTGTTTTCAAAAGAAAAGAAGTCAGTTCGCTGGACAAAAGAGTCCAAGAAGAAAGATTCTGGAATGGAGCCTATCACGTGACTCCCTCTGATCCTCTCTATGGGTACTCACAAGCCTGGGGTGGACATTAATTTTGCAGAAATCCATGTTAATGGCTCCTCCCGGATCCAGGCCTCAACTGTGTGAACATCATCTTACCAAGCACAAACAAACCTTGTGGGGAGCGGGGGTACATCCCAATGCATCATGCTAATGGAAAAGTTGTATCAACCACAGTGGAATGTGGCAAGGCTATAATTTTTTTTAAGAGTATCTACCTTTCTTTCCTGTCTAAAAAAAAAAGCAAAACCAGATTCTCACTGAACCATTAAAGGAGCCAGGAAAAGGATATAGCTCGCACTGATGATTTTCTTCTGAGACAGACCCTGATAGAGTACAGAGGCTCTAAGCATCATTGGATGAACTACGATCTTACTTAGGAGGAAGGATTAAAAAACTCAGAATATATTCTTCTCACAAAGTTCTCTTTTGATTTGTAATACCTTAGGACAAAGTATATTCATTACATCCTCTCTGACAGTGAGTAAGCCATTGGTTTTATTTTTCTCCCTCCCTTGAGGAGTGAAAGCATCTTCAGAAGAAATTCCCAAACACAGGAGGAAAATCACTTCATTTTTTAACATTTCAAGTCCAATGAGAAGATACTCTAATCTGAATCTCAAAAATTCTGATAGACTTTAAAATGGTGTCAGTGTGGAAAATAAGCAAATTGTTTGTCATTTACAACCTTCACGGTGCAACTTTGAACAATCTGCTATTCAACATCAGTGTGTAATGAACCACATTAATAGCAAGAATGAAGTCTTCCCTTGGATCGCTAGGCAGGGTTTTCAAAGTTAATATTTGCTTGTGAACAATCTAGTGCATTCCAGAGAGAAGAGCCCATGTCTCTTCTTTTTCTTTCCACCGAAAATCCCTAGAAAAACACAGGCAGAGCTGATACTTCATCAGTTAATGCTTCAATCATTTTTTCCCTAAATTAATTCCTTATATAAAAAATTTTACTCAGCGACAGAGCTATCATTGGCTTTTATTGTAATCTTCAGGGCTTGAGACAAAATTGGATTTTTTCCATAGTCTTTTTTTAGCCACATATGTATAAACTAGAATTTGGAAAAAAAATTGTTTTGCTAAGAAATTCATCACAATGAATAGCATAAGAGTAATGACATCATTCTTAGCACATTTTATAGTTTGACACACTAAATTATTAATTCAGCACTTGACTACTGTGACAGTTAAATTTATGTGTCAACTTAGCTGAGCCACGGTACCCAGATATTTGTCAAACATTATCTTAGAGATTTCTGTGAAGGGAGTTTTTAGATGACATATAACACTGAAATCAGTAGACTTAGACAGATTGCCTCCATAATGTGGGTGGGCCTCATCAAATCAGTTGAAGACCTTAACAGAACAAAGACTGACCTCTCTCTAAGAAGAGGGAATTCTGCCAGCAGAAGACTCCCTTCAGATTCACATGGTAGCATTAACCCTTCCCTGGATATGCAGCATGCTGGTCTACAGTGAAGAATTTAGACTTGTCAGCTTCCATACCCATGAGAGCCAATTACAATATATTTTTTTATATATTCATGTTCTATGTTTTAAGAAATATGTGTATGTACATACGGACATTCTATTGATTCTGTTTCTCTGGAGAACCCTCATTAATACAAACTACACATCCAAACAAATTAATATTCTGGAATTTTTTCCTCAATTTCCAGTCCAGGTAAAATTTAGAAGTCCTCATAATGAGATTTTTCATCTGGTTTCCTCAAAGATACGAAATTTGTAAAAAAAAAAAAATGTGTATATGTATATATACACATAATATGTTATTTATATGTATATATTATATATGTATATATTTGTATATATACAAATAATGTTATTTATATTTTATATTATATATATGTATTTATAATTAGAAGTGTAAGTTCTCAGATTCTAACATTTTTTACATAAAGTTCACATGAGTATGACTTGAATTTTTTTAAGCAGTCAAGAAGGCCATGTGATATTCTTGCTTAGAACTTTGAGACATGAAATATCACCCCCCACCTGCAATCCTGTTCTTTTCAATATATGTGAATTAATCCTAGGTACAAGCCTGCCTTGCAAATTTTTCAATTTTATATTTCCATCATCAGTTTCCTAAAAGAAGAGAAAAACAAAAAGTAGTGACCAGACATTCTTGCAGAGAAAGAAACAATGCTGGTTGTCAATGATTGATAGAAGTCTTCCAACCATATGCTCTTTTGTGAACCATGAAAAAGGAACCTTGTGTTATCTTCAGTATGAATCTATATCCACAGTCTATCATTAGTCAGCAATTGGTGATGCCCACAATAAATTATTTTACATTGATAATCTTTTGATACTTGGCTGAAAATCAGCATTGAAAAAATAACTCCTGAGAAAGACAAAATAAGACACAGTATGCTTCTCAGGGTTGAAGAATGCATTATGTATATCAAATTATAGCATAAAAATTAAACTTTATTTTAACAAGAGTAATAAAAAAATTGATTAATGGTGGCTATGTGCGTAAGGATATTTATGACTTACTAAAAAGAAGTCATCTGAGAGGCAGTCACAGAGTTGATTCAATGGTTCAAGGAAGGCATTAAGCCCAGGCTCCCCCAACCTTGTTTCAGGGTCTTGGCTTTGTCCTCAGGCTTAAATCTTCATTGTCACAAGAAGGCTGCCACAGCACCAGTCATCATGCCGAATATAGAAAGCATGGGACAGCCAAAAATAAAGGATTTTCTCATTACATATCTGTCTCTTGTCAAGAAGGAAGATTTTCCCAGAGAAGTCCATCAGACCCCCGTCATAGATTACTTCCTAGAATTGAGTCTCATGGTCCTTTAGAACATTCGTCTTCAAAGAAACACAGAATTGCTATGATTCTGAGACCAACTGTTTTTTGTCCACCAAAGCTAAACACTTTGCCATTTAAACAAAACTGGAATTTTGTTAGCAACAAAGAATAGAGCATAAACACTGTGGATGGCCCATACGCCATCTTAGGCCACAGGCCAAGTCAGTAGGCATTCACTGCATCACATATGCATGAGAACATTATCTAATTAACTAACATGCCACACTTTTTGTAATACTAGGATTTATATCAAATACTTTCATATTCTATAGTCAGCACATTTACACTTGCCAAGGGAATTTTGCCAAGGGTTACTTTTACATTTTCATTTATTACTTTATTTTATTCACGTTATGAAATTACGTAAGTTTTTTCCACGTATCCAAATACATTTGCATTCCAAATACAAATTTATCCCAATGGAGTGAAATTTCTCAACCACCCACACCTTTATTCCAACATCCTTTCTCCATGCTAGGAAAAGAAACATTAGTTTAGACTGTATCCCGTTACAAATGTGTCCTACCTACCAGTTTTAAATAGGAAACGGCAAAAGGTGAAGCACATACGTGTAGGGGGAAACAGAGACTGGAGCCCAGTTAGAAAACAAATAAAATTTTCCACCAAGGGATAAATGTGAGAAAGGACATAGCACGGTCACTGTCCCCATGGGCTGTCACTCCTGAAAGCATTTAAAGCAGGAGAACATACACTCCCTGGGAAGGAGGCTAGAAGTGATTGCCAACTCAATAGTTTTGCTCATTTCAAGGTCCTAAATACTTAGAGAATATACTAATAATATACAGTTGCAGATGCCTATCCTAGCTAATTCACTTTCAGGAATGTTACATGATATTCAGTACAGGAGCACAAAGAATTGAGAAAGCAAAAAGTACTGAGCACGAAGCTTTACAAGAGCCACATAATAATATTCCTGGTTACGACCTGCCGTACCCCGCTTTCCAGTCAACGTACTATCAAAAGAAAATCTGAATTGCTTTGGGAAACAAGTCATTTGTAAGCAATTTGCAAGAGTCTAACAGATTTGCTTCTAAATACAGAGAAACTCATGCTTCAGTTTTAAACTTAATCAGCGACCTATACCCAATTTGTTCTCAGAACTGGCATCTCTTTAGAAATTGGTATAAGTAGCCTCGCTCAGAAAGGTGTAGGAACCTACAGGAAAGTGTTTGGCTACATTCGTCCCTACCTCACTCCACCCTCTTAACCACAGTGCTGTGATTCTATTTTCTGAAGCAGTCAAATGATGTGACATTTATTTTTCTAAATCTCATCTGTGACTGCAACCTTTCAAAGACAGCCATTCGGAATATATAGGATGTTGAGACCTGCTTATGGATTCTTCCACAAACTGGGGTGATCAAGGATTGAGACATCCAGCCTTGGCGACTGACATTTCAAGGGAAGAATTCCATCATGCCTCCAATTATTTGAAAAATAAGATATTCCCCTAATAATGTGAGAAGAGTGAATCCTAGTCCAAAAGGCCCGCATTAGACAAATGCATTCTAGGAAGTCCCAAGGGAGCCAAGCCAGCTCTCTGTCCCCTCCTCCTTCCCTCACCCAGCTCAATCAGCAGTTAAAGCAAAGCCTCATGGATATCTGTCCTCAGCCCAGATCTCTCCCCTGAGGGCAGACAAATGTCACACTGTTCACAGGACAGTAATGTTTCCAAAACCAAACTTCACTCTTCCCCGACCTCGCCTTCTCCCAGTGTTTCCCACTGCATGAGTGCCACCGGCACCAAAAGCAGCTCATCTAGGGGCGCCTGGGTGGCTCGGTCGGTTAAGCGTCCGACTTCAGCTCAGGTCATGATCTCACGGTCCGTGAGTTCGAGCCCCGCGTCGGGCTCTGTGCTGACTGCTCAGAGCCTGGAGCCTGTTTCAGATTCTGTGTCTCCCTCTCTCTCTGACTCTCCCCCATTCGTGCTCTGTCTCTCTCTGTCTCAAAAATAAATAAACGTTAAAAAAAAAAAATTCAAAAGCAGCTCATCTGGACACCTGGAAACCATCTAATGCCTCAGGCCACATATCCCCACTATTATCAATCTTAATCATTGTCCCTCCCATGTAACTCGTAACTGGCAGATCTGTCCATTCTTCTCCTTCTCCGTCATCACCACAGGAGTCTGAGCTAAGGTCAGCCCTCTCCTGCAATCGGCAGGCCCTTCCTAACGGAATGACCCACACTCCAACCCTACTTCCGAAGTCCGATCTAGTCTACGCAGTATAGCCAGAGTGTTCTTTCTCAGATTCAACTCTGACTTCACTGCCCCATCCCCAATCCCACCTCCTACCTGCCTACAACCCTAGAGCGGTTTGCTATCGCTCTTAGAATCCAGACAAAACTGCTTCCTACGGTCTACACCACCTTCAATGGCCTTGCTCCCACTAGTGTACGTCAGGCGCCCCTCTTTCTTTCTCCACTGCATTTGCATTTGTTTTTAGCCTACTTTGTCCCCTCACCCACCAAGCTTGTGCACATTCTGTGTCTCCTGCCTGGAACGTATTACCTCCCTCTTTACCCGGCTAACTCTGCCTGAGCTCATGCTCCCCAGAAAGCCAGGTCTGAGGCAACGACTAAATAAAAAGTGATGCTTTATTTAAGAGAGGCAGCCCCATGACAGGAGGGGAGGCAAAGAAGCAATGCAAAGCGACATATTACCATCCCGGCTGCAGCCTCATGAGGCGGGTCCTTTGGTGGGTGCACCCATCTGGCCACAACGGGCACCTCAGACAGGCTGTTCAGGACCTCGTGTCTGAGAGCGGTCCATCAGAGGGTGGGAGAGGGGAGAACCGCTCTGCCCAGGTCTCTCGCCAAGGTCTTTTTCTCTCATTAGCCAAAACTGTTCCCATGGGGAGCTCGCTCGCTCATGGTTCCAGGTTGTGACTCCCAATTTCATTATTTAGAAACCACACTGGAACCCACAGTGTACTGTTTTATCAAGTCCTTCAGGAAAAAACAGAGTCGGGGTGTGTGAGTGTAGGAGCAGCCAAGGTGGGGCAGGGGGGAGTCCGGCCCTGTTAGGCAAAGCCTGCCCCCCCGCAGGTCACCCTGACTGGACATCACGGGACATCAAGCGAAGGATGGCACACTCCTAGGATGTCGCTATACCTCTTGCAACTGTAATAACGGCATTTACTACAGGTTTAATGACACAGAGAATCTGTTTAGAGTCCAATACTAAGGGAAAGGAGTCTAAAAAACTGTGCATAAGCTTTGTTTCCATTACACTCTTTGGTTCTTCTGGAACTTTTTTTCCCAAGAGCATATATTACTTTCATAACTTTATAAAATGGAAGAAAGAGTACATCAAGAAGAGGGGGTAACGGGTTGCACAGTCATCTGTCAGGAAAGCACAAGACATGGAGGGACCAGGAACACCCAGGGACAGCCCAGCCCCAGGGTGGAGAAAGGAAGTGAAGGTCATTTTCTGAGCAATCTTGTGAGTCAAGTCCTTGGCTTCCCCACTGGAAATTCCAAATGAGATCTTCATTTGTGTGTAATGGAGAGAAAGTGAAGAAATGTATCTGAGAGCTGGCTTCAAAACCCTGATGCTACGTCTCCATTCTAACTGCTGCAACATAGCAAGATTTTCCTGTGTCACTTTCCAACTCAGTGACTACGGTCTTTTTCAAATTTATCTTTTTCTCTGAAACTTCTCTCTAACTTTATTTGACATTGCAGTAGTAAATAATAGATGTGAAACACTTCACATCTGTACTGAAAAAAAAAATGTTACAAAATAAAGTTGTATAATGCCTCCAGCTATCATTATAACTGAACAGCAGAGAATATTTCAAAATATTTTGGAAAAAAAAAGATTGTTATGAAACATCATCACATTTCAACAGTGATTTTCTTTTGGAGTGGTGACTGTTCTGTAGTTTCCGTATTTTCTGCCATCAGCATAAATGTCTTATATTTCAGGAAATACATATTCTCCCAATATTTTTAATAAAATAGCAGTTGAGGATGTATTTTTAAAGGATGATGTGTAATGCTGATAGTCACCTCATAAGGTGACTCCAGCATTCCCATATGATTGGCAAATATATTCAATTTACCTGGAAAACAAACAGCATACCACATTGAAATGATTACACTCCTTGGGGCAGTAATATTATACATCCAAATCGCTCCCAAGGGAAAAAAAATTTAAATGTGGATGAAATTTCATGCACAAAGAAATGCTGGGGGAAAGTGTTGACTGCTGTATCACATATGATCACGAATCAGAAAAATTGTAAAAGGTCCCCAAACAATAATTAAATTAAAATATATCCATATTGTGAACATCATAAAGATTTCAGAAATTAGATTTGTAAAGAATTTTAACTTTTTATTACGGAAATGTTTAAATATGCACAAAGTACAGAGAATGGTGTATATAATGAATTCCCAAATTCCCATCACGGAGCTGCAACAATTATCAACACGTTACCAAACTTGTTTCATGTATACTCTGGCTAACTTCACCCCCCTCAAACACACATTTTGAAACACGATTCTCACATTCATACCATTTCATCCATAAATTATTCAGTATGTGTCATAAGGAGTTTTGAATTATTACAATATTGTTATCATACTTAAAAAACAAATAATAATTCCTTAACATAATCAAATCTGTACTTAAGAATTTTAATTCTTCTAATGACATGGGAAGCACTTTGATAATTTAAGGGAAAAAGCAGGATACAAATCTGTACGTAGTGCATTATTCAAACACATAAAAACAAATGTAGAAAGAGGTAATAAGAAATACAGGGGCAATCTCAAATTTAATATCCATAATCTCAGCTCTCCACAAATGAAGGAGCTTGACTTATTACGTTTCTGGAGCCCTACCTGGAACCATAACCCTGTGCACGGTCTGTGTGCATACGTGAACATGAGTGGGCAATTAGGGAATGAGCCAAGGCCACCTCCCAGCCCCCATGCCTCCCAAATGAACTCTGCTGTCTTCTGCAGACCACTGGGCTTGTACTTTATGGGAAGATGCATGCACAAATTTGGGATGTCCAAAATCCTTCTGAAATTCTTTTCCTAAATATCATCAATCTATTACAACAAAATGTTTCATAAAGTATATTTTTATTGGACACATCATGCTTTGGGGGTTATTTATTGAATACTTCTTTTTATTCCATTTAAAAAACCAGGATAAACATATTCACCAGGTCATTGTGAAAATTAAATTAGCCACTGCTGGCCAGGCACCTACGGCAGTAAGTATCTGGAGTTCGGGGAGCCCCTTGGAAGTGAAGGTCACTATGGTACCAAGCTGCATTGATCTCTGGGTATAAAAAAAGAATATATAACACCAGTCTTCCATCTAGGAGGAACATACCAAGTAAATTGCATTTATTTTCTCTATTTTACCCCCAAACGAAACTGCTTTTTACAGTTAATCGACCTATATGACCTAATTACAAGCAGAAAATAAATAACTTGTATTTTTTACCCAGGCTGTGGGCCCCCTATATCACTCTGAGTTTAACTCTCTTAAATCGTCCATATTCCTCAAATGCATAAGGTTTATTGTTTCATCATTCCACATGACATCCATGTAGGAAACCTCTGTCCTACTATGTATTTTCAAAACTGAATGAAAAGGCAGTATAATTAAAGCGAATTTTTAATGAGTGATAAGAACCCTCCTCAAGCTGCTATGCATGTTCTCGAATTCAAACCTAAAGCTAGATGGACTGCTTGCTAATAATCATTTTAGATGAAGATATTCCAGGGATCTATAATTACCTCCATCTGGCTGTAATATACTGTATTAATGAATATAAAATGGAGAAAGATCAGTTTAGATTTTGAGTTTGAATCTTCTAAAAATCTATGATTATCACAGAAGTAGGAAATCCACGGTTGTGTCCCAGCTTTTTCTTTACGGGTATGAGACACCACTTCCTGTGACTCATCCTTCCCTTTGGAGCCAATGACTCAATAGTGATTACATAAGGCATTGCTACCTATTATATCTGGATCATGAAGCAAGTGCTGGAATCTGTCAAGTACAATTCAGAAAATGCTGGTGGTTTGTAAATATGACTTTTTGAAATAGCACACAGTAAGTATATCCTTAACAATGCTTATAAATAGAAAAACAATTCTAGCTTGCTATCCTTAGAAAGCAGATGCATCACAGATCATTTAATAAGAATCAGCCCCCAAGGAAATAAGACCCACAAGGAATTTCTATAAGTGACGTGAATGTGCGCATAAATGGGGTGTGTGTGTGTGTGTGTGTGTGTGTGCGTGTGTTGTAGGGGGATGGGGTGGGTATTTAGCAGAATCACCTGACGGGATTTCAAAATATGCATTCCCTCTTTCAATAAAGCCTTCATTCAACAAATACTTGCCTAGTGTGTTAGGTACCAGCCATTGTTTCCCCTACATACAACACCCCATCCTTCAATTTCATTCTCCAACAAAACACATATTCCAGGATTTGTTGGCTTTCTCTGGAGGTGAGGGATAGTGTGTGCAGTGTTTAAATGTGTTTATCTCCCCCCAACTCTCCATTATCTTCAACTAATTAAAGGCTCTTTCACATAACATCCAAGGAGGCAATCTATCCTACCATGCCTTTTTAAACTAGAAAAACAAAAACAAAGAAATGGAGACACCCCAAATTTAAGAAATCTTCCCAAGATCACACAGCTAGTCATTAGCAGAAGTGAGATTTGAACTTCAGCCATTTGGCTCCACATGTGAACACATCTTCCAGACAGACGGCTAATCCTAAGGGGTGTTGGGGGGGAAGAGAAAAAGGAAGCCAGAGGGACTAAGTCAAGGTTGTCCAGTTCGTTCTTTTTACGAACCAGAGAAGTGTCATGTTCCCCTCTACTGGGGAGAAAGGAGTGATCGAGGAGGCAAGAGGGAGGCAGGAGATGTTACTCAAATACACATCCTTCCATATGGAAACATGAGCCCGAGTTCTGAGTTTCCCCCCAACAGCAAACACCTGTTCTGACATGACACAGGTACCTGCATGTGCATTCAAGCATGTTGAGAAGCAAGGTCCAGTTTTGTGGAAGAAACGAATGCCTGTCTTTTCTAGCTTCCCTATTTAATCATGCCTGGTTATACCAAATTTACTTGATTCTTGAGATAGAGAAAGCTTCAGGTAACCCACATTAACATACGGTGTATGGCATATCTAAGGAAGAAAACTCAGCGTGCCGGCGAGACTATTTTCCCAAGCCCTGCCCCAATGTATTTGGTGAACATGTCATTTCTCAGTCCTTAATCTCATGCCAATGCCCGCAAAGCACCATGACTCCAATATTCTTGTCTAGACCCCACTCCTTCTCTTGAGGCTGCCAATAAAATGTACGTGTGTGTGTGTGTGTGTGTGTGTGTGTGTTCTACTCCAAAATCTACATTATTTCCTTTGTTTCCTTTTTCTAATTTTAACTCTTGTAATTATCATCAACATCTCATACATTAGACTTTATACTAGAAGTCTGAAAGGTTTATGTTTCGCTTTAAAAAATACAAACAAGTGGGGCTCCTGGGTGGCTTAGTCAGTTGAACGTCTGACTTCAGCTCAGGTCATGATCTCGCGGTTCATGAGTTCAAGCCCCATATCGGGCTCTGTGCTGACAGCTCAGAGCCTGGAGCCTGCTTCGGATTCTGTGTCTCCCTCTCTCTCTGCCCCTCCTCCACTCACATTCTGTCTCTCTCTGTCTCTCAAAAGCAAATAAACATTAAAAGTAAAAATGAAAATATATAAAATAAAATAAAATAAAATAAAATAAAATAAAATAAAATAAAATAAAATAAAATAACACAAACAAGTCTGTCCAGGGATTCAAAGAAAACTGAAATCCCTCACACAGGAGAAAAATAATAAAGCATTATGGGATGTAAAAAAGTAGGGACTATTCCATTGATCTTTCATTTATTCCCTATGGCATTTATTTCAAGAAGCCTGGAAATGGGTTCACCTGGATTGCTTCTAGGCTAATCAGGAAGCCAAAAAAAAAAAAAAAAAAAAAAAAGAGCGAGAGAGAGAGAAGGAAAAAATAAAAGAAAGAAAAAAAAACACCATGTGCCCTCACTAAAAATTTCCAAAGGTTCCAAAGCCCCAAACACTCAGTACCATTAAAGTAATCTCCATATAATGAACTTAATGAATGACTTAAATGAAAAGTAATAATTACACAATTGGACAATAATAAACAGAGATTGCATGCAAATTATTCTCCAGCTTTTTCCTCCGTATTCCAGGCTAGACCGAACTTGTGTCTCAACCCCACCGATGCTTCCCCCCTTGAGACAAAGTACAATGTACAGCATGAATCCAGGTTGCAGAACATCACACACAGAAACCATTGCTGTTGGAGGGGTTTCAGGCCACAGTTGGCGTAGTAAAATTCAAAAAAACACCAAAATATCACAGGCCCCGATTCAGCCATCTTACCTGGCTAGAGGAAATGGAATCCATGCAAAGTATTGATCGATCAGTTTATGCTGATTCTCATTTCATCAATGGCCATGGGCATATGCAAATACTTTTTAGCTCGGTCAGTACACACCGCATGAGGCACCTAAAAATAGCCAATCATCTTTCCCTAAACAATACAATTTTTAACAGTAAAAAGAAGTCAAACCCAAAGATGGTCAAGGAAAATAAATGCGCTGTTACAATGAGGCAGCACTTATTTTAATAATTCCATCTAGGAATTATCCATAAACCAAAAGTAGGTTAGATCCCAAGGTGAGATCCACATTTCCTCCGAATTAATGATGCACAGGTGTAGCTGCGGCCTGAGGGAGAGGGCGTCGTGCTGACACAGCCAATCCCCCTGTAGAGTCCACACCGCACTCCATGCCAGACATTCTTCCACACTATTCCCAGAAATCCTGGCTGCCCTTGGAAGAAGATCTTTGCAAAGAAAATTTGAGCCAAACACCATTAGAAGACAGCACATTTCTCTCCATTTTACTGCAATTTGAGTATAAATTATCAAATTGTCCAAAGTCTTCACGTTTGCATCCCAATCCATCATCATTGAGTTTATTACTGTCATTAGTGTGGTACTCGCAGGACCATCCCAGAACGTGTCAAGAAAGCAAAAGACCAAGTACATATCTCTTCCAAAATGTTTCTTTAAATCTTGCACAATTCTTCAACACAAATCGCACCTCTTGTAAGTTAAGATTACACATTAAATTCAATGCTAAACTGGGACAATCTTCAATTAGAACTGTATTAATACAACTCAGTTCACAGTTCTAACCATGTGTTTAGATTTTACTGTGACTGGTCAGGACAACCTAGCACCATGGAGGTCGCCCAGTGAGAGGAAAAAGGTCAGAGAGGGAAGAAAGAGTGAGAGAAAGAGAGAGAGGGAAGGAGGGAAGGAGGGAGAAAGAGAAAGAGAGAGAGAGAAGGAGGGAGGAAAGGAGAGAGGGAGGGATAAAACAAGAAAGAGATAAATGGGGGATGAAGGATTGAAGGAAGAAGGAAAGAGGAAGGAAGGAAGGAAGGAAGGAAGGAAGGAAGGAAGGAAGGAAGGAAGGAAGGAGAAAGAAAGAAAGAAAGAAAGAAAGAAAGAAAGAAAGAAAGAAAGAAAGAAAGAGAAAAGGAAAGGAAAAAGAAAAAAGAAAATAATAGAAGGTGAAGAATCACCACCTGCCATCTGCTTGCAAGTGTTTTTACTCCTCTGGTTTATTGTTCCTGTTTATGTGTGTGTGCACATGTCTATACTGAGTAGACCAGAACTTAATTTCCAATATAGAATCAACTACATCCCACAAAGGATTTGAAGTCGGCTCCCTTCACCTGTAGGGAAAGTATGTACATCACTCCTTCAACCTGAGGACCTTCCTAAACATGCACGAAAAGAGGCAGCTAGCTGGCAAAGTTGTAAGGCTGTGTGAACCAAAGGTTGCAAAGTGAGAATCAGTAGCTCAGAGAAGAGAGTTTCTTAAAAGCCTAAAGAGGAAGAAGGGATCTGAGAAATCCTGGAAATGATGTTAGGATAGATGAAAAAGATGTGGAAAGAAGACAAAAGACAAAGGCATGGAAGACAAAAAAAAAAGGACACGATTCAAGCACCTCAGTGTGGTTACCAGTATCCTCACTGCTTCTGTACTGGTACACATTCCAATCAAAATCTTCAAACAGAGGGGTTCCTGGGTGGCATCAGCTGGTTAAAGGCCCGACTCTTGGTTTCAGGTCAGGTCACGATCTCACAGTTCCTGAGTTCGAGCCCCACATCGGGCTCCATGCTGACAGCTCATAGCCTGCTTGGGATTCTCTCTCTCTCTCTCTCTCTCTCTCTCTCTCTCTCTCTCTCTCTCTCTCTCTCCCCCTTCCCTACTTGCTCTCTCTCTCTCTCAAAACAAATAAATTTTTAAAATTTTAATAAAAAATCTTAAAGCAGAAACTTAAAAAGTTAGTGTCATTGGAGCAAATGGCTTGTGGAAAGGAGCACTAACAGAACATAAAGCTAAAACTAGAAATTGGATCTAAACTGTGGGAGCCTAGAAAGCCCCAAAACAAACGATGTGTTTAGATTTTAACCTGTAGGTGTCAGGAGTCACTGAAGGGTCTCATTCCATGACGGGCGCAATGAAAGGGATCTTTCAGAGATACCAAATTGGCAGCAACGTTAGGATGAACCCGGGAGGCAAAAGGCGGCAACCTCAATCCGATAAATGAGGTGTGTTCACTCCAACGCAAGACAGATGAAATTTTTATGAAATTCTCCACTTCAGTTTTGAAAAAGACAAATCAATGTTGACAAATCGAAGCATGAGAAAAGGACACAGCATCAAGGTCAGAAGTGGGTCTGTGGTGTTTCTTCTAATCAAACAGTTCAGAGGCAGGGCCTGTTCAATAATTAAACGTTTGTTCTCAGTGCATCACGCCATTGTGTCATTCTGGAACGCCCGGGAAGCAGCAAAGAGGAGTGCAGGTCATTTGACTTCAATTGGAAGAGTTGTGATCAAGGAAGCGAGTGCCAGGCTTTCTTCCCCAAATACGCCTAGTGGCTGGAGTCAGTGCCGGGAGCCCAGCTGAGACCAGAAGGGCGCACAGCAGGGGACACACGCGAGAGGCAGGCAGGTGCTTGGAGGAGACACACGCGGGCTCCGTGCTTCTGCAGACCAGGATCCCAAATCCACACATTTTGGAAAACGCTGACAATTTACAAGGTTTCTGTCGTGCGCCTCTGACTCTGATGGCACAACCAGTGGGCGCAGAGCTGAGGCTTCCACAGAGGCCCGTCCAGCGCTTTCTCATTCCAGCAGGTCAAGCATCTTAAGGAAGACATTAAGACGCCTTCCCTAGCGTCTCCCTTCCTCCAAAATACCCCGCCAGCTCTCCTCCTCGTGGCCCACCCATACTGTCTCCCCCACTCCCACCTGACTGGATTCCTCAGACGTTGGAAAGCGAGCCACCTATTTATTTGCAAATAATCACTAAAAGTAAGCATTTAGCTATTGAAGCCGTCATCTCGTCACCTCAAGGACCGGAGCCAGCAATCAGAACCACATAGAAGAAAACGGGGTAATCGATAAAGAGGTTGGCAATTTGAAGGAAAGAGAAAGGAGAAGAGGAAGACAAGGTGGCAGGAATAAAGGCCATAAAAAGGAGCAACATGAGAGTGTGTTGGCAACTGCATGCACAAGGCCGCTACGCAAGACTGAATATTAAGCTGCAGAAACAGGGAGAAGACGGGAGGTTGATAGATTCGTCTACGGATCCTGCCTTCACTATGGGGCTTTGGAAGCACTGAACCAAAATGAAAGGCAAAGTCGGTAAAACGCCTAGGACAAAAAGATACCGGTAAGTAGTTAAAATAAATGGGAAAACTAAGGCAGAGTCTGATGTCCCGGATACTGAGAAAGGGAGCGCTGAGTGGCCTTGGGGCCGGGCGGGCCAGCGGGAGCAGGTGCGCACAGTTCGCAAGGGGAGCGGGGCGAGTCGGATCTGAAGCTTTGCCACCACGTGCACGGCCACGTTGTCCAGGCCAGAGACGAGAGATTTCTGTTTCAGCATTTGCTGATTTTACTTCGAACCTGTTGGCAACCAAAACAAGGAGGAAAAGCACAAAAGGACAACAGTATTCCTCAAACTGGTATCTATTTAATGCTCTTCTGCCGTGTCACAACTGAAATGTCACACACACACACACACACACACACACACACACACACCCTCAGTGTAAGAAATACTGGCAAACGGAGGATTAAAACAAATACGCTCGTTTCTCCTTCACTGTACGACTACACGCGGCCATCAGTATGCTGACATACTGAGAGGTCAGCAAGGCATGAGGCACAGGAAGCTTTTTTTCATGCACCAATTAGTGGCCTTCCTATAACAGGGCTCTGCAGAATGCAGTTTGGGAAATAATGACTTAAAAACTAGCCATGGTCAAGAGAAAAAATAATGTTCAGAAATTCAGTTTTTCTCTGGTACCAAGACCTTAGAGATGTCTATGCTGCGGATTCCGGGGAAGGACACGCTGCGTAAGTGGAGGTCGGCATCCCCCACGTCAGCCCTGCCATAAATGCCCAAATAACATTTCTCTGACAAAACACACGAGCATGTGCATAAAACAAAGGAAAAACTGTGCATGTCAATGTAGGGTCTTTTAAAGGCCAAGGCTGTTGTCTGATTGTCTAAATACATGCTTCTCTAGTGATCTAAAGTGACCCAAGACTAAAATTTAGAATAGCACGAATAGATTACTACATATACTTCAAGTAACCTCCAAGGAATGTTCTAGATTGATGTGTCAGCTGACTTTCTACAGCTTAAGGGTTAAAGCTCTTTGGAAGAACACGCAGATAATCTATGCTGCCAATGAAGGACAGATTGATTTATTTTGTGCATAAACAAAGAAAAGGACTGCAGTTTTAATCCTCTAATAAAAGCTAAGGATTTATGCTTGCATAGAAAACTCTGTGACTGATACATGGAGACGGGCAAAGGAAAGGTCAACAGGAATGATCACGTTTTCTTGCCAAAGAGTCCACACAGGTCCACTCAAACAAAAGGTATCAAAGTTCTGCACCATCCGGCTTCGAAATAAGGATTGTATCCCGGAAGATTTTTAAAGCAGATGTTGCAAATTACCCATTTAAACCATTTTAAAGTTTTCAGTATTGCACCCAAAGGCCAACTAATTTTAATGAAAGGTAACTTCTTGGTGTACCTCCAAGATAAATTGGATAAAAAATTTAATGCCAAATAACCAAATGAGTTAAACAGGATTTCTGTGATAAGCCTATTATATTTAAAGAATGTCAACCAAAAAGAACGACTAGGTTTTCAGAGTAATCGATCTTCAGCTACTCTTCCAGAGATTAGGACCACTCACCAACTGAGGCCACATCCATTTTTGATGGTAATGCCTTGTCTCCCTTTTTTATTCTCAATAGCATGAAGTTTCATGTCACTGAGATATAAAGGAAGGCCAAATAGGGTTTCCCTTGCCCCCTTGTGAAACTGTTCTTACCAGAGAGATCAATCTGACTCTGCTAGATACTAGTGGAGGTCCCCGTATGAGCCTAAACATCAGGTAAGGGCCCAGACCAGCGTCTACAATAAGTTCGAGCCCAGCCCCTTGCTTTCCTGGTCCCAGAGGTAAAGACTGGAGCACAGGACAGGGAAGTGACAATTATCCACCGGCTACAAAGAACAGTTCTGTCTTAGGACAGACGTGCTCACACTCAGGGCAGAGTGCATAGTACACATTGGTGTCGGTGTCCCCACAGAACAGGGAGCCCAAGGTAAGGTGGAGTCAACATTCACTCCCCTAAGCAACCCGGCCAGAACCAGGGTCACTGTGGGCTCCCCCACCGGCCTCCAGCCAAGTTTCATAAACCTATGTTCCCACCTCTCAGCGTTCTGTGAGTTGGGAAAGCATCATTTGCTCCTTCTGAGGGAGTAGAACCAATTGTCCCCTCTGCAGCAACGGTCCGTCTTTGGCCTCAGTCTCTGATTCAGGCCCCCTGTTATTATTACGTCTTGAATAGAAGACAACAAGAAAATAACCAAGAATCTCTGTTTTGTCTTTTACAAAATAACGATGAACTTCGTAGCCCAAGACTGACAACAATGATGCTGACATTCAGAAATGTCTTTGCAAGTTGATACCCTGAAATACCCTGAGGCTGTTTCCAGATTAAGGTCCGTATACTGTTTTCTTGCCAAGGTGCTGCAGGTTCACTGCAGGAGACACAGAGACCTAGATGCCAGTCTTCCAAGACTTCTGCATAAAAACTGCCCATCCCATAGCACTCTGGGATTCTCTCAGCTTTAGAAGCAAGTGAAAAGGAGACACTGTTTGCTAAGAGCTTCTGGGGAGTGACTTTGCCACCCCTAACATGCTATCTTCACTTGCCAAGGCCTTCTGCAGGACATGGGCCAACCAAATCATAAATACACACACACTGAGCACCTATTAATGTCTAGGCTCTCTGCTGAAGGAGACTGAACAGAAGTATGAGCCATTCTTCCTGGACTCAAGGAGCTAGAAGGCAAAACTGGGGTAAGGAAGTAAATGTACACATTAGACACATAAACATGTAGGTCTGGGGTTCAGCCTTGGGCTCGGATCCAGGCCACATCACATACTGCCCTGGTCACTTTGCTTACCTTTATAGCATATAAGGTGCTCTGCATAATGTCTGTCCCAAAGTAATTCCTTAACAAACTGCAATTATTATTATCTATAAAAGATCCAGAAAGCAAGAACATTTAAATGATCATTGTTGGCCGAATATACATCAGTCACTCTATCTATCTATCTATCTATCTATCTATCTATCTATCTATCTATCTAATGTATATGAATGATGATCAGTATATTTGTTAATTCTCATACTCCCCTCAGGCACGATTTTTAACTGCACTGATATGGCTAAGTTCCTGTGACCTGTAAAAGACTGGGTTCAAACTCCATCTGACCCCAAGCCTGTGCTCCTTCCACTACAGAACACTTGGAGCTACAACCTAGAACGACACCGTCCCATACAGCAGCCAGTAGCCAGTGTGGCTATTTACATTTAAATTCTAACTCGTTCAGTTAAATTAATGAGAAATCTAGTTCCTTGGGTGTACTAGGTCTCAAAACTCACATGTGGCTTGTGGCCACCATACTGGACAGCGGAGATACAGAGCATTCCACCGGCACAGAAAGTTCCACTGGGCAGCACTGATCTACGTAGAAGACGAACAGAGAACACTGTTTTTCACAGCCCAGGAAAACGGTATCTCTTAAGAGAAAGCATGATGAAGTGAAGGGAAGTGATCCATTCAGTAGTCCTGAGTGAGGCTGCCACAACATCAGGAGCATAATGGGGTCCAATAGCTATGTCTTCACCTTTAAGTCTCTACTATACAGGAGTTAGGAAACCTCTAAATTCCTAGAAACTGCTGTTATCTAGCTGGTTAACATGCTTCCCCCATGCTCGGAGAAGGGTTCTTCTCTGCTTCTTTAGTAAACTGCTGGAGTAAAATAAAATCGCATGGAACCCAGGAAAGCAAGGTGTCAGGAATAGCTCTTGGATGCGTGCCCACGTCAACCGCTTGTTCGTCTACTTTGGGTTTTTCTTACGTGTTTGTTTACATGCTTGTGTTTTGTGCTGCAAAACGCAACAGCCAAAATGACCAAACGTTTCAATTAGGCTCCTTTTCAAGAGCTCCATTTAACCAAGCCTGTTTTTAAAAAGTTATTGGGTGGCTCCGTCGGTTGAGCGGCCGACTTCAGCTCAGGTCATGATCTTGCAGCTCATGAGTTCGAGCCCCGCGTCGGGCTCTGTGCTGACAGCTGGGAGCCTGCTTCGGTTTCTCTCTCTCTCTCTCTCTCTCTCTCTCTCTCTCTCTCTCTCTCTCTCTCTCTACCCCTCACCCGCTCACACTGTGTCTCTCAAAAATAAATACACATTTAAAAAAATTTAATTACTTGTAGGATACTATCCTCTTTCCATTTTTATTCTCTCATTTAATCAAGAAATATTTGTTGATTACCTACTATGTGCCTGGCACTGGGCTGGATGCCAAGGATACAAAAGTGAACTGAAACAAACCCAGTGGCTAATGTCAGGGCATTTACACTCTGCAGTCTTCTCTCCTCACAGATTAGTTAGGTTTTACTACAAAGGATGAAATTAATGTACAGGAAATAATTTAACTGATATAATTCAGCAAACAATGACACATCCCAAGTACAACCAATAACTTAATAACCTCTAGAATATAAATTTATCGCTTGCCATTTTTCCCTCTCCTCTGTCTTATTACTCCTCTTAAATCCCTGTGTTAAAAAGAAAACTATAGGCCCCAAATGGCATCTCTTAGGCAGAGTCCCCAAACTGGGCTCAATATCTAATCTAATTGTAGTTTCAACCTTCCCCACAAATATAGTCTTAACCAGTCAGCCAGGAATTTTCCAATCAGTGCAAAGGAGTGTGCCTCTGTGCCTCATGGGCCCTCTCCATCCTCCAAGGGAAGATGAGGAAATCTGCATGAGACCTCCTATTCTTCCCCTAAGAGAAAGCCACTTGGCCTGGAACAATCTTTTCCTTCTATAAAAACCTTCCATTTTGAACAACTTCTTGGAGCTCCCCTCTGTGCTATGGGGGGCTGCCCAATTCACGAATGGTTTAATAAAACCAGTGAGGTCTTCACATTTATTAGGTTGAATTTTGCTCATTAACACCTGTCAATATTATGCTTGTTCTCAGAGAAACTTCAGGTAAGTCCTTACTTTTCTCTCAAAGATGGGAAGAAAATTATACAAAAGAGCCACTGTATGTCCAAGCTTATACACAACATAGAGACCCTAGAAATAGTCTCTATGCTTAGCCCCTCTGAGACTCACTGTTCAGATCTTTGAAAGTCTGCTTTTTACATCTGTGCATTTAAATTATGAAGGCCAATGAGATGCGGGCAATGCAGGATGCCAAAGCAGAGTCGAATGGACAAGAAGACTAAAGAATTGCTTCTTTTTGTTCCGTTTTGTTAATAATTCTTAAAATGGTGAGCCTACAGAGGCCAGTGTGATTGAATATTGTTTCGTGGTCTGTGAGATGAATTTGCACACCTTCTAATATCTTCTCCGTGGCCTGAGGCTGAATGGTCATGAGCAATGACCGTGTTTGACTGGGTTCTAAGAAACTACACTGTTTCTAAGCTCAGTATCATGGACAATTCCACAGGAAAAGAAAATAGTTAAGACAACTTAAACCTAGTTAAGACAACTTAAAACAGGAAAATAAAAGGACAGAGAAGGGACAATGTCAGTAACTTCACTTTTACATAATACATGTCTATAGCCTGAAGAAGCCACTTTTCTTAGTAATGTCTGAAAAACTTGAAGGCATAACAGGGACACGTGCAAAGAGGAGGGAGCCCCATTAAGGACATTCAAAATCAGAGCTGTTAATCCTAAAGCATCTGTTCTTTTTAAGGTCTGAATTATTTTGACCTTAGTCTGAAGAGGTGAGAAAATAAGTAGAAGGAGGCTCTCCATCTTAATATGAAGTAAGGGGTGCCTGGGTGGCTCTGTCTGTTAAGCTTCTGACTCTCAGTTTCCATTCAGATCATGATCTCAAGGTTCCGGAGATGGAGTCCCACATCAGGTTCTGCACAGACCCTGCTTGGGATTCTCTCTCCCCCCGCCCCACCCCTGCCCTCGCCCACTCATGCTGTCTCTCACTCTTTCTCTCTCAAAATAAAAAATAAGTAAACATTAACAAATAAGTAAGTAAAATAATGCTGCCATCCTGCATTCTTTTTATTCCCAGGACCTCACAGGGTCACTTCAAATGCCGTCATCTGAAAAGGAGAACATTTTGGTGTAGAAAAGAGATTCCGTCGTGGAAAAAGATCTGTATGTGGTTTGCAGCAGACAGACTCCACTTCCCCTCAGTCTAACTTCACCCTCAATTTTTCTTTTTCTAATTATGAAAGTTAAATATTTCTTTTTTTTTTCCTCTAAAATCTCTTGGCCCTACATCAGTGGCTTCCAGTCAATACTTTGCCTCCTTAATCTCAAATTCACCAAACTTTAAATTGATTTTCAAAACATTTTCTCATCAAATAAATGTGCTTTTGAGCTCTTTCTGACCAATTAACTTTGTTTAGCTCTCAAGGAGTTCCTCTTAGAGCAGCTCTTTTTACTCATCTGACCATTCCTGTCGTCACAAATACCCCATGTTACTTTCTAACAACTGAAGTACACTGAGTATTCCTTCCTACAAAGAATTTACAACACACTTGATAAGTCAGGAGATAAGTCAGGTTTTAGAGGATAACCATTCAAACCAGGAGATTACACATTCACTACAGAACTCCTAAGGATAGTGTTTATAACTGAGGAAAGATTTTTTTATATAAAAAGTGGTACCTAATTAGGGTTGTTGAATTAAATAAATGAGGAGAACAGGAGACGGATGTGGCCCCAGTGCCCAGGTGGCCAAAGTAAGTGAACCAAAATCTGAGCCAGTAAATGCTTCAAGGTTACGAAATTGAAACCTAACGACAACCAGGGCCCCTGAGTGGCTCTGTCGGTTAAGCATCCGACTTTCGATTTTGGCTTAAGTCATGAGCTCACAGTTTGTGAGCTTGAGCCCTGCATTGGGCTCTGAGCTGACAACACAGAGCCTACTTGGGATTCTCTCTCTCCCTGTCTCTCTGCCCCTTCCCCACTCTGGATCTCTCTGTCCCTCTCAAAATAAGGAAGAAGAAGAAGAAGAAGAAGAAGAAGAAGAAGAAGAAGAAGAAGAAGAAGAAGAAGAAGAAGAAGAAGAAGAAGAAGAGAAGAAGAAAGAAGAAAGAAGAAGAAGAAGGAGGAGGAGGAGGAGGAGGAGGAGGAGGAGGAGGAGGAGGAGGAGGAAGAAAAAGAAAAGAAACCCAAGGACCACTAATTACGAAGAGCCAATGAGGCCTTAAGCTATAGCCGAGTCAAGAATTCCCTTTCTTTGTTTCTGCACCTTCTTTACATTAAGTCTTTCCCCAGGCTCCTGTCCAGGGAATACTCCTAACAACCTGCCGTGTAGTGCTCCCCAATTCAAAATGATTTTTGCTCAACGAACTCTCGAAATATTTCAGGCCTCAGTTTACCTCTTAACAAGGTCTAAGATAAAGGGAAGACTTTTAGGAAGAGACAGCCAAGGGAAGACAATGGCATGAGCAATGATCATTTCAGAGTGAGTTCTAAGAAATCATACAGTCTCTGAATTCCAGGAACAAAAATGGCATGTATGTGTTACATTTTAAAGGACAATGAGTGACCCAATTTGACTAGAGGAACAGATATTCTAAACTCTGCTAATCATTGAGTTTCACTGACCCTCTTTCTAGACTATTCCAGACCAGGAATGGTGACCTTACCCACTCAAAGCTTTGTTCCATCATTCGTTGCCAATGAGGAGAAATGAACCAGGAGAGAGAAACCTCACTACCTTGTCTATTGTGGGGGATGTTATTGGCTAATTAGAATAACTACCTTTACACAGTGCCCTCCAGTTACACGGCCATCTCACATTCTTGCTGTTTCCTCCCCACAAGCACCAAATTTTAGTGTCATGTTTAATTTTTTTTAATGTTTTTTTCATTTTTGAGAGCAAGAGAGACAGAGCACAAGTGGGGGATGGGGCGGAGAGAGAGAGAGGGAGACACAGAATCCAAAGCAGGCTCCAGGGTCTGAGCTGTCAGCACAGAGCCCGATGCAGAGC
The DNA here is from genome assembly GCF_024362965.1 of Panthera pardus. Taxonomy (NCBI): domain Eukaryota; kingdom Metazoa; phylum Chordata; class Mammalia; order Carnivora; family Felidae; genus Panthera; species Panthera pardus. Next base: position 81,222,936 of record NW_026526710.1, on the reverse strand, counting down.
CCGACCCCATGAGCCGCAAAGATCACGACCTGAGCTGAGGTCGGACATTTAACTGACTGAGCCACTCAGGTGCCCCTGGTGTCATGTTTAGACCTGAGTAAGGCACAAACTAGCATTTCTACTAAAAAAAAACAATTATAAAGTTTAAAAATCCGAATCTTAATTGACACCTTTAATCACCCTATTGTAAATGACAGAGCAAGATTTTTACACCTGGTCTTTGGACACCACAGCACTCTTTCTGCAAGTGCACCATCCCCAGCGAAGAAGCCAGGCCTGTTTAGACTAGCTGACGAGGTCACGTTGTTCTTTTCTGCGGGTTCTTCCCTAACTGATATCTCCCACGGCTCCAATGCAGAGCTGAGTTAATCATCCTAATCTACCGCACAGACAATTAAGTAGAAATATGAGAATACCATGCCTGACTGTTATATACTCCACACTGTCACTATGCCCTTCTCTCTGATCAATTATCCCGCACATTCACAACATTTTCCCCAAGAGGCTGGATCACCGTAATTCCTCACCATCACAGGGAAACACAAGTTTCCCTGACTTATAATCAGTAGAGTCTTTTAAACATGTGAAGATGTACATGTCAATACATGTCTACCCAGCAATCTGTTCGATGATGATCGTGGATGCATACAAAAGGCTCCGTTGTGTTTCCTGTTTCATACAGTTCACACAGAAGGTGATTGGAGAACCACTCACATTGCCCCTAATCTGCAAAAGGATTAAACCACCTCAGATTTCTGAAAGACCCGGCATGCGCTAGATCTCCTTCTGTCTGGGTCTTGACCTCGCCTGGTCCACACAGCAAGGCTACCTCTCCTAATAAAATTAGAGGAACCAAAACCCAGCTCTCAGCATGGGAGCCTCCCACCAACCTGTTTCTGGGGTGTCTGCCAGAAACTCACAGCTGAGGTAAACCAGGGTGTGCTTCCCCCTTGCAAGATCTAAACAATAATTTAAGAGTGAGCTGGAGAGAGGGAAGAAAAGCGGAGCGGGGGGGGCTCCCAATTACAGTCTGAATGGTTTCTTAACTTTCTGAAAGACTGAGAGCATAGCAGAGTCTGCTTTTCAAAGAGGGCCATTAATTTCCCTTAATTCGAAACTACATCTCAAAGTATATTTTATTCGTATTCAGAAAGGGATAAATGGAAGATCAAAAAGCAATAAGGCAGACCTCACCGGTGCCCGGTCCCTGAGGGAACCATCACGGCACATTTTTCATGTTAGCCGACCTTTTCTTTTCAGTATTCATGAAAACTTAGCCAAAAATCACATCGAACTGATTTCAGGGACATATTCCTTTGCTTCCTGCCTTAAACATGAAATTCAAGCATGTTTATCTGACACTGGAATGCACTTTCTTTCCATCTTCAGTAAGAGCGACTGAACAAGAGCAGCAAACCAAACAAGCGTCGCGATGAAATCTCCATGCAATGTCGGTACTCGCCCTGCTATTCATCTTCCCCCGTCTACACAGGACTCTGTCTCCTTCAAAGCAAGCTCTGTGGCTACGGAAGAAGAATCAGGTGCAATGAACAGGAACCACCTCGCTTGTTGGCCAAGAGGATGGTTAAGGTGCTGAAAAATGAAACGTTAGGGCAACGGACAATCCAGCCTCAATCGCCTTTGAGTTTAATGTCCCATCAGACAGTGACGCCCCGTGTTTCATGCCATGTTTACCCACATATCACTTACGCGTTTCATGATGACTCCCTGACTGAGAAAAACAATACATTACAATGCAAGATGGAATCGAAGCTATCTATTTTCACTTTGTGAGAAAGACAGCTGAGAGATAACTGGTTCAAAGGAAGGCAAAAGACAATCAAGTGTCACGGGCTCGAGATAAGCCAGCTGGAACCATCAGCCATGCCAAGCAGGCTACCAATTCATAATTCAAATGTTGGGAGGTTTATCATTCAAATGTTCAACTTCCTGCAGCAAACATTTATGGCTTTGCCAGTAACATGAGCCAAAAATGCTATTACATTCTGCTTAGGAGTCACAATAAGATAAAAGCTAAGCAACCCATCTTCTAGAAACTCCCCATTTATCCACAGAGGGTTTCCCAATGTCGTAGTCACTGGCTAACAAATGTGCTGTGCTGTGATGTGAAATATAGTATAATATTCCCTCTATTCCCATGACCAAGAGGCCTAGGATTCTGTTGACTAAAACGATTCTTGGTTTGGTTTTTTTTTTAATGTTTATTTATTTGTAAGGGAGAGACAGAACACAAGCAGGGGAGGGGCAGAGAGAGAGGGAGACAGAATCCGAAGCAGGCTGCAGGCTGCAGGCTCTGAGCTGTCAGCACAGAGCCCGACACGGGGCTCGAACCCACGAACCGCGAGATCATGACCTGAGCTCCAGTCGGACGCTTAACTGATTAAGCCACCCAGGCGGCCCAACTGAAATGATTCTTTCAACTCAAGGTGTAATTCTCTAAGATGGGTATATGTATGTGACCCTGTGTGCAGCACACCAGACCCCATTAAAAGGTATTGACTCGCTATCGTTCCCGGCAGAGACGGGACTGGACAGGTGAATGTTGACAGAGATGGCTTGTTGGACAACTTTCAGAAACTCAGAATGCCACAGTGTACCGTCCAGTGCTGGGTACAGCTAGAGTAGATCAGAAGAGACCACTCTACAGCAAGCACAGACTGTGCTGCACAACGAAAAAAGTATTTAAAGGCTCTCCCTCTTGGCCTAGTTTTGAATTTTGTCCCATTCTATAATGATCGCAAAATTCAAACTGCCCCAAAACTGATTAACTGCAAGATTAAAAGAGAACCACCAACCACAGTGAAAAGACCAACCCCAGGTGGGAAATAAGGAGACGAAAAGAAAACAGCGTGTCAGGCAATTTGGAAATAAAATTCAGGAAATTCAATATTCACTGTTAATTTTCACACAAATCCCTTATACTGTTTTCCTTTTTGTCTCTAGCCAGCTGTGTTTTTTAATAGGACAATTATTTGCTATTCAGATGTATTCCAATTATTTCTTTAAAAAAAAAAAACTTCCATAGGATAATCAAGTTTGTCCATTTGAGAAAATTTCTCTCTACTTTTTATTGCCTCGTGTGGCATCTACAAAGGTAATTTTGACTATGCAGAATTAAATTATTCATCATGATTAATAACAATCACTTTAACAAGTAAAGATGTAGGCTGTTTATAGCTTTGATTCAAGTGCAAACAATGAGAGCCAAATAAATTGCAGAAGAATTGGAAATTGGGTGATACGGTAAGACCATACGGTAAGCAATTCCCAAGCGAGCCGGGCACAGGATGAACCATTCGCATCTGAACGCCCGGGTCAGTGACAGAAAGGACCTGCACAAGCTGCCTCCACAAAAACGAGTTGATTAAATTCCAGCAAGCCCTCCAGCTGCTCATTAGCTGGGAATACTCTAGAGAGAAACACCAGGAGCTGCTTCCTTTAGCACTACTTTAAAGCAGCAAAAATACGGTTTTTAATGTGATGCACACTGGAGACACTGATTTATTAAAAGTTGTGGGTTTTTGTTGTTTTTTTTTTAATGTAAGTTACCCGTGCTTTTGAGGCAAAGCGCTCCGAGGGGTGTGTGTGTGTTTTAATGACAACATTCGCCATTAGTGTCTCTGTGTTTCTTCTATCTGCAAGTATATTTGATGGATAAAGATACGTGGTGACTTTTCTCTATCTCCAAAATTTAATTAGTGCCACCATGTTTGTTTCTCATTCTTCTCTTTTCATGGGACTATTTCCACGAGGGTTAAGGTTGAGCAACACTGAAGCAATGGAATATTGGTTTCACAAGTGGTTAGTCTGTCCTGGCTTAACTCACTTACTTATACCTCCTTCTCACAGGAGACAAGCATCCAATCCCTGACATAAAAGCCCAGGAATAGGGGCGCCTGGGTGGCTTGGTAGGTTAAGCGTCCGACTTCGGCTCAGGTCATGATCTCACGGTCCGTGAGTTCGCGCCCCGCGTCGGGCTCTGTGCTGACCGCTCAGAGCCTGGAGCCTGCTTCCGATTCTGTGTCTCCCTCTCTCTCTGACCCTCCCCCATTCATGCTCTGTCTCTCTCTGTCTCAAAAATAAATAAAGACGGTAAAAAAAAAATTTAAAGACTAGAAGAAAGGTGGAATAATACTGTTACAGAATTGGAGGGGAGAAGTTGACAAAATTAAAAAAAAAAAATACCAATGAATTGATTAAAACTTAAAAAAAAGAAAAAAAAAGAGAAAAAAGAAAAGCCCAGGAATAATGCTAATGACATGCTTACCTACTTTATTATTGACTGCAAGCCCTTGATGAATCACATGTTTCTCTGTTTATAAAAGTGTTCTGGAAAAGTCGGGTTAAATCATGAATGCCCCTCAGCGCTCACCTGGCAAGAAGCAGAAAGCAACTTCCCTCAATTCCCTGGGAACTAAGGGAATGACCTACTTCTCCCCAAATCAAATGATGTGTTTTTTTTTTTTTTAACTTCATTGTCCTTGACATTTTTTGGCACATCAAGCTCCTTACCACTCCCTCCTTGCTGGAACACCACCTTTGGCTCACATGGCAATGCACTCATTCGGTCTTCCCGCCTCTAATCTGACAGCTGTTGCTTCTTCACAGACACGCTGACCTCACTCCCTCTCCCAGGCGGTATCTGTGCTCTCGCTTCCCCCAGATGCAATCACCGATTACCATCTTCTGTCATGGTGGAAAGAAAACCTAAGAAAATCCATTCCTTGATTTGGTCTGCTACCACCTCTGTGTATTTGAAAATCAAATCTTTCTTGACAACTCATTCTTCATCCAATTCTGGGACTGGATCTTTATCATTCTATCGCCTAGATTTTCCAGAGAAAAGAATGGGGTTGTCATTTTTAACAGAACTACATACCCAAGTGATTAGCTTCCCAAACATGTTACCGTGCTATGCCCCTTCGGGAAAAAAGCTAATAACTGGGAAATTAGCCAAACGGAAGCAATGAACTATCAGTTTCACAAGTGGTTAGACTGCAGGTTTTCTTAGCTTTCACTAAATCAATTTTTTCATTCCAGTTTCGATGAAATTTTATAGATGGGTTATATGCCCTGAAACTTCATATATCCTCTCTCTGACCTTGAAATCAAGAACTGTCTCAACATGGTCTTTTATAGGGGACACTGAGCACAGAGGCTGTCTTCGTGGGAATGCACTCTGATTCGATCATAAATTACAGACAGCACCTCAGAGAGCACAGCATAAACTACCACCACCGATTCCTGAAAATGATCAGAGTGATCCTTTCTATACAGCGTGTCTTTCTGTCACCAGGGATTTGAGAGCTGAGTGTGTTCTGTACTAGAAGAGACCCTGGGTGGGTCAAGTTTTTCTTCACGGACATTTTCCACTTCTCTGATATTAAATAGGGAACATTTCTCAATGCCCACAGTTGTCATAAATAGTCCCCTCTAATTTACATCGAATTCCAGTCAGCAAACATTTGCCGAGGAGGTGCGAGCAACCTAGACATCAGTACATCAGAACCTCTGTGGGTGAGGACTCTGCAGAAGGTGCTCCAATCCTGGCTTCACGACCTGAGAGCTGTGCCACCTTGGACAAGTTAATTCACCTCTCTGTGCCCAGAATTTCGCTTCCGCAAAACGTGGAGAATAGGAGTCACTGCAGTAGCCAAGGCAGAGCAGGAACACAGCCTGGCCTGAGGGGGTCGCTGCTAAGCAGTGGGGGGGGGGGGGGGGAGCGGGGATACAAAGACTTGGAGGTGGCCCACAGGGCCAAAAGACCCCGGCATTAGGAGTCAGAAGACGAAATGTAAGCACTGATTCCTCTCATCCTGTGAGGCGGGGCAAGAATATCATCCGGTGACAGCTTGTCATGAGGACATCGTAATTTTGTTTTAAGGCCCGAAACACATGATGTGGCCGTGATCTGCGATCTGGAAAGGTCCACGCACCTGTACAGTATTTATATTTCCTCCAAAGTAGAGTCTTCCTTGGAGAGGTTTGGGATGACGCCTCAAGAATCAGGGGCTCCACACTGCTCCAATGCTAGATGATTTTCTCAGGTAGAAAGCTATGTATTTTTCTGAGGGAGACCTCTTTCTTGGAGGAATCTCGTAATTATCTTTAATTATTTTTACTCAAAAGAATACATATATATACATATATATATACATGTATATATACACACACGTGTGTGTTTAACTGTGTGTGTGTGTATATACATATGTCTATATATGTGTCTATATAGACATATATATCGTCATTAGCACCATCCACCTGACTGGCTAGGTCCCTGTTTCCGATAACATTATACTCATGTGTGCATGAATGCATGCTTCTTCCTTCCTTGATTATTTCCCAACTTCTAATCAAACCAGTCATCAGAGTGTGACCAGAGAGTACTAAAAAGGTCCTAAATGCCACGTAAGGTCTGAATGTAGAGAATCCTTCCACATTTCCTGGCGAGTTGAAGCATCATGGTCCAGGGATAACAAAAGTTACATGGGAAGGGCACCCACTCCTTCAGCCGTCATGGCCAACGCAACAAGTGTTCAAATGACAGGAAACAGGAACATTTGGGAACCAATCCTTTTCTGCTTACTATAGTTGTTGAGTATAGTTCAAGTATTATTCCTGTGTTTTTTGGGTTATTATAATCCCACCAAAAATGCATCTAAGAAATCACTTTGGGGTCAAAATACCAGGGGCACCTGGGTGGCTCAGTTGGTTAAGCATCCAACTTCGGCTCAGGTCATGATCTCGCGGTTCGTGGGTTTGAGCCCTGTGTCGGGCTCTGTGCTGACAGCTCAGAGCCTGGAGCCTGTTTCAGAGTCTGTGTCTCCCTCTCTCTCTGCCCCTCCCCTGTTCATGTTCTGTCTCTCTCTGTCTCTTGAAAATAAATAAACATTGAAAACAAAATAAAAAGAAAAACAACAAAATACCAATAACGATTCATCCTAGGTATGATGGCAACAAAAAGATATGTTCATACCTTAAAACAAACAATCTGTTTGCTTGCTGGTCAATGTGAATCTCTCTGGACCAGTTATTTGTCACTTGGCCCACACCTACCTATCATTTCTCTGCTCAGTAAGGTTGCAGTTAGGCGAACACACACTTCCCAGGCTACCTCCTCGTCTGGCCTCCTGTTAGTTAGTAGTAATAGGCTGCAGGCACAGGAGAACGGAAGGCTAAGAAGATGATAGAACTCTTTGTCCTCTGTCCCTCCTTCCCTCCCTATCTCCTTCCTCCTCTCCACTCCATCTCTCTCCCTCTATCTGTCTGTCTGTCTGTCTCTCTCTCTCTCTCTACCTCTCCCCTCCCCTGGCAGGGCCTCTGAAAGTTGCTGGATTCTTCTCTCCATCCAGCACTGCCTGTTCCTCACCCCCAGTCCCAGCACTGACCAGGGAGCCCCTTTTCCAAGCTTTCCTGGGCCTGAGTGACTCCTCAGCAGTCCCAGCCTGGGGGGGGGGGGGGGGGGGGGGGGAAGGGGGACGGGGAGGGCCCTCTTACAAATGGCCGCGCCCCCTGTGCCACAGCTCCAGGATCCAGTACTTGTGTTTTGGATTCTGATAACACCGTCTCCTCCCTGTCCTCTCAGAGATCTGTGCTCAGGGCAGAGTCCTCATGTTACCAAGCTCTGGGTCATCTTGCCACCCCCCGTTCTCCCCTTCCTGCTCTTCTGATATTTTTTAGAGCTATTCCCTTGATTCAGTCCCCTCTCTGTGGAATGTCTAGGTGTTTGTTTCCCTTAAAGGACTCTGACCCATACGGCACTGGGCACCAGGAGTAAACCCTTAGAACCTCGTTCTAAGCCGGCACTCTGGTATTGCTCCACTGCCCTGTTTGAGCTTGTGTGATGTCCTTATCAGCAGTAGCACTGGCTACCCAGCCAACTGTGGCTTGAAATGGCATCATAATTAGTTAATCGCCAGCGGTATCTTGAGATAAAAATTCTATCAAAGACAAGACTTTGGGAAACCAAGCGGCTACTTCATTTAACCGTAACTTCCAGCAATGATGATTTAAAGGACTGTAGGGTAGGTACTCGCCTCTGACTACATGGGATATACAGAAAAAAAAGGGTATCTCAGGGGTTTAAACTCTCCATTCAGAGAACCAAAGAGCTTCTAATGAAAGGTAGCTGCTAAAAAAAAAAAAAAAAAAAAAAACACCCTCATCCCTCCCATAACAACAAAAACTCACATCTTCCAGCCAGAGTGCGTGTAGGGCTAAAGATTATGCCAACGATAAAAGGGCAAGTTGCAGTGCAGATTCGCAAGGTGGACACAGTCACCCCACGGGTAGCAGGGCCAGAAGGGGTATCAGAGAGCTTCCACTTACAGGGAACCGTGGTGGTGGCTAATCCGCTGGAAAGAGAGAGTGAGCAGCCCCCACGATCACCTGGTCTACATAACTGGATTGTGTCAAGGTCTGGTGGGCAGACGCTGACTTGAGTCACCACAACTGGAGAAGCATAGGCTCTCACCCAGATCAGAAGGAAGCCTTTGCCCAGGTCGGAGCCCCCTCACCAAAGAGGAGCCTGGTTCCCCTTAGGGTTGGACCCTATCACACTCACTGTTCCCTTTTATCAGTCCTCCCACGCCCTCCTTGAAGGGAGCTGTGGCCATCCTCTTGGGTGGGTATACACTTGGGAGACAGAAAACCAGATCATTGGGATTTACTACACACTTGATCTGTGTGGACACTAATCTCTAGGGAAAGTCGCTGTGATCTGCTGTCACAAGGGAGACTGTCCCATTTACTCAGTAACACAGTTGTGGCCCCATCCCTCTCACGGTGGGTCCCAGACCAGCTTGTGCGAATGTCTCCAGTTCCCGAAGGCATAATTGGATGATAAATTCTCAGCGAGCGAGTCCTCACACTGGCTACCTGACCCAAGGTAAGAAGAGCCAAACGGATGCCACCGAGGTACCACCACACCCTCTGCTACCAAACAGTCAAAGAAAAGCAATGTTATGCCCTTGAGGAAACCTATCGATTTAGTCATACCAGACAAATACCATAAAGGACCTGGAAACGGTAGTATTGATAACTAATAGCACATGCCTATTTAGTTCACCTATTTGGTCCAGGCAGAAGGTGGATCATTTTTATAAAGGACAGTCGTTATCTTCCTACGAAGATCCTATTCGTATTTTTTTGTATGCTAGAGAGTTGACTTACGGATACAAGGCCTGGACTTCCCGTGAACCGAATACACATCATTTCTGCCATAACTGTACCTTTTGCAAATACTCTTGATATATACATTTAATATGTCAATCAGTGTTCTTATGCTTAAAGACAAGGTTTACAGTGTCAGAAGGCACAAGAAGAGAGGATCGTGTTAGTGGTGTTTCAAAGATTTTATGGAACATTCTGAGCACAGCTGGTATTTCACTTTAAGAATCTAATAAATATTTTAGAATGGCATTTCATTTGTTTTACAATGACATTTGGTATTAGAATGAAAGAGCTGGAGAAAGAAATATAAAAATGTTCCTTCCACTATGTGCTGGAGTCCTTATATTTAGAGACCAAACTGATTTATAACGTTCATAAGAGTTATTCTAAATCATTGCCGACTGTAGAAGGATCTGAACCAGCGGTACAGAGGTGAAGTCCACGGTCGGTCTACTAAGTACACAAATCTACACTTGACTCTAAATGCTTTTCAAATTTATTTATTTAATGTATTCTATTGAATCCTATCTGAACCTATGCTATTTATTCTATGCTATTTATTTTATTTACGCTATTTATTCTCTTTATTCATTCTACAGGATGCCACTGGGACAGGTGCCATTTCACAGATGAGTAAGAAATGAGATAGAAAAATTATATTATCCTAATTAAATCATATTTTTTAAGTTATTTGACTTAAGTCCTTGAATCCCCACAATACTCAACCTCAAGTTATTCTCAGCACAATATAGTCCTCACAGAGAAGCCAGTGGAAAAGAGAGGTCTACAGGATTCCAGGGCAAGATCTGTACAGAATCTCCAGATAGTGGCTCTTCTTTTTCCTTCTTTCAGAGAGAGAGAGAGCATGTGTGCAGAGAGAGAATCTTTAGCAGACTCCATGCTCAACGTGGAGCCCGCCACAGGTCCCGCTCTTACAACCATGAGATCATGACCTGGGCCAAAATCAAAAGTCAGACACTTCACCGACTGAGCCACCCGGGCACCCCCAGATCGTGGTTCTTAATTCTGAGTGTACATTAGTCTGATCTAGGTGATTCCTTCCCATTATTTACGGCGCCAGTATTTATCAGGAGGAAGGTAGTGTGATGGCCTGTGTCGGTCCAGGTAGAAACTAGACACTTCCTCTCTCCCATTCTCTATTTAAACCCTCAGGGCTAGTGAATTACAATCTAAGGAAGGATTGGCTCTGTTTTCTCTGCTTACAGGTCTCCAACCTCCTATTTCCAAATCTCTTCCCTACTTCCAAAGCTCTTTAGAACTGACATAAATTGGGGTTCAGCCACAAAACAAAATAACATAACATTCAAAGAACACAACCATTCCTAAAGAAAAACAACACACTGAAAGTACCAATTCTTGTCGGAATTTGTACCAAATTATAATACATGATCCAAGACTCTAAATTAGCATTGTATACATTAGATGTGGATGTGAAAGGATAGTATCGGGAAGAAAGATAAAAGAATCAAACAGAAGTATCATGTATGAAAAACATAATAGCTGAAGTATGGAAAAATAGATGGGTGTGGCAGATTAGATTATTGTTTAAAAATGCACACTCCCGGGGCACCTGGGTGGCTCAGTCGGTTAGCTGTCCAACTTTGGTCAGGTGATGATCTCCCGGTTCACGAGTTCAAGCCCTGCACTGTGCTCTGTGCTGACAGCTCAGAGTCTAGAGTCTGCTTCAGATTCTGTGTCTCCCTCTCTCTCTCTTCCTCTCTCTGTCCCTCTCCCACCCATGCTCTGTCTCTGTCTCTCTCTCAAAAATAAATAAACATTAAAATGTACACTCCCATCCCCCACACCTTCATGGAAAGAGTGTGTTTCCCCACCCGTTGCCTTTTGGCTCCACATGGGACTTGTTTTGGCCTGTGTGATCTTTGAGACATGACACAGGCTTAGAATATATTTGTGTGGTCAGGTTTGTACTCTCGCCCTTCTGCTATCAACATGAAAAGAGTATGTCTTAGGTAGGTTACTAGCCTCAAGAGGAAGACGGGATGCATATATTTTTAAGTGCACAATACAGTAAACCAGAGACAATATATCGCACAGCAGATCTCTAGAGCTTATATAGTTATTTTACATAACTAAAATTTGATACCCATTGAATAACACCTCCCCATTACCCCCATCTCCTGGCAACCACCACTGTATTTTCTACTTCTGTGTGCTTTGACTATTTTAGATATCCCATACGAATGGAATCAATCATGCAACATTTGTCTTTCTTTGACTGGCTTATTCCACTTAGCATAAATGTCTCCCAGGGTCATTCATGTTGTTGCCAATGTCAGGATTTCCTTTTTATAAGCTGACTCATATTTCACTAATGAATACACCACATTTTACTGATTCGCCCAATGACAAAGACTTAGGTTGTTTCCATATCATGGCTATCGCGAATAATGTTGCAGGGAGCGTGGGGGTGCCAATATCTCCTCACGATCTTGATTTCAATTGTGTTGGATAAGTTGGATAAGTACCCAGAAGTGGATCGTGTGGTACTTCTCATTTCTTGAGGAATGTCCATGCTGTTTTCCGTAGCAGCTGCACAATTTTACACTTGCACCAACAGGTACAAGGGTTCCAGTCTCTCCACCTCCGCGCCAACACTTGTCTTTCGTTCTGCTTCGTTTTTTATAATAACCATCCTAACAGGTGTCACGTAATACCTCATTAATCATGGTCACTTTTGTGAACATAGTTCCAGACGGATATCAAAGATAAAGGCTGTACCTTCATGAGGGAGACACCCAAATTGTTCCCACACTGCTTTGCCCTGTAGCTGAGGTCTTTCTGTCTGACCTGCATTGAAAGAGAGCACCAGGCTGTGGTTAAGAGCAGGCTACTGGACTATTCCCCTATCGAGTAGCTGGGTGATCTCTCTGCACCTCATTTCCTACCTGAAAGTCGTGATAACTGTTACTGCTTCGTTCTACTGTCACTGGACAGTAAGGGACCCCAATTGATAAGACCGGTTGCCTGAGAGGTAAACTAACATCACCTTCAAACTACAGATTGGATAAGATTCACACTTCACGGTTGCCAACTGTTTGTGACTCTGACCGAAGACGACAAAATAAATCTGTGGAGATATAGATGGAGCCCCTGTCAATTCAGCTCCCCCTGGGTGATGTACAGCATTGTCAGCCCCAGCCCACTCTCAGTTGGGATCAATCGAAGACACTAAATCAGATGTGCCAATTGATGAATACACACACACACACCAACTTGTATACCACACAAGACAAAGACCACGTCTTCTATTTATTTTTCATTCATGCACAGCAACTGTTCGAGCAGTTTCTTCACACCAGATGTCCAAGCAATTCTGCTTCATAGCAAAGGCCCTTCTCTTAGGAAATGTCCTACCAACAGTAATTCTTGTGGAAAAAAGACACTCCTTTCAAAGTTTCAAGCGAACTCTCATCCAAATGCTCCAGCTTTTTTCTGTGTCTCGCATTTCCACTGTTAGGAATTCTTCAGTGACACGTGAAGATGTTTTTCTGTCTTTCCATCTGTCTTTCCACTTAGTTAAGTAGTTACGATAAACGCCATTTTACCTAAACGGATTGAAAGTTTCTCAGAACGCAAGGATATTAACTAGAACATCAGTTTTAAAGAGTCATATATGGTAATGTTTTACAACACGCTAAAATAGTGTTTCTAAATGTTAAATAAGTGCGGCTATACAAAATGGAACGATCTGGCATACCTAGATTTCACCTCAAGAAGATATCTGTATAATAACCTATTCAAACAGCTCATTTGAAAAGTATGGCTGCTCTTCATTCATGTTGGAGGGAATTTCCAATCAGATCTCTGCATCGTCCTTAATTAAGACTCAGGTGACTTCAGAAAAGTGTCAATCAAAGCTCTTTCCCTTTCCATCACATATTGCCGTGTAGGCCGAAGCAGGGAAAGGGAGGTCGAGATTTTCAGTGACCTTCTCAGCAGCTGGGCTAGCTTTCATCAGATAGCTCATTAGTGCAAACAGGCTGACTGACACGGTTACCCCAAACTGAGAAGTGGAAACCAAGCAGATCATTTGCATATTATATTAATGACATTCAGAGTAGCATTTGGTGTTCCTAGGGGGATAGAAGAAGAACAAACTGTAATTTTCACAATCATTAATTGTTTAAAGGAAACCGCAGATTTCTTGCAACACTTCGGATGGTTAAGGAATTTCCATTTCACGGAGAAGAGAATGAAAGCCGGATAATTGTGGAACGGGAGCCTTGGGAGTCACTGATTTTGCTTGAAGTTAACTCTTCCCAGGGCCAAGGATGTCTACTGGAGGGTGACACTGTTGATAGACCCACCCTGCCGAGCCTCCTGACCTGATGAGGGATGGGGACCGAGAGCAGAAATGTAGGCGGTAAGTAGTGAAAATCATGCGTGCATTTTGCTCCTGAGGGGATCAATGTACGTGCCAGAGAGAGTGTCAGAGCAAGGCTCACCTGATTCCTTGACCCCAGACTCCTGCAGCTTCCAGAGCAGGCTCTGCTTAGCCGTCTGACCCATTCCCACTATAGATTCTGAGACTCGCTCACCTATGCCCCTGGCAGGGGAAACACATGGTTGGCGTACTGTCCTGTGAATCCGGGAACCAGGTTGGATTCATTTCCTAAAGCCATCGCAACAAAGTACTGCAAACTGGGTAAACACCACAGAAGTTTATTCTCTCTCAGTTCTGAAGGCTAGAAGCCCAAACTCTAGGTGTGGGCAGGGGCATGCTCTCTAAAGGCTCTTCTAGACTCTTCCAGCATCTTGTGGTTGCCTGTCATCCTGGGTGTTCCTTGGCTTGTAGGTACACCACTCCAGCCTCTGCCTCTATATTCACATAACTGACTTTCCCTTGTTCTCTGTGTCATCACGTGGCCTTCTCATAAGGACATCAGTCATTGCAGTTAGGACCTGCCCTAACCTGTATGAAACCATCTTAACTAACTATACCTATAAAGACCCTATTTCCAAAAGAGATTACATTCTGAAGTCTCTGCCTTTTTGCTGGTGACTCAGATCTGCTTGGTCACCAGCTCTAATGACAGGTTCCCTGTCTCATTTCTTTGTATCCTAATTTCTAGTCTTCTCTCTTTAGACAAATTTGGCTTTGCTTCCCTAATTCTCTGAGAAACCGAAGAATAGTACCTGAATCTCAGTACCTGGGACCAAGAGAAAGTGCCGATAGCTATCTCTGACATTGACCACCCCTCTGATTCTGATGTCTGATGTGAGAATCTCTTCCTAAGCTCCCTCTGGTGCAGAACCCCTTGGGGATAGCTCGCATCCTTGACATCAACTGCCTGCCCATCAGACTTTTTGACGTTGTGCTAGGCTGAGCTCTGCTCCAACACAACACTCCCCCTGGCCACTGCTGCCCGTGCCCACTGTCCAAACAGAAGGCTGTCCAGAAAGGCAAAAATCCCACAAGACCCCATCCAACCTGGTCTTTTCCAGATATTCTTCTATATGAATTTTTTTAAGTTTTAAAATTTAGTTAATTATGAAACATTTCAAGCATAGACAAAAGTACACAGATCTTGGAGGTTTTATTTCCTGCACAAACCACATGTCCTTCTCTGATTCACTGCATGTTCTGCTCTGCGCTGTCTTTATTCTGGGACCCAGAATGCCCAAACAGCCACTATCTGGAACACCGATGGCCCTGAATGGTTTCTCACTGACTTTAAATGAACACTTTTGCTCATACTTCACTGGACCAAACGAATCACAGAGCCCACTCCCACCCCCAAGGACCAGAAACCACACTTCTCCCATGTGTCTAGATGTTGGAGAGCCTGGGGACATTTAATGACCTGAATTAGCCATGCACTGAACTAGGTGGGCAAGCCCAGAATTAGGTGTATTAATACATCAGTGAAGAAAGAATGGACCACTCAATCAATGAGGTCACTGGAAAAACAGATGTCCAAATAATCAAGATGTTGGTAGGGCTACAAACGTTGCTGGAGGCCCTGGGGAAGCGTCTACTTCCAAAGCCATTCAGTTTGTTAGAACTCAGCTCCAACTACTTGCAGTAGTTGGACTGGGGTCCCTTTTTTCTCAGTAGCTGTCAAAGAGCAGATGGTATGTCCTCCTAAACCTGCCTCTGCTCCCCTGTGGTCTGCCTACAACAAGAGTAGACCAGTCCTCCCATGCTTCAAATCTCTCTGACTACCTCTACTCCGTCTCTCTGACTCTGGCCAGAGAAAATCTTCTGTCTTTATTAAGGCCTCACATGATTACATTGACTCATCCAGCTAGCAGTGGTTAATCTCCCCATATTAAGCTTTGTAACCTTATCACATCTGCAGAGTCCCTGTTGCTGTATGTGGTAACAGACTCCAGGGATTAGGGCACGAACATCTTGGGAGGGCCATGCTGCCTACCACACTCGCCAATATTCTATCTTCTCTTCCTGTTAACTTCTGCTCTTATATTTATTACTTTCTTCTTCTTTTGTTCCACTACATAGGCCTATTTGAAACATTCAATATGTACTTGAAAACAATCTATATATTCACATGCCCTAATGTATGTTTCTTCATACATTTTTTACATTTTTTACATCGTGATACAAAGAGACAAAAGGAACATTTACTTCATACACCAGGGTAAACTAGACACGTTGAGGGGCATCTATATGGAGCTTGTTGGAAAAACTCGGTTATATGTCCTTAATATTATATAGCTATAAAGGAAAAGTAACTACTGGTAAAGTATTAAGAAACATGTTAAATATGGAAGTACACATAAAATTTCCAAACGTCTTTCAAATATATAAACGAGAACCTTGAGGCTACTTTGGGTGTACATATCACTGTGATATGTTTGAAATGTCTGTATGCAATTCCTGAACAAGACCTTTTATTGATGAGCTCTTCAGATTTGTGACAGTCACTTTTGACAAAAAAATGTGTTCATAAAAAGTCGGTGGTAAAAACGTAAAAAACTTCAAAAATCTACAATAGGTTAAATTACATTTAATTTTTTTTAAGTGTATTTATTTATTTACTTTGAGAGGCAGAGTGAGTGGGGGAGGAGCAGAGAGAGAGGGAGAGAGAGTATCCCAAGCAGGCTCTGTCCACGCAGAGCCCCACATGGGGCTGGATCTCACAAACCGTGAGATCGTGATCTGAGCCAAAACCAAGAGTCTGAGACTTAACCTACTGAGAGCCGCTCAGGTGGCCCTGAAATTACATTTAATGAACTTACCCACGTTTCTGTTTCAGTGACAAACGTCATGTTGAAATTTCTTCAAACATCAAAGGATTTTAAACCTAATCGAGCTTACCCATGTCAGGTATTTCAAAATAATGATGAAGCTCTAATTTTCGGGATCCACATGCATTTTCAAGAGCAGTTACTCTGGGATAAATGTGGATACCACTAATAAAGGCACTTCTGCCACAAAGGGGGAACATTCTAATACGTGTCAAAAGAGAGGCTCAATGGGGCGCCTGGGTGGCTCAGTCTGTTAAACGTCCATCTTGGGCTCACGTCATGATCTCACTGCTCAGCTCAGGAGTTCGAGCCCTGCGTCGGGCTCTTTGCTGACACCTTGGAGCCTGGAGCCTGATGAGGATTCTGTGTCTTCCTCTCTCTGTCTCAAAAATAAACATTAAAAAAAGAAAAAATATAAAAAGAGAGAGAGGCTCAGAGTTGCCTCTAGGAGTTGTAGCCATTAAGATGCTCCCCGCCCACCCCATCCCTGCTCACTGCACCCAGCCACAGGACCAGGTGCCTAACCAGGTGCCCCTCAGGTGCATGCCAGCCATGAACAGCAAGTGCTGCATGGAACAGCGCCACCATGGGGCAGCAGTGAGCTCTAGAGCGGATGCAAAAGTCGCTTCCAGGTGGTAGGGCTCCTCAGGTGAATGGACTTCTGGGGACCAGAGTGCCCCGTAGGAATCTGTCCCCTCCTCACACTCTAAGGAACCCACAAGAGGCTTCTTACGGCTACATGCCACTCACTCCTGATGGGTTTCATTACTTTTAGAATTCTCTTCACTGACAAAGATGTTTATTAGAAAGCATTCTTAAATTGTTCTGGAAAAAGTCTCTATTTGCCCTCATTTTGAATCATAGGTACTCCGAAAATAAAAAATTCTGTCTAACTTCTAATCTCTGCTGTCAGTCTAACCATTTTCCCTCACAGGCCATCTGCCTTTTCTCTGGTTTCTCTGTAAGAGTTTTCTCTTTGCCTTTAATATCCTACAATTTTCCTTTGCTTCACCTGATGTGAATTAACTTTTAAGACATTCTGCTCTGGATTCAGAATACGATTTGTTAACTTCCTAATTAATGACAGGCACAAGCCTTCTAAACTTTGCTGACTTCTGTCTGGCACGTGGAAAATCCACAACCTCATCATGACACAGGACAACTCTATCAGCACAGAAATGCCTTCGTGCTCCCAAGTCAGACCATTATGGTGTTAGTCACCACAGATGAGTGCTGCCTGTCCCATAACTTCCTATAAATGGAAGCATTAAGCTTGTACACCTTTGTGCCTGACTTGACTGGCTCAAAATAATTGTTTGGAAATTGATCCATGTTTTAGGTTTATCAAGACTTCACTGCTTTTTATTGCTCAATACTCATCAGTAATATAAATATGCTATAATATGTTTCCCAGGTTGATGGACACTTGAGCTGCATTCAATTTTTGGCTCATCTAAATCCAGCTGCTATAAATATTCTTTCTTTCATTGACATATACCTTGTGTAGTATCTAGGAGTGGAACTGCAAGGTGGTAGGAATGTGTAAATTTATAAGAAATTGTCAAGCAGTATTTTTAAAAAGATGTATCACTTTACACTATCACCTGCAAAGCATGAGAGTTATACTGTTTCACATTCTTGTCAGTTTTTTTTTTTTTTAATTTTAGTCATTTCTGGTGGGAATGTAAAGATACCTTGTGGCTTAAATTTGCATTTCAGTGATGACTAGTGATGTTGAGCATCTTTTCATGTACTTACTGGCCATTGGTAAATTTTTCTTTGTAAATGATTAAAGTGTTTTTATGACTTTTAATTAAGTTTCTATTTTCTATCTATCTTTGTGCTTTGCACATTTTTGGCAAGATTAGATGGTCAGATACATACATTGCAAATATTTTCTCCTAGCTTATAATTTGTGTATCAATTCCTTAATCATAATTTTTAGTGAACAGAAATAAGTGGTCAATTTTGATGAAGGCTCATTTACCAACTTTTTTTCTTTTACAATTCTTGCCCTTTTTGGCATCTGAAAAGCATCAATATCTTATGTTTCCATTGGAAGATTTAAATTTTATATTTACATTTTAAGCTTGGTCTACAATACCCTCAAATAATTTTAGCATTCGGTGCACGGGTCATTTTCTTTCATACAATTTTCTAGCTGTTTCAGCACTGTTTGTTGGAAAGAATTCTTCTCTCCAATGAATTTCTTTGGCGACTTTGCAAACATTAATTGGTTATATCACTGGGAGTCTCTTCCTGGACTCCAATCCATTTCATGGATCCATTTTCCTGCCCTTACATTGATATTACATTGTCTGGATTATTATCGTTTTATAGTAAGTCATGAAATCAGGTATTATAATTCAACTTGGTACTTTTTCAAAATCATTTTGTCTCTTCTAGCTCTTTTGCATTTCTATAAAATTTTACAGTAAGTTTGCCAATTTCTGCCCCCAAAACAAAAGCCTGCTGTGATTTTCACTGGAATTACGTTGTATCTGTAGACTAATTTACAGAGAACTTACTTCCTAACAATATACTAAGGGTTTTGACCCATGAATATGTACGTATCTCTCTAGTTTTAGATTTTCTTTAATTTTTCCTTGCAGTATGTTATGGTCCTTATTGCAAAGTTCAGCAACATACTTTAGATTTATTCTTGGGTACATTTTGAGGGTTTTTTTCTCCTAATATAAATAATATTTTAAAATTTTGTTTCCTTCTTTATATAAAGAAACACATTGAATTTGTATATTGACCTATTCTGAACCTTGTTAAATTCACTTCTTAGTTCTGTAAGATTTTTTTATATTTCTTTGGATTCCTATGGACACAATAATGTCATCTGCAAATAAAAATATTTTTACTTCTTCCTTTCTGATCTTAATGCCTTTTAATTTCTTTTTCTTTCTTGTTTGCCCTGGCGAGGACCTCCAGTGCAATCTTGAATGGAAGTGATGAGTACCCAATCTTAGTTGAAAGCGATCAGCATTTCAACATCAATCATGATGTTCACTGTCATTTTTACAGCTGCCCTTTATCTGATTGAAGAAATTTTATTTTAGTCCCACTTTGCTGATTGTTTTCATCATTAAAAAGCATTTGGTTTTTATCAAATGCTTCTTATGAACTTGTTGAAAAATCATATGATTCTTCTCCTTTATCCTGTTAATGAAGTGTAAGCTGTTGCCCATTTCTAAGTGGCTCTTATGAAATTCAGGTTTTGATTGGGGAGTGGGGGTGGGCATTGTTCTTTGTTTTTTGTTTTTTTTAACATGGCTATTTAGTTTCTTAATCAGCTTTATTTTTTTAATTATTTATTTACATATATCGTCTAGTCTTTACATCCTGTGTGGTAGGGATTAGTGTCTATCAGCTTACTTCACTCTGCTACAGGGGCTGGATTTGCCTTTAGAAGTTTACCTTTTGGGATGTAACTATTTCCTGGGAATAATAAAACCGGGTGAATTGTTTTAATTGTTTTAGTCAGGTTGTTCAATAATAAAGCACATCCATAAAAAGATGATTCCACACATCCCACAGTTATAGTTCGGAAACTTGGAAGAAACGGTGGAATTTTCCAGTGTGTTCTCAAGTCTGCTGGGTGTGAATATACTGGGATTAGAATAGCTGGGAAGAAGGCAAGCAACCTCTAGTGTGTCCTTTCTCCAGAGGTCAAAACCATCTAAAAGCCACATTCCACTAATGTGGGGGATATTTTTCCACCTCCCATTAATTAACTCTCACTATTCTAGGAGCCAGTGGAACAGTACCATTTACTGAGCACTGAGCCAGTGCAGCAGGAAAGTGGAGACCTCCGGGTTATAACTCACATCCCTCAGGACCTCCGTCTTACTTACAAAGACAGGGTTGACACACAAAAAAATAGCAAATACACGAGGTAGTGCAAAAGGTACATGGTAAATCTGATTCAAGATTATGAGGGACGGGGACGTTTTTCTCCTCTTAGAGCAGAGGAAATAATATTGGGGGGGAAAGTACCTGATTTATATTTTAAATAAATAAAGTAGTTAGATGAAACACTTACTTAGGTGACCTACAGTTCCAATAGTCTGTTATTCCGGAAGATTATCCAAAACAAATTCAAAATTAAATATTTGTTAAGAGAAAAACAAAGGGAAACGTCATGCGAACATCTGTACTAGCGGACGGATGTTAGGCACCCATGACTCTGATTCTTGATTGCTGCAACCTCTCCACTGCTTTTGCAGTGGGTATTTAAGAAAGATTTTAGGAGTCCCTGTACCTGATCTCCTACAAATTCATTGCATAGCGTATAGAAACAAAAGCTATTTTCACCTCTACTGCTAAAGAAAATGCACTGTAACAATATTAGAAAAGATTTTACGTAAACTCGGTATCTCTCAGGTTGGGCTGTGCTTTCCCCAGTACGGGGTGGCTACTAAGCTATTCACACATTCATTTATTCCTAGCAGTCAGTCAGCCAGCCTGTGGGCAGGTGTGGAAAAACAGCCAGAGCAAAGACCAACAGGAACATTTCTAAGTTCTCTGCCCACTCACTATTCTGTCCCCCAGGACCCAGAGCAGAAGTATTTTAGATGCACAGTTGGAGTCAAAAGGCACGAACTAGAATCTGTATTTCAGACACTGGGTGGAAAGAACATTTTCTTTTCACATAGGAAGAGGCTCGTGATCTATTGCTGAAGAAAATAAAGGCAAAATGCT
Source organism: Panthera pardus (assembly GCF_024362965.1). NCBI lineage: Eukaryota > Metazoa > Chordata > Mammalia > Carnivora > Felidae > Panthera > Panthera pardus. Next base: position 81,201,780 of record NW_026526710.1, on the reverse strand, counting down.
TAACTTCTTTTCGCTAGATCATACCTTATGTAAATAATCTCTTTTTTAAATGTTTACTCAAAATCCCTTGGGGCGCCTGGTGGTTCAGTCAGTTAAGTGTCCCACCTTCGGCTCAGGTCACCATCTCACGGTTCGTGTGTTCGAGCCCCATGTCAGACCCTGTGCTGACAGCTCAGAGCCCGGAAGCTGCTTTGGACTCTGTGTCTCCCTCTCCCTCCGTCCTTCCCCCACTTGTGCTCTGTCTCTCTCCATCTCTCAAAAATAAATAAACGTCAAAATCCCAATGACATTTTTTTCAGAAATAGAAAAATCCATCCTAAAATTCATACAGAATCTCAAGGGGCCCTCGGTAGCCAAAACAATCTTGAAAAAGAACAGGGGTGTCTGGGTGGCTCTGTTGGTTAAGAAACCAACTCTTGATTTTGGCTCAAGTCACGATCTCATGGAGAGTGAGTTTAGGCTCCACATTGGGCTCTGCACTGACAATGCAGGGCCTGCTTGGGATTATCTCTCTTTCCCTCTCTCTGCCTATCCCCCGCTCATGTTCTCTCCCTCTCTCCCTCCCCCCTCCTTTCTCAAAAATAAATAAAATAATCATTCAAAAAAAAAAAAAGAGCAATGTTGGCAGGGGTGGGTCTCATGCTTGCTGATTTCAAAACTTACTGCAAACCTCCAGTAATCAAACAGAGTGGTTCTGGAATAAAGACAGACCTAAAGACCAGTGGAATAAAACAGAAAAAGAATCCCTCGCATATAGGGAGAAATCGTTTTAATCAGGAGCGCCCGAATCTTGGGGAGAGGATAGTCTTTTCAACCGTGTTGGGAAACCTGAACATCCACACGCAGAATAAGGAACTCTCACCACACACCCTGTACAAAAATTAACTCAAATGGACCAAAGACCTAAAGACAAAACCTAAACCATAAAACTGTTAGAAGAAAACACTGGGAGACAACTTCTTCCTGAAGAACACGATTTTGTGTCAGATGGACTATGAAGAAAGACAGCTCAATGGCACCTTTGAAATCTCAGGTTCAGTGATGCCCAGCGCCGGGCCTCCAGGCCAGTATATCCATGTGACCGTCTGCTCATCTGCCCACCCAGCTGGCCAGCCAGCTGCTCTCCTGCCGATTAGAAAGTCTCCGTCCTGGATGGGAGGGGCGGCCCTCCCTCTGCCACCTGTCTGTGTATGACCCCTTCTGGGCCCAGGCTAGGCCTGTACAGTCTGTCTTCTGGATATAAATGGGAGCATTTATTTTCTGAGAAATGTAATGCAATTTTATTACTGGCATGGATTAAACCTAGGAATGTTTAAAAAAAAAAAAAGAAAACATACGGGAAAGCTTCATAACACTGGATTTGGCAACGATTTCTTGGCTATGACACCAAAAGCAGAGAAAACAAATGAAAAAAAATAGATAAGTTCGATTTCATCAAAATTTCAAATGTTGGCATATCAAAGCACACTATCAACACAGTGAAAAGGCAATCCAAGGAACAGGAGAAAATATTTGCAAATTATAATCTGAAAACAGATTAATATCCAGAATATGTAAAGAACGCCTATAACCAAACAACAGAAAACAAACACCTTGATTAAAAAGTGGACAAAGGACTTGAACAGACATTTCTCCAAAGAAGATATATGCATAGCCAATAAACATACGAAAAGATGATCAGCATCACTCATCGTAAGAGAAATGCAAACCAAAACTACAATATTACCTCACACCTGTTACAATGACTATTATTTTTAAAAAATTATAAAATTTTCAACATTAAAAAAAACCCACAAGTGTCAGTAAGGATGTGGAGAAATTAGAACCCTTGTGCACTGCCGATGGGAACGTGAAATGATGCAGCCTCTGTGGAAAAGAATATGGAGTCTCCTCAAAAAATTACACACAGAATTACCATATGACCCAGCAATCTCATTTCTGCATGTATACCCAAAATAACTAAAGGCAGGGACTCAACCAGGTATTTGTACACACATGTTCACAGCAGCATTATTTGTAATAGCCAGAAGGTGGAAGCAACCAATGTCCATGGACAGGTGAATGGACAGTAATTGCTTACTGACAAGAGTTTCAGTTTGGTAAGACAAAAACGTTCTGGAGACAGACTGGATGGTTGCACAACAGTGTGAATATACTTAATGCAACTGAACTATATACTTAAAAGTGGTTAAAACTGTATATTTTGTGTCATGTATATGTCACCACAACAAAAACAAATCAATTTTTTTTAATAAAAGTAAAAGGCTTTTACTGGGATATATTAACTTCCTAGTGAGGTAGTTTAAAATATTATTATTTGAGAGGCATGTGAAATTCGGTATTCAGTCAGTTATTATCAGCTGAGATATTAACCTCGAGTTTGACAGAGCGGCTACCTGGCTTTGCAGAGTGACTCCTCTCGTATTTCCTAGTTCATCACTAAAATATTGTATTGAAGAGAAAATGTCTCTCTCTCTCAATTGCATTCAATTATTTTTTTCCTCATATGACTGTCCATTATTTTTCAGATGAAAAGCTATACAAACAAAATGACCAAAACACTTTTGAGAAGTTATAACTAATTAAACCACTTGTGTTCCCTCTGTGACCACAGTTAGTGTATTATTCTATCCCAACGTAAATACATATTTTCAAAGAGAGGTTTGAAAACTCCCTGTCACTTTTCCAATGCGCCTATATCGAAGACAGATTTTAGACTGTTTCAGCTAAAAAACCTTTTCCAAGCAGAAAATCTGATAACACTTTGTGACAAAAGAACTGGGTGCATGAAAAGCTCATGACATTTTCCACAACTTCGGGATCTTCAGTGCAGATGTTTTCGCAAAACATCAGTAATAATAAAAATCTACATTTGTCAAGCAGTCATTACTTTCCAAAGAGCAATGCATACTTATAAAATTTCAAATTTTCTATCAAATTACCTTTTCTAAAAAGTCTTGAAATTCTAATTCTTATGCCTATATCTTTGAAATTAATACTAAATTCCCTTTGCTACACTGTCGATAAGTTTGCTGGGTGGGTATTTAAACTTCATTAACATTTCAGAGAGTCATGTCAGCATCTCGGCAGCATAAGACATCCCTTGTTTCATCCCTCCCCACCAAAAACCAAAAATTCAGCATCCATCCTTGGCCAAAAGGTGCACTTGAGGGATCTGTGCAATCGAGTACCATACCCATGGGGACCCAGGAAGAATCACCCACCCATGTGCCTGGTAACAGGCAGACAGACCTCATTCTGGCTGTCGACCCTGCAGTGGCCCATTAACTGTCTCCAGGCCCTCTTAAGCCATGGTCCAGGAGCCCCTGGAGAATACTGACTCAGACCCACCCAAAGGTAAGAGACCCTTTTTGGAGAAAGGTTTCTAGAAGAGAATTTCCAGCACCCCGTTGGAGCAAAAAAATAGCAGTTTGGATACAATCAAGTGGGTAAGAGGAACAGTCTGACTTTTACCCTGTCACCCATCCCTGAAGCCCACATAGATTAGAGGCAAGAGAGGTCTTTCTCCATGTGTGATTTCTCCTGTGGGGAAAAGGAGAGGGTGTGAGTGGGCACCCAGCTTCCCCAGCTGTGCAAGATCCTGCCAAAGATTCTCATTTCTGTCTCACCACATCAAAAGAATCGAACCGTGAGGAGTTGGGAAGAAATAGAAAGAACAGCAGATAGGACTCTTAGAGGACATTAAAGGAACAGATCCTATTATCTGCATCACAGATTCCATCAAGAAGCCTACCCGTGAGCCACTGGGAATGTATCACTCGTGACTACCCCCAACTGCCACAAGAGCACCTCCAAAGCTCCACATGCCTCACACACACAGGCTTTGGCAGAATACTGGTAAACAAGTGCAGAAAGCACATCCAAATCTGTAGGTCAGGGAGAGACCATGAACTTGAGATTAATGCCTCCTTTGGGAAAACAGAGAGAGACTGTCAGCACTCAGCCTGGTGTGTTACAAGATCTGGAGAAGACATACACATTAAGAATTCTGCCCTAACAGGGAGCAAGAAGATCGGGCAGGTGCATCCAGAGAAAGTGTGACACAGCCTCAGAATCTCCAGCCATGCCTACAGAGGTACATACCTCTCTTCTGAACACGGGAAGGACTCTGGAGGAGGTGGATGCTACCTCAAATGCAAAGAGTGTAAAGCAAAACTTCAAGGAACATGAAAAATCAAGGAAAAATGACATCACAATCTCCCAAAAGGATAGAAATAATTTCCCAGTAACTGAACCCAAAAACATGGAGATTTGTAATTTACCCAAAAAAGAATTCAAGATAGCTTTTCAAAGGAAACTCAATGAGCTAAAAGAAAACACAGAAAGGACCATTGGATGAAATAAGAAAAATCAGAAAAAGCACAAACAAAATGAGAAGTTTAACAAAGAGACACAAAACACACAAAAAATAACCAAACAAATTCTGGACCTGAAGAATATAATGAATGAAATGAAGACTGTACTAAACAGGGTTTTTTTTTAAGTTTATTTATTTATTTTGAGAGAGAGAGAAAGCACTGGTAGGGGAGGGTCAGAGAGAGAGGAGAGAAAATCCCAAGCAGCCCAACGCTGGGCTCAAACCCACATGAACCATGAGATCATGACCTGAGCCGAAGTCGGATGCTTAACCAAGTGAGCCACCTTGTAATTAAGAGTTTTAACAGCAGACTTAATTCAGCAAAAGAAAGAATCTGTGATACTGAAGACAGGGACTTTGAAATTATCCCATCAGAGGAGAAATAAGGAGAAGTAATGAAAAGAGTTGAAGGAAATCTACATGATTTATGGTACACAACCAAAAGAAATTCTCTGTGAGTTATCTGACTCCCCAAAGGAGAAGAGAAAGAAAAGGGGCAGAGGGGGTGATTTAAATAGTAGCTGTGAACTTCCCAAATCTGGGGAGAAATGGATATTCCAGTTCATAAAGCTCATAGGTCACTGAAGAAAATCAATTTGAAATTCTCTCCAAAACATATTACAGTAAAACTGTCAAAAATCAGACAAAGGGAGAACCTTAAAAGCAGTGTGAGAAAAAAAAGCTGGTAACTTACAAAAAATCCTCATAATGCTATCAGCAATTTCTCAGCAGAAACCTTACAGACCAGGAGAGAGTAGGATAATACAGTCAAAGTGCTAAAGGAAAAAAAACAAAACCTGCCAACTAGGAATTCCTAGAGAAATAAAAGCTAAGGAGTGCTCCACAAGACCAGCCTTAAAAGAAATGCTGCAAGGTGTTTTTCAAGCTGCAATGAAAGGGTGATAATTAGTAATATGAAAATATAGGGCAATACACAACGCAATGATAAAGGTAAATATAGAGTCAAATTCAGAATACTCTAATACTGCAGTAGAGTAGAATGTTAACCACTGAATTCTACTTAACCTTTTATAAAGTTTAAAGGACAAGAGTATTAAAAATAACTATAGCTACAATAATTTATTGATGAATGCAATATAAAAATAGCTGAACTGTGACATCAAAAATATAAAAGGAGAGGAGTAAAAGGTAGAGTTGTTGTATGCAGTTAAAGTTATCAGCACAAAACAGGCTTATCTTACTATAAAATATTTTCTGTAATCCTCATGGTAACCAGAAAACAAAAATCCACAGTCCATTCCAAAAAGATAAGGAGAAGAGAATCAAAGAAAACCATGATGTAAAATCACTAATTCACAAAGGAAGCATCAAGAGAGAAGGAAAGGAACAAGGGAACTATAAAATAGCCAGAAAACAATTCATAAGTCCTCACACATCAATAGTTACTCTAAATGTAAATGGACTGAATTCTCCAGTCAAAGGGCACAGAGTTGCTGAATCAACTCTATGCTGCCTGCAGGGATTCCTATCAGTTTCAAGGATCCACATGGATTCAGAGTGAAGGCATGGAACAAAATACTCCATGCAAGCAGAACCCAAATAAAGTAGGGCTAGCTATACTTACAACAGAAAAGTAGACTGTAAGCCAAAAAATAGCAACAAGAGACATACAAGGTCATTATACAATCATAAAGTGGTCAATTCATTTAGATCTAACAATCATAAACACCTATGCACCCAACATCAAACCACCTAAATATATTAAGCAAATGGTATCAGATCTGAAAGGAGAAACAGACAACACTATGATAATAGTAGGGGACTTCAATACCCCACTTTGGCAATGGATTGATCATACAGACAAAAAATCAACAAGGAAAACATTGGACCCTTCTGCACTGTTGTTGAATGCTGCAGCCATCCAACTTCTGGGTATGTATCCAAGGGAAGTGAGAACAGGATCTCAAAGAGATTTTTACGCTCTCATGTTCACTGTGCCATACAACTCACCATAGCCAAGATACAGAAGCAATCTAAGTGTCTCTCATTGGATGAATAAAGAAGATATAGATGATTGATAGATAGATAGATAGATAATACATAGATAATAGACAATAAAAAAGAAGGCAATTCTGCCATTTGTGACAACATGGGTGGACTTTGAGGGCATTATACTAAATGCAAAAGTTATAAGAGGAAAGGCTGATACTATCTGATACCAATTCTATGTGGAATCGAAAAAACCCAAACGTAGAGGCATCTGCATAGCTCAGTTACTTAAGCATCCGACTCTTGATTTCGGCTCAAGTCAGGATCTCAGGGTTCGTGAGTTTCAGCCCTGCATCTGCATGGTAAACAAAGAGCCTGCTTGACATTCTCTCTGCCTCTCTGCCCCTCCTCTGCTCATGCTCATGGTTTCTCTCTCTCTCTCTCTCCCTCTCTCCCTCTCTCCCTCCCTCAAAATACATAAATAAACTTTAAAAATGCATAGAAACAGAGACTGTGGGGTAAGGGAAACAGGGAGATGTTGGTCAATCTACACTTTTAAGACCAGTAAGTTCAGATGATCTAAAATACAGCACAGGTGATTATAACTAATAATACCATAGTTTATACTTGATGGTTGCTAAGAGAGTAGATTTTAATTGTTCTCACCACAAAAAAGAAATGGTAATTATATATGATGGAAGTGTTAGCTAACACTATGTTGGAGATCATTTTGCAATATATAAGTGTGTCAAATTAACATGTTGTAGGCCTTAAATTTACACAATGTTATAAGTCAGTTATATCTCAATAAAGCTGGGAAGAAAAAAAACATTTCATATGTTGCTTCTCCTTCGGAAATTCTAAAATATTTTAACAAAAGTTGGTGGTGATTTTAAAAATCTTATTCAGAATACATAATTACGTATCCACTCTGATCCAGATACTATGTTAGATGCAAATTATACAATATAGAGTGACATGATCCATTGTGTACTGATTACAAGTGGGTTTTTTTAATAAATCCATGAAATTAACGAGAAATATAATTAAGTAACTATTGCTTTATAGATAAGCGAAATAAAGTAATTGAGAGCTCTCATTGTTGTCAATTTCAGCAGTAAACGCCATGGAAACTGTTTTAGCAGAAAAGTTAAATTAATTGCTTTGTGTTTTTCAATTTTTTTTTTAATGTTTATTTTTGAGACAGAGAGAGACAGAGCATGAGCAGGGGAGGGGCAGAGAGAGAGGGAGACACAAAATCCAAAGCAGGCTCCAGGCTCTGAGCTGTCAGCACAGAGCCCGACGTGGGGCTCGAACTCACAAACCATGAGATCATGACCTGAGCCGAAGTCGATTGCTCAACCGACTGAGCCACCCAGGCGCCCCAACTGCTTTGTGTTTTGCCCTCTTAGATTCTCCCTAACCACTCTCCAGTACATATGGTGAAGAACAAAAAAAAAAGCCAAAAGGTTAGCAGCCAGGAAAGCATAAGAAGGAAAAACAAAACAAGATAAAGAATCTCTACAATGACTTTTAAGTTAGAACCAAGAGTATCTCTAAACTTGTTCATGGAGACACATTCATTGAGTCACACTACAACATAGTTTTATTAATAAGGTAGAAGCTTTGGGACAGCACATGTTTCTGACAGAGAAATACTTTACAAGCCCTCCTTTATAAACAAGGATGTTTCCTTCACCCCCGCTCTGCAAGCAGAAAATTTGAGTAGCAAGTTCTGGAAGGCATCATTAGCTCTTCTGCACACCATCCCTCTCCTGCAAGTGCAACTCCTCCCAGAAAGGATTTAAATACCAATGCTCATTTTGAAGGGCACCAATCTCATTGACAACAAAGGCCACAGGAGGCAACAAGGTTGTATAGCATTCTTGTCAAATGGTGTTCCAATATGAGCCTTGAGAAAAAATACACATTGTAGCCCTGGAGTTGAGCTTTTCACTTATCTTAAAATTAGCATCTTAAATGTTTACAAGTATATGCTTTACTCCTAAATGGGTTTAATGCATATTCATTGATGTGGAATATCCTCTTAGTGTGCCTTATATCTGAATCTGCTAATACATGATAATCCTTGGGGAACAGGTAGAAACAAAACAATTATTTTTAGCAAAGGTAATCAGAATTTACAGATTTTTTTTTCAGATTTCACAGATATTTTGACAAGGAGAAGTAAATGTGTGTCTGAGATGAAATGAACAAATTCTATCTTATTTAAAATATTAGCTCTTTGACCTAATGTTCAGACTCAGTAATATTAACCAGAGTGATCTCATCGGGGTAACAGAAAGAATGCCTTTGTGGGTATTCCTAGCATCATTTTCTGCTTTCTGACTTCTTTGTTTCCTCATTTCAAAGTGATTTTTAGGGAACCAATCTTGCTTATTGCTACTCAACAAATCACTCCCATAACTTACTGGCTTAAGCCTACCCATTTGTTTTAGGATATCTCATTTTAGGGGTGAGGCACAGGGTTCAAGCGGGTGATTGTTACACTCCACGTGGACTGATGCCTGAGGTCACTTGGTGGTACCCAGCTGGCAGTGACAGCACCACACCCCCGCTCACATGCATGGACCTTGGAAGTGATGGCAGGGATGCTCAGAAGTCTGGGTTTGGCCATGACCGTCAGTTGAAGGGCCCACAGGTGATTTCACCCTTCTGACAGTGTCAGAACGTTCACACTTGTTACACAGTGGCTCAGGGATCCCAGAAAGACTGTTCCAAGAAACAGAAGGTGAAGTTGACATTCTCATAAGAACTGGTCAAAGCAATTACGCAGCACAGCTCCATTCAAGGGAAGGAGACATAGGTCCCACCTCTCTAGAGAAATGTCTGAGAAACTACAGCCATCTCTAATCTGTCCCCATCAACAAGTTTTCCTAAGCACCTGCTCCTGGCCCTGCAGACACAAATCACAATACTTTACCCTCAGATACCCTACTTTCTGACTTATCTAACCTTTATTAAATCATTGGGCTATTACTTTTAGTTAAAGAATTACCTCAGTCTTCCGTGAGTTTCTTCTAAGGCAAAAGCAGCAGAGAATATAAAAAATAGAATTTTTGTTAAATTTTTTTGACATTTGTTTATTTTTGAGAGACAGAGAGAGACACGGCGCAAGCAGGGGAGGAGCAGAGAGAGAGGGAGACACAGAATATGAAGCAGGTTCTAGGCTCCGAGCTGTCAGCACAGAGCCCGACACGGGGCTCGAGCTCAGGAACCATAAGATCATGACCTGAGCCAAAGTCAGGTGCTTAACCGACTGGGCCACCCAGGCGCCCCTAAAAAACAGGATTTTTAGTATGCATTTACTAACTTCCAGAATGTCTGTTTTTAACTATCAAACAAGCATATTTGTTACCATGCCTTGCTATTATCAAGGATAATGTACTAACAATATTACACATAAAAACTGTATTACTGATGAAGAAATAAAAACCTGTTTCAGATAAAACGACTAACCACTAGGCTATGAGCTAGCATCTTCCGCATTTCGTGGATTGCGGTCTCAGGCATATAACCATCAAGCAGCTTTCTTCGGGTCGTTCTGCTGGGAGGTGTCAGAGCTGAGCAGGCCGCCTCCCTGGTGACCGAGTACAGACACTGCTTCTGGTCTATCGAATTACATCAATTTTTAACATAAAACTCTACAGTGAAGTTCAATGCTATTTATCCTCATTCTCTGTGAAACCTCGATATTCAATATTCAGAGTTTCTTATGATCATGTATGCACGGTGCCTTTTAAAAATCTCAAGGCATTTATATTCAAAACCTCCCTCAGAGCTCTGAGGATATAATAATTTATATTTATGCCGTATACAACTTGGAGATAATTACATGGCAGTTGGGCTGTTTTTTTTCTAACTACCACACTAATGTTCAATAACTGCACTTTTGACAATCCACGGGCATTTAATTAGCAAAAAAAAAAAAACACTTGGTAAATCCAAGTATCATGCTCATTTAACAGATTTGAGACAGGCCACTGAAGAAGAGGGAAGATTTAATGGACACTCAGATAACTATACTGGTATTGGTCTTAATACGGTAATTAAATACAATGATCTCATTTTTTTAATCTACCAAATGATTTTTGTCGTTTAATGAGAACCACATTATAATTAAATATTTAAGTAATGGCCCTTACAAAGCATGTTTTCAGTATCACCAGTATGCACGATTTTTTTTAACACTGTTGGTATGTGAGATTAATATGAGACTCAATGGATTTACAGTATAATTTAAATATATCTCTGGCCTATACCTAATAAAGAAAATTAGATAGAAACGTGAAAGCTGTAAACTGTATGAAATGTGCATTTACATGTGCACTTAAAAAGATAATCTATAGGAATCAAATTACGACTGGCATGAATCAAAGAATTTCTGAAGCTGGTTCCTGAATAGACCAATAAGAAATATTTAATAATTTTGCTTGCTACATCTTTACTTAATAAATAAAACCTCCCAAAACTCATAAAAGCTTTTTGGAAAATTTTTCAAGTTGACATGACAATATCTCTTAAGCAGTTTTTTTTCGGTGACAAAATTTGAGTAAACAATTTTTAATATTTGTACAGTATTTAGAAAATGTAAAATATAAATATGGAGAGTAAATAGTGCAATGAATTCTCTGCTACTCATCACCCAGTTTCTTGTTTTTTCTCAAATTTTTATTTAAATTCTAGTTAGTTAGCACACAGTGTAATGTTGGTCTCAGGAGTAGAATTTAGTGATTCGTCACTTACATACAATACTCAGTACTCATCCTAACAAGTGCCCTTCTTAACAATCCCTGGTTTGTTCTCTATAAGTAAGTCTCTTATAGTTTGCTTCTCTCTCTTTCTTTCCCTTCCCCTATGTTCGTCTGTTTTGTTTCTTAAATTACACATGAGTGAAATCAGATGGTATTTGTCTTTCTCTGACTGACTTATTTCACTTGGCATAAGATCTCATCCATGTTGACCTCATCTAGCCTCATCCATGTTGTTGCAACTATTTTTAACTTTTTAAGGAACCTCCATACTGTTTTCCAGAGTGCACCAGTTTGCATTCCCACGAATAATACAGGAGGGTTACCCTTCCTCCACATCCTCGCCAACAGCTGTTGTTGCTTGTGTTGTTCATGTTGGCTACTCTGACAGGACTTATTACCCAGTTGCAACATTTTTCTAATCACCGCCATTAACCCTCCACTCCCGCGTTCACCAACTCCGCACCTCTACGGTTTGATGTAAATCCCAGATAAGGTATCATTTCACGTGTAAACACGGTAAGTATTTAAAGCTTCAAATTGTGCTAAGTTAGGATACTTTACAAAGTCAATAAATACTGAGTTTAAAATTTAATTATTTTTTGAAAACTGAGTAAGAAATGAGTATTTGAAGTAAAGTTGAAATGTCATTATTTACCCTACAAGAGACATTACTATTTTTAAGAGTTAGGGAGTTATCGTTTGGTAATCAATAATGCTTAAGACAAAATCATTGTTATTAGTTCATCAGTGACTCAACATTATTAACCTGGTTTAAGCCACTGGTTTAAGTTTTCTTTTTTTTTTTTTTATTGTTTATCCCACATCCAACTTCAAAACAGTAAAACATTCTTGTACCTATTTAAAATAATAATGAGTGATTTAATTTTTAAAATCTATTTGCTAATTCAAACTGGTCCCTATCCATTAGTCAAAACTAGCAATGTTCGGGGCACCTGGGTGGCTCAGTCGGTTAAGTGTCCTACTTCGGCTCAAGTCACGATCTCGAAGTCCGTGAGTTCAAGCCCTGCGTCAGGGGCTTGATCAGAGGAGGACAGATCAGAGCCTGCAGCCTGCTTTGGATTCTGTGTCTCCTTCTCACTGCCCCTCCTCTGCTTGTTCTCTCTCTCTCTCTCTTTCTCTCTCCCCCACCCAAAAAAATAAACATTAAAAAAACTAGCAATGTTCTACAGTGATTATAGGCAAGACCTTTGACAAAATATGAAGTATGATAAATCATATTCCCAGTCAGTGCATTCATTCATTCCACAATTATTTATCAGTCACTTATTGTATCAGGCCCTTCCATGAATTAAAGATCAAATAGCCAACAAGATGGATACAGCTCCTGTCCTCATAGAGCTCACAGTCTAGTGCGAAAACAGACAATGAAGAAACAGCCTTATAAATGTATCATGTAACACCAGACAGTGAGTCCTAAACAAAAACATCAAGTCAAGTGACATGGTTGTCAGTGACTCAGGGGAGAGGCGGTCCACCTGATTCCTGAGGAGGAAACCTGTGTGCAGACACTGCAAGAACAGGAATAAGCCCAGCAAGAATTGATAGAACACAAAGAGGAAAAGCCTTGAGAGGGACACAGAGTGAATGTCCAACAGGGAGTGCAGGAGCGCCCTGGAGCTTGCACGGAGGGAGAAAGGTGTAGAAGCTCCGGGAGATGAGGTTGGCCACGTCATCAGAAGCCGCATCGCGGAAGCGCCTCCGGGCTAACGTCAGGACCACGGGTTTTGTTCTGAGCACGATGATAACCCGTTGAAGGATTCTGAACAGGGAAGGAAAGCAATCTCAATTTTCAGGTTGAAAAGAGCACTCTGGCTTTTGTATGCAGACCAGCTATATAGAGCAGGCAACATGGAAGCAAGGGGATAAGTTAAACTCAACTGAAGAAGTCCACAGAAGAAATGATGATAGCTCAGCAAAGGCAGAGGACCTAAAGACCATGAGTAGTCACATTTAGAATATATTTTGAGGGGCGCCTGGGTGGCTCAGTCGGTTACGTGACCGACTCCTGATTTGGGCTTGGGTCACGATCTCATAGTTTGTGAGATCGAGCCCCAGGCCGGGCTCTGTGCTGACAGTGTGGAGCCTGCTTGGGATTCTCTCTCCCTCTCTCTGCCCTTCCCCTGCTCACTCGCTCATGCGTGCTTTCTCTCTCTCTCCTCTCTCTCTCTCAAAATAAACAAACATTAAAAAATGTTTGTTTTAATTTAGAAGTTATCTTGTCTTTCTTTTTGAGAGACAGAGATAACATGAGTGGGGGAGAGGCAGAGAGAGAGGGAGAGAGAGAATCCCAAGCAGGCTCCACACTGTCAGCACAGATCCCGACTTGGGGCTCGAACCCAAGAAACTATGAGGTCATGACCTGAGCCAAAACCAAGAGTCAGACGCTTAAGTGACTGAGCCACCCAGGTGCCCCTAGAATACGTTTAGAAAGTAGAGTTATAGAGCTTGGTGGTGGATTGGATGTGGAATGCATGGAAAAAACAGTCCCATAAGACCTCTACGACTTTCACCTGAGCACAATGTAATGCCCCTAATGAAGTAACAGCAGGAGAAAGCCGGTCTGCAGGAAGTAAATCAAGAGTTCTATCTTGGTCAGGTTAAGTATGAGACACTTATGAGACATCTACAAATGATTAGGTAGAATATTTAATACACGAGTCTGATGCTTGCCAGGAGGCGGGGGATTGGGGTCGAGATGTATGTGCATCCCGTGTGTGTCTGAATCATAATGAATGGCACAGAAATGAGTGACATCACCCAGGGAGTGAGTGTGGACGGAGAAGGACATCAGGCTGAGAACAGATCCCTGGGGAGAGGAGGAGCTGCCAGCTTCTCAGGCACAGAAGGAGCAGCCAGAGAGAAGAGGAAGCCAGAAGGCGATGCTCTTTGGAAGCCAGGCAATGTAGGTACCTCCAAAATGGCAGCGTGATCGGCTGCACCCAATGCTTCTGCAAGGACCAGCGGATGAAAAACGAATGTTGGTTACAACGTTTGTCATGAGGGGAAGGCTACTGGTGAACCGACGGTGGTCATTTCGGTGGAGTGGCAGAATGAAAACTTTATGGAAGGAAAATAAGTTATAAAATCAGGAGATAAAGAATTAGAGAAAAAGGACATCAAATTTTCAAGGAGTTTTGGTATGCAAGGTACCAAAGAAATGGCTTACTATTTGGACAGTTGCTGGGTTTATGGATGGCTGTTCCTTTCTCTTGGGATGGGAGAAAATAGAGCACGTTGGACTGCTAATCAGAATAATGGTGGAGAAAGCAAGAATGTGATGGTGCATTAGAGAATGAAGATGATCTCAGAGAAAGGTCATTGAGTAAGCTAAAAGATGCGGGCTCCATTAGCCCCAGGGAGGCTGCAACAGCCCTCCCGGATGCGTGAGGTGAGGCTGTAGATGAGCACACGAACAGGATGCTAGCGCGGGCGGTCCGTCTCCCGCCATGATTCTCCACCAACAGACCACGAACACCAGAGAGTTCTTTTCCAGAGCTGCCCCTTCTCCTCCAGGCACGTCAGCTGCCCCAGGGCCCTCGGGAGGTGGTTCTCAAAGCAGGGTCCCCATGGCAAATGCAACAGGATCACATACAGGTACTTTGGAGAAAAATAATGTCTCAAACCCTAACCCAGAAACTCTGGGCAGGAGCCTACTAATCTGTGTATTAACACACCCTCCAGGTATTCTGATGCATGCTGAGGACGAGGGAGAGCTGTGCAGGCAGCTTCTAAAATGACCCCCAGCCCCATGGCTTCCAAACAACCTCCCCCGCCCCAGACTCACAAGCTTACTGCCCGCACCCCACCCACCTCCCTCTGAGAGTCTTCAAGAGCAATCTAGAAGCCTCGACAAATAATTATCTTTCCCAGCCCATATCTTTGCAGTGACCATATTCATGGCCTGTCAACACTCTTTTTATACTAAAAAGCAAAGTTTCCCATTTTGATGAAACTTCAATTGTACTTGAGCCAAGAGATTTTTGCAAATGGCTTATTTTTCATCAGCAGGCCAGTTCCACTGTTCCAATGTTTCTAGTATACTTCACGTATCAGGAAAATATCATGTTTCTGGATATATGAAATGCTTCTGAATATTATGTCTATGTCTATTTTTTTTTTTTATTTTAGAGAGAGAGAGAAAGCGTGAGCAGGGGAGAGAGGCAGAGGTGGAGAGAGAATCTTTTTTTTAATATTTATTTATTTTGAGAGAGAGAGTGGGGGAGGGGCAGAGAGGAGGGAGAGAGAGAATCCCAAGCAGGCTCTGCACTGTCAGCACAGTCCGAGGCAGGGCTCGATCTCCACCAACCATGAGATCACGACCTGGGCAGAAATCAAGAGTCAGACACTCAACTGACTGAGCCACCCAGGAGCCCCAGTCTACCAGACCAGAATTTTCTCTTCCTGCCACTCTTGGAGGAGGAAACACCAACATTGTTTCTTTGGGTAAGTCATGGAGAACTCACAACTCTCCCTTCTCATGACCCGGGGTAGGAAGCATGAATCTTGTTTTCCTAGGACTTCGGCAAATAAATTCTTCTGGAGGCTAAAAAGCCTGTGTAAATATGTGAGTATAGTACACATCTGAAATATGGTAAGCTTAGGCTATCAAGATGGTATTTAAATTTTATTCTGGTTATCACTTCTATTGATCAAACTTTTAATATAAAGAATAGCCTTTTCTCCTTTTAAATGCTAAAGCTCATCTCAGTGGGAAGTATTATAAACTCTATTTAATGTGCCTCCTTTACAACCTGAGCATCACCTTTGTCATATTAAAATCCATTCATTTTTCGTGAGATAAAATTAAAAAGAACTCCAGCCGAATATAATTAAAAACTTGGACTATATGTCTTCCAAAGAACCAAGTGATTTCTGCACTGTGGGGAGTCCTATATGCTTTCCCACTGTGGCTAAGTTCATAAGTGCAGTTGAAAGGATCCGTGCTGATTATAATTACATTCTAAATTAGCCAATATTAGCACTGTGCCAAATAATTCACATAGCATGGTTTCCATGTTAGACAATCAATTACAGTTCAGATGAATCCATGCAAAAATCCATAATTTTTACTTAGGACCACAGTTTTTGTAATTTAACATATTATTACAGCAGAGCCTTCAAAAGGTCAGGCAGAACAATGGAAAGCAATTTCCAGTTAGTAAATGTTCCTTTATTGTCACAAGAGGGTAAGAAAGCTGAGTATATCTGCATGCTTGGTAGGATCAAAATTTTAATTTATTTTGACATTCGCCTTACAGAATACTTTAAAATGGAGAACAATTCTATCTAAAACCTATTAAAAATTCACAGTAGTGCACCGTGATGATGTGGGTCTCGTTAGAATCTTCCACATTGGCCCTTTGCTGGGAGACTGCAGAGGTAGGAAGAAACACCACCGGACAGCACAGCAGGTGTGAGCACCTGCCTAGACACCCAGAGGAAAACGGCTTTACATTTTCCCAAGTTTGAGAATTTAGCAGCATCCTGCTGACCCCAGGAGTTTCACTTGTTACAGCGGCATAACAGAATCATTCCAGAAAATTCTGTGGTTTATCTTCTGCATACTAAGTATTAGATCTGGAGAAACACCCATTGTTTTTCTTTCAGTATATACAGTATACTTCCCAGAGCCAACGTAATGGGTTAAATTTGGTCCCTAGCCTCCTCTAATACAGTGAACAGAAAAGCAAACATGTTCTCAGACAGAAAGATTAGATCTTGTGTTTATTATCACGTAAGGGTAATTTCACAAATTCTCTCCAAGATTTTAAAGTTAACTATCACCAGAATCTTTATATTAACTGAGTCACTGAAAATACACCCCACCAAAACCATCCGACGAAGACAGAAGCCAGCAACGAAGACGACGCAGAAACCCCCACAGTCTCTGGACAGTTACGAAGATTAACTGGATGATGCAAGGAGAACCCGGATATTTAGACCAGGTTATGTATTAAATATATTTGGTTGGAAATCAGCCAAATCATATACACACAACTATCCCAGCCTCACTCCTCTGGCTCGACAGAACCCTTCTTCGGAATGAAGGCATCGTCCGGAAAAGGACATGGAGGGAAGAGAGTCCTTCATTGACGTCTAAACATGTTAGCTGGTGCTCCCCTTCTGCGAGGTCTGAGAACCAGATCCGGAAAGAAAAGGATGCATGCCAAAGCGTGGAGGGGGGGAGGAGAGGCATGATGAACCCCGGGCCACCCAATTTGAGACCACGCTCGTGCAAACACTTCACCAGAGGCCTGACCAGTGCAGAGGCAGTGGGCAAGACCAGGCAAGACAGAAGAAGGCGGTCTCCCTTAAGAGGCCACATGCTCCAGAGGTCCACAGCCCAGATGCTGGGGCTGGACTGCCGGGGTTCAAATCCCACCTTCGCCGATTAGTAGAAACAGAGACAAGAGCAGGTCTGAACCTCTGCCGGCCTCTGCTTCCCTCATCTGTAAAATGGGAATAATGACAGCACTCCCCTACAATGAGGAAACAGCTATTCTGAGTTGCCGCTTGGGCACTTTGCAGAAGGGCAATCCTGCTCACACTCAGAGTCTGGTCCAGAGTTTGGGGTTTTCACTTCTCCAAAGTGGGAGCACAGATCCTGCTAATCCTGCATGGGTGGGGTGTCCCTCCTCATTCAGCAGGTCGTAATCTGCATATTCTTCTTATTTTTTTAATGTTTATTTTTGAGTGGAGAAGGTGGTGTAGAGAGAGAGGGAGACCCAGCATCCGAAGCAGGCTCCAGGCTCTGAGCTGTCAGTACAGAGCCTGATGCGGGGCTTGAATTCACAAGCTGTGAGATCATGACCTGAGCCAAAGTCAGATGCTCAACCGACTGAGCCACCCAGACACCCCCTGCATACTCCTAATATAGCAGCTACCAGCCCCCAAAACACCTCCCACAAACACACTGGTTGTCCTAAGGATCCAAATTGTAAAGCCTCAGATCAAGACCTTGCACATGGTAGCAACGACAGATACTTCCCTCTTGCTCTCGTCAATATCACCTGCAGTTGTCCCTTTTTAGAATTAAAGACACATTCCCCGACCCTAGTGTAGAGGAAAGAAAGAATGAACACACTGCTCTATTTTTTACTGCTGCTGCTGCTGTTTTTGTTTGTTTGTTTTCTTGCTTGCGTGGGATCACCTGGGCTGTGTTCACTCCAGCACATAGGCATTACCTCGAGGAAGGAAATGAGCCGGTGGAAGGTGGTCTGGGTTGTGTTCATGGGAGTAACACAGGCAAACACTTCTGTTCCCCGCTCTTCTCTGGAAGTGAGCCTGCTGTACCACACACAGCAGTGGCCACGGCACTTGCCGGACTCGATGTCCACATGTCCCTCAGCACCACGCTGATAACAGGGAGTGATTCAGGGGCCGGGGACCATCAGGCTCATTAACTGCTCAGGATTACTAACTAAGCACTTTTCTCCTCCTGGCTCCTCTCTTGTTTGTGTTTTCATTGTTGTTGCTTCCTGGGGAATTTGTATTTTGCAGGGGGAAAAAATTGCCTAAAATGCTTAGGAAATACTTCAAGAAAATGCAAACATTTTTAGGTTATGAATACCCAGTAGATAAAAAAACATAAAACAAATAACATGTAATAAATATAAAGGTATTTCCCTTCATTTTACTTAAAGGATTCCTGATTCTGTCTTTTAGGAACCATGGAAAGGGGCTAAGTTATTCCCAGCTATTATGCACAAACAGAAAATATGCAAAATGTACCAAATACACAACTGGGGAAAGCCGGTAATTTTTCTCAAATGTGTAATTCTCTGAATCGATGACCCTTCTGAATCTGAGCGCCTTCTGTGTGTGACAGAACTTTTGCAGGTGCCCTGACAGGGGGGTCATGACTGGACTGAACAGAACCTCTACAGCTTGTTTTCTGGGACCTGTGTCTGCATGGGTGTTGGGGGTGGAGGGACAGAGGCTGGAATCCAAGAAACTAAGTAAAACACCTACATGGTAGACGGTGATGTTAGCTATGGAGTGAACATAGGCAAAAACGAGAACCAAGAGTTACGTGAAGTGGCAGGAAGTCGCAATTTTAAATAAGGTGATGTCCAGGGAAATACAAATCAAAACCAAACTCAGATATCACCTCACGCCAGTCAGAGTGGCCAAAATGAACAAATAAGGAGACCATAGATGCTGGAGAAGATGTGGAGAAACGGGAACCCTCTTGCACTGTTGGTGGGAACGCAAATTGGTGCAGCCGCTCTGGAAAACAGTGTGGAGGTTCCTCAAAAAATTAAAAATAGATCTACCCTATGACCCAGCAATAGCACTGCTAGGAACTTACCCAAGGGATACAGGAGTGCTGATGCATAGGGGCACTCGTACCCCAATGTTTATAGCAGCACTCTCAACAATAGCCAAATTATGGAAAGAGCCTAAATGTCCATCAACTGATGAATGGATAAAAAAAAATTGTGGTTTATATACACAATGGAGTACTATGTGGCAATGAGAAAGAATGAAATATGGCCCTTTGTAGCAACGTGGATGGAACTGGAGAGTGTGATGCTAAGTGAAATAAGCCATACAGAGAAAGACAGATACCATATGGTTTCACTCTTATGTGGATCCTGAGAAACTTAACAGAAACCCATGGGGGAGGAGAAGGAAAAAAAAAAAGAGGTTAGAGTGGAAGAGAGCCAAAGCATAAGAGACTCTTAAAAACTGAGAACAAACTGAGGGTTGATGGGGGGTGGGAGGGAGGGGAGGGTGGGGGATGGGTAGTGAGGAGGGCACCTGTTGGGATGAGCACTGGGTGTTGTATGGAAACGAATTTGACAATAAACTTCATATATTGAAAAAAAATAAGGTGATGTCAAGTGAGTCTTAGGGAGCAGGTGGCCTTTGTACAAACGTTGAGGAATTGCGGGAGGCGGGGGTCATTCAAGGCAGAGGGCACCATGAACACACACACCTTGAAACTGACACGGGTTTGGCACAGGATTGGCGTGCTCAACACACTGTCAAGAAGGTAGTCACTGGTGGAGAGGGCACAGGGGTTGAGTAGCTGGGGACAAGGCCATAGAATGCTGGGGGTCACATGCCCCCCCAGGGTTCTGCCACCGCTCTGCAGGAGGGGAGGAGCCAGTGAAGGGGTGTGGGGGAGAAGGGCGGCATCTGCACTGGCCTCCTCCAGCACAGGCCACGGGAGCCAGTGTGCAGTGCCCAGGATGGAAGCGGAGGGGGCTCAGCTCAAGTAAAGACGAA
The DNA here is from genome assembly GCF_024362965.1 of Panthera pardus. Taxonomy (NCBI): domain Eukaryota; kingdom Metazoa; phylum Chordata; class Mammalia; order Carnivora; family Felidae; genus Panthera; species Panthera pardus. Next base: position 81,181,422 of record NW_026526710.1, on the reverse strand, counting down.
GGCATGGTACACAGGGACCGCTCTGGGCAGTGGGCAAACGGGAGGATGGGAACCTGGGAAAATTCCCTCTGACTGCTTGCATTTTCTCAGTAGAACAGTAAGCGAGGTCACCAATGAAAAGTAACATCCCTACACACACACACACACACACACACACACACACACACACACACACAACCAACCCAACCTCTTACACATGTGCACAGATATTCTAGGAACTCCTATATACCGTAGAGAAAACATGAAGGTTAAGGTTCACTGTCAGAAACACAACATAACGAAGCCAACCCGTCCAAGAGCCCAATCAGCAGAAACAAAGAAGGCAAACAGCAGGAAAACCACTACGCAGAGGAAGGAACGATGTTCTGGGAAATCTGGCAACAGTGACAAGCACGAGGGATTATGAAGGCACACGCCTCGGCCTCCACTAATGCAAGTCTCATGTCTGTTCGTTATCGCGATACCATTCCTGAGGTCTCCGCCATGTAGCAGGATACAGAACACTGCCGTTAGCTTTACAAGATATAAAACGGTGGTCTACACTCTAATTTTTACCCAAAAAAAAAAAAAATGCTAAATAATCAGTGGTTCCTCTTCAAACAGTAATTTGAGGAAATACTTTTAAAAGTATTCAATTTTCAATAAAAAGTATTCAAAAATTATTCACCGTGGGGGTGCCTGGGTGGCTCAGTTGGTTAAGCGTCCAACGCGATTTCAGCTCAGGTCACGATCTCATGGTTTGTGGGATCGAGCCCCACATCGGGATCTGCACTGACAGGACACAGCCTACTTGGGGTTCTCTGTCTCCCTCTTTCCTTCTGCCCCTCTCCAGCGCATGTACACTCTCTCTTTATCTCTCTCAAAATAAATAAATAAGAAGGTAAAATCAAAAATAAATCATTCACCCTGGTCTGTTGCTTCAGTCTCCACCCCTGTGCACGTACCCACAACAGCAGCCCACAAATCCACGTGGACACACACGCAAGCACATTCATCCGGTCCCCTTTGTCATGCTACACTTACTTACGCTCGATTGTTTCATGAAGAGAAATTTCCAGTCCTCGTAAAACTATGAGTATGGTTTTGTTTCCTCCCTTTTTATTTTCCTTATTCCTTGCAAATAAGACAGAAAAGTAGAGCATGGTATTTCTTTCAAAGGCCCCCTGCACATGTATTCATCACACGTACCTTAAGAAATCAACCTGAAGTTAAACCTTTTCTTGTCCGCCTACACTTAAGACTCACTCAGTATCTCCCAAATGTTCTCAGATGTTGCCTCCCTAGCTGCCGTAGAACCAAGTGGCTCATGTGGCACTCTGCAGGAACTATACTCACAATTCCTATTTTTAGCATCTTTAAATGGAGTAAGCATGTTTGTATTACCAAGGGTCTCCAAATATAATTACATGTCATCATTGATATTGTGAACCGTATACAGTTTCACTGTATGATCTAATACAGTCTATGAATGTTTGACTCAAAAAAAAAAAAAAAAGGATTGGGCCATCATAAGAAAAAATATAGAAAGGGTAGTTAATTCACCAAACTAGCAAAATAATCCAGATATGTTATCACAACATATTTGTGGTTTATATTTATATCATGGAGTGATGGACTTCTGAAAAGTCACTTTATTTTTTCAGTGTTGTATTTTATTAAATTCTCCCATTTCTGTCACTGGGATGTATACATAAATCAAGTGCAAAATATCTTCCTCACAACTTCATTTACGGACCATCAAGCTTACCTTTAAAAGAGAAAACTATTAAAGAGTGTTCCATGAGGCGCTGGGAAAAAAACAAGATTTGAAATAGATAATTAGCAAACTAGCTAAATCACAGTTATGATTTCAATTTTGCTTTGGCCATCAAGGAGACTAGAAATAATTGCCTTCCTGGCTTTGTCCACATGATTAGAAACCTCTCCAGGCTAACGTCAAATTTACTCAGCCACATTTGGGTCCGATAAAGACAGAACTTTAGCATTTTTAGGGTCAGAATCAATGAACACATGAAAACAAAGTCGAGTCAAAGGCTAGCTTCAGTGGTTTCAATCTGTCAGCCTTTGAGAGACGACATATTTTAGAACACCAAACTCACATTTGTGGCAGCAGAGATTTTTAATTAGCTTTCCGACCTACCAGCAATAATGGAGGGAGCAGAACCTGGGTCACCACTTAGTGTGGTTTGGATCCTTTGAAAACTGACTTTTGTTCTCTTTTGAGCCAGGGCACTGACTGCCCTGCATGGCTCCACGGGAGTTTTGCAGAGTGACAAATCAGCTATGGCACAAATAGTTTCTAATTAACAGTGACAGGATATTGACTGGGGTAACAACTGCTTGATAAAAGCCAAAGAAAAGTTTCAGGGGCATGAATTTTCCACGACATTCAGAAGTGATTATTCTCTCAAGATTTCAGGTTGGTCATTGGCTTTCCACAACCGATATTGGAAAATCCCCTTTTGAACAAATTTTACTGTTGTAGCTCAGTTGGAAGAAATGGATGAAACACCACTAATCGATGATCGTTCTTCCCATGAATCAGCTCTTCACCTGCCCCTGAATCTCACAAAGCACGTTAATTACAGAACACAGATGTGGCCAGCAGCTGGACAACTCTGACAACTGGGGTTTTCTCCTAAGGGTAGTATCATACTCTGAATTCTTCTGCACAGAGTTGTTCCTATTCCTTAAGATACTACTGTTTATGCAGTGTGATGTTGCTATTTCACATAAAGCTGAACAACTCGCCGGCTCCCCGAAAGAACTAGATTGCTTCAGACTCCTCAGAGCCGGCTGCCCAAAATGATGAGAGTTCAAATCACTCCACAAATCCCTAAGAACTGCCAAAGCACTTAACAGTGGGTTAAGTGATGCCAAAGCACTTAACAATGGTTCTTACAGGTACTCCCCAGTGGATACCTACCTCTCCTATAAGGGTTATGGACAGACAAGTGTTTGTCAGCCCACTATGAGCCCTAAGTAGACCCACTCATACTGACATTACGTACTGGAGATGAGGTTCCAAGTAAAGAAGCACTCGGTTCCTCAAAAAATTAAAAATAGAACTACCCTACGACCCAGAAATAGCACTGCTAGGAATTTACCCAAGGGATACAGAAGTGCTGATGCATAGGGGCACATGTACCCCAATGTTTATAGCAGCACTTTCAACCATAGCCAAATTATGGAAAGAGCCTAAATGTCCATCAACTGACGAATGGATAAAGAAGACGTGGTTTATATACACAATGGAATACTACTTGGCAATGAGAAAGAATGAAATCATACCATTTGCAGCAATGTGGATGGAACTGGAAGGTATTATGCTGAGTGAAATAAGTCAGTCAGAGAAGGACAGATATATGTTTTCACTCATATGTGGATCTTGAGAAACTTAACAGAAGACCAGGGGGGAAGAGAAGTTGAAAAAAAAATAGTTACAGAGAGGGAAGGAGGCAAACCATAAAAGACTCTTAATACAGAGAACAAACTGAGGGTGGATGGGGGGTGAGGAGGGGAAAATGGGTGATGGGCATTGACAAGGGCACTTGTTGGAATGAGCACTGGATGTTGTATGTAAGCAACGAACCATGGGAAACTACCCCCAAAACTAAGAGCACACTGTATACACTGTATGTTAGCCAATTTGACAATAAATTATATTAAATGAATAAATGAAGGAATGAAGGAATGAATGAATGAATGAATGAATGAATAAATAAACAAACAAACGAACACATTTAAAAGCTACTTGTGTGCAAGAAAACATGTTTCCATTTTAACCTCTCACATTTGAGCTGTTGGGCACCTGGTGGAACTCAGTGATTCTTACATGCTATACAATCAATTTCTTCCACTAATTAATAAAGTTATAGTCTCAAAAGCAGAAAGGGCCTTATATATTCAATCAGTTCAAGTACCCCCAGCATTGAATTCCCTCTACCGTATCACTGCTAAGTCACAACCAAGTCTATAGACAACTTCACAAATGGAGCTATTCTAAGGATAAGGAATAGCAAAGGAAAAGATCCTAATGTTGAAGCATGTGGGGCTTGCTTGAGGAACAACAAAGAGGCAGTGTTACTGGAGTGGAGAGTGTAAGATGTGGGAATGATTGGAGATAAGCTCGAGAGGTAACCGGCAAGGGTGAATAGGCGGGTATTTAAGGAGCAGTGCGATTTTTCTGGATGAGGTGGAAGGAAAGGGTTTGGGGCAGGTAAGTAACTGATATGTTTTCACAGGATCACTCTGGCTGCTATGTTGAATGCAGCTGGAAGAGAAGGTGAGACCAGAAGCAGAAAAACCAATTAGGAGACTATTTCAATAATCCAGGCAATGTTTGTTGAAGGATTGGACCAGGGCATCAGCAGAGCAGATGATGAGGAGTAGTTCGATTCAGAAGATATTTTTAAGGTAGAGCCACAGAAGTTCCCGATGGATAGAACATGGTCCATGAAAGACAGAGAAAAGGATGAACCCAGAGGTTTTGTTCCAAATAGCGAGAAAGATGATGTTGCCATTTACTGACCCAAGGAAGACAGAAGAAAGACAGGCTTAGTGGGGTTACACAGGCGCTCCACTTTGGACAAATGAAGTTTCAGGTGCTTATCTAAGTGGAGACACCAGAAAAGAAGTGGGATGGTCAATCTGACACTCGGGAGAGAGGTGAGGTTGGAGATTTAAGTTTGGTATTTGAGTTGCACATGGATGGTATTTAAAGCTTTGAGACTGATGAGATCAGACTGAGCCCTGAGTGTTCCACCATCAGACTGAGCCCTGAGTGTTCCACCATAGGGGAAGTGAGGAGAAACCACAGAGGAGCCCAAGGAAGAAAGGCCCAGAAGCCAGGAGGCAAACCAGCATCTGAAGCCGGAGGAAGACCGTGTTTCGAGGACTGGAGAGCGATCAGCCGTGCTGAATACTGCCCCAGCTCAGGAGCCTGGGCACTGGCACAGAATGGAACAACGTGGAGGTCATGGGGCCTTGACAACAGCAACAGTGATACCCTGAGTGGATCTGGAAGGAAGAAATGGAGAGACGGTGAGTAGGTGGCTTTATACTGGATTGTCTGTGAAGGAAATCTAGCTCACTCATTATGACAACCTTGCAGACAGGCACTATTATACCCATTTGGCTGCTGAGGAAACGAGGTCCTGAAGAGTTAAGTGAGAGTCTTAAGCCAATGGGGCCAAAGCTTCCGCTTTGACGCGTCTGGCTTCAGCTTCTCGGCTACCATTCAATAAAACTGCTGGTTACGTGAATATATTGGAGCAGCTCTGACACCAGTCACATCATCACAGATCCTGCTCCTTCTCTACTAGTAATTCTTGCCTCCCTCATCTTGTACATGTGCTGTTCTTTACGACGCACTTTTGTCCTAATCAGTTCTCACTCTGTTAGAGCCATTGTGTTACTCCTGCCTAGACGGTACATTTTTAGAATCCCGATTCAGTCATTCTACACACTTGCTATTTGGCCCTATTTTAGGTTAATCCAAATATGTGAAAATGGATGCAGTTGTTTCTGTTTTTGTTTTCCCCAGGATTGCTTATATTTCATCCTCAATTATTCTTCATCAGTCCATAAATGCCTGGAGCCTTTCCATCTGACCAGCCTAAAACACTTCCATTGTAGTTTAAGTGTCATTCTCACCTAGACAATACTTCTTAAGAATTCTAGTCTTTTTCCATAGATTATGAAATATTACTTTGCTCTGGAAAATTCACATGCAGGTGTTGCCATTCATCATTCTTCCTAATTGAAAAAAAAAAGCAAGAAAAGAAAATCCACTTTTCTTTGGATTTGATGAACTATATTAAGTTGCCTTGCCTCTTAGTGGCCTCCTAAGCCGTATAACATACTTGCAGGAAACAAACCAACTGAACAGTTTTGGGTTGGTGGGAAAGTGTGCACCAAGAACAAAGATTTGTTTCTGCCAAGAACAAAGAGAAATAATAAAATATCAAGTAATATTGAGATATTTATTTTGCCTATAACTAAGAACAGAAATCTTTGTTTTCTAAAGCTCTTCCAGATAAATGACAGTAAAATCTCCCTCAGAAGGGACTGTATGCATCCCACCCCCTAGTCTGTCCATCTAAAATGGCAGAAATATATGCATGGAGCTTCTTTGAGAGAGAGACAGAGAGAGAGAGAGAGAGAGAGAGAGAGAGAGAGACAGTCTGACATGCTCATGACTCTCCCAGCTCCCCAACAAAGTGACTCAGTTATTCAAACACTGAGAGAGAAAATGCAACTTAAGGTAGAGCCTGAGAAACTCTGGGTACTTGAAATGGAGCCATTTTGAAGAATTCACTGTGCATTGTCCTGGAGAAAGTCCTAGATCTCCATTCAAAATGGTCAAGAAATGACTGATTCTGTAATACATGTAACAGGAACAATTGGCTATCCATTTTGAAGGAAAAAAGCCTAAGATCCAGGGGCACCTGGGTGGCTCAGTCGGTTAAGCGTCCAACTTCGGCTCAGGTAATGATCTCACCGTTGAGGGTTTGAGCCCCACATCGGCTCTGTGCTGACAGCTCAAAGCCTGGAGACGCTTCACATTCTGTGTCTCCCTCTCTCTCTGCCCCTCCCTGGCTTGTATTCTGTCTCTCTCTCTCTCTCTCTCTCTCTCTCAAAAATAAATAGACATTTAACAAAAAAAGAAAGAAAAAGAAAAAGAAAAGAAATGATTGATGGAAAACTGTTAAAAGCGGTTACCTATAGAGAATGTCATCGTGTGGGCAAAAACATGACAAGAACTGTCATGATCACCCATGTGCCACTTAAAATATTTAAATAACATTTTAAATAAAATTCTAACTCCTGACCTATTTTCCAAAGAGCTTTGTGGTGAGGATAAAAATGCATGTGATATTTTTCTGCAATATTGTCTCAAGTGCTACAAAATTCAGTGTATTACTATTATTCCTTTAGCATGAATAAACCATACATATAAAATCCTGGAAAGATGGAAGGAAGGACGGAAGGAAGGAAGGAAGGAAGGAAGGAAGGAAGGAAGGAAGGAAGGAAGGAAAGGGAAGTAGGAAGAAAGGAAGGGACAGAGGGAACGAGGGAGGGACACACTAAATAAAGTTGCATAAAAAGAAGGGAGTGTATCAGATCAGATGACCATCCTGATTGCTCTAATTATTGACACAGTGTTAGCATAAGGGATTCATAAGAAGAATGAATAACTCAATGTCATTATAAAGCTCCTCAGGTTTCCCTTGTATAGTATTTCCAGCCTGTGAAACAATAATGGATTACTGAACACTGCAGAAATTCTTTGACTGTTAGTGGTGAATTCTCCATTCCTTTTCACTACTTACAAACTCCTTTAGTAAGATTTTATTCCATGTTACATTTCATTCCTCAGTTTGTACCCAAAGAAAGGCTGCCCAATGACTTTATTTTTAGGCTACCTCTCTGATGCCTCTAAAATTCATGCAAATCTTATGAAAACTAGAGTATAAATAAGTTATTCCATACATATCTTCATACATACACACACACACACACACACACACACACACACACACACACACACACACAAATAGCTGACCCCTGTCCTCACTGCAGTTCAGAAGAAGCCAATATGCTTCAGTAATATGCTCTTGAAAATTGGTTTTATCGAAAGCATGAAATAAAGCATAAGAAATCAATACTGAAACAGATTGCATAACTCAACAGCATGGTGCCTCTTGTCATGTGTGTGGATAAATTTCAAGAATAACCAGTTATCCTATTGGAACTTCTATTAGTACTTAGACCTTAGAGTAGAGTCTTTTAACTCATTTTACATTTTAAATCTTCAATTTGGCAAGACAGAGTATTAGAGAGGCAGCTGAAGATACTGTAGCAATCATATTACAGTTTGAAATTGTCAAAAAATAGAAGTATATAGTTTTACTTCTTTTAAGGCAATTATAAGAATAAGAACTGATTTTTGTGATGCAATTTTCAATTTACATGACAATTATCAGAAAAATAGAATCTCAGACAGGAAATTATCTGATAGTTACCAAAACAATTTTGTAAGTCCTAGTTTAATTAATTGATCCTTTTTCCTACCACTTACCTAATTTCCTAAAGAAGTTTTTCAACAAACCTGAAAATTACACTTTACATTTCTTTAACGACATCCTTAAAATTAAGTGGAAAAGTTAAATCAGTAAAGCAGTTTTTAAAATAATAATTTTATCATTCATTTTACTCATCTAGTATAATTGTATATTTCCTGTACTTTGATCTCTTAGAGAATGGATCATTTTCAAGGTTTTCATAAGCTTATAATCAATAGGATTCCAGAGGACAAACAAATCAATATGGATTTCCAGTGTTTCAGCCTGTAGAAGTCTTTTTTTACATATGAAAGATCCTGATTTATTTGGGTGGTTTAACCCCCAAACAGCAGAAAGTACCTGATCAACAATGAAAGGCTTTTCTTCCCCCTTGTATCTATGTAACAGCCAAGAAATAACCAAAATAAGAAGTCTTCCCTAAGTGGGGCGGTTGACTCGGTTAAGCATCCGACTCCGTTTTAGCTCAGGTCATGATCTCAGGGTTGGCGAGTCTGAGCCCTTCATTGGGCTCTGCACTGACAGTGTGGAGCCTGCTTGGGATTCTTTCTCTCCCTCCCTCTTCCCCTCTCCTGCTCACATGTGCTCACACATGCTCTTTCTCTCTCTCTCTCTCTCTCAAAATAAATAAATAAATTTAAAAAGAGAATCTTCCCCAAGAAAAGAAATTTACAACTGGTATTTGCATTCTGGAATTGCCCTTGGAGAACCAGGGTTCTACTTGCTTAAAGACAGAAAGTGAAGCATTGCTAATCCTCCTGCTGCCGTAAACACTCTGGTATCTTACTCAACTGCTATAAAATGAGTAAGTAGTGTTTAAAAGATTATCCAAATATGTCCAGATATCCAAGGAGTCAGGAATAATTGAAATATTGAAACAGATTGTGATCCACCTTCAAGAAAATCAAGACTATAAAAAACAGATGCATATCAAAAGAGCCAGGGATCTGGGTGTTTGACAGAGGGTAAAAGAACAAAGACTGTTTTCCTGCTAATTCCCTAAGGATTGCATGGGGTAGGGGGTAGAAAGCATCAGTCTAAAACTTTGAATATGCCAAATACATTTTTGGTTTTATTTCAACCATTCTCTGTGTTTCCATTTGGGGACAAGAACTAGCTGTATTCTAGGAAAGACTGAATCTGGAAAATCTATCAGATGTAAAAGAACATCACGGTTGGCCTTGCCACTCAGCGTTTTTTCGTCTTCCATCTGCCATTTGTCATCATTACCCTTATAAAACAAGAGATCACCTCTCAGACAGCTTAAAGTAGGAGAATCTAGGTTACTCCTAAACCAAATCAGAGTATTAGAGCAGAAATCAAGGGCAATTCAAGCAGGTGAGGAGTCTCATGGTCCGCCATGGGGCAGGGGCAGTGAGGAACTGACTGGGGACACCCTGAAGATACAGGGCCCAGAAAGGCAAGGGATATGGTCCTGTTTATATGCGGACTCCAATCAGTGAGGATGAAGATTAGTAGGGGAGCTTGACCAAGATCTTTGATTCGCCTTCACTAGGCCCTCAAATTCAAGCAAACTCAAAGGGAAAACTCAAAGGAACTGTCAAGTCAAGAAGAAAAAAAAATCTTCATGCCCTAAGCTCATTGTGGTCCGGATTGCGTGGGGACTTTTAAACTTTACAAAATGGCATTCTGTGTTTATTCTAGATAGACTAGTGGAACACAAAACCTTTCTGTCACCTCTCAGATTTCTCAGAGAGACCGGGGCCAGAAATCAATTCATGAAAGGAATATTTTTTCTCCTTAGTTGTTTTGAATTTTTTTTTTTTTAAATAATGAATGTGACAGTCCTGGATTGCTCTACAGATGGGCCCATCCAATAGAGACATGGCTAAAAAATCTCTATCAGGAATCACTCCAGTCCTGGCCAGGATTTCTTGGTCCTATATAACTCCAGGAGGTAGGTGAGGAAAACCAAGGCAGGATGAAACTTTTTAAGATGAGCTAAAAATGAATGTGGATGAAGCCCCAGCAAGCGTATGAGAGACCACTCATGTGGCACAGAAGCCTGGCACAAACCCTCCTGTGCCACGTGTCTTATAAAAATACAGTCCGTTCTCGGTATTCACAGTAACGATGTTCTATAAAGTCCCTGCAAACGCTGAATAATCATGAATATAGAACTATTATTACTCTTAGGGGAAAGACAGGGTACGTCCCGGGAGCCTCAAGGGTATTTATCAAGAAACCTAGTGCCTCCCGGTAGTTTTCCAAATCCAACTCTGTCCTTGCAAGAAGGATTCACCCTACTGTCAAGTTGAGGTCTTGCTCATCTCCACTTCCTGCCACTGCAAACACCGTCAACAATAAATCTAATGTTTATTTTTGTCATAAAATGTACTTTCCAAAAGATTTTTGTCCCACACATGGAATCCTGCTCAAATTCAAAGAACAACACTACGTCGAAAGTTCACATGTGCGTACTGTTTATAAATACCACAAACATCTAAAATTGGATAGCGATCCTATGAGTTTGAGAATGCCAAGTTAACGTCTGGCACCTGATACTCGAAAAGAGAGAAGATCTAGAAAGGGGACTTGGGAGGAAAGGCTTTGGAAACAAAGAAGGGAAAGGTCCCCAACCACCTGCCTTTGCAATGTGAAACTTCCCAAGTGCTAGCCTCTCTGTAGCCACACTTCTTCTACTTTATCTAGAAAATATAAATTTTAGTTAAGAAAAGAGGAATAGAATTGTTTAAAATAAGTATAATCATTGAAAAAAAAGTATTGAAAAATAACCTAAAAGGTAAGAACATGAATGAAAAATTCTGAAAGCTGAGTAGAAACTATGAAGAAAATCAAAGCAATACAGATGATTCCTTTAAAATAAGAAAGATAAAAATTTCACAAAATGTAAAGGAAGAGAAGAAGACTATGAAGACAAGGCAAATACATTTAAAGAAAGGAACAGAAAAGTTCTGAACAAAATAACTGAACATTTATAGAATAAGTTAAAAATAAGAAGTGATAAGGGGTGCCTGGGGGGCTCACTCAGTTAAGCGTGTAACTCTTGGTTTCGGCTCAAGTCATGATCTCACGGTGTGCGGGATGGGATGCAGCCTACCTGGGATTCTCTCTCTCCCCGTCTCTCTGCCCCTCCTCCACCCGCACTCTTTCCCTCCCTCTCTAAGTACATACATACATAAAAACATTTTAAAAAATAAGAAGTAATAAATATTAAAGGAGCACATGAAACAAGTAGATAACAAAAAAACCAAAAGTATATAGAAAAAAAATATTAAGTAGAAAAATATCTAAATAATAGCAGATTCAATAAAGTAAGTACAGCCAAAACGGGTGAATATACAGCAGTGTAAATAAAAAAGCATTTCAGGGCGCCTGGGTGGCTCAGTCAATTAAGCATCCAGCTTCGGCTCAGGTCATGATCTCACGGTTTGTGAGTTCGAGCCCTGTGCCGGGCTCTGTGCTGACAGCTCACAGCCTGGAGCCTGCTTCAGATTCTATGTCTCCCTCTCTCTCTGCCCCTCCCCTGTTCGCACTCACGCTCTCTCTCTCTTTCAAAAATAAATAAACATTAAAAAATATTTTAAAAAGCATCTCAAATATTTTTTTTTTTAAGTTTCAGACTCACTAAAGTAACCATTTAATGAAATGAAATAAAGAGATTACAGCTAAAGAATGGAAGAAGGGGACACCTCGAAAAATGGGTAAATTGAATGCCTATCACAAGATTCAGAGTTCCACCTCTGTCTTGGCACAAAGTCCCTGAAGAGGTGGACCAAAGCCTTGATCTTCCTCCTTGTCCCTGTGTACAGATTGGAGCCACCACACTTTCGGTGGCTCTTCTGGAACATGCCTGTGGATGAGGTGAGCATCACCCACAGGAATGCCCCAGGTCAAGCGGGAAAGGCAAACACGCAAGCTGGAGCTACACAGGACAGAGGGCTCCGCACAGAATGATCCACGGAAAGTGACAGTTATGGAGACAGCACAGTGAGCGTTTACCTGAAACCCTACTGAGGCAGGGGTGTCTGGGCGTCTGGCTGGTTCAACGTTCAGCTCCGGTCACGATCTCACGGTTCGTGAGTCCAAGCCCATGTCGGGCTCTGCATTGACAGCACGGAGCCTGCCTGGGATTCTCTCTCTCTCCCTCCCTTTCTTCCCACCTTCACTCTCTTCCTCTCTCTCAAAATAAATAAACTTAAAAAAAAAAAACCTACTGAGGGGCTGACACTTCCATGGTAATTATTTGAACTATAAAGAGTTTTCACGCACAACCTTGATTTTTTTTTTAGTTTCTTTCAAGCAACATCATATGTTGTATGTATAACATATAACAAGAATACAATTTGTTTTAATAACTATTATCAGGAGAATCCCAGATGGGACCAATTTCAGTTATATAAAGTTAAATCACTACTCTGTAACACCCCAAATTTGGGGAAACTTTGATTTCTTTATGTAAATACGTACAAAAACATACACACATGCCTACGCGCTCATGCACCTGAAGCAGAACTATCCTGGGAAACAACATGTAAAGATTCCAGGCCATGGTGTGAATGAAACCAAGTCAGACTCAAGGAGCAAACTGTGGGTATAACAGGACAGGTAATGATTCCCTTTTGCATCCTCTCTGAACACAGGATTGAAATATTCCCTGGGTCCGGTCGCCTGGGTGGCTCAGTTGGTTGAGCATCTGACTCTTCGTTTCAGCCCACGTCACGATCTCAACTCCGTGTTGGGCTCTACGCTGACAGAATATGTTTTAAAAACATATTCCCAGGGTCATGAATGAAATACATACACACTCAAAATTAAGGAATAGTGCATGACACATCACTCAATCATCTATACTTAAATTTTAGATTTAATACAGTCTTCTATTCATTACGGCACGCTGGCACAGCCTTAGCCGAAAAATAACTTTCTCTCTCAGTAACTGTGTATTCTTTGTAATGACCCAGTGTAGGAAATGCAGCTAACAGCTACAGTGATGATCTCTTTTCCACACGGCAAGAACACACGGAAGAGGAAACCGCATCGGACCAATCATAGGTGCAGGGCCCTCATCACACACTCTAAAAGGACGTGCCATTTTAATTTTCTGGCACTTTCCCAGGAACTTTCAATTTGCTCCTGCTTATTGACTTATCTCTTCAATTTTTCCTACTCCAAGGAAAGCTCTTCTCAGCCTGAAATCGTACAATGCTCATTTTGCATCGGTCCTTTTTCTTGCACGGGTGAGTACGAGAAGCTGCACGATGAGGGAGCGCACCTGAGATGCGTAGCACATACCCTACCCCGAGCACCACCCCGCCATCGACTGCACCGCTGGCACCCACCCAGCCCCAGAGCTTCACGCCCTCCGCTGGTATGTGGGAAAAATAACACAACACGTCTCGCGAAATTGCTTTGCAACGATGTAGTGACACGATACCCATTTGTTTTTATATTTTTAATAGGATTAGATGGGTAGGAGGAAATCTGTAGCAACATTTTCTTGACTGTCCTCTACAACATGGTGGCCTCACCTTCCATTTTATTGTTTTATAATCGAAAGACAAACATACGATGACAATCATGAAGAGGCAAGGACAGCTTGCCATTTTGATTTTAGTGGCCGGTACTTAGCCACTCATCCACTAGGAAATTCCACGAGAGGAGGGGAAAGGTGGGATGTGACAGTTCCGTTTGTAAATAAGCTGGTTTCTTCATTCGTCCTTGAGGATATATCCTTTCTTACTCAAAAATAAAATGTGGGAGTCAGGCAATGCCATTATAGCAAGCTGATAATTCTGTCTTCCTATTTTTCAAAGCTTCATTCAAGAGCCTTTCAAAAAACACCCTTGATTTTCCATTAAAATTCAATTTGTTGATTTATGTATTTCAAGATGGGACTTCAGAGATCATTTTAAGAAATCAAAAGCACTATTTTTTGAGACATCGTTCTTTGAAAAGCCTGATCCATTGGGTACATACTGGTTTTCAAGTTTGGCTGCTGTTTCCCTTTAAAAAATATAAATTCCCTAAGATAAAAAAGTACTTCTGCATGGGTTCACTTTGAAGACAGATCTTTTCAATATCATATTCTTAAAATGGCAAATTCATCTTTTAGCTGATCTAAAGAATTCAAAGGAAGTTAACATATGCTTTTTTCAAGATCATAAATGTTTCTTTTTTCACACAAGGATCAGAAGAAAATCTTGATTGCCAAAAATACTTTTAAAATTCTACTATATATGTATAGATTGTGGGAAAAGAAAAGGTCAAAGTGACGAAATTTTTGACAAGATAAAATAGATAAAAGAACACACTTCAGATTCATGGTAGTTGTGGCCACTATGTAAACGGTAAGGGCCCAAATTAAATGTCAGTGGACTCCTGGGTCACCGTTTACTTTAGAGAGTTTCACTTCCTTTGTAAGACTCATAAAAGAAAGCCAATGCCTCAAAAGGTTCCTTGGTCTGAATGATTCTTCAGAAGAAAACGCCTAAGTGGAGGATTACATTTTCAAGAAAGATAACCAAATCTATAAAGATAAGGCAGGACCATCAGATGAATCTGTAGAAGTGGATTTCTAGGCTCTAGAAGGCATACTCTTGTTTTAAGAGTTACTGTTATTAAAAAAAGGGGGGGGGGCTTCCCTAAATGTGTATTTGGTCCTGAATCAAACAAAAAAAAGTCTAAAAACAACGTGTACAGCAATGGGGGGAAATCCAATCACGGACAAACTATTTTATGGCATTAAGGAATAATGGCTATTTTTTAAGTCTGATAATAGTACAGTAGCTTCATTTCTTGAAAGAACTTTCCTTGTAGAGACAGGTCCTGATGTATTTATAAAGTGCTCTAAGAGTTGCCTTGAAATAACCCCTTGATGGAGGAACGTGTTTGGGGATTTAGATGTAACTAGACAAGCCATATGCGGACAATCACTGAAGGTGGGTGACGGGACCCAGGTGTGCATCACAATATTCTCTCTCATTCCACAGATGTTTGGAACTTTTGTGAGTAAATTTTATAATAAGTATTATCCCTGCTCCAACATTCTTCCCTGTGATAAATATCACATTTCGGTTGGGAATGCCTTAATTAAGTACCTTTGGTGACTCCAATCCTGTTAATTTTAGACTGGCACGATTATTAAACAAATCCTCCTTCATAAGGCAGCCTACACCATTCCTAGAAGCTCAACTGCAAAAACACATTCACATTAAAATGTAAAATTAAAAATAAGCATACCTTCCCATCATCCACTGTACGATACATTTGCAAGCACACAGCACACTGTATGGGCTTCACATATTACAACTCACAGATGATTTGGCTCCCACACGTTCGTATGTAAATATAGATTCCACGATCGGTCAAGATACAGGACCATCTTCCCATCCAAAGAAAGGAGACGAATGCCCTTCAATGTCAGCCCCCCACAGCCCACCAGCCACAAACTCCCCTCCTGAGCTCCTTTCGTCTCCCCATTCCATCTCCCATTAGGCTGAAGCTTTCAAGGAGACCACAGTCTTACGAAGAACTTCCTGCTAGGGACATATTTTCGCTTAGGATTCTAGGTTGACGCTCCCTTTGGCGCTTGACTCCATTCCTTTCTCCATGAACAGGGGAGAAAAAGCACAGAAACAGGACGGGAGTAGCTGCTCCTCTGTGTGGGTTCACTCTCGTGAGGATGTGGAACAGTCAGGATAGGGCTTGGTGAGTGAGGAGTCTGATGAAAACCCCTGCCCGCAGGACTCAGTGGGCTGGGAGAACGTGGGTGGAAAAGCAGTCCCCCATCATTTTTAGGCTATCATCTCTCTTCTCCCCTTTCTTGAATTCTCACCGTAATCCAGTCATCCTGCTGCTGAGTCTGTAGTTCTGGTTTCCTTCTTACCCGTTTGTTTCTTATTTAAAGGTAACTACAGGGGCGCCTGGGTGGCTCAGTCGTTGGGCGTCCGACTTCAGCTCAGGTCACGATCTCGCGGTCCGCGAGTTCGAGCCCCGCGTCGGGCTCTGGGCTGATGGCTCAGAGCCTGGAGCCTGCTTCCAATTCTGTGTCTCCCTCTCTCTCGGCCCCTCCCCCGTTCATGCTCTGTCTCTCTCTGTCTCAAAAATAAATAAACGTTAAAAAAAAAAAATTAAAAAAAAAATAATAAATTACATAAAAAAAAAAGGTAACTACACTCCAGATTAAGGCTTGATGTTAAGCAATTAAAAATAATAAATAAAAGGTGTTGATAACAATCAGGGGCGTAACTAAAATTTAATATAATCTATATAGCACCCATTGACATTGGAACGTCACGTATCCCATCAAATCTTTTCACGATGTGCAATTTTTTCCCTATTTTTCTCTGATTTATTGAAGGGTCCTCTGTTTTCCACACCTGGATGCTACCATTAGGGAAAAAAAAATCCCTTGGGGAACCAGGGCACATTGAGATTTTACGTGAAAACCAAGTAAGGGGCCAGACTTAAAGTGGAACTGAAAATCCAAGTATTCAATCGGCAATTTTAATAACTGTATAGTCATGCTTCCTGGTTTCAGACAGATTAATTCATTATGCGACTCTCACATTTATGAATGGGAGAAGGAAACATCATTTAGCTCATCACCTGCTCCATTTTGTGTGCAGTGTAGCCTACAGAAATCTATGTGTTATTTTCATTCCTCCCCGTGTTGCAAGCAACTGCAGGAAACAAAGTGCTGGGATTCATCATGTAATCAATATCTTGTACATTAAAGCCTCAGCATCTCTCTGTGCAGCCACAGACCATTTAATCACTGTCAGCGGTTCTGTGTGATTCTAGAGTGTACAGTGTAGTCCTCAATAAATATTTTATGCTTCTCTTTAGAGGTTTATTTCTATTACCTCTAAAATACCAGGGAAGTAGCCTCTTTATTGTTCTTTCCTTTTGTAAACTCTGGCAGTAGCCGTTAGTACGGCATTTATCTCTTTCCTTGGAATGAATTTGATTTTGCGATTCTTAGCCTAACATAGAAACGGGGAAGGTTTTGTTTTGCCCTGTTACCTGTTTCCAAAGTGCTCCATAGCGGTTTTGTCCTGTGAAAATTGTTTGAATAGTGTTTGCATTCTTAAGAGCTCCTCAGAGGAGTTCCTGTAATGGTTTTGTTGTTTAAGAGTGTCTTGTCACATTCATTTTTAAAGATATGGTAATGAATATGGAAAGGACGAATCTAGTCCTTTCACAGACGTTTTCCTAAATGCCTATCAGACTCAAGCAAATAAATAAACCCGAAATCACACAAAGTAAAAGTAAGATTAAATCTAACTTGCCCTTTGATTTCAAATAATGCAATAGTAATAGAAACAAAGAACTTTTTTTTTTCCACTAACAAAAATCTACTTCCTCAGACCAGAACTTTCTGAGTGGGTTCAGCATGTGGATAACAATCTTTGCTGCAGATGCAAATCAACCTCTAGCTATTAATGACCGATTTGCAATTTGTATTTAAAACACGAAGAAGATCCAAAATATTTGGACTTTGTTTCTTGATTTGAAAACAATGCACTTAATTATTTTACCTGACAATTATTTGAAGGTGAAAACTAAAATGACTGATCCTTGCTGTTCCTCTTTTTATGGGTCCATTTGCCCTACACTAAATAGCTGCAGAAAATACAAAGCACCTGATTCATTAAGCTGGAAACATATTGTCCCTACAGCAGGGTGGGATGGTAATTTACTACACAGCCAGGAAAGACAGACTTTACAACCCAGATTTGCAGCTTTTAACCTGGAAACTTAATAGCAAAGGCAATTCTGCTTACTTTGTTTCCCTTCAAATCAGAAAGAAAGCAATATCCACCTTGTTACAAAACAGAGCAGGCCATATTTTATATTGCCACAGTCAATTATGTGAGGCTGTGTAACCTTTCCCATCTATTATAGTCTTCAAATCTTTCTGTGCTAATGTTGCCGACACAATACAGAAGCAGCTTCAAAGCATCTTTGCAGTGCTAGAAAGGAAAGCCAGCTGCACTGCTCAGAGAGTAAACTGAGATGACCAGATTTCTAATCTATAAAACAGGGACAGCACACGTCAGGGGAACATCATCGGGGGTTTTGTGAAGGTATAGCTCCAGCTATTTCCTTTTGTCAAGTAAAGGCTTGTTTACTGAAAAAAAGAGAGAAAGAGAGAGAAACCTGAAAGGTTCTGTTGTGAGAAGCTGGCAAAACAAAACAAAACAAAACCCACATTCAATTAAAGCTACAAGATTAAATATTCTCGTTGAGAACAATGCTATGCTCCAATGTACAGAGTTGAGAGAATTCTACCGACAAGGTAGACTGAGAGACCTACAGGTTCATCAGACTCACCTTCAAGCCCAGTAGACCTTGGTTGTAACAAAACATTCACTACAAGAAGGAAATGATACAATTGTAAACACCATGGACCTTGGGTGGTTGTAACTTCTGATGATCTCTTGGGTTCCCTGGACACTTTTACTCCGCCTCGTGTGTCTTGTGAATCAGGAAACAACCCCTGATAGCACCACATCAGCAACCTCTGAAGGTCAGGAGGGGTAATGCCTGGGGTCTCGGTCTGCGGAGGAGGATGGGAGACCACTGACACACGCAGTTCAGAAAGGAAAACAACTCACGCTATTTTCTAGATTTACACAGCAGCGTTTCCTTAGTTTTGTAGACCGCTCTTTGCAAACATGGTCTCATCCAATATCTCGTTTGATTTTCACAACTTAGGAAAATGCTGAGCTAGTGTTAGTTTGGCCATTTCGAAGAGGAAATGTAGATTCAGAGGCTGTATGGCTTGCCTTGGGTCACACAACTAAAATGCAGGAGGGGCGCCTGGGTGGCTTAGTCGGTTAAGTGTCCGACTTGGGCTCAGGTCATGATCTCACAGTTCATGGGTTCGAGCCCCGCATCAGGCTCTTTGCTGACAGCTTGGAGCCTGGAGCCTGCTTGGGATTCTGTGTCTCCCTCTCTCTCTGCTCCTCCCCTGCTCATGCTGTCTCTCTCTGTCTCTCAAAAATAAATAAATGTAAAAAAAATGTAAAAAAAATTTTTTTTAAAATAAATAAAAAGGAGAATCCGGCCCCAAATTCTGTTCTTCTTAACCCATTGATGAATGCACTTTCTTTTAACTTCTCACCAATGGATTTGGGGAAGAACAAACATTGAGATTACTTATTGGGTATCCTATTTCACATTTTCTCAGGGGAAAGCAGACAGAAATGCTAAGGCATGAATGAATTAGAACAGAGATTTTCATAGGATGATTTTTTAAATTTTTTTAAACATTTATTCATCTTTGAGA
Organism: Panthera pardus; assembly: GCF_024362965.1. Lineage (NCBI taxonomy): Eukaryota > Metazoa > Chordata > Mammalia > Carnivora > Felidae > Panthera > Panthera pardus. The sequence continues at coordinate 81,162,060 of NW_026526710.1, read as the reverse complement.
GACAGAGACAGAGCATGAGCGGGGGAGGGGCAGAGAGAGAGAGGGAGACACAGAATCCACAACAGGCTCCAGGCTCTGAGCTGTCAGCACAGAACCCGATGCAGGGCTTGAACTCACGGACATTGAGATCATGACCTGAGCCAAAGTCAGATGCTCAACCGACTGAGCCACCCAGACGCCCCTATTTATTTTTTAAACTTTTAAAAATGTTTTCATTTATTTTTGAGAGACAGATTCAGAGGACAAGTAGAAGAAGGACAGAGAGGGAGACACAGAATCTGAAGCAGGCTCCAGGCTGTGAGCTGTCAGCACAGAGCCCTATGTGAGGCTGGAACTCACAGACCCATGAGATCATGACCTGAGCTGAAAGTCGGAACGCTTAACCAACTGAGCCACCCAGGCACCCCTCATAGAATGATTTTGAGCCCTTTAAACCATATTGCTTTGTTCTTGCAGACACATTATACTTAACTTATATAACAACTCCCTAGATCTTCCAAAAGAAGGAAATGTAAACTATCCATCATGAATTGGATTAAAAGCTCTGTTTTAAATGGAAGTGCCTAATGTGGTTACATTTAAACTCTGCCATATATTAACATTCAGAAGCCTAATTGAGGAAATAATAATTCTCCAACAGAAGACAGATTCACAATGGGGGACCAAAACAAATAAGTTTTTATTTAGCCCTCAGTATTAAGGTCTTCACAAGATGTAATGAAATAGCCAAGAAGAAATCATGCCCGTGAGAGAGATTTCCATTGTGCAATAAGGGAGCAAGATTTCTTCAGTCTTCTTGTACTTGTTTTTTTTTTTTTAATGTTTATTTTTTCATTTTTGAGAGAGAGAGAGAAAGAGAGCGTGAGAAGAGGAGGGGCCAAGAGAAAGGGAGAGACAATACCAAGCAGGCACTGTGCTGTCAGCCCAATGCGGAACTCGAACTCACGAATCACAAGATCACAGCCTGAGCTGAAGTCATAGCTTAACAGACTGAGCCATCCAGGCGCCCCTGCACTTGTATTTTTGATTTTGTACACAGCCTAGGGACAGTGCCTTAGGTAACACCTCAAAGCTTCTCATATGGATTGTTCTGTTGACAACGTTACTGTATTATTCTGTGAATGTCAAAAACTAGAAATATGAATGTAACACTGAAACGGGTTGTGGTCCCACCTACAAACTGCCAGCATCCTCTAAAAACAAAGACAGCTCTTAACTTGATAACAAGTGAATCTTTTAAAGAATTGTCTTTGTTCTTCAGTCTTACATTTCTGTGACCTTAAGTGCAACGGTACATCCTTCAAGTAAATACCAAACCCAATGTCTAAGTTACGCGATGTCAAAGAGATGATTCATTTACGATTACAAAGTATCAAACTACGAAAGCACAACAGCAAGTCTTCACCAAGAACACAGAATAGTAGTTTTGCTACATCCTTGACTGTGAACATAATTGCTACCACTCTCAACCTGAACACGGAAGTCAGCACATTTCATAAGCCCACTTGCTAAAACAAAATTCGTCTGTGATGATCGAGGCTCATTCTGTCCATCTGCCTCCTCAGATACCTTCTTCTTTCTTCACTGTTCCATGGACATCCCCCTGAACTTGAGCTCTTGACTCCACGTGGACATGCAAGTCTTCAAATTAGAATTTGCTGATATAAATGTACAAGGGTGGGCAGCATCCACCAATTCAAAACGATTGCAACAGGTGCGATACTGGGAGGCTCTAAAGTAAGCATTTCGCTTACTTCACAATTGAACTTGGATGCTCCCTGGAATTCTTGTGGTAATGAACTGCCTTAAGGGGGTTAGCTAGGATGACGTCATCAGCAGGAACTGTCAGATATTTGATCTCCCAGCCTTCTAATAGCCACAATTTCATCCCATCTCATCAGACTACTTCTATCCACGTTTTTGTTGAGTCCTTTGCTTCATCTAATTACTCCACATATAAGTAAGTAGAAACTACAATTACCTCAGTGTCTACATCAGCCATTGTCACCCTCCTGCAGTTGTCTGTGAGAGACACACATCCTCTTTATCCAAACCAAAAAATGCCTCCGTTTCCATTCTGCTAAAGCATAATGCTGAAATGACACAGGAAAAAAAAGTTCTCAAGCCATACTTGCGTTTCTGGCAATTTCTAACATAATTTTACGGAGGAGCCAGGAATTCTCCCAATAGGTTAGATCATTAGAGGTCCAACAAGACCCACATACAGGCATCTAACCATCTGAACTGAAGTGAGACTCTCTCTCTCCCTCTCCCAGGTCAGAGAGACTTTAAACCCCGCTTGTGCAGAAATCTGAGGAACGCAGTATTGCTTGTCACGTATGCAAAGTCAAGCATACAATTTTTTTATTTAGATATAATGGACACAGAACACCTCAGTTTTAGGTGGACAATGTAATGATTCAATATTTATATATATGGCAAAGTGCAAAGTGATTACCACAGTAAGTCTAATTAACATCCATCACCTCACATAGTTAGAAAATTTCTCTTGAGATGAAATTTAAGATCTACTTTTAAGTAGATTACTTTTAAGATCTACTCGCTTAACACCTGTCAAATATGCCATACAGTTACCATAAGATCCCCAGGACTCATTTATGTTCTGGCTGGACGTCTGTGCTTTCTAACTCCCTGGCCCCATTTAGGTCCCCCCCCCCCCACCCACCCACTCCCATCCAGCTCTGGCAACCACCCACTTGTTGTCTGTGCCCGTGAGAAGTACACTTTCTCAACCTAAACAAGGAGGGGCCCTGAAAATTCTTTTATGTGCCTTGTAAGGTCTTTTACCACCTCCTTCCTTTCAAACTAAACCCTGATACCCGCTGCCCTGGTGCAATGGATGCACAGCCAAAATCGCACAGACGAAAGGCCGGACGCGTACTTGAATTTCGAGCTTTCTGATACTCGTTCCCCAGAATCAGAACTGTTTTTAAGTATAATCTTTACCACACTTGAATTTTCTCTTAGTGTGCAACACTGAGTAGACTGTAACTGCATTTAAATCTCCAAAATCTCCCTCCCTCTTGGGTCTCAAACACTACTTTCTCTCAAGGCTGTTACCTCTGCTATGCACTACAAAAGTCTATTTTGAAACTCCAAAGCTGAGGATTTCTCTCCCTTTCTATTTCTGAGGCACCGCCATCCAGTGAGGAGTAAATATACAGAGACTGAATTCACGGCTGCCTAAATGGAGGCAGATCAAGAGTGGCAGGAAACACTGATTTTTTTTAATTAGTTAAGAATTGATAATGTTTTGTCTTCACATCATCACACGTCCTGACTTAAAACACTGATTGCTGAACCATCTCAGCCTAGAAGACTGGAAGGCCACATTTCACTGAGGAAGTTTAACACATGTGATCAGCTCGCTTTTTTTTCTCCAAACCAATAAGTCACTTGACCCCCACCACCTCACAGGAAGGCTCCTGAGGTCACACATGCGCGTGCGCACACACACACACACACACACACACGTGCCCGAGATGCAGTGTGATGAGGTCTAGGTCCTGTGTGCAAACACCAGTGGAGAAGCCCGGCACCTGATGAGGAGAATGCTGCTAGTCCTGCTCCTCTCCACACAGAGGGGCCGCCCAGGTGATCCTCACCCCCTGACAGATGATGCTTTTCTGCCAATACAGGACCTGCCTTCTCTGGTCCAGGTCCCAGGACAAGCCAAGTTGAGGGCCCGTGTCAGAAGTTCACCTTAATTCCACCCTCTCCTGCTCAGCCAGTGTTCCTCACAGCACAACCATTGTGCCGCAGTGGCTGAATTGAGAGAATTTTCCAGCGCTGGTTGAGTCGGCACCATTTCACTCCTTGAGCTCTTCAGGTCCATGCCTTGAGTTTGGGTCACCAGCCTAGACTCATACTTTTCTCAAAGAAGTTATATTTCAAGAGTTCCATCCCCTTCCCTCCCACAAGACCTCAGCCAATGCCGTCATAACCCACACCGAGAGCTCTCTAAGTCGACCTGGGAGAACTGAGGTACCTTACCTCTCTAAAGATGGTTCCTGATGTAAATGGATCTACTTCATATAACTGGTCAGCCTCACACACCAGCAGTCCCAACAAATGGTAGTCCACTAGGGGCGCCTGGGTGGCTCAGCTGGTTAAGTGTCCAACTTCAGTTCAGGTCATGGTCTCGTGGCCCATGAGTTCGAGCCCCATGTTGGGCTCTGTGCTGACAGCTCACAGCCTGGAGCCTGCCTCAGGTTCTGAGTCTTCATTCTCTCTCTGCCCCTCCCCTGTTGGTGTGCTCTCTTTCTCTCTCTCTCAAAAATAAATAAACAGAGAAATTTTAAATAAACAAATGGTAGTCCAATAAAGTCACAAGAAATATTGGTTTTACTGAATCCCAGAAAAAATGGCTGCTAAGCTGGCAACTTTGTGGCATAACTAGAGAAGTCCCTAAGTAACCTTCCCAAGTATAAAAGTACTTCTTTTTCCAACTACATAACCATGGAGTGAAGAAAGGAAGGGTCTGGACATGTTACAAGGTTAAAAAAAAAAAGCTCTGTGGAAAAGATAAATGAGCCTAATATGTGCATATGTACAGTCATCTAAGTAGCCACTCATAAACTTTCCCAGGGAGAATAATAACTTACGCCAACTGAGTGGCTGGGAATCCTGATTTCATTTATTTTGCTACCTAGAAACCCTCTATTTCTAAAATGACTTCTAGTCTCACACCCTGGAGCCCCAGAACATCTGTCTACGGTGCTTTAGTTTAGAAGTTACAATGTATACACACGCATTGAAGCCTCTCACTCTTCTCCTTCACGAAAACCCAAACGCATGGTACTATCAGCTGGGACAGCGCAGAAGCCGTGACCATGAACAAACCATTTTTCCAGAAAGTACTTTTCCAAGCAGAGGGACTTAGAGTTTTAGGGACAAGTAATACACCAAACAGGTACTCACACTTATTTGATGTAGCAAGGAAATATTACCAGGGTCAGAGCTAACCCAAAGGAAAACCCATTCAGCAAGGCTCCAAAGCACCATTTCTTTTTTAAAAACCATTTATTTATTTATTTATTTTGAGAGAAAGAGGAAAAGAGAGAGAGAGGCAGAGAAAGAGACAGAATCCCAAGCAGGCTCCAGACCGTCAGCGCAGAGCCCGATATGGGGCTCGATCCCACACACCGTGAGATCATGACCTGAGCTGAAGTCAAGAGCCAGACACGCAACCAACGGAGCCACCCAGGCGTTCCAAAAGCACCATCTCATGGTGGGTGTGTATGAAAGCTTGAAATGACATCCTGAAGGAATAACGCAAGATAGGTAATCCTCTCAAGGTCACAAGAGAAAGTCACTCGAGGCCTCTACTTGTCGGAAGAGGACGGGTTGTTTAAGGAAACTGTATCCGCATGCCGACCATCTTTCACGGTACCGTTTCCCCTCACCGTCCGCACAATAAGCATCCATCTATGGGTACTCCCTGGGCTCCTATCAACAGTCACTGTGTACATCGGGGACAGATCCGTTGTGGAGACATAGCTTGCTGCAGCCACCTTCTGACCTCCATTATGCAATAATGCCATTTAGCCACAAACGAAGCTTTTGTTAAAAAGAAAAAAAGGGAAGGTCCATACAGAGCATATGTACAGAAGAGAAAAACAACAGACAGAAGAGCCGCCAGCCCCTAGGGCCTTGGAGGAAAATACCGTGTGGGCCTCTTAGTACTTCCATGGCATGCATCTCATAGGAGTGACTCACCCAGTAAGAACATACAGTCTCTGCTCTGTCCCTGCTCAAGCCCACCTCTCTGAGCCCACATCTCCCTAAGGGTTTTGCGTCCAGTAATCTTGGCAAAAGCTGAGAAGGAAAGAGGAACAAAAGACACTCACATCACAATTTCAGTAATCTAAGTGCAATTTTTACATCAAATGCTCTCTGAGAAGGAGGGAGAGTCAATGACAGTCTACTTTTTACTTTGTTAGAAGAGAAGCAAACCCAATCACGCATACGCACACGTCAACCGCAAGCTTCGAGAACTGAAATGGTCCCCCAATTATCACGCACTGAACACAGTTCCCCTCCGAAGGGTCACCTTTGACATGAACACGGGAAACTTTGGGGTTCTTCTCTTTCCTCGGGGAGCCGTGTGTTTGTCTCAGATCACCCCATGACAGCTTTTACAGCAGTCACATGAATAAACGACACCCAGCCTCCCTGGAAAATGATGGAAGCTTTGTCAGCAGAACTTGTTGAAGAAAAACCCCCTCCTGTTAAGAAAATAAGTCATGATTAAAAAGCAGAGGCAGACTCTAGGAAGAGACCTTCTCAGCGAATCCTACGCTCACACACAGGCTTGACCCACCGACCATCTTGCAATGGCTTCTCACCTAGCACTCCCTTCAGCTCTTTGTTTTACCTCCACAGAGTTGAGATTCTTGTCCATAAATACCTGAGTTGAATAAACGGTTTGAGTAAAGTAAGTCTAACGAGGGGGTCCTTTATGAGGAAACTGACAATAGCATCCACTGAAGAAGTGATTGTGACAAGGAGAATAAATGCATTTTGTACTACGTGACACAAACCTCTTTTGCAAGCGCACTAAAACCCAGATGGCTCTGTTGACAGGACACCCGGCTTTCGCAACCTCCTGGAACTTCCTTATAATCCTACCTATACTGGTTGGGGAGGATCGCTAGTAAATCATCACAACAGAGCTGAATTTTAACAGAGATTGTTGAGCCATAATCCTCGTTTTCTGAGATGAGAAGGCTGACAGACGGACACCTACCTCCTCTGACCCAGAGGCAGCTTGGAGAAAGGGTTCTGACTGACAGGGTGACCGTCCCCCCCTCCCCCCGTGTTTTGGCCCTACCTCCCTCTCCCTGCAGACTTCTGGCCCCGTTTGATGTGCAGCCCCAGCATCTGTAGATGGGTCTGCACCACCGAGTGGGATGTTCTGATCACCGTGAGGAAGAATCGCCATAAGCAGAGCCTAACAAGCCCTCAGAGCTTATAGTTCTCTCCTGCTCCAACTAAAAACTCAAGGTAAACTACCCTACCAAGAGAAAAAATCAAAGACCTTTCCCTTGTAATCTTAATCCCTTGTAATTCTCTTGGTAGAGATTACACATCTGAGAACTCAGTATCTAGCCCCAAGCCCAACACATAGAAAAGCTAAATGATGAACATTTTAACCAACGAACATGCAGAAGGTAGCTAACTAGCCTGGTACCTAGAGAAAAGCTTCCATCTCAGCAAAACTTGCTGTTCAGGAAGTTGTGGTTGTGGCCACAGAAAGACAGGATTACAGTTGTCAGAGACTAGGTACCAGGCCTTTGTGAGAGGGACTCTGTCACCATCTGGTAAAGGGGGTACTTCCATTTAGAAGAAGAAAATGCTAGGGATGTCTGGGTGGCTCAGTTGGCCAAGCATCCAACTTCGGCTCAGGTCATGATCTCAGGGTTCCTGAGTCCGAGTCCTGCATCGGGCTGTCTGCTGTCAGTGTGGACCCCGCTTCAGATCCTCTGTCCCCCTCCCTCTGCCCCTCCCCCCTGTCGTGCTCTTTCTCAAAAATGAACATTAAAAAAAAAAAAAGAAAATATACACTATCAGCTATTTTACTAATTTATTTTCTTTTTTTATATGTTTATTTATTTGAGAGAGAGAGAGAGAGAGAGAGAGAGAGAGAGCATGAGTAGGGGAGGAGCAGAGAGAGAGGGAGACTCAGAATCCGAAGCAGGCTCCAGGCAGAGCCTGACGTGGGACTCAAACCCTCAACAGTGAGATCGTGACCTGAGCCAAAGTCAGATGCCCAACCAACTGACCCACCCAGGCACCCCACTAAGTTACTTTCTTTATTCTATGTCCTTTCCTCTCCCAATTAAAAAGGCACTTTTGGGGCGCCTGGGTGGCTCAGTCGGTTGAATGTCCAACTTCGGCTCAGGTCATGATCTTACACTCTGAGTTCGAGCGCCGCATCGGGCTCTGTGCTGACAGCACGGAGCCTGGAGCCTGCTTTGGATTCTGTGTCTCCCTCTCTCTCCGCTCCTCCCCTGCTCATGCTCTGTCTCTCTCTGTCTCAAAAACAAATAAAAACATTAAAAAATAAATAAAAAGGCATTTTTATATTGTGATTACTTCAAAAACAAAGATACCATACTACCTCTAGGGTGAAGCAATCTGCAAAATTAAATTTTAGGGTATGAATTTGATGGCTGGAAACATGTCATCTTATTTTATATATTTATATGTATATATGTACTTATATATGTATAATATATAACACTGCATATAATACATATAAATGGATATATAATATATAATTTTATAAGCTTTTGCCCATTTCAAATGTTTTATTTTCATATTAAGTGAGCTCAAAAGCTGTTTCCATCACTATGAAGAAGGAAACAAGAATATCCAGTTTTGCTTAGGATTGATAGAGAGGTTTTGGGTGGGGGAATGGGCTAAATAGGCAAGGGGCATTAAGGAAGACACCTGTTGGCATGAGCACTGGTGTCCTACGTAGGGGATGAATTACTGGATTCTACTCCTGAAATCATTATTGTACTATATGCTAACTAACTTGGATGTAAATTTTTAAAAAAATAAATAATTTTAAGAAAGAATATTCAGTTTCGATATCTCTGCTATTTATGCAGTCATTTCTATAACCCCAGCCTATAATTTATATTATTAGATTATTTGGGTCCTTATACTTGTATGCTGCATTGCAGAAAAGAACAAGTTTCCCTGAAGAGGAACCATTTATAAGGTAGGTATTATAGACTAAACTGTGTCTCCACAAAATTCCTATGTTGACGTGCTAACCCCCAATGACTGGAGAGAGAGAGCCTTTAAGGAGGTAATTAAGGCTCCATGAAGCCATAAGGTGGATCCCTGATCTGATAGGACTGCTGTCCTTACAAGAAGAAAAAGAGACACCAGGGACACCTCTCCTGTGTGCACACACAGGGGAAAAACCACGTGGGGACACTGTGAGAAGGCAGCCATCTGCAATCCATCACCAGAAACCAATGCTGCTAGACCTTGATCTTGGACTTCCAGCCCCCAGAACTGTGAGAAAAGAACTGTCTGTTGTTCAGTAAGCCTTCCGGCCTGCAGTGTTCAGTAATGGTGGCCTGACAACCATTGAACTAGCCGATGCCCAGCCCGGAGCTGGGACAGAATGGACCTGTCTTGTTGCACATTCCTGTAGAAAGAGCAATGGTGCTCCATACCACACAGGAATGAGACCTCAGGGGCACGGCTTCCATTTACAGCAGAAACACATTCACATGGGCTCATAGTCCGTACTTGGCTATTTTGCTGATGTAAGTGGGCTAAGTTATTTAGATTACTTAGATTTGTTGAAAATCACACAAGTAAGGTAAAAAAAAAAAAAAAAAAAAAACCACAGGTGCACAAAACCAGGGTCAGAATATGAGATATTTTGATATGAAACCCATTATTAGAAGAGACAAAAATATTGAAAGAATTCAGAATGTCTCATTTAAACTAAATCTAAAGTTTCTCTGATCAATTATATTATATACTTGCTCTGAAATAAATGAAAAATTGTTTGCTGGTTTAAGAAGAAATGCTTGACATTTCTGTTGTTTTTACTGTTAAAAGTACAGGAAATAGTGGGAAACAGAATTCAACACGACATCACAAATGAAGGCATTGATAATCAGACTGAGGCCAAGAAAAACTCATCAACTCACAGTAAGTGATAAACATTCTTTCCCTAAGGAATGCCCTTGATTTGGACACGCTAGGACTATAAACCATACATTTGGCAGCTGTCTTTTTACCTATAGATCAGTTCTGTTGGGCACACAGAGCATTTTCTGGTTTGCGGTTTTGTTTTAGTCTTACTGCATGTGCAAGCAATTTGGTGATTTCACAAAATCTAGATTTCAATCTTTTGATAAAAAAATCAGAAGACCAGGAAATTATTACTGGAGTCTAGGAGCAAGCTCTCCTCTGTCTACACACAGTTCCCCAATTCCCCAGACCCAACTAAGACCACTTTCTTCATTTCCTTACCTTCCTGGTTCCTTCAGACATTTTGTGTATTACTGCTACTTTAATATTGGGATTTTTTTTTTTAAAGAAAGCCAATGTGCTGCTTGTTATTCCCTCCCCATCAATACATCCCTTTCTATAAACCATTCTAACTGGAGACTGAAACATCTGAATGGAGAAAGAAGGGCTGATGTTTGTAAATCTTATCCTGGAAAGCATGGTCCTTGAAATTAGATTAAAGTAGAAGACTTAAAACTTAAATAAATAAATAAATAAATAAATAAATAAATAAATAAATAAATAAGTAAATAAATAAATTGGTGTAAAAACAGACAGATGTGCAGCCATGTGTGTATTTTAAGTTTTTATAGACTCACAATATATATATTCAGTATATGAAGTCATACCAGGGGATAGAGATAGGCTTAGAAGAACACACTGCCTTATTTATTTAAAATACACTAGATAAAAACTGAGTAGATCCTGGGGCTTGGGGTAGGAAATACATGTTCAGCCTGTCACCCACTTCTAGATTTGAGAAGGGGATTCAGTGGTGATACTGAGTGAGGCTAGACCCCAAATGGCAAGTCTGCAGAGATCACAGATCTCTCCGAAGGTGAGAATGATTCATGGAAAGGCAGTGGGGTGGGTGTGCATTAGCGGGGCTCACACACACACACAAAATTGCAGAAAGGGAACATTATTCCAAAGATTCTGACATAGCCCTGAAAATAACTTAGTGTAAAAAGAGAAAAATGTCTTTAAATTGTTAGCATTTGGAAAAAAAAAAACCCTCAAGATTAAGCACAGGCATATTATGGTTCAACCATCACCACTATCCGCCTCCAAAACTTTTTCACCTTCCCCAGCTGAAACTCTGCAACCATAAAAATAACTCCTCACTCTCTCCTCCCAAAGCCCTTCCCTTCTCTCTCCCATCTCTATGAATTTGGCCACTCCGGGAACCTCGTATGAGTAGAGTCATGCACTCTGATCCTATGTTATGTAAAACAAAGTGACGAACAAAAACAGAGGCTCTTACATAGAACAAACTGGTGGTTACCAGAGAAGGGAGGTGGGGACAACGGCTAAAATAGGTGAAGGGGGTCAACAGTGCACTTCTGGGATGAGCACTGAGTAATACACAGAATTCTTGAATCACTATATTCTATGCCTGAAACTAATATAACACTGCATGTTAATTACACTTGAATTTTTAATTTAAATTTAAAAAATAAATAAATAAAATGGTATGCTATGTATATTTCGCCACAATATAAAAAGACTCAAGGAATCACTTTCTTTTTTTTAAGTCTGTTTATTTATTTAGTTTGAGAGAGAGGCAGAGAGAGAGAGAGAGAGAGAGAGAGACAGAGAGAAGGGCAGTGAGAGACAGGGAGACAGAGAATCCCAAGCAGGCTCCACACTCCACTCTGTCGGTGCAGAGCCTCAGGCGGGGCTCAATCTCATGAACCGTGAGACCAGGACTTGAGCCAAAATCAGGATTCGGATGCTTAACTGACTGAGCCACCCAGGCACACCAAGGAATCACTTTCTTTATGAAATCAGAGTAGAAAGTCATAAAGGTAAAATAAGCAGGAAACTTTATTGAAAAAAACCAACAAGACAGAAGATGGGTAGAATAAGGGAGATTTCAAGACGGAAAAAAACATTAAAATTGACGACCTGTATGCAGATAGTATACAGCTAAACGGCTGCTATAGAAAAAATTGAACCTGAAATGTGATTGACAAACATGAAATAAGCCCATAACATAGAGAGAACATTGTCTGTGGCACATGGCAAGAACTGTAGAAAAGGCAGCTGTGACTGTTATTTGCGGGAGGGAGGTGTGAGAAGATCTTTGTGATACACAGAAAATAATAAATAAATAGACCGTGGGAAGCTGTGAAGGACACATAACCCAGAAGCTTACAAAAAACTATAAAGGGTCACCATACCCCAGGAAAATGCAATATACACAAAACAGATGGACCACAGTGATTTTAATGGCAAGCATTTTTTTTTTTTTAAATCCACAGCACAGGAAAAACCAACAAAAAAGAGGATACCTAAAGAGGGAAAAAAGGTTTTTCTTTATATATTTTTTTTCTTCTACACAAAATGCCACAAAAAAATAGACCAACATGTATTATATTTAAGGAGTTTTAAAGGTTATGATCTCAGATTATTCCTTTCACAAAATACTCTAGCCAATCAAGAAATTAATCAAAACTAAGAACCAAAGAACAAGAAAATCAAAGTTAAAAATAAAACAGAGGAGTTTCTGGGGTGAGGGTTTCTGATAAAACACCCAATCACAAAAATCCCACTGAGCATCACCACCTACAATCACCAAGGCTGACTGAATCAGCCACATTTAGGAACCTAAAAATACAGACAAGCCTTAATCAAGATTTAAAGCAAAATACTTCATTGGGATTGCTGTTTCTTACTGAGGGAATGATCTTGTTACTGAATGTAAAACATTCTTCCAGAAGTGTTTATTCTACACAGAGGTTTACTACAGGATTCAAACTCACATACAAAAGTAGGTCTGATGGTTAAAGGCGGTGATCATACACAGGGATTTATCAGATTATTCACTCTATTCTTGTGGGTGTTTGAAATGTGGCAGATTAAAAAGTTTTATAAAAACAGGAAAAAAGTATACAGTGGGGGTGGGGGGACGGTTCTAGAAGTTAAAAACAAAACTTGGGTCACCTGCATGGCTCAGTGGGCTAAGCATCCAACTTCAGTTCGTGGTTCATGAGTTCGAGCCCCACGTTTGCCTCTGTGCTGACAGCTTGGAGCCTGGAGCCTGCTTCAGATTCTGTGTCTCCCTCTCTCTCTGTCTCTCTCTCTCTCTCTCTCTCTCAAAAATAAACACTTAAAACAAACAAAAAAAACCTTTATGTATAACTTTTAAACCAGCTATGTTCCCAAAATTAAGAGAAGTGTTAAGCTCAAATTCAAAGATACAGGTTTGAGAATGTCTCCATGAAAGTTCCACATTAGCTTACAAACTAAAGCAGGTTGGACTCAAAAGGACTCTTCTTAAAAAAAAAAAAAAATACTTGGTAAAACAAAAGTACCCAAAAGTATCCAATTACTGTTCCAGGTAAGGGATACAGAGGTGAAACCTGCTACTTTCTCCTAATTTATAAATGTTAAGATTACTTAGTGAAGAAAATAAAATACAAAAACGGATTCTTAAAAACATGTTAAAAAATTATACTCAAGGAAAAACGTTGGAAGAAAATTTAATACGAAACTTTTTAAATACAGTTTTGTTTAAATGACAGAACTATTCATTAGTATTTTTCTTCTTTCTATGAGTCTGCATTTTCCAAGTCTCCTTTAATGCATATAATAACATTTATAATGAATAAATTATTCTAATTGCTGGGTTTTTCTCTTGCCCAGCTCCTGAAAACATTTGGGGAGTGCTGAGGACTGAATATCTGTGTCCTCCTCAAACCCATAGGTTGAAACCTAATCTCTAATGTGATGGTACTTAAAATGGGCAGAGCCCTCATGAGTCAGATTAGTACCCTTACAAGAGAGACCCCAGACAGCTCCCCTGTCCTTTCTGCCAAGTGACAACAATGTAAGAAGACGGTCACCTGTGAACCAGGAAGGGGGACATTTCTGCAGAATCTGCAGGCACCTGAGCTTGGATTTCTAACCTTCAAAATTAAAAAGTAAACTTCCATTATTTATAAGCTACCCAGTTTATGGTAATTTTGTCACAGCAGTCAGAATAGACTAAAAGAGAGAAAAGATTTTATAGTAAGAGTGGGATTGATTTTGTTATTTATGTATACGTCTTACCAAAAATAAAAGTATCCTCTTAGGGGGCGCCTGGGTGGCTCAGTCGGTTGAGCGTCCGACTTCAGGTCAGGTCATGATCTCACGGTCAGTGAGTTCAAGCCCCTTGTCGGGCTCTGTGCTGACAGCTCAGAGCCTGGAGCCTGTTTCAGGTTCTGTGTCTCCCTCTCTCTGACCCTCCCCCATTCATGCTCTGTCTCTCTCTGTCTCAAAAATAAATAAATGTTAAAAAAAATTTTTTTAAAAAGTATCCTCTTTGCAAATAATTCAGTATTGAAATGAAATAAAGTAGGTAAAAAATATATAATCACCAGCCTCATTTTTTTAATCCAGGAATTTCACAAATGCAACTAACAGTCTTAAAATGACAATAGCATCCACAGATAAAGCTGGATTTTCTGGATGGAAATTAAAAGCTCCAGCAGCCTGGGAGGTTTATTTTGTGTGTTTCTATTCTACTGGTGTTATTCTGATCATCACTGAACTGGTGCTCGCTTTGCTCCTTCAAAGCTCTCCCAGAAAAAAAGATTCTCATCTATTTCATAATGAGGAGCCCTCAACTGTTAGTCAAACTACCATATTCAAAACGGTATTTTCTACAAAGCATACTAACATTTTAGCATCTTCCTTGATAACAGTGTCTGCTTTATGATATGCCTCAGACTTGAAGCTATTTTCTTATTACACACTTTTTAATCTGATCAAGGCTTCTATTGTAATTATTTCTTATGCTGTTGTAATTTTCCACTGGTCTTTTTTAATTCCCCTTGGTGAGGGGTCTGATAGCACATTGGATCTTCTAAGTATTCGTTCATTTTGCAGTAACCTCTGGGCACCTGCACTTCTCCTGACTTTCTCTTCCAGGATGGTTTTTACCCTCACTTGTTTGCATCTCTCTACATTTTGCCCCAGAATGATTTATCATCCTTGTTGTTCTTAGGAATCACTTTTGTTCTAATTGCAAAGCTAAATAAATTGCACTCCTTCTCTGTCCCTTCAGAGAATTCTCTTTCAATTGGACATTTCTAATTACGGCCTAGAGAGCTCCTAGAAAAATTAAGGTCAGAATCACTGCATTTCAAGAGTGTTGCAAAGCATCGTGAGCCCAAAGATCTTTTTTGTATACAGGCAAACCTCAGACATAATGCAGGTTTAGTTCCAGACCACTGTAATAAGAGGCACGTCACGGTAAAGCAAGTCAAATGAATTTTTTGGTTTCCCAGTGCATATAAAAGTTACGTTCACACTATACCATAGTCTAGTAAGTGTGCAATAGCATGTGTCTAAAAGTGTATATGACCTTAATTTAAAAATATCTTATGGCTAAAAGTGCTAAGCATCACCTGAGCCTATAGGGAGTCATAATCACTGACCACAGATCACCATCACAAATATAATAATAATGAAAAAGTCTGAAATATTGTGAGAATCGCCAAAATGTGACACAGAGACTCAAAGGAAGCAAATGCTGTTGGAAAAATGGTGCCGTGCAAACCTGCATCTGTAAAGAACACAGTATCTGCAAAGCACAGGAGAGTGAAGTGCAGTAAAATGAGGCATGTCCACCAAAACAAACAGCTGGCTACTTTTACTCCTATAATGTAAAGGTTTTCCTGCACGTTTTCAGTTCTTTTGACTCTCGGCACTGCTGTCCCGCTCTCAAAACTATGAGAGACTGAATACAGAGGTGGACGGTGGTCAGATCACACATAAAAACTGAACTCTAGCCCCCAGCCTACAGCAGCTAGTCCGGGAAATCAATCCACTCTCTGCAGGGACCCGTCCAGACAGCCAGCCTACTGTCTGCAAGGCAGACTCGCAGGAGGTCAGACGATGATCCCTAGCAACAGTCCAGGAAGCCAAACAATAACGCTTGCAGTGATCCACCCTCCACAGCCAGGATTCTATTCATGACTACAACTTCCCCAACTGTCACCCACATCCAACTTAGGGTCCATCAGAGAAAGTCAAATATGCACCTGTAGCCAAGCACGCAGGAGGCCCTGCTTCCAGCTAGCTCCCCCGCCGCTTCCCAGGGCTGATACCTTGCAGACAGAGCACACCTGGAGCCTGCCTTGTGTCCCCACTGAGCGTCCCTACTCCCCTGCTTCTGAGTCTCTGCTCACCCAAGTGATGGTGGCCCATCCCCTTGCTAGAGCAAGAGCGAGCTATGAATAAAAATAGCCTTTGCTTATTCTCACTCACGTGGTCTTCATTTATATCCAAATTAGCCTTCAAAAATTCTGCTAGAGCTTAACTTTCAGATATAATGTAGGGGCTAAAATGCCTACTTTATTTACTGCTTTGTTATTCCTCGGAACATAAGGCTTTATGAACCTTCTACATTTTGCTACATCTTTTTTATCGAGGTCACACTTATTACAGTGGCTGTGTACTTAACATAAAATAATTATTGCCTTTTTATCTGAGGGCTTATATATTTATAAACTAATCTTTACCGAGTGTTCGCAATGTGTGAGGTGCCAGGGGAAATGCAGATAAACAAGATGTGATTTTAACACAGATACAGTCTGATGCCCTCAACTATTTCAGTGAGTATCACCTCATCACTTTTACATGTCAAATTTAGTACAACACAATAGGACTATTTCATATCTAATGGAAAAGTGTGGACTTCTCCTAGGGATCCCACCAGCTCCCACCTGGAAAAGTGGGTGAGGAAAATCAAAGTAGTGTTTGCCTTCCTCACCAGGTTAGGACTGACACCTTAGGACCCTATTGAGATGGTTCTGGTTTCCAGAAATAGTAGACTAGCGAGCTAAATTGAAAAGAATCAGACCACCAGGTGCTTGATGAAAACACAGAACACTGTGTCCTTAACAGGAAGCTTCATTTTTATTCTAGGCAAATATAGGGCTTTCCTTTGGACCACTAACAAAATCTCTGACAGCAAAGCCAATATCAAAGCTCAGAACTGGCTTAAAAGAATAAGAGGAAAGCCCTTTGTACCTGTAACTTTTCCCGTCTAACCTACGGACGATGCTGGTTGTTCCAGAGTGGACCCTGTTCCCTTCGGTGGCTCAGCAGCCTTCCTCGGGTTACTGAGAAGTCAAAGGAAACTCCCGCAGTGAGTATCACTTCCCGAGGGTTAACCAGGATGTTTTCACTTCTGCTGGAACGCATGAAGAGCTATGGTTTCCCATATAGACCCGAAAGAGTTCTTCCTCCATACCCCAGCTTAGCTACCCCACCATCTGAGAGAAAGGACCATTTATCCATCCAGGGACATCCATAGTGGAGGAATATATTAGAGCAGCCTTCAGGCAGAAGTACCAAAGAACAAGCAGAATGACAATGAGGTTGAACCTGCCTGGAAAAACATAAACATGACAATTAAGAGCAAGGTTATAAGGCAAAGTAGCACTGAGCTCAGTACTGGGGTCCTGCCAGGCACAGGAGTTCGGCTGTAAGAGAATTACTAATCGCCCCATGTGCTTGGCTCACTCACTTCTTTTGGTCTCTATTTAACCTGCCAGTAATGCAAAATCTCTGTTTGGTGTGGCTGCTGAAAGAAAACTGTGAGTCCTTCTCATCGTGTGTCACACAGGATTTTTTCTTTTTCCCAAAGCTATACTTCCAGGAGCATACACTTTTGGCTGCCTAGCTGAAGAGAAATGTTTGTAAATCTCAGTTACAAGGCCCAGCATGAGCATTCAAGAATATGCAAATTTCAGGCCCAAGCTCCTGTGTGCCTGTCAAGTAAGGGCATAAAATTCACACCAGAGTCTGATTCCAAAATGAAAATATTATACAAAGTATTTCAATTACCCACAAACTCATACAACTCCGTTGGGGAGATATCTATAGACAGTCCCTAAGTGATGGGTTCCCTACTCATTAACACAGGGCAGGGAGATATATTCAGGAGATTTCTAATTCATTTTTTCTTTCTAGATGAATGACAGCTTCCCCTGTTTTTCAAGGCTCCTGGGAAGAATGTGCCAGGCGTCCTCTGGGATTCTTCCTCCAACCTTTAATATAACCTACCTCCCCGCAGTGTTGCTATTAGTTTATGGATGTAGTAAGAAAAAAAAAGCTTCTGAGATATAAAAATTAGGGCCCAGACCTTATTTAAGATGATACATTTACACATACACATGAATAGTAATTTGAAAGATTTAATTTTATATTCCTTAGGCCCATAAAGTGAACCAGAATGAGATATTCATGATCCTTCCCCAAGAAAATAAAGAAACTCATCTTAAAGTCACTTACAGTCCCGTATAAAGTGTGATTTCTAACCCTACCATTTTAATGATGAGAAGTTGATTCAAACTTCCCTTCTGCTAAGCCTGTACCAAAGCAGTTTATATTCTTCCCAGGTTCTTTATAGGCTTGTACTTCGTAATTAATCCCCCAAGTGTAATATAAAGCTAGGCTAATACAAATATCCAGTCTCCTTGAAGCAGCCGGCCAAGCAGGTGATACAGGCAAACAGATCAGCCTGGAGAACCAGACTGAGAAATGGGAGCCAGGAGCGGGGGTGGGGGCAGGGGGAGGAATGAGACAAGAGGTTACACAATCAGCCACATGGCCGCTCTCTTTGCAGAGAAAGCAGAATTCACCGGCTAGATTAAAAATGGCCACGAAAATTTATTGCCAGTTTATTTCCACAATGTAAACACTATTAAATGAAAAGAGACAGGAAGCCAACTCCATTCCAGTGTGAATGTAAACAACAGTAATGGGCAAAGCAGCAGCAAACCCTACCTGACCCCCTCGGTCTCATCAGAACCCCCCTGCTTTATGATGCAAATGCTCCAGGGCAGGTGACATCCAGGACCAATGAAACTGCACATGAAATTGAACAACTTCCAATCCTTGCCTCCCTTCAGTCATTTTGCATGGGAATGTGTGGTTAAAAGCCTTCTGAAAAGTTTGCTCACATTTCAAATTCTTCCCATAAAACTATTAAGATGGGGAATGAGTATCTGAGTTATTATCATTGACTGATTCAGCAAAAGCTGGAAAAAGTAGATTCTTTTGAAAAGCACATGTTCTTTGGAAATCTTTTTAGGATCCTGAGAACCAACTAATAGGATAATTAACACGCTAAAACCAAGCAGTTATATGGATATAAGAATTGTTAGTAATGGAAGTATTTACCGATAATCACAACCTCGTCACTAAATCATGTGTGTAAAGAGAATAATTATGAAATTTGGCCATGGTTGTGCAGTTTATAAACTGGAGAGAAAACAAAACATCTCGGGAACAATAAAGAAAGCACGATGTCTTAATTTTATCAACAGTCTGCAAGTCCTTCCAGAGCAAAGGGAAATTGTTAAGGAAAAGAGTGTTCAGGAAAGACATTTGTGAAGGAAGCAAGAGTGTCAGCTGACTCTTAAATGATCAGATACTGGAGAAGTGGCATGGAAACATTCCGGCTCTGAAGAATCACACGAGGAACACTGAAACCATAAAAATATTAATAATGGAAAAATCGGTAGCATTGCTTGCTACTTACAGGAACCACATGCACAATACAACAAAAATTTCTGTTCACAAGAGCCATAATTTTTTTTTTTTTTTTTGAGACAGAGAGAGACAGAGCATGAGCAGGGGAGGGGCAGAGAGAGAGGGAGACACAGAATTGGAAGCAAGTTCCAGGCTCTGAGCTGTCAGTGCAGAGCCCAATACAGGGCTCGAACTCATGAACCACGAGGTCATGACCTGAGCCAAAGTCAGAAGCTTAACTGACTGAGCCACCCAGGTGCCCCCATAATTTTTTTTTTTTAAACAACAAAACACTTAGGAATAAATTTCTCATGGAATGTTCAAGAGCTAGATGATAACATTCTGAAATGTTTCTGAAGGGCCAGCTGAACAGAGCAAGAAAGTGATTCCTTGGGGCGCCGGGGTGGCTCAGTCGGTTGAGCATCCGACTTCAGCTCGGGTCATGATCTCATGGTTCGTGACTTTAGGCCCCGCGTCGGGCCCTGTGCTGACCGCTCAGAGCCTGGAGCCTGCTTTGGATTCTGTGTCTCCCACTCTCTCTGCCCCTGCCCTGCTCGCTCTCTGTCTTTCTCTCTCTCAAAAATAAACATTAAAAAAAAAAAGTGATTCCTCTATGAAGTAACTCAATACCAATATTGCTAATCATCTCCCTTAATTTATATATTCAATGCAAATTCAGTCACTTATCCTAGTGCTTCTAGAACTCTTCAAACCTTGACAAACTGATGTTAAAAGACATGTATAAGAGAAATACAACTTGAATGGCAAAGGAATTTTGATGAAGAGAAAGGAAAGGATACTTGCCTGCTATAAATAAAACTATAGGAAATTAAACAGCAGGGGGTAAAGGTGCCAGAAATGATAGATAGATCAACAGAACCAAAGAAAATATACATAAGCAATCCCAGTTATCTAGGGCTGAAAATATTAAAAGGTGGCATTTCAAAGTAGTGGGAAAGGATGCACTATTCGATTTGCCCATGCAACACGGGAACAATAGGCTATAAATTAAAAAAAAAATTAAAAATCTAGATTCCCTCCCTCACATTACTCACATTTCAATTCTCAACATATTAAAGGGCTAAATGTGACAAGCAAAACTCTGACAGCCTGGGAGAAAACAGGGGAATTGCTTATAACCTTGGGGAGAACCGGGAACCTACCTTAAACAGACACAAAGCAGAGAAGCAATAAAGGGAAAAGGGATAAATCTAAAGACATAAAAATTGTAATCTCCACTACAGAAGACAAGCCCAGTTGGGGAGAAAATATTTACAAAATATAACACACAGAGAGAACTATACCCAAAATTTTTAAACTCCAGAGACCTTCCCTTCTGCCATCCATCATGCCAGTGTGAACACAGCTCATAAATCAGCAAGGATCTTTCCTTCTCCTCCCAGATATCAATTTTCAGGGACACACGGAGACTCCTATAAACTGTAGACCCCAGATTACAGGTAACAGCTGGACAGAAATCCTGAGATAGGACGAGAGCAATGCGGAAGGCAGCAGAGCTCAGAGACCACGGACATGACGCTTCTGAAAGTGTGAACACAGGCTCAGGCAAGAGGTATACCCCATTTTTGCCACCACAGTTGGGAGATACAGATTGAGCCGCCCAACAAAAGCCCCACTGGATGCAGTTTGGGTTTCAAAACCAGATGAGATATGGCTACAAATAAGTCATATTTTCCAAGGCAAAGGAAAAGCAAAACAACTATAGAATGGGATTCTTCTCTGGTCTAACATCCCACAAAAAACTTGCAAGTAGGTGGTCCAGGGAAGCCCAATTCAGTCAAAGGTACATAAAATATCAGGATTTGGCAGGATTATCAATGCAAAGATGCAACAGTAGAAAATAAAAGATATTTTTAAATCTGTTATTAACAGATGAATAACACTCAGTAGAAGAAGAAGAAAGTGTTGCCAAAGAACAGAAAGATCTGCACCGAACACTGTATGAGGAATTAAAAATATAACAACCCCTGGAATGAAACCATGGACATACAAACCTTCTAGTATCAGAAATACTACACAACACACACATGCATGTACACCCACACAACAAAACCAGAAAGAAGCAGAGACCTCACAGTAAAATGCTTTTTAGTATCTATAAAGCCAAAAAGAGGTGCCTGGGTGGTTCAGTTGGTTAAGCCTCTGACTTTGGCTCAGGTCATGATCTCACAGTTCCTGACTTTGAGCCCCGCGTCAGACTCTGTGCTCATAGTTCAGAGCCTGGAGCCTGCTTCAGATTCTGTATCTCCCTCTCTCTCTTCCCCTCCCTCATTTGTGCTCTGTCTCTCAGTCTCAAAAATAAATAAACATTAAAAATTTTTTTAGGGGCGCCTGGGTGGCTCAGTCGGTTAAGCATCTGACTTTGACTCAGGTTATGATCTCACGGTTCATGAGTTCGAGCCCCGCTTCGGGTTCTGTGCTGACAGCTCAGAGCCTGGAGTCTGCTTCAGATTCTGTGTCTCCCTCTCTCTCTGCCCCTCCCCCACTCATTTCCCCCCCATCAAAAACTAAATAAACATTTAAAAAATTAATTTATAAAGCCAGAAAACATATCAATATAATATTAAATGACTAAGACCAAACTTCTCTGTCATATCAATAAACGTAAACGAGCTAGACTCAAGCACTTAAAAAGGGATTTTTGTTCTGATTCCAAAACAAAAACAATTGTACATAAAAGAAAAATCTAAATGGAACTGAAAAGGTTGACTATAAAAGAAAATTTAAAAGTTAAACAAAACCAAAGAGAAAGAAAATGAGAGAGAGGGAGAGAGAAATGATGATCTTATTAAGAGAGCCTGTCAAACAGCCAGAAACTTAGCTAGATCATAAAAATATATAGTAAGGCAAAGACAACTACTACAAATTCCAAACGGTACAATTCACCATGAAGATAGCTTAGGAATATCTATGCTCCAAATAGCATGGCCACAATATTCATAAAGCAAAAAGTACAGGAGACACAAGGGGAAATAGGCAGAAACAAACTAGTTAGTAGAATATCCTAAACCAAGTCTAAAGCCCAACACATGTAGATAAAAACAAGTCAGTTTGGGGGCACGTGGGTGACTCAGTCCGTTAAGTGTCCAACTTCAGCTCAGGTCATGATCTCACAGTTTGTGAGTCCGAGCCCCGTGTCGGGCTCTGTGCTGACAGCTGGGAGCCTGGAGCCTGCTTCGGATTCTCTGTCTCCGTCTCTCTCTGCCCGTCCCCCACTTGTGCTCTGTGCCTGTCTCTCAAAAATAAATAAATGTAAAAAAAATTTTTTTTTAAATCAGTTTTTAAATAACATAACATCAAATAACATAGTTAATAAGTTATACCTAATTTATATAGAAAACCCAGAAACTAGTGAAAACATTTTCTAGTCAAGTACATTTGGGCAATTCATAACAGTTAGCTACATATTTGACCCCAAAGACATGCATTCAAAAGGCACCAAATTGACCACCACAGTCTGGCAGGCAGATTTTTGGCCCTGGTGACCCTCGTCCCCTGGTGTCATGCCCAGGAGTTACAAGGCAAAAGCTGTCAGATGTTATTTAGATTATTAATCAGTTGACCTTAACTTAGGAAGATCATCTTGGAATATCTGAGTGGGCCCAACATAATCACATGAGCCCTTACTAGCAAAGATTTCTCCCTGCTGCGGAGGTGGGAGCCGAAGACAGGCAGCAGTAGAATACCCAGAGGCCTGGGAAGACAGAACTTTGCTGGCTCAAAGATACACGGGGCCACAAGGAAAGCCCAAGAAGGAAGTTAATTTTGTCAAGATCCCCTGAGGTGGAAAGAAACCCCAGGCCCCTGGTGAAGAGCTTTCCTCTGGCCGCTACCTTGATTCCAGCTTGGTGAGACCCTGAGCAGAGAAAACAGCTGGGTCCCCAGCACAGCTGCCCTCCAGAACCAAGGTCACACGTGGCCACTGCTTGGAGCTGGCTGAACTGGTGGTCGTTTATTCACCAACAACAGAAAACCTCAGCTCAAGAAGCAGAGTTACATCTGAACATCACGGGGTGGGGGGGAGGGGGGCAGGCCATGAGAGTATAGTAAGAAAAATAACTCTCTAGGATTTTAAATAAAAATATATGAAGATCTGTTTGGCTGCTTAGCCTCATTCATTTTGTCCTAAATCTATCACCAAATGTATGGATACTCTATAAATTTGAAAAACGGGTTGATCTTTAAATGAGCTAACAAGGTTTTCTCTGAATTTATATCTGAGAGTACTTGATGGTGTAGGAAATATTTCATCCAAAGAAGTAAAATATCAATAGCAATAAAGAGACTTGTCTTTTTCCCCCAGAGTCAATGAAAACTGTAAGCAGTGATTCATTTGACCACGTTTTACAGTAAAATGCTGCCCAAACTCAAAACAATTACAGTTGGCCAGCATATCTCACTGCCGCTTACGTAATTACCCATGCATGCACGTGTCTCAGCAATCCTAAGTAACACCTTCTGGACATCGTCATACTCTTCATAGCTGAATGAGCCTTGCACACCAAAACGAAGATATCAGAGTCTATTTCAACCATTCAAAACAGCAGGAATATTTAGAGCCCTGACGCTTTCAAAATTTTTAGTCCACCACACTATGGCAGAGCCATTTGGTGGTTACATACATCTATGATATTTTTAGAGAATTTAGACTCAGTTTAGATTTACAGATTTAAATGAGAACTATATAACAAGTCAATTCAGCTTTTCAAAATACCCATACAAACAGACTCCATAAAGATACCCTTTCCTCCACATTGGATTCTGACTTTACTTATACAGATTTTCTGAAGGGCCAGGTTCCCTAGAGACTTCCAACAATGGGTCCCTTGGATTCATTTTCCTAGCAATGATTCATATTTAATTAACGCAACTCAATCCTTTCTTTTTAAGTTTTGTCCTCACATAATGAGCCAATTTGTTACCTATTCATTTGTACAGTGCCTATTTTTCTCACACAGAAATGCTGACACAGATATGAGATCACAAGCAGGATAAGAGGGAAAAAGACTTCCTTTTGATATGAAATTTTTAAAGCCCATTAAGCAATTAACCAGAGCCAACTAAGAAAAAAAAACACAAAACACACATGTTTTTAAAGCATCTGGCAGCAATGACCAAAAAATGTAGGAAAGTTTATAAAAACATAAAAAACAAATAAGAATGACTAAATACAAAAGAGCAAGTTAATGGAAAATGTACCATAAGTTTGGATATTTCCTAAGTCACTGAACGTTAAAAAGTACATGAGTAGCTTTGGGATGCCTTTTCCTCTCAATTCCTCAGCTTCTTGTTGATTACTCATTTCTAGTTGTTTCATGACTATTTACACAATGGGGTTCTGAAAAAGTCATGGGTGTACTTTGTTTGAACATATTCTCAAGAAATGAAAATCAAACTATTTTGCAGACGTGTCTTAGATTTTCTTGGTAGCCAAACGTAGATAATTCTTCTCTGGTAAAATCAGGCATACAGAGTACCTGGTATCTAAGAAGCACTTAGAAAACTTGTTAAATGGTTGAATCTAACAGACAAGAACTTATTTAATGTTAATAAGAATACCTGATCAGGAAATGATGCTGTTACCCTTCCCCCGACCCCAGGGTGGAATCATTCAGGTTGTCAGGGGTTGGCATTTCTCCTCAGCTCTAGCTCCCTCCTTAATTCCAGAGTTCCGTGGTTATGTGCGTTTTGCAAAGCTGTGCAGTGTTGGACAATGGAAGTGAGTGGCTTCCATCTTCCTATGAACAGCACCGCGCCCGTGACCGTCAACAACGCAGAGTTAGGCGGGTTTAATGCATAAGCCTGTGGCTTCTTGGAGGGATTTGGAACTCCAAGGTAGATAGAGCAGTGCCCTCGGGATTTTCTGATTCAGCAAGCCCGCTGATGAGGGTTTATCATACCAGCTTCGTCTTCCAGACTGTAGTTTATGCACTAAACCAATGACCCTTGTATGCTGCAGTGTCTGTCCGCCATAGCTGAGATACACCCGAGAGCCGGGTGGTAAAGCAAGACTGACCTCCGCCACGGTCCTAGAGACCCACAGCCCTATAATAACCTTAAGGTTCGCTTGATTAGAGGTCTTGGTTCCCAGCATGACCATCTCCTCCACTAGAGGACACAGTGAAGTTCTAATTCATCTAAAGCTCCGACTCCCAACTGGCCATGTTATCTTCCCATGCCTGGGGTCAGGACAAACAGGATTCTCGGCCACCCTTGGTGCTTTTAACAGTGAACTGTCCCCTTGCTGCAGCCAATCCTGGCAAAAAGAAGAAAAGAACACAGGTCCCCTGCCCCAGCCCCGAGCCATAGCCCTGCATCGCCCCGCCTGTGCGGGGCACAGCAGCCGAAACACCGGCTGAGATGGAGGAAAGGAGAACGGGCAGGGGAGAGGAAGCTGGTGCTCTCCATGACGGTCCTCAGAGCCGCAGCAGCAGTGCGTTCTCTCCTGTCTTCTAACGGTGACCCAGTTGTACTGAGTCTTTGGAGATTGACTGCACCAGCCACCACCTTGCAGGGAACTCTGTGACGCTCCGACGGGGCACGGGGCCTGTGTTGGCCGCCCCTCACACACCAGGGCGAGTCCTCTCGCCCTACCTCCTGCTCCGGCTTCAGCTGCAGACACCTTTCCGTGCAGCCTGCAGCCAGCCGCGTGCAGGTGCAACCCGGAAGTGCCTCCCCGGGAGCCCCTGGTGCACGTGCTCTCTCGGGACCAGGACTCTGAGGTCTCCCAGCAAGGGCAATATCTCCAAGAATATCTCCGACTCTTTCCACCAACCTCAGATTGCTAAATATATTCTGTAGTTGCACTTGGTGTTCTAGGAGTTCATCAAAAGTTACTGCAATCCTGCCACGCTCTGCTCAAGGTTCTGACCTGCAGATCTGTCCCTGAGAGCTCTGCGGGAGGGCTGTGCCCTGGCGGCTGCGGGGGCAGGAACGGAAACCGGCTTCCCCAGGAGCTGGCAGGGGGCGCAGCGTGCACCCGCTGAGGCTTGCGCTCCGCATGTCCTTCCGGCCTTTGCTCCACCAGGACCTGTTCCCTTAATATGTCCGCTCTCGGGGAGGGGGTGGACTAGATTTGAAGGGAGACAGGACTGAAAGCTTAGCTGGAGTCGTCTTCGGGGCTGATTAGAAGGCTGTCCATAGGAAGTTCAGGGACGGTGTGTCTGGACGAGGTGTCCTCTCGGGATGAGACTCATGGCAACGGCGTTCGCCCAACCGTCAGCACTGTGCACAACTGAGCTCGGCCGGCACCCCCAGAAGCGGGCGGACACCTGCAGGGGATGCAGGGGGACCCAGGGGCGGGGATACTCTCTGAGGAGGGGCGTGGCCAACGTGCAGTACTCTCACAGAGACATTCTCTCTCTCCAGCTAGGGATGGGGAGCTGGCGGGAAGCTCCCTGGGCAGACCCCACACCAGGGAGGCAGCCGGGCGGGCGGGAGACAGCACACCAGGCCTTTCACCGCAGACCCGAACTCCTCGCTCCTGCCACCAGCCCTGCTTGGTGCTGGTTACTGTAACCCCGTCCTGCACAAGGATTCCAGAAACTACTTGCTTCCCTTAGGCACTGCCCCACATTACTGGAATTAATCCAAGCCCCAAATGGCAGAGGATGTTAAAACTAAATGCAAAAGCAGGGCCTTCTCATCCAAAAGTTCCCAAACAGGGTACTTAATAGAGGCCATTCACCCCCGTGCCTACAATACTGTGCATGTAACATATTTCCTGTCCGTGGCACCAAGCAGGGACGGCTATGTCAACACTCTCACAGTGACAGATGCCTTCATTTGCCGTGTCCGACGGGAGCCCAGCCAAAAGCAAAACATGGCCACAGCAGGCTGAATCCTCTATGAAAATACCTGTCAGGACCTGAGTTTCCCACATAAATCCACTCAGCTCAAGAGAGAAACCGTGAGCACCGGTTGCCACACAGCACATTTCATCTGACGGGGTTACAGAAACATTTCTCCTATTTCAGGGGTCAGCAAGCTGCAGCCCATGAGTCAAATCAGGGCTGTTGCCTATTCTTAGGCAGCCTATGAGCCACGAGAGGTTTTTAAATTTCTAAATGGCTGGGGGAAAAAAGGAAAAGAAAATTCTGTGATGTGTGAAAATTGTATGAAATTCAAATTTCAGCGTCCATAAATAAAGTTTTATTGGAACGCAGCCACATTCATTCATTTTCATACTGCCTGAGGCAGCTTTCACACTACAAAAGCTCAGAGTATTTATTATCTATCCTGCTACTGGCTGAGTTGTATCCCCAAAAATTCATATGTTGGAGTCCTAATCTCCCGTACCTCAGAATGTGACTGTATTTGGAGATAGGGCCTTTGAAGAGGTGATGAAGTTAAAATGAAGCTGAAGGGTGGGCCCCAGTCTTAATTGGACTAGAGTCCTGATAAGAAGAGATCTGGATAGACTGGTGTGCTATATTCACAAAGACTGCAGGGATATGCACGTGCACGGAGGAAAGCCCACATGAGGGCACAGAGGCAGGTGGCCATCTAGAGCCAAGGAGAGAGGCCTCACCAGAAACTGAATTGGCTGGCACTTTGACCTGGAACTTCTAGCCTCTAGAACCGTGAGAACACACATTTCTGTTGTTCAGGTCACCCAGTCTATGATATGCATGAAGCCCTGGCAAATTAATACATATTCCTTCACAGAAAAAGTATGCTGACCCCTGTCTATACCATAACAGCCTTCACAGATTCACCTGTGTACTCGACTATATTGTAGTTCAGTATGTTGTCAGGATCCCCAGAGAGAACAGGCCTGATCCACTCCATCTTCTTCCAAGACCAGTGAAGAAAGGGTGGTCCTTTTGCAGAGGACCAGGACGCACAGTCACCCAAGGTGGGCATCCAGTCACCATCAGGCCAGAAGAGAAGGACCACCTTGCTGTGCTCGGGTGACACCTGCGGATGTCTGGGCACGGGTAGAGACACGCGGGTCTGCACATCTGTCCCTGCATCAGGCAGGCATCTGCCCCTGAAACTCTGTGTATGGGCTCCAGGCTGTTTCCCTACATGCTGCCTTGGTGGCTCCAGGACATCAGGGTTTAGAAGCACTTCCTCAGGCCCTGATATTTAATCCCCCTGCCGCGTTTATTATGATAATCCCTAGTCTCTGTGTCTTTCTTTCCCTCTCTCCGAGAAGAATGTAAAACATCCTGGCTGTTTTGTTATGGGGACCGTGCCTCCCTGCTTTCCTCCTGTTGAAGCAAGCATTCTTGTCTGTCTCTGTCCTGCTCTTACTCAGGGTGGTTTATCAGCATTGGCCTGCTCTGCCGAAATGTGCTTCACAGACCTGCAGATGCCACGCAAGGCGACGGTGTCCACCCTCACACCCTGAACCACGGCCTCTTATGTCGGCTGCACAGTTATCAAGCACAGCCTTTTATCCAGACACCGCGTGCATTTCGCATTCTCCTCCTGGCTCCAAAAAAAGAGGAAATGCCTAGAAAAGTAACGCCATCTTGATAAAAGTTCAATCTTTTTTGGTAAATACATGGGTGAGGATTAACGTAATTGATTAGTTATGAATTCTTGGCATTTATCCACATTTAAAATTTTTTTTTAATTTATTTTTGAGACAGAGAGAGACAGAGCATGAGCAGGGGAGGGTCAGAGAGAGAGGGAGACACAGAATCCGAAGCAGGCTCCAGGCTCTGAGCCGTCAGCACAGAGCCCGACACTGGGCTTGAACCCATGAACCGTGAGATTCGACCTGAGCCAAAGTCGGAGGTAAAAACTGACTGAGCCACCCAGGCACCCCATCCACATTTTTTTAAGATTTTTATTTCTTTTGAGAGAGAGGGAGAAAGAGACAGAGAGAGAGCATGTATGTGAGGGCACGCAAGCAGGGGAAGGGCACAGAGAGAGAGAAGAGAGAGAATCCCAAGCAGGCTCTGCACTGTCAGCAAGGAGCCCCAACTGGGGGCTCAATCTCATAAACCATGACATCATGACCTGAGCTGAAATCAAGAGTTGGATGCTTAACTGACTGAGCCATCCAGGCGCCCCATCCATGCTTTTTTTAATTGCACCAAATATGTATTAAAAAAAAGAAAAACAAAAAAACAAGAAAGGCTCTCTCCTCAATCTCTGATAACTATGCTTAAAATGAAGTAATAGTTGGGGTACCTGAGTGGCCCAGTCGGTTGAGTGTCCTGATTTCCACTCAGGTCATGATCCCCAGGTTGTGGGATCGAGCCCCCCATCAGGCTCCACGCTGGGCACAGAGCCTGCTTGAGATTCTTTCTCCCTCTCCCTCTGCCCCTCCCCTGTTCGCTCTCTCTCTCTCTCTCTCTCTCTCTCTCTCTCAATAAATAAATAAATAAATAAATAAATAAATAAATAAAATAAGGGACTAACTAGCAACCACAAACACACTGATATATGAAATATTTCCTTTCTGGGCCATTAGTACTATATGCAACAGTCCAGTTTAGCAATTACAAAGGAGACAGTGGGTCCAGTGCCCACGCTTCTCGGGTATCGTGCTAGGAACCGGAGCAGAACATGGTATGTGTTGCCTTCGAGAGGCTGGCAGTCCCGCGGAGAAGGCGTGTGAACCGGCAACAGCAGAGCGAGGGGAGGGCTGAGCCGTGTGCCAACAACACAGCCGACAGCAGAAGCATGGAATACGGGCCCGGGGGAGAGGAGGCTGCAGGGAGCAGTGGGCGAGAACAGAAAAGAATACTTCTCGGGGCGGTGTCACCTGGGCCGGATCTTAAAGAAGGTAGAGATTTCGCTAAGTAGAGACCAGAGGACAAAGGAAAGGGCACAGGGCCCCCCGGGTGAGAGAAAAGCTTCACGTGAAGGGTTCTATGAGCAACAGAAAAGCTCGTGTTAAATGACATTCTGAAGTGGAAAGTCGTGTAACGCTACGCCTCAGTCCTAGTCTCCAACCTGCAGCTGGAAACAGCCTGATACAACTCTTACCACCTGCCCACTAAAAATGTTACCTTTCTCAATTCTCTGTTCAGTCGGGCAACAAATATTTCTGAGCACCTACTGTGTGCCAGGGACCGTTATAAGCACTGAAGATTACAAAAGGGACCAACACAGACCATGTCCCCGATGGGCTCAAAGCACACGTGTAAGTATTTTAAGAAAATTAAAAGTTCTCATATGTTACATCTATTTTATACACACATCTAAAAGAATCCTTTAAGTGAACCCGAATGACAAAGGAGAACGCAATGATCACAAACAGCCTCTCCAACATGGTATCCGCTGGCCACATGTGGCTATTTAAATTTAAGTTAAAATTGAATACAATTTAAAATTTAGTTACTCAGTAGCATTAGCCACATTTCAGGTCCCCGATGCCCCCTGTGGCTGGTGGATTCTATACTGTACAGGACAGACCCGGACACAGACCATCTCTCTCGTCACTGAAGGTGCTGCTGGGCGGTCCTGATTTAGCACATGTCCCACATAAAAACAGCCCCATCTTTCCCTCACTGACAGGAATGAAATAAGGACTTTGACAGAGATCTACTGACTGAAAGCTCATTCTTGCAGTAATTCATGAACAAAAGTCTCCCATTACATTTAAAACTTGGCGCAAACACAATTCTTTCCAAATCATGAAATTGCATCAAAATAAGATACAACATTCCGTGGATATAAACTTTTATATGGGACATTTTGTATTTTGGACACAGGCTGAGAATATGCTTTTTGCCTCCATTGCTGAGATGTCATGAGAACGATGAATAAGAAAGATCCGGTAACTAACTTACTTTCTTTCTTTCTCTCTTTCTTTCTTTCTTTCTTTCTTTCTTTCTTTCTTTCTTTTTTATGAAAGAGAGGTTTCACAGAGGATCACAGGACTGCAGATGCAGGAGATTGGAAAGATGAGGCACAGCAGGCCAACTACAACCTAGAAGATGTACAACGAGGACCTCGGTCATGCCAGTTGCCAATCTAGAGAAATTCAAGACTCAACAGTGCCAGGAAAGTGGGAGCCAGAGACGTGGACATAAAAACAGCCTATAAATGATTCCCACCCCACCCCCAACTTCTGTGTGCAAAACACCTGGCAGCCTGTTTTTTATACAAGACAAGCCATGGAAGGGGCAGCTGGGTGGCTCAGTCTGTTGAGCATCTGCCTTCAGCTCAGGTCCTGATCTCACGGTTCATGAGTTCAAGCCCCACATCAGGCTCTCTGCTGTCAGCACAGAGCCCAATTTAGATCCTCTGTCCTCTTTTCTCACTACTCCCCCACTCATTCTTCTCTCTCTCTCTCTCTCTCTCTCAAAAACAAATAAACTTAAAAAAAAAAAAAAGGCAAGCCACAGAAAAAGATGCCCCCCCCACACACACACACACAAATTGGGTACAATGTTGGGAGGAACCAGGGCAGCCATGATACTGGGCACAGCACCAATGGAGCATTTGTTTCTTAGCATTTTAGAATGTATTGAAAAATAATCCATTCAATCTGGGGCACTTTGCTAGTGTCTCATTGTTTTTTTTTTTTTAATTTTTATTTATTTAAGTAATCTCTATCCCCAACACGGGGCTTAAACTCACAACCCTGAGATTAGAAGTCGCACGTTCTTCCCACTGAGCCACCCAGGGACCCCTTTGGTGTCTCTTTTTTTTTTTTTAATGTTTATTTATTTTTGAGCAAGAGAGAGACAGAGCATGAGCAGGGGAAGGACAGAGAGAGAAGGAGACACGGAATCTGAAGCAGGCTCCAGGCTCTGAGCTGTCAGCACAGAGCACAACATGAGGCTCAAACTCACAAGCCATGAGATCATGACCCGAGCCAAAGTCAGATGCTTAACTGACTGAGCCATCCAGGTGCCCCAGAGTCTCATTCTTAAACATGAAAGGGCAACCAAGCATCATTAGACATTTGAGGAAATTCTGGAACATAAAAAACAAGATTTAAAAAAAAAAAAATTTTAAAGATCCCAGGTTTAAAACAAAAACAAACAAATAACAAAAAAAGACAATGCAGGAAAGAGAACTTTTAAAAAGTCTAATTCAGAGACCTCTAAGGAGATATTCCATCCACAAATAATAATAATTTGCTATGAAAAAGAAAAAGCCAGAGAATCACAAAAAACTCTTCAAAATTAAATATATAATTGCCAAAAACCTCAATATAAAAGTAGGAAGATGATAAAGAATATCTCATAGGAAAACAAAACAGAAAGACGAAATGATAGTTATTAAATAAAATCAGAGAAGAAACCCAGTTTGCTTTCCACTGAACTAACAGATTCTAGAGATAATAGAGAACACGTGAATAAAAAGAATATATTAAGGCTTCCACAGAAGGTAAAGAAACACTCACCTAGAAAGGAAAGAAAATCAGATTCTTTATTACCAACACCAGATGGTAGATATAGCAACATCTTCAAATTTCTGGTAAGAAAATCATTCTCAACGGAATTTTTTTTTAATGTTCATGTATTTATTTTGAGAGACAGGGAGAAAGAGAGAGAGACAGAGACAGGATTCCAAGCAGGCTCCACTCTATCAGCACAGAACCCAATGTGGGGCTGGAACTCACAAACCATGAGATCATGACCTCAGCCAAAATCAAGTCAGACACTCAACCAACTGAGTCACCCAGGCACCCCTCAACAGAAATGTCTATAGAAGTCAATGACTTAGTTGACCATAAGTGCCAAGTGAAGGCATTTTCGAACATACTGGGACTCAGAGTATTAATTTCCTTCTTAGAAAGTGAATCAAGGATGTAATTTGCAAAAGAAATGACTAAGCCAAGAAAGAGGATGAGAAGGAAGAAATCATGGGAGGCAGGAAAGAGTGTCTCTAACTCAGGAGACCCATGAAAAGGAAGCTGTCCCACAGAGCAGCACCTGTGGTCAGAGAAGAAAAGATAGGGGACCCAGAGAGAGGTCTCTGGGCAAAGGCGAAATCAATAAAATAAATGTTATTATGCTGATTTACTTGAAAATTAGACTATAGTAAAGGCAGAGCCAAGTGAAAAAAAAAGGCAATAGAATTCCATGTGAAACAAAAAGCTCAAAAACAAACAACATGATCATTGTACATGGCCTTCTAGTGAGCAACAAATACCTAGTCAGGCCAAGTCAATGATTTTGTTCTCCCGCTCTTATCAAAATCTTGACCAAGAAAAGAAGACAATTATGGTTACAGGATAAAATGGAACGTTATGTGGACAATATGAAATCACAGAAAACAAGAGTTGAAAGGAAGAAGACCTGGAAGAATAATGTCGTTGGCATCCACATGCACACGGCGAGGTATCGGGAGAGATCGCCTATAATCAATGACACAAGAAATAAGAAGGTAAAATATTATTTGGAGTCTAAAAAACAATCAAAAAACTAAAAACACTGGGGCACCTGGGTGGCTCAGTTGGTTAAGGGACCGACTCTCGATTTCAGCTCAGGTCATGATCTCATAGTCGGATTGAGCCCCGCATCAGGCTCTGTACTGAGCATGCAGCCTGCTGGGGATTCTCTCTCTCTCCCTCCCTTTCTTCCCCTCCCCTGCTCTTGCTCTTTCACTCTCTCAAAATAAATTAATTAATTAAAAAAAAAAAAAAAAACTAGGCGGGTAGGCTCCATCAGTCTGTTTTAATAAGCTCCTCCAGGAGATTCTGTTGCCTACTAAAGTTTCAGAATGACTATTAGGGACATTGAAAAAAAGCTGGGAAGAACAGACACCTAATCATCAATAACTAAAGCTTTGGAAAGTGTCATTGGCAAGTGTCATTTTCATATAAATATAGTTGATATAATGGTAAATGTACGTATGTAGTATATGTGCTTTTGCTTGAATAGGAAAATATGGAAATTTTCCAGAATATCAAAGAACCCATTAAACTATGCTTACTTCCCCAGAGAACAATAGAGAGGAAATTTTACTTTTTTAAGGTTATTTACTTATTTTGAGAGAGAAAACGTGAGTGGGAGAGGACAAAGAAAGAGAGAATCCCAAGCAAGTTCCGTGCTGTCAGTGCAGAGCCCAACGTGGGGCTCAATCTCATGAACCAGGAGATCATGGTCACCACCTGGAATCAAGAGTCAGACACTTAACTGACAGGCACCCCTTAGAGGTGAAATTTTACATAGATGTACTCTCTAAGACAAAAGAAACTGAGGCAGAGTTGAACATATGTATAGCTACAAGAAACATACCAAAAGTTGAATTAAAATTCTAAATAAGCACCAACTAAAGTGTGCCCACAACCTCTTCCTAGCATAACAATATTTATGTCTCTGATGCTCCTAAGGGCCACAACCATGCAAAATATGCCAGCAAGAAAAGTGTTAACTAACCAGAGCAGATCAAGTTTCTTCCTCACGATTACTATTCTAGCTCTGGGGAAAGAGCCCAAATGACTTTTCGAATATCTTTCCTGTACTGCTCATCATCTCTGATTTTCACAAATCAAAGTTTACTGTGACCTATGCAATCACAGACTTTTTATTCCAGAGACCCCACCCAACTTAGTCCTTTCTGGATCATACTCTAAAATCCAGAAGACCTTCAAGTCAAAGAAGCTCTCAATACTTGCGATAAAAGTTCTCCGTGTATAAAATATTTTAGGAGGGATACAGAAGATGCAGGATTGGAAGAAGTAAAACAAACCTAGAAGGAGAAAGAGGAAGGAACAGAGAAGAGACATGACTCACCGTGATTCAAGTTCAAATGACACAATAAAGCAGATACAAAACGAAAAGAATATGGAAAAAAGACGGAGCCCAGGTACCACCGAAGGAAGCTGACGAGAATCATAAAATGAAATGGACCCGGAGAAATGGAGACTTAAAAACCATCATTATAGTTGATTTATAGAATCCAGTGTAACGGCCTGTTAGAGAAACATTAGGCACACATCTAGTTGCAATGTTTTTTTAGCTGTTCTCTTTTTAGAAGATTTATTTGCAACAGTGCTGCATGGTTAAAATGCCATCACAAAGGTGAATGCAAGCTTAAGTATTTCCCCAGCTCATTCTAAAAAAATAACAAAACCCTCTTTCTCCTCTTTTGGAAAAGCAGAAAGTGCTGGGATTTTTTTTAATAATAAAAATTAATAATGAAACATTTATTAAAGAAAATCAAAGCAAATACACCATAAATCATCAATGTCGGCACATGGCATATTAAACTTTTCTTAACCACTCCCTTTTCAGGTCGTGAAGGAATACTACACAGTAACTAAAATCTGTGCGTGTTCATAGAAGTACAAGTCATTCTACGACATGCTGTCTCGCGGACAAATGAAATAATGTCGTAAAACACTACCAGGCAGTCCATTCTAACGTATGTTTACGGTTGGATGTATTACAAGGTCTGCATTGTAGGGCCCCCTCTTTCCTGGTCTTAATGCGAAGGCTATTCCTGGGATCATTCTCAGCATTGATATGATAATCCAACATTCGTATCTATTCCCACTTAAAAGCCTTAAAATATAAATGAATGTTTTATTTTTAAAAATGTAGGCAAGCATTATATAATGCCTTTGACCACTTAATTAAAATTTTCTGGAACGTGTCCATTTCCCCTCTAACTGCCCTTCCGACAAAGACATTCCATTTCCTCAAACTGATCCAATAACAAGTCCCTGGGCCTGACCCACAGCTGGACTCCAAAACTGCCTGCTGTACCAAACTGAACCCAGACCCATGGAAAGTATCTCCTTGGTTTTTCTGTAACGTATCCATCTGCGTGTTGCTATGGACTGAATATCTGCATCCCCCTCAAAGTCATATGTTAAACTCTAATTCCCAGCGTGACGGTACTAGGAGATGGGGACTCTGGGAGGTGACCCGGTCACGAGGATGAAGCGCTCGTAAGTGGGGCGTGTGTCCTTACAAAAGAGCCCCCAGAGAGCTCTCCCTTGCCCATGACATGACATGAGGAGGCAGCAAGAAGACAGCCATCTCCCCGGAACCGGTAAGAGGGTCCTCACCTGACACTGAGTCTGCCCGCCCCTTCACCTTGCACCCCTGGGCTCCAAAACTGAGACGGAACTGTCCATAGTTGCAGTCACCGCTCTCTGACATCTTTGTTTTAGCAGTCTGGGCAGACTCGATGAGGAAGATGCAATTGATCTTATGTGATCCTCAGGTGTTTAACCATCAGCATGCATGTTAACACATTTCCCTGTTTGGGAAAAGCCTCGGGGAGTCCCCTAAGTCACCTCTCAGCTTTCCAGCAACGTCCACCCTGCTGTGCCTCGGGCCAGACAAACCAGAGCCTGGCCCACAGGCTGCAGAGCGTGCAAATATGTCTGCTCCCTCTGAGGCGTTCGGGGTCCCTCCGTGGCCAGGAACGTTGCTAGGGTACGTCACATGGAACGGGAGGTCAGGGTGGTGTCTTGGACCCCCGGGGAGAAGGAGGCACACAGCTGTAGGGGCGGCCTGCTGGCAGACTGCCCTGTAGAGGGTCTTGTTCTGCGCCCTGGCCCTCCCTCGAGCTGCAGTCCTGTCCTCTCTGTTGGTGCTGGCATCTCGTCGGACCTGACAAGTCCCAGAACAAGAAAACTCCCCACCTTGCACGACTCCCTGCCAGCCAGGAAGCAGTGCACAGAGCACTCCACCTCATCCACCTCCCCACCCGATTCGGTAGATC
This sequence comes from Panthera pardus, assembly GCF_024362965.1. NCBI lineage: Eukaryota > Metazoa > Chordata > Mammalia > Carnivora > Felidae > Panthera > Panthera pardus. The sequence goes on along the minus strand of NW_026526710.1, from coordinate 81,125,124 downwards.
TGGGGTGAGGCCTGGCCATGGGACTAAAGCCTCCCCGGGTGACCACCGTGCAGCCACACCTGGAAACCACAGCTCCAGACCTCCGTTCATAAACTGGCATAGACTGGCCCACACACCATCTCGGGCAGTAAAGCTTACCTGGCCCTCTTGAGCCCAAATCTTTGCAACCTCAGAGGCTGTTTATAGATGGTATTCACACTTGGCCAGCTGCTGCTGTTCCTTTTAAACCCAAAACAGCCCTTCCAGGCCTCGCGTCTCAATTATGAAAGCCTGCCACCCACCCTGAGAAACCTTTGGGGAGATCAGGGGTAGCAACCAGTGAGGGGTGGCAGGGACAAAGCCTAACAACTAGAAAGCTGAAAGCTGTGAGAGGCATCTGAGAAGAACAAGCGTTTCACAGGGAGCCACCGAGGCCTTCCAGGCCCTTGGGGCACCTACAGCCCACAGTACCCGCGTCCAACAAGGGGCTTTGTGGGTGGCGGGCACAGCCTCCTAATCCAGCCCTCCTTGATCTGGGACTTCAGGATCTTTCCAGCACCACTGCCTGCCGTGGAAACCAGCAGGAGTTAGGGACGCGTTACTTCACCTGGAAGGGCACAGACATGTGAAGTGTGCCCTGTTTTTCACAACCAGAATTAGAAATGTTGTGACCTCTGTGTCCATTGCCCTGTGGGAAGCCCTCCATCGCTGGCAGGTAGACCTGCTCTATAATATTGGGGACATGCTTCTGCCAAAATAAATAAATACTGTTCTTACAAAACCGAACATATTTTTACCGTACCATCCAGTAATCACATTCCTTGATACCTGCCCAAAGGAGTTGAAAATATGTTCCCACATAAAAACGTGGATGTTTACAGGAGCTGACAAAACTCGAAAGCAACCACCATGCCCTTCAGTAGGTGAGTGGATAAATAAACGGCAATAAACTGTGGTCCACCCAGGCAATATTGTTCAGTGCCAAAAAGAAACGAGCTATCAAGCCACAAAAAGACACGAAAGAATCTTAGATGCATAGTACTGAGTGAAAGCAGCCAATCTGAAAAGCTACATACTGTGCGATTCTAACTACACGACACTCTGGAAAAGGCTTAACCGTGGACATGGTAAAAAGACCAGTGGTTACCAGGGCTTGTGGGGGAAGAGGGATGAAGAGGGGATTTTTAGGGCAGTCGACGACCCTGGATGATGCTAACATTGTAGATACATGTCATTATACATTCATCAAAATGCACAGAATTGTGCCACGTGAGTAAACCCTAATGAAAACCATGGACCTTGGGTGATTATGGTGGGTCAGTGTAGGTGCCTTCACTGTAAAAAGGCACCACCCTGGATGACGTTCGTAGTGGGGGAGGCTGTGCGTGGGTGGGGACGGCGCTATGTGGCAAATCTCTATACGTTTTGGTCAATTTTGCCGTGAGCCTAACACCGCTTTTAAAACATCAGTCTATTGGGGCACGTGCATGGCTCAGCTGGTTGTGTTCAACTTGTGATTTCATCTCAGGTCATGATCTCACGGTCATGACATCGAGCCCCATACTGGGCTCCATGCTGAGCATGGAGTCTGCTTGGGACTCTCTCTCCCTCTCTCTGCCCCCCCCCCCCACTCTCTCTCTCGCTCTCAAAAATAAATAAATAAATAAATACATAAACAAACATTTTTTTAAATTTAGTCTAATAAGGGGTGCCTAGGTGGCTCGGTCAGTTGAGCGTCCAACTTCAGCCTACGTCATGATCTCCCCATTCCCAAATTCAAGCCCCACGTTGGGCTCTGTGCTGACAGCTCAGAGCCTGGAGCCTTCTTCAGACTTTCTCTCTCTGCCCCTCCCCCACTCGCACTCTGTCCCTCTCTCTCAAAAATAAATAAAAAATGTTTTAAAAATTTAAAGTAGTCTAAAAAAGTGAAAACATTATTCATTTTTAATCAGAAACTCAGTTTTAACAGCTGTCCTGCATCTCCATTTGCTAAAGAACATGGAAATTTCACATTATAAAAATTATCATGAATCTTTTAATATACTGGGCATTTTTTGAGCCTCCGTCTCCCCCCGTGGCAGGTGATCCCCATATATCTATCCAGCTGACAGGCCCCAGTTAAGTAGAGGAAGAGGCTAGGTGGGCTGGGTCCCCCCAACACTGGATCTGTTAATTTGCCACAGTTTGGCTCCCTCTAATGAACCCCAGGATTTTAAATAATTTTTTACATTAATTCATTGTCTTCTAAACAAACACTCCTTATTTACATCAGGTTTGCATTTGATCCCAGGCTTTTTTGTTTACATGAGTGTTGTTTTAGTGATTCTGCTGAAGTCCATGAACTCAGAAACTGGGATCTCAGTAATTTCAGTGCTCACCAGTAACCTAATATGACACCCCAAAATGCTCTCAGTAAATGCCTGTTAAATTATTCGTCTCTTGTCTCGGCTATTTTAAAGGTAACACGTCTGACCTTTAATGCGGTATGCTTTCTCTCCACTAACAGGGCTATTTCTTAGAAGCTCATTTACATTACCTGAGTATAAATTTAATATTTTATTTATTCAGGCAGCCATCCCCACCAAACTTGGCAGAGCCAGGATTAGAATCTCTGTATTTCTGGAGTCACCTGTCGACTCAACAGTGGTTGAATAATTACATTCAGCAGTCTCTAACCTGAGGCAATTCCAGCCGCTTCCGCTAAGCCGCGGCTGGGATCTCAGGTATCAGCACATCGCCAAGATAACAATAAAGCTCATAAAACCGAACCTATTATCTGCCAAACACATCTCTGGATACTTGCATCTTGGAGAGAAGTCTATTATAGAGATACTAACACACATCACACCCCCACCACCCAAGTACATCCTACAATATTATTATTGATGGTAAGCGCCAACTAAACTCGTCATCAGCCATAATCAGCCGATCTGTCTGGGACAGATTTAATTTACCGACGTAAAACATTCTCATTTTCTGCTCTCCCAGGTTAGGCACATGCCTGAGAGGTCCCAGGGACTAATAATTGCCACCCCAGGGAGCTGACTATAGGTCACTGATTATGACCAGACGTTAGAAATCCTTTGCTACAAAAAAAAAAAAAAAAAAAAAAAAAACTATTATAAATATGAAAGAACTTTTGAGCTATTCACAGGTTTTCTTAGAGGCTTTTCCCAAATCCAGAGCCAAGATAGAACAGCTCAGCATAGCATTCATATTTAATGACTCTCAAGCTAGAATGTAAATCCATGTTCCGTGTCCATTAACTCTCCTTAGGATTTTAACAACTGGCCTAAATCTTGCCTTTGCCTACACTGGTGAAAATCCTCATGATGCCAAGGTAGGCAGGGGCCAAGAGCAACAGAATTCCTCCCAGCCAATCGGAAACACGGAAAGCAGAAGCAATCTGAGCACGGCGAAGCCAGACTCCCCTTCCCTGTGCAGTCCCGTATGGAAACTCAGCACTCACCAACCCCCCAAGCAAGAAAGAGACAAATTAGGGGCTTTATTATTTATTCTCAGTGAACACAGAAGCCCTTAGGGGTGTAAATGAGCTGTCAAGCATTAAGAACAAGTAACCCAATTAGGCACCAGAGTTTTGGCCTTAAGTGCTTCTGTAAAGAAAATGTAGAAAATACATAATGCTCTTTAGCAAAACCTGAGAATTCAGACCCAGCAGGGTCACCCAAATCTCATCAGCTGTGTCCGCGAAATAACACCTAGCAATTCCTAGGAATAAAAATTAAAGTTGACATCAAGATATATACGTTGGCAATCCCACGCTGGTCTGAAACACATTCAAGCACAATAAATGACACTTCTCATAAACAGTGCCCTTTGACAGGACGGAACATACTAGCCGTGCTCTCTAGTCGATGAAGGAAACGATCACCCCTCTCCACCTGCACCACGACATAGATGTTGTTCTATGTGTGACACCTTTGGCGAGTATCTACTGATACGGGAAAAATCCCACCACAGGGTAACAGCTGTTATTTAAAATAAGTGAAAATGACCCACCCTGCAGAAAGAAATCATTGTGTGCTTTGAGGCCCGCGGGCACAAACTTGCTTCTAGAGGCAGGCGTCCAGGACCCTGGGCTGAAACCGAGCTTCAGGTTCCATGTCTGCTACACTGAACACTCACTGCTCACGAATCACCTGCTGTGGGTGTCAGGTGTCTCTCGGGGACTTTTCATTTGCTCACATACGTGAGGTGTGTGCCTTTCATGAATTCTCTGTGATGAAGCTGAGAAGAAGCGGCTCAGAGAATAGGGTGAGGCTGTCCCTGAAGCACGGGCTGCCACGACGCAGGGGACAAGGGAAGCTGGTGACGCTGGCTGGTGAGTCAGTTATTTTTAATTCATTACCATCAGCCTTTGCTCTCCCTTGGCCACCCCTAACCTACACACACGCAGTACAAGCCCTAAAATTAAGATTCATTAGTTCGTACTGTCTTCACACCTGGTGAGACCACGTGGCCCTTGGATAGGCTAAGTTCGAGTTCCTCCTCCACCCCACTCTGCTCCTCAGGAAAGATCTGCCAGCCAAACGGTCCCCTTACCACGGGGACCTCGCACAGCTGCTGCTTATCCCTGAGCGCTGAGTTCAACTCCCAGCCAGCCCATAAATTATTCAAAGACCATCCCGTGCTGCCATGGGAACCAGGGTCACCGCGCCCTCTTGCTCCTCCAAAGCCCGCCCCCGGCAGCCCCTGCTGGATCCCCCTGCTCCTGACTGCAGACTCCTATGGCCCAGCATGGCATGTGGCTTTCTCCTCCGGGCTCTGATTAAATAAGCTGCTGTTAGTTTCATCTGTCCAGCGTCCAGTGTTGTGTGTCCGGCCATCCCCATTCCCTGGGCCGGGACTCTGTCCCTCAGCAACACGGTAAACAGGAGTGATGAAACACACATTTCATAACTGGCTAAGTCCCCCAAATTCACTCAAGCTCCCACCACATGGAATCTGAGCTGTCATGGCCACCCCGATGGGTCTGGGGGCAGTACAGGGGGCAGGCTTCCCCTCATGCCATGCCACGGGATGGCTCTCTGATTCTCTGTTTTTTGACAAAAAACAATAACAAGAATGATTATGTATCAAATCTTTTCCTCTGAATAATTAACAATTTCTCTATAGATGCAAGTTCGCAGAAAAAAACATTTCTCCTTTTTTTAAAAATGTTTATTTATTTTGAAAGAGAGAGAGAGAGCAGGGGAGGGACAGAGAAAGAGGGAGACCAAGAATCCCAAACAGGCTCCATGCTGTCAGCACTGAGCCCGATGTGGGGCTCAATCCCACAAACCACAAGATCATGACCTGAGCCAAAATCAAGAGTCGGAGGCTCAACCAACCGAGAGACCCAGGTGCCCCAACATTTTTCCTTTGTTAAAAAAAAGTTCCAGACGCACCTGTGTGGCTCAGTCAATTAAGCTCAGGTCATGATCTCGTCGTTCATGAGTTCGAGCCCCATGTCAGGCTCTGTGCTTACAGCTCAGAGCCTGCAGCCTGCTCTGGATTCTGTGTCTCCCTCTCTCTCTGCCCCTCTCCAACTCACGCTCTGTCTCTCTGTCTGTCTCTGTCTCTCTCTCTCTCTCTCTCTCTCTCTCAAAAATAAATAAACGCTTAAGAAAATGAAAAACAAATACATCAAGTTCCAAGCAAAGGTTTCTTTCAGGAGAGTTCTACACCAAACAGTAATTTATTCTTCCTTCCTGTTCTTTCATGCTTTATAATGTTGATTTTTAGAATGACCTTCCCACCTACAACATGAATTTTGTCCTCCTTATGTCGCCTTATCAAAGTTCGAAAACTCCTTCTGCAGCCTCCAATAAATAAGAACTACATTACAGCTCTACCCCTAGCCACAGACGCTCCATGGTTTACGCGTATGTTCACAGGGATCCCCAGGGAACGCCAATGTATCGCATCACATGGCAGTTAGCTTCCATACCCTCTGACCACACTCACTCTTCTCAGAGCAGAGACGGGACAGTCCCCACCAAGCCATCTCCCCGGGAGCACAGAGGCCCTGCCCACAGCCGTAATCACTAGAGCGGCTGGAAATCTGTGCCCGGCTGAGACACCCACTGACCCATGTATGTGAGCCAGCAAAGGCCCTCTGGACGCACGGTGCTGGGCCGCAGGCTCAGTGGCTGGGACTCCGCTCGGACAACCAGCAGAGCCTCCAGGGTCCCAAGACCACAACAGGCTAATGAATGAATTCATTGACAACAAGCCCTGTGAAAAATCTGCCCCTTAGCAGTACCTACCAAAAAGAATGCTACTGTAGCCGATGCAAAGGTTTCCTTCTTCCTACTGCTCTTATTTAAACAAACGTGTTGCAGACCTACTATTTAGTGAGTGTTCTGCCAGGTTTTAATGTGACAGTGATGTGAGTTTCAGCTCCCCTCCTCCACTGGCTCACGGGGAAGGAAGCAGACAAAATAGCATAGGAAACGAGGGGAGTGGATGGACTGTGGTCCACCCAGACAGGGGAATGTTATTCAGCACTAAAAAGAAATGAGCCATCAAGCCACAAAGAGGCAAGGGCTGGGGAGCCTCAAGTGCATATTACTAGGTGAAAGAAGCCAGTCTGAAAAGGCTACCAACTATATCACAGTCTAGAAAAGACAAAACTATGGCTATAGTAAAAAGATAAGTGGTTGCTGGAGATTTGGGGGGCGTGGGGGAGAGATAAATAAGGAGAGCACAAGAGATTTTACGGCTGTGACACTGTTTCCTACGATGCCATAGCAGGAGATACATGACATTTACACATTCATCAAAACCCACAGAATGTACAACACAGAGTGACCCTCAATGTGAAGGGTACACTTTAGTTCTTGACAATGTATCCATGTTGGTTCATCAGCTGTAACAAATGGACCACACTAGTGGAAGATGTGCAGGGGAGAAGAGTATCTGGGCAATCCGTCTGTTCAATTTTTCTGTAAACCTAAAGCTGTTTCAAAAAATAATGCTAATTTAAAATAGAGTAATTCAATAGGAAAGGCCGGTTTTAGCACCCGACTGTAGCACCAATTCTGACATTTCACAATAACTAATAACAATAACAATTTAATAAAAACTATTTGATGTTTTATAGACAGAGTGGCACTTAATCTTTCCAACAATCAGTTACTGTTCCCATTTTGCAGATGATAAAACTGAGGCAATAAACTTGAGCTATTTGCCTGAGTTCACAGTTTCTTATTGGCTGGCCCAAATCTGTTTGACTCCAGCACTGAGGTCTTAGCCACAACAATCTTCTCGTTGCCTTTTCCCTGGAGGATGCGACACAAATCCTTGTGAAAGTCAGGAACAATCAGCCCCTCTTTGGGAAGGAGGGGGGGCTCATGAGGGGTAAAATTCTTCAGTTCTTACTGTGTTAGAGACACTAATATTATTTAGACAATGGAAGACTGGACTGCCGGCTAGACAACTGGAGTCCACACCCCTCATACTCCAGGATAAATTTGACCAGGCCTGAGCCGAACATTTACAGGTGATTAGAAAGCAATGAGTCTTTGATGCTGAATCCATTACAATCATTGTTGATCTGGGAACAGAGAGGAAAGGCTTTCCTAAGATAATTTATAAGCAATAGCCACTTCAAATAAATGCACAAATTTAATGACTCGAAGCTAATCTTTAGACCATGAAGCCGTGACATCCTCAAAGCTGTCACTAGTCTTCCCAGGTCAGTCTGCACAGATACCCGCTTGTATTTAACACACCAGCTCCAAGTAATTCCCATTCCAGTGGACCTGCCAATCCAAACAAAATGCAAGACACTTGACACCACCGCCTTTGGTACAGGACGATTCCACTGCACAAAGACGCATGGTCCCAAGACTACCCACAGGGACCGAGGTGATCACTCATTGCAAAGGGGCTAAAGTTACTTTGCTTCCCAGGTGTAAAAGACCAATCGTGACTTAATCTAAAGCAGTAATTTAACCTATATCTAAACCTCAACACACCACATAAACTACTATTTGGTATCATTCAAAATTAGAACTGTTTCCCCTAGAATTTCCCCAGTGATATTTAATAGTCTTGAGTTAGGTTGTATCTTACTTATGTAACTAGACTTATATAAAGCCCAGCAATCAACCTAATTAAAATTACTAGTTAAATTGAGCCTGGATTAAAGCATCAGAAAATATCTTTTTATACCAACCGTCATATCAGAGTAGGAACTTGTTACAAACTGTCATTAAACATGTCTGATAAATTAGTAAGAAAGCATCAGAACACAGAGCCCACTGCTCTGGGGACACGGGATCCTGTCAACAAAAGCCTTCTCAAATGTTTTCCTATTCGGAAATATTTCAGGTGGGTTCTCAACAGTGTCTGTCTGATGTGGGCCTTGGCTCTGGGAGGCCGTCTCCAGTCTGCAAATGCGATGGAATCCGTATTTACATTGAACAGATGCACTATGGCAAATCAAGTCAGTGCCATTTCACGGGTCCAGTCCCGTTTGCTCCTTAAATAAAAAACATGAAAGCTGTGCATTGGCTTAAAGCACCAGCCATACTAACAAATAGGTTTCCCCTATTTGGCATCCCTACATTGTGGGGGGATAGCATCCCCACAATGTGGCATCCCCACATTGCCAAGTTTAACTACGTGGAAATGGGTCTAAAAACACGGTATCTTTAAAACATTTTAATGGTGAGTTGGAGGGGAGAGAATCATGCTCTTAAAAATGTTTTGGAATCCTCTAATTCAGAGGGGGAAAATGTAAGTTAAAATACCTTTGTAAACAGACATGAAAAGAATTTGTGTAGCACCACAGCGTTTTGATACTATTTAAACAATAATCTCTAACTCAACGTTTAAAAGAATGTCACCCGTTAGGAATTGTTTTTTCATCCTTAGTTTAAGATTGCTAATTAAACCATATAATGAAACGAAAAACATTCTGAAGGAGAATTTACAAGTAATGCGGATTTATACAGGAAATGAAAGTTATATTACAATTGATACGGCTGCATTCATAACCATGTAGATATGGACATACTTACATTTTTTCCTAGAAATTATACCACCTAATTTCCTCCTTCACAGTCTTCTTTTAATGTCTGACATACATTTCTGCCTGAAACAGTAGCAACTCACTTGCAAATACACCTGAATTACACTGTAATACTCTGGAACATTTGAGGATTTGGGCGTCCTGTGTGGAGACGCTGTCAGTATGCAGTGCCCTCTGCTGGCCAATTTATTAAACACTGCAGTAACGTTCGGGAGTAGTATTAATGCTACTTACTGTGCAAAGCAAAACAGATACTAAGATTCTTTTGATTTAGAGATATAATTCCAGATAGTCGGTATTCACTGGTATAATGCATTCCTTAAACAAATGTTTGCCTTTACCAAACCATTGGACAGCTGCCTTGCATAAAAAAACATCCATTGCAAAAAATAAGAGAACATATATAAAGAAGCAGATTTCTCATGCTTGCTTCAAGTGGCAGGTCAAAAGTTACCCCATCTGTAACCTCCTTATCACTTTATTTGTGCTTCCTCAATGTTCTCATGGCCTCTCCATGGTCTCACTATGGACCATATGCACTGTAATCTTTCGGCTTGTATCTTCTCCATTGGAACACATCCCATGTGAGGGATGGATCTTACATGGGCTGCCTGTGGCCACCATTTTCCAATATATATACATATCAAATCCTTCCACTGTACCCCTGAAACTAATACATGTCAATGACATCTCAATAAAAGTAAATAATAAATGCAAAAATTTGAACTTGGCAAATTTAAAAAAATTGTTGGTTGAAAAGGAGTAATTCTTGAGAGAGAGAAAAAAACCTTTAAAATTAAATATTATTTAAAAATATAAAAATATATAAATCGTTGAGACTCACACCGTGCGAGGTGCTTAAAGAATGCTGGGAAGAAAGATGACCCAAATCCTGGTTGATGACAATTTCGACCATACGCCAGGAGGTCTTTCCAGGAAGAAACAAAACCTAGACACTATAAAGACAAAACTGTGTGATTTGACTACATAAAATAGCAAGTTTTCACTGTGCAAAACAATATTACCTAAATGTCAAAACACAAGTGACAACCTGAGAATGTTTTTGCAACATATATAAAAGAGGGTAAAGTCCTTACTATTTAAAAAGTGTTTATGCAAATCGGTAAGAAAAATACCAGCCACCTAATTAGACACACATGGGCAATTTTCAGACAGAAAGGAAATGCAGATTGTCTTTAAGCTTTTGTAAATAGGCTCAACCTCACTAATGATTAATGAAATGCAAATAAAATATACTTTTAACCCAACAACTATCAAATTGATAAAAATGAAAACATTTTGTAATCTTCGTGTATTAAAGCGGGTATGGGCACACAGTCCCTCTAAATGCATTGTGGGCAAGAAAAACTACAGCTTTGATGGCAGATAGTCTGGCAATATTTTCCATAATCAAACTTACAAGTATACCCACACTTACCTAAGCATTTATCCTACACATCTACTCACGCTGGTACAAAGATCCTCATGGCATCGTAAGTTGTAATAACAAAAAAACTGGAAACCCGAATATCCATCAGAGGAGGCTGAATAAACAAATCTTGGAACAGAATGCCAATATTTGGGGGGGGGGTAGAATTACGCCAGTATGGACAAATTTTTGCGACACATTTCATTGGAAAAATGTGCAGAATAAAGAATATCACACACCCCCATTTTGTGTTTAAAAAACAGATATACAGGGGTGCCTGGGTGGCTCAGTCGGTTGAGCGTCTGACTTCAGCTCAGGTCATGATCTCACAGCTTGTGAATTCAAGCCCTGCGTCGGGCTCTGTGCTGACAGCTCAGAGCCTGGAGCCTGCTTTGGATTCTGTGTCTCCCTCTCTCTCTCTCTGCTCCTCCCCCATTCCTGTCCGTCTCTCTCCTTTCTCTCAAAAATAAATAAACATTAAAAAAAAAAACAATTTTAAAAAATAATAAAAATAAATAAACAGACGCACACGCTTGTTTTTCATCAGCATGGGTCTGGACGAGTGTGGAAGGACGAGTGCGGAAGGATGAGTGTGGAAGGCCCTCTGGGCTGCGGGGGGCTGGGGAGCCAGGAGAGGGGAGTGGGGACCCACCGCATCCTACTAACACTCTGGGGCCCTGCCTGGGTACTTTTTCCTGTGTTCCTCTACTACTCTCCCAAAAACTAAAGCTTAACAACTATATTTTAGAAACTTTTTTTAAACCACCTCCGGCGTTCCGCATCTACAACGCGAACCGCGTATGCACGGGAACCATGAAGTCACTCTGCCCTGACGTCTAGTTTGTGAACTGCAGGAAACAGGGGTGAAGGGTGGCGAGCCCCGGAAGAGCAGCGCACAGCCTCCAGCGACGGGCTTCATGCTTCCCGGAGGCCGAGGGCGGCCGAGGGCGGCCAAGGGCGGGAGGGAGGGACCCAGGCAGCCTGCCAAGCCCCGCACAGGCGTCTGGGAGGCAACACCTGCTGGGAGACGTGCTGGCCGAGGAAGCAGGGCGCCCCCTGTGGCGCTGAGGGGGCTCTTCAAAGGTTGTACAGAAAACTGGGCCGCTCCAGGCCCGCATTACTGCCCTCAACAAATTCCCTGGTTCTCCTGGAGGAAAGAAAAGGGCTGTGAGGCTCCGGGACAGCCGAGGGCACGCAGGGTGGGGGCCGAGGTGACCCTGCATGGCCCAGCACAGCCCTGGGAAGACGCTACAAGCAGCCTCGAGGTGACCAGCAGGGTGTGAGTTTTTTCTACGAGTGTCTCTATTGGGGCAAAACACAAATTCAATGGGTTGCAAATTGATTTTAAAACCACATGATTTTTAAACCACTTAAAAGCAGCAAACAGTGCTGACATTATAGGAATAAATATGCATGACTGCTCAGGAGCTTTTCAAGTATCTTCCAACTTTTTGGTTGTGGATCCCTATTCATAAAAATTTTTGTGAATATGTACCTGCAGTCTATGGATATTCACCTACGTATACGTACTTACCACTGTACTCAACATTATGCACGTTATAAAACAGATACAAAGCAGAGTTTTAAAGTTTAAGACGAACTATAAAGATAAACAGCAGTTTGACTATTTTCACGCTCACCATTTGGAAGCCATACACAGAAGCTATAAACGGTGCTTCCCACACCCTCAGTGGGTTTTGGGTATATACAGAGACCACCACCTTCAGTGAAATTGTTAAGAAAGCCTAACAATTTTGTAAAATAAATCAACGTGAAATGTGAAATAATTTCTCTTTCCCATCATTAAGAAGGATGGCATCCAGCCCAGCAGAATGCCTGAGTCACAGAAAGTTGGTTTGTCTACTTCTAGTGAAAGGAACATCCCTGTTCCTCTGGAAAGACAGCAACTGTTGGGTGGCCATCAGCTAGTTCTAGACATTTTAGCTTGATCATGAATCCAGAAATCGTGAAGAAATTCTTACTAGAAATTGCTTAGAGGGCTGGAGAGATGCTAAATTGAAGGCCTTTCAGAGTCAAAAATTAGAAGTTTGAATTACCTAAATTTAGGACATCACAGAAACGAGATTCCTAATCCTCCCTTTGATTGATTTGGCTCTGGAAAGTCTTCCTTCACGTACTATGGCAGCATTCGGATGTGGTTTATAAATATTCCCAGTAAGACCTCATTGATTTCTTTCTCTGAGTAGTGGGGAAAATCATCCAGAATTGGGAAAGTCAAGCTCTCAGTGGCCAAGTTATTTGTGCACCAGAGTCTGGTCTCTGTGATAAATCCTAGTATTATATTCTCAACAGTAAAAACTGTGATCAGTCAGTCGAGGTGACAGATTCAGCCTAGCCCAGAAATTAATATATCCTTAAACCACCTGACATCACAGAATCATCTTTACTGGCTTTATCAGTAACATGAAGAAAAGTTTTTGCCTCAGTGAAAATTTATGTGAATTACTTTTCCATCAGCAAACAATATATTCTGGTATTTTAAAAAATGCCTGTTTCTTCACAAGAAATACTATAAACAGAAACAGCCAATGGCAATGATCTCATCTAATTCACAATTTTCACTATTTCCTTCAGCAGACCAAATTCAACAGTCATGTTGTTGACCACGAACTTATCTTTGAATAAGGACTGTCCTATGGGTGGAGTCCCTCGTTTTTATATATATATCAACACGCTTGTTCACTGAACATATGTCTGCTGCCTTAAAAATCCTATTCCTTCTGATGCTGTTCCTGGCTCCACCATATCTCACAAAGTGATTGTGAGCTAAACAAGCAAAAACTCTTGTATTAGGACTACATATTTATCCAAAGGGTACAGGAGTGCTGATTTGAAAGGGCATGTGCACCCCAATGTTTATAGCAGCTTTATCAGCCAAAGAATGGAAACAGCCCAATGTCCATCAGCTGATAAATGGATAAAGACCTGGTATACATACGCGTGCGCGCGCGCACACACACACACACACACACACACACACACACACACTGGAACATTACAGAGCCATCAGAAATATTGCCATTTACAACAACGTGGATGGAACTAGCGTGTATTATTGCTAAGCAAAATAATTCAGTCAGAGAAAGACAAATATCATGATTTCACTCATATGTGAAATGGAAGGTACAAAACAGATGAACATAAATGAAGGGAAGCAAAAATAATATAAAAGCAGAGAGGGAGACAAACCATTAGAGACTCTGAAATACAGAGAACAAACTGCGGGCTGCTGGTGGATGCTGGGTGGGGGGATGGGCTCAATGGGTGATGGGCATTAAGGAGGGAGCTTGTTGGGATGAGCACTGGGGGTTATATGTAAGTGACGAATCACTAAATTCTATTCCTGAAATTATTATTACACTGTATGTTAACTAACTTGGATTTAAATTTTAAAAATAAATAAGAAAAAAATTAAAATTAAAAAAAAAACTTTGGCATTATGTATTTTCAGGAAAATGAAAATAAAAGAACAAAAATCACCTGGTGCCCTCCCTTCATCTCCATTTATGGAACACACATGTCAAGAGCTGCTTCATATTTGGCACTTGGGGTCAGGAGACTTGCCCCAGACACAAGCATGTATCTACAAATACACATACAGAACAGTCCTCAATATCCTATGGTATTGGCCCCTGGTGTTATGCACCCTTCAAAAATGGTCTGAATGTCCGAGAATGGAATCTTGCCAATAGCTTGATGATCTCGTTCCTTGGACACGGTGTGTCAATTTTTACAGAAGATGTTGTAAGCATCTTGGTGATCAAATGTATAAGTTGTATCCATTTTCTTTAAGGAATTCACCTTTTCACGATCTCTCTGTCACTTTGGTCACTTCTCTACCATTCGTCCATTTTTAAAACTGAAGATCTTTAATTTGTAGTTATTCCAAAAATCTTCCATTGGTTTACAGAAAAGGTGATGGTGCTTTGTTTTAAAAGGACTCAAAGCTTTGGGGCGCGTGAATAGCTCGTGGGTTTAGGTGTCTGACTTCGGCTCAGGTCATGATCTTGCCATTCGTGAGTTTGAGCCCCCATCCGGCTTTGTGCTGACGTGTGGACCCCACTGGAGCCTGCTGGAGTCCATTTCGGATCCTCTGTCTCCCTCTCTCCTTCCCCCTCCCCTTTCCCTGTTCATGCTTGCATGCTCTCTCTCTCTCAAAAATAAATATTTTTTAAAAAATAAACAAAAGGACTCAAACTTTGACGGGTGATGCCACCCACCACTGTTATTTACGTTTATGTCTTGTCGTATTTCTTAGGTGACATGATCATCTTACTTACCTTTGTAATACATAAACATTTATCACAATACAGTGTACCTAGAAGATCTCAATAAAAATTAAAATGGGGCACCTGGGTGGCTCAGTTGGTTGAGCGTCTGACTTCGGCTCAGGTCATGATCTCACGGTTCATGAGTTCGAGCCCCGCGTCAGGCTCTGTGCTGACAGCTCAGAGCCTGCAGCCTGCTTCGGACTCTGTGTCTCCCTCTCTCTTCCCCTCCCCTGCTCGTGCTCGTCTCTCTCTCAAAAGTAAATAAACATTTTTTTTTAATTTTTAATATTAATTGAATCAATAAATTGATTAGTTACGATTGCAAGTTAATTAGGCATTGCAAAACACTCATTCTTGGTATTGCGAAAAGTGACAGTAAGTAATTAATGAGAGGTATCCTGGGGTGAAAGAAGGCGTTGTGTACATAATTACGATTTATTTATTCATTCAGCCATTCGTGACATAAGACACGTATTGAGTACCTGCACTCCTGATCCACCACTTACTGGCTGTGAGCTTGGGTGGATCATGTCTCATTTGGGCTCACGCTGTTCCGTCTACCAGGAGAGAGCCTCTAATCTGCCTAGAGAAAACCTAAACGAAAAAAGCTGCAACTCAAGGGAGAGTCAGTGCCAAAAATGCAAAAGACAAAATAATTTTCATGAGCATTATGCAGGTATAGGATGTTATTTTATGATATGTTATAGCATTTGCCAGCAACTAAGTTTGACTCAATCCATAACTTACACCTTGCTGTCCTTAAACAATAAAACTCATTTTCTCCTTAGCCCCACATGGTGTATCTCTGGGGCAGGTGCCTCCTGAATCCTCTTTAAGGTTGTCTTGGAGGTACCAAGGGCTGTAAGTTTCAGTCGCTGCCAAAAATAGATGTTCTCCTTCTACCTAGTGCCTGCTTCATCTGACCCACCATTTTGACTCCCAACAATAGCCAACACAGTTGCATACATTTACTGAGGATGTACTATGTGCAAGGAGCATTCAAAGTTAATCCTCAGAGTAATCCTATAACCTTGGCATTTTCATTGTCCCTATTTTAGGGATGAGGAAACTGAGGCTTAATGAGGCTGGGTAATTCATCCAAGTCTTACAACCAGCACACTGCCAGCATGAGAATCTGAAACCAAATCCATCTGGTTCCAGAGTTTGAAATGCTACACATTCACTTATATTTCCAGTGGTCCCACATATAATAACTCCACTCAGAAGTGCCTTCTTTGGTTTGCCCCCAAATATGCATTCTCTCTCCTTTACTGCCTTCTATTACTACCGACCCTGTATTTCAAGATCCAGGGTCTGAATGTTTGCAGTTAGAATCTTCACCAAGAATAGTCCCTATAATGATAATAACCTCTTTTTCATCCAGAGGCTTATTCCAAAAATAATACAGTTTATGGACAAGAGCATTTTTCCTCTATTTCTCTCTCTAGATATTAACGTCTTAAATATCAATGATGATTGCACATTAAGGTGGGAGACGAGAATAGACACAAAGTGCCCCAAAAATGTTGCCTGAGGTGAAATGCACAAGCTGAATGATGATTAGTAAATAAGAAAGCCACATTAAATAGGTTTAATAAAATGTTGATGAGCTCTCTTTCTCCAAAGGTTAATAACCAGTGTTAATAACATTTCCAAGTTGGTATTTCACTGGTACCTCTAAGTTATAAACATGAAACTTACTTCCCAAACTCTGATTCAGTTCATCAACCAGAATCCAGCGCTCCTTAAATTAGTGCCGCCTTGTTGCCATGAATGGCAATAAAGAACTTTTACATTAATCATGAACATAAGCTGATCAGGGAATGAATTTCTCCTAAATCATCTTGCTCACAAAAGATGATCTCCTTATGAGAATTATAATTCTATAGAATTATTAGCTGTATTTTTTTTTAAGAGAACATCAACTTCTCCTTCCACACATTTGTGTCTTTGGTACTGAAGAAAGAACGAGATTAATCCTATATTAATCCTGAGAGCTGTAATCCTCTCTTTATTTTCCACTCACTATCAGTGCAGTGTGAGCAGCATTTAAACAATCAAGCTCTCTTGTCTTTGCCAGTGTTTTACGTGCCAAAGAGATTTTCCAAAGGACTCCTATCATCTTAAGATCACACTCACCCGGATCCCTAGAGTCTTCAGAATCAGTCCAAAAAGACAGAAAATTGGATTTCAGAGTGGCTCCCAGCCCTGATCATCGTAAGTTACTGCCAGATTACCTCTGGCATCGTCGGTGGCTGGGGAGTCCCCACTGCCAGGGGCCACTGCCAGCGATGGGTCTAGGCAGAAGCCTCTGCTCCCTCCAGAGCAGGAAATTCCGACTTGGTCTGTCAACTGTAACTGCCAGCAGGCATTTGCTGGAGGCCGAGAGTCTCAAAAGTGCACTAACAGAACCAGAACTGGCAGGGGCCTCCCCTCCATAATTGAATCTGAGCGTGTGGGAATTCACTACTTTGACTCTGGGCTGCAGGCAAGCTTGACCCTCTCCTTCATTCAGGTCTGTCACTGAACCAAAGCTTGTAATTACACCTGGAGTCATGCCAAAGCCCATCTGTCTCCTACAACCGGGAAGTAGATTCCTTTTCATCAGCAGGACCTCTCACCAAACTGACCAGTCCATCACTGTCACCGACTTTTATGATATTACAATGATCATCAATAAAAAACTGTTTTGGAGAACCTTTTCTACGTAGGATGCTATTCGACAGTTTGCCAAAGACCAAAGTTTAGCAAACCTTGTATGAGTCCCAGGGCAATTCTCAGTCAGGCATGCACACACAGGCACCTCCACAAGACCCCTCTGGAGAAAAAAGGAGAAACTGTTGTTTCATTCTACACCATTTAGACAACATTTCAATACAAATTCTTTTTTTTACCCAAAGCAATCTACATATTCAACGCAATCCCAATCAAAATTGCACCAGCATTCTTCTCCGAGCTAGAACAATCCTAAGATTTGTATGGAACCACAAAAGACTCCGAATAACCAAAGTTATGTTGAAAAAGAAAACCAAAGCAGGAGGCATCACAATCCCAGACTTTAGCCTCTACTACAAAGCTGTAATCATCAAGCCAATATGGTATTGGCACAAAAACAGACACATAGACCAATGGAACAGAGAACCCAGAACACAAATGTATGGCCAACTAATCTTTGACAAAGCAGGAAAGAATATCCAATGGAAAAAAAGATCGTCTCTTCAGCAAATGATGGTAGGAAAACTGGACAGAGACATGCAGAAGTGCGAACCTGGACCACTTTCTTACACCATACACAAAAATAAACTCAAAATGGATGCAAGACCCAAATGTGAGACAGGGAACCATCAAAACCCTGGAGGAGAAAACAGGCAACAACTTCTTTGACCCTGGCCACAGCAACTTCTTACTTGACATGTCTCTGGAAGCAAAGAGAAATAAAAGCAAAAATGAACTATTGGGACCTCACCAAGATAAAAAGCTTCTGCACACCAAAGGAAACAATCAGCAAAACTAAAAGGCAACCGATGGAATAGAAGATATTTGCAAATGACATATCAGATAAAGAACCCAAAATTTATAAAGAACTTACCAAACTCAACACCTGAAAAAAAAAATAATCCAGTGAAGAAATGGGCAAATAAAATGAATAGACACTTTTCCAAAGAATACATCCAGACGGCTAACAGACACATGAAAAGATGCTCAATATCACTCATCATCAGGGAAATACAAATCAAAACCACATTGAGATACCACCTCACACCAGTCAGACTGGCTAAAATTAACTCAGGAAACAACACATGTTGACAAGGATGTGGAGAAACAGGAACCCTCTTCCGCTGCTGGTGGGAATGCAAACCGGTACAACCACTCTGGAAAAGAGTATGGAGCTTCCTCAAAAAATTAAAAATAGATCTACCCTACGACCCAGCAATAGCACTGCTAGGAACTGACCCAAGGGATACAGGAGTGCTGATGCATAGGGGCACTTGTACCCCAATGTTTATAGCAGCACTTCCAACAATAGCCAAATTATGGAAAAAGCCTAAATCTCCATCAACTGATGAATAAAGAAGTTGTGGCTTATATACACAATGGAATACTACCTGGCAGTGAGAAAGAATGAAATCATGCCATTCGCAACAATGTGAATGGAACTGAAGGGTATTATGCTAAGTGAAATAAGTCAGTGAGAGAAAGACAGATATCATATGTTTTCACTCACATGTATAACTTGAGAAACTTAAACAGAAGACCATCAAGGAAGGGAAGGGGAAAAAATAGTTACAAACAGAGATGGAGGGAGGCAAACCACAAGAGACTCTTAAATACAGAGAACAAACTGAAGGTTGATGGTGGGGGCATGAGGGAGAGGGAAAATGGGTGATGGGCATTGAGGAGGGCACTTGTTGGGATGAGCAGTGGGTGTTGTGTTTAAGCGATGAATCACAGGAATCTACCCCCAAAACCAAGAGCACACTGTATACATTGTATGTTAGCTACCTTGACAATATATTGTATTTAAAAATAAAAATAATGATAATAAAATGTAAACAAGCTAAAAAAACTCTTTTTAAAAAAAAGCTTATTTATTTTAGAGAGAGCATGAGAGTGAGCAGGGAAGGAGCAGAGAGGGAGGGAGAGAGAGAGAACCCCAAGCAGGCTCTGCACTGCCAGCGAGGAGCCCGATGCGGGGCTCAAACTCACGACCTGTGAGATCATGACCTGAGCTGAAATGAGGAGTCAGACACACAACTGACTGAGCCACACAGGCACCCCTAAAAAAAATTTTTTTTTAGTTTTGAGAGAGAGAGAGAGAGTGCACACAACCGGGGGGAGGGGCAGAGAGAGAGAGAATCCCAAGCAGGCTCTGTACTGTGCAAACTGTGAGATCATGACCTGAGTCAAAACCAGGAGTCAGACACTTAATCAGCTGAGCCACCCAGGCGCCCCCTCAATAAAAATTCTTAAGGAAAATTGGAGAAAATGTCTCAATCTGTGAAACAGATTTTACAAATTATCCATGCACATGGTATGCACACCAAGGTATGCATACAAAATCCTAGTTGTCAATCTCCTCTGCTTCACTTTATTCCAACTCTTGTAAAGAACAAAGAGTCCTTCTTTGAACTATAGGGGAATGATTAATGATGAAATGCTTCTGCCTGGTTGGAGAGCTTTCAGGGAAGCAGTCCCTTCCACAACGTGTCCAGGAGCAAATGTCAGCTATCAGCAGCGTTTCATGCCCACGGCATCCGGAAGGAGCGCCTTCACCCTCTCCCTGTCCAAACCCCAAACAAACAGCAGTAAATATACAATTAGGCACTTGATCATTTACGAAAAGCTCTACCTCTTACCCGCTGAGGGTACAACTCAGTGTCTTTACAAGTTTTGGCTGAATATATAATTAGCTGCCTTTGACCCACACCTGAGGAAAACTGGACTGAGCCACCTGAGCCCCTCTGAGGGTTGCCCTACCTGGGGAACCCGGAAGTCCCTCCTTTGCCTGCTGACCCCCACTGTTGGAGCTTCAAGGGAGGCATGCCTGAGAGCCCCCATGTATGGGGAGCTTGCCCGCCTGGCAATTAGCCCAGTCACTCCTGATTGGGGAGCGGAGGGGGTGTGGCTGGACCCTAAAGGAGCTCACTTGAGTGGAGATGACCTCTGCCAGTAATGACTCGGGATCTGGAATTGGTCTCCTTCGTGACTGCGTGCCTGGAGAGGCACGGTGGCCACCCCAGCAGCGTCCTTCCAACCCAATCCAGATCTTCCTTTTCCTTATCTCCTTCCTACACCATGTGCCATTGACCTTAACAGACAAGCCATTCACTGCCTTCCCCTTGCTCCTCACCACCCAGGCTCAACACCCTCCCTTACTCGTGGAAAGGGGGAAGTGCCACACACCGTCTTATCGACCAGAGAAGCAGAAAAGGCAGAGCTGCAGGTGAGTTCCTGCTCCATCACCCACTGACCTAACGTGTCTGGAAAGACCAAGCAGTTGGGTGTTTCCTTCTGGTTGGTTGCTTGTCTGTGTTCTAAGAAAACCTCATACTAACAGAAGTCATGTGAATATCAAGTCTTTAATTAAGAATGCACGTCGTTCTCCAAGGGGGTACTCCTAATTATACTCTGCATTTTAACACTGATGATCCTTAATCTTTGCTCAGAACAGAGGTTCTCAATCTTGGCTGTAGGACAGAGTCACCTGAGGAGTGTTTAAAACTCCTGATCCCCTGGCCACATACCAGATCAATTAAGTCCAAATCACTGAAGGGGAGCCCCAGGCAGGAAAAGTTTTCAAACCTCCCAGGTGATCTCAACATGCAGCCAAAGTTAAGAACCACTAGTTTAGAAGAACCTTCCTTAACAAGTTTTTAATCCTTTTGATTTTAGCAGTTTTATGTATGTTGCAATACATTCATGTAAAAATTATAATGACAATAACTAGTACCCTTTATTAAGAGTTTGTTCCGCCGGGAGCATTAGATTAAAGTTAAGTACAACTGGAGCATCTGGGCGGCTCAGTCGGTTAAGCATCTAACTTCAACTCAGGTCATGACCTCACGGTCCTGGGTTCAAGCCCCGCATCGGGCTCTGTGCTGACAGCTCAGAGCCTGGAGCCTGCTTCCGATTGTGTGTCTCCCTCTCTCCCTGCCCCTCCCCTGCTCGCACTCTGTCTCTCTCTCTCAAAAATAAATAAACATTAAAGAATATTTTTTAAAAAGTTAAGTATGATAATTTCAATAAAAATGAACGAAAATAATACACATTAGAAAAACTGATGGCATTTCATGTTTGTAAATATCTATAAACCAACATACTTCAATGCGCATAGAAGACGTTTGGAAGGATAAACATCAGACTTCTAAAAATGATCCCATCTGGGGTACAGAATGCCATAAGAAAGAATGGTCTTTTACTCATTTTTTTTTTTTTTTTTTAGAATTCTTCACCTTTAAAATTCTTACAAGGAAGAATGTGTTTTGAAATTTAGAAATGCACAATCAGTCAGGAGAATTTCTTTGCAATCCAGGACTTTGAGCTAGAAGTTAGGACTCAGAGTTTGCAAACTAAGGCTTACCCAGTGACCAAATATGGAGACAGCTGGAGTAGTAAAAGATATCCACCCGATTGTTTGAAAGAGCCAGATTCTGGCAGACTAATGCATCTGGACGGCAGATAAATCACTTATTAAAGGCCACCAAATCTACCAATGGAGAATGCACAAGAGTAATTATTTATGGTTATATAGGAGAGCTAACTGAAGTTAAGGGTCGAATATTAAATAATAGATTTCTATTTAAGTAACAGATTTTGACTCTGGCAGAAAGGTGACAGGGAGGGAAGGAAAATAAATAGGACTAGATAAGAGACCAGGCAGCACCAAGATGCAAGAATTCAACATGGCTGCACGGCTGGTGGAAAGTCCAAGGACGCCGGCAGTCTGTGTCACAATTCCAGAACTCATGAGGCAGGTGAGGCAGAGCAAGATTCCCACCCACAGTTAACATTCACCACATGGGAGATGGGAAAGTGTCATGAGTCTCCTGACAGCCACCACTCAGCAGGTGGGGGTACAGGAAGCTTTCCTCTGGACCCGGGATCCCAGCTATGGGATAAGCTTGGATGCTCAGAGAAGAAGCATGAATGGAATAAAGTTCCCCTTCTTTTTTAATTTTAATGTACTTTGTAATAAAAACTGCATTTATGTAAGGTATACAACCTGATGTTTTGATATACATACACACAGTGAAATGATTACAACAGTCAAGCTAATTAACACACCCTTCTCCTCACATAGTTCCCTATGTTTGAGAGGGAGAGAGAGAGAGAGTGTGTGTGTGGAGAGCACTTGAGATCTACTCTCTCAGTAAGTTTCCAGCATCCAACACGGTACTATTAACTATATAGTTACCATGCCGGACATCTGTGACAACATGGATGGAGCTGAAGAATGTTATGCTAAGTGAAATGAGCCAGACACAGAAAGACAAATACTGCACGCTCTCACTTGCATGCAGAATCTTAAAAAGTTGAATTCACGGGGCGCCTGGGTGGCTCAGTCGGTTGGGCGACCCACTTCGGCTCAGGTCATGATCTCGCACTCCGTGAGTTCGAGCCCCGCATCGGGCTCTGTGCTGACAGCTCAGAGCCTGGACCCTGTTTCAGAGTCTGTGTCTCCCTCTCTCTCTGACCCTCCCCCGTTCATGCTCTCTCTCTGTCTCAAAAATAAATAAACATTAAAAAAAAAATTTTTTAAAAAAAAGTTGAATTCATAGGGGCACGTGGATGGCTCAGTCAAGCGTCCGACTCTTGGTTTTGGCTCAGGTCATGATCTCATGGTTTGTGAGTTCAAGCCCCATGTCAGGCCTGTGCTGCCAGTGCAAAGCCTACTTGGGATTCTCTCTCTCTCTCTGCCACTCCCCTACTCTCTTTCATTCTCTCTCTCAAAATAAATAAAGGGAAAAAAAGTGAATTCACAGATATAGAGAGTGGAACAGTGGTTACCAGGGGCAGGGAGGTTGGGAAAATGGGAAGACGTTGGAAGACGGTCAGAGGGTAGAAAGTTGCAGCAGAACAGGATAAATAAGTACTCACTCTTCTTGACCAGAGTTTGGAGAAGGGTCTGAAGCATGTGGGATACTCACAGTACAATCTGCCAGGATTTGGGGGAACAGAGAAGCCAGAAGCTCTAATGATAAAGGCTGAGCTACAAAACAGAAGGAGCACAGGACCTTGGAACCACCCAAAGAGGCCTAGGCCTGATTGCCAGAAAGAAGACTCCAGCAACAAAGCAAGGAACCAAACCATCATGGCGGGCCTTTATATCCTGAGTCTGCATGTGATCTAACATCTCCTAACTTTCCCAAAAGCCAAGGCAGAAGTCACTGATGTATTTCTTGCTTTATGTAGCTCAGGACAATGGAAGTCTAGAAGCGGGTGAAGGACATTAGTGGACCCAGCTCCCAAAAGCTTGGCATTGCTGAGACCAAAGAGGCAGAGCAATATGGCAAAGCATGGGGTAGTGTTTTTCCAAGGGAAGTTCACTGTCTACCTGCCTTGGTAACACCTGAGATGCTCGCTAAAAAACACCAATTTCTGGACTTCCTTCCAATCCTACTGAGCCAGACTATCAATGTCAACAGACCAAGGCCAGGAACCTGAATGTTTCATAAGTACTAGGTGGTGTCATCACCTTTCATTCGCATTGGCTGAAATGGTGGTGGCTCCAAAGAGTTGTCAGATAAGCCTGGGTGAGACTTGCCTTAGCGTCTTACCGCTCACGTGACTCAGACAAGTCACCGAACATCTCCAAGTCTCAGGCCTAATGCCTTCATCATAGGCCCTGGTGTGGAGGAGTCCTCAATAAATTCCATTTGTCACAGTGAGCCAGTGCACAAGTAGCCAGCGCGTGCACACCCCACACCCATTTTCGCCATCTACTTTGACAGAAGTCTATACTCCTTCTGATTTCTAGAACACTCTAAAAACTCAAATGGCTTTTAATATCTTCGTGGTTTACGTCATAGATAAATATATACGCATGATTTCAACAAGTCATGCTAATGTAAAGATCCAAAAAAGTTTTTTCTAATAAGGGATAAGATTAAAGCAACAGAAAACACCCTATTTATTTAACTCACTTCAATCAAAGAAGTAATTCCTTGTTTCTTCCTAGACTGTCTTGAGTAATACTTGAGACCTTCAATAATAACTATGCCATCTTCCATATCATATTCACACATTAACAGTGCACTGATAAGAAATATTAATTTCAGTAATGAACCATTTACTTTTATTGGGGAGGAAAATCTAATTTGTAGTTAAAGTATTCTTCTAAATATGTAGATTAAATGCCTTCTTCTTTCTAAGCATTTGAGGAAAATTATATATATATATGTGATACTGCAGAAATTTGTTAGAAGTTAATTTTTTGAATATGCAAAAACTAGAATTAGATGCATGAGAATTATAACAATCCAGATGTAGGAAATGTACACGTTTTCTCCATGCATTGATCCAGGGAATGAGGGCGTGCAGAAAGAAAGCACAGGGAACTGGAAATTGGGTGGCAAGGTCCTCAAAGCCCTGACCTGGCTCACTTGGGACTGTGCACACATCACCTTCCCGCGTCTGATGATTAATTCTGTGTGTCATCTTGTCTCGACCACGGGGTTGCCCAAGAATTTGGTTAAACATTATTTCTGGGTATGTCTGGGAGGGTGTTTGGGGAACGAGATTGGCATTTGAATCTGTAGACTCAGTCTAGCAGATGGCTCTTCCTAATGTGGGTGGGCGTGACTCCCTTCCGCTGAGGGTCTGAACAGAGCAAAAAGGCTGAGGAGGGAGAATTCATTCTCTCTGCCTGTTTCGGAGCTGGAACACTGGTCATCTCCTGCCTCGGGACTCAGACTCAGCCTGGGACTATCCTGTCCGTTCTCCTCAGTCTCCAGCTTGACAATTCCTTGTAAGAACTTTACATCATAAATATGTTACTATACCATATTATAACAAGTAATAATTGTAATAAATATATGCGTATTATATATATCCTATCGAATATATACATATATATATGTATATATATCTTCTAGTGATTCCGTTTCTCCAGAGACCACATCTAATAAAACAAGCGTGTGTCCTAATCCATAAAATGAGGACATTGCACCTGTTGTTCTTCAAGATCCCTTTCATTTGCATATTCAGTGGGATGTGAATACCGACCGCTTCTGTGATTCAAAGTTCTTTGGAAAAACAGGGAACTGAAAGTTCAATGTCTTAGTGAAAGCAGTTAGTAATTACGTGACTTTGAGGGAACCATCAGACCTCTCCAATGCTTATCTTCCCAGTAAAATGAGTCTATTATTAAGTAAACGCACATGTATGGTTAGAGCTTGCCAGCAACATCCCCTTTTGGTATGGAGAACTCCTTTGTATTTGCCACTTTTGGGGACCTTTCCTTAAATTAGTTAAAGCTTACAGATTTTAAATACAGACTTGGCAAACTGCCCTTCAAAATAGCACAGTGGTTTGAAAATAAGGACAAATATTTCAAATTAATATATTATATATCATTATGCCATAATGATATATAATATATTATATTATACTATAATAACATAATATTATATAATATCAGTATTATGATTGAGTTTTAGCAATTTGTTTTAAAAACATAGATGGATGACTTCTGCTTGGACCCCCCTCTCCAGTTCCTCGCGGCCACACATTCTTAAACAAGTAAACACCCACAGCTGCTCACCAGCTTGTGAAGTTGCTCAGAACTTTGCTTCCAGCCTGGCTGTTCCACATGATCTATCATAAGACGCGCTGTTCAGAGAGATGCTCCTCTCCGGACCAGTGCAGGAAAGGGCCTTGACCTCTGTGCCACCACCTTGTTTCAGCAATAAGAAGTCATAACTCTTTCCTTCCCTTTTTGGCCAAGAATCCTACTTTTCTTTCCCATTCAGCTTTTATTCAATCAATTATGAATTGGGTGCCATGCACCAGGCACTGCATGAGATACCTCAGTGAATAAAACAGAGCAAGACTTTTGCCCTCTACATGCTAGTGGGGGGGGGGGGGGGGAGACAGATAAGAAACATAAATTAAGTAGCATACCACAAGGTGGGTGCTTCAGAGAAAGAAAAAGTAGAACAAGGTAAGGGGGATTAGGAGTACAGGGAGGGAGCCGGTTGGGTGGGGAAGGGATCAGGTGTGTGACCTACTTCCAGACCGTCCCTGGTCCATCAGGAAGTGATGGCCCACCCACACTAGTTGCAGACGGCATATGTTAGCATGTTCTTCTCAACTGTAAAGCATTATAAAAATAAATATATCCATTATAGGGGCGCCTGGGTGGCTCAGTCGGTTAAGCATCTGACTCTTGATTCTGGCTCAGGTCCTGATCTCACAGTTTGGTTCCTAAGTTCAAGCCCCACTTCAGGCTCTATGCTGACAGAGCAGAGCCTGCTTGGGTTTCTCTCTCCCCCTCTCTCTCTTTGCCCCCCTCCTTGCTCACGCTCTTTCTCTCTCTCAAAATAAGTTTAAATATATATATCCATTATAATAACCATAATCATCTAGCTTAAATATTGGCACAAAAAAATAACTAGAGGTCTCTCTCTCCCTCTCTCTCTTACACACACACACCCTTCCAGTCCATTCCCATTACCAGACTTCTTTGCCCACAGTATTATTCGATGTCACCTGTCACCTCTGAGGAAGCAGTTCTATGAGTGTTCTGTTTCCTATATTCAACACAGCCTGGAGCTCTCACCTTCTCCCCATCCCTTCTGAGGCCAACATCTCTGCGGTGAGGAGCCCGTGATCAAGTATGCAAAATCACTTTCAGACTATTATGGGGAGGTTTTTACAGCCCCCCAAAGCCAAGTGGGGCTCCCTTTTATAAACTGATTTTTCATGTAAGCTTCGGTAGGACTTCTGCTCAGTCTGGATAGATAATTGGGAACTGGAAATATTTAGGATGGTTTTTATTTTTTTTTTTCATAACATTCAGGGAAAATGATCATTTTTTCCATCCCTAAACTAATGATGATTTTTGCCATAAGCATTGTGCTTCTCCCACGTGATTTAGCCGATTTCTTCAATAATGTTTCTTTTACCTGCTAGGTTGGCTGTGCCATCATTTCCTGGAACACCTGATTGCCTGGCTCACATTTCAGCCATGTCTCCCTTGAACTTGCTGATTGCTCAGATCCCTGATTCTCCCAGCTTCTTTCCTTTTTGGTGCATTTTCAACTTCAGAGACTTTGAACTTTCCTCTCCTTCTGAAGTGGCCATAACCTGTTATATGTAACAGCATTAATGCTGACATGGATAAAGAATTAGCCCTGAGGCTGGCAAAAGTCCTGGAGTTCCGAAATCCCCACTAATAAGACTGCCCTGCAGTTAAACAGCTATAACAAACAGTAATAGCCTATCCACATCCATTATATAGCAGGATGCCCGCTGCTTTATTGACTGGCAGAAAACAATTCCCATTTCATGAAACAATAAAAATTAAATTGAGTGTAAACTCTCCCAAGGTCACTGCCTCTAACCTTCTAACATCAGCAATGAGGGCTGTAAACCCCACCGTGTACCATTTGGTCCGGAAGATGCCAGAACATTGGTTCCCGTGCTGCATGTGCGGCACCCCACGGGTGGGGCTGGGTGCCGCCTCCCACAGGCAGTGTTGTCAGGAAATGACAGGAACGCTCCTTCCTACCCCAAGTCTGGCAGACGCCTTCCTCACAGCACTTGCTGCCTGCCTGGCCCACCGAGTGACGAGGCCCGGGCACATGTCATCTTGAGAGGTATCTCGGGCAGCCTCCACTCTTGGGGACAGAAGGAGTGACAGCTCCAGGACTTACTGGCCCATCAACGTGACCGCCAGCCTCGAGGACCGCCCCAGGTCACCCATCCTCCCCTGGTTACCCAAACACCTACCAACGAGAATTCAGCAAGACTCTGACAACTGACCACCCGATCGCCACCAGTGTCTCTAGCGTGAAGGCCTTCGCAGACATACGAGCATGGGGCAAATGCTCAGTAGGTCCCAAGACGAAAAGGGAAGCCGAAAGGTGATCTAGCCCAATTCCCTCCTTTCCAGAAGTGCCACCAAAACTCTCCCAGTTAAAAGTAGCAGAATAATAAACGCATGGGGAGATGCTCTGATAAGATCAACTAGGACATTCGCTGAAACTCCTAGAGAAATGAGAACATGCTTTTTCGTAAAAACTCCCAAGCTGATCCTAAAATGTATGTTTTTATAATGCAAAGGACCTAACACAGCCAAAACAATTCTGACAAAGAGGAACACACTTGGGGGAGACTCACACGACCCAATTCCACAACGACCACGAAGTCATAGTAAACGTAACAGGTGGTACCAGCATAAAGGACAGGCCCATAGACCAGCAGAGGAAAACCGAGAAATCCAGAATGAAACTCTACGTTAGCAGTCCGTTGGTGCTGGGACCAATGATTAGCCACGTGTGAACACACAAACAAAACCTGACACCTTCACCACTCACCATACACAAAAATTAATTCAGAATAGATACGTCTAGCTATGAGAGAAAAAACCATAAAACCTTCAATGAGGCAACATAAGAAAAACTTGTTGTGATCCTGGGTTGAGTAAAGTTTTCAAATACAACACCAGAAGCACGATTCATAAAAGAAAAAATTAACCAACTGTGCTTTATCAAAGTTAAAAACTCTTGCACTTGGAAAAGATACTGCTAAGAAAATGAAAGGCAAGCCACAAACGGGAAAAATACTCGCAAATCATCTGGCAAAGGAATTACATCCAAAATAGAAAACTCATAAGTCAATACTAAGAAGATAATTCAACTTTTAATGGGCAAAAGATCTGAACAGACATTTCACAACAGAAGATACGTAAGATTTACATTTACTAACAATTACTGAATTATATGTTTACAATGGGTGAATATTATGGTATATAAGTAATATCTCAGCAAAACTGTTTAATATAAAACACAATCTAAAATCTCTATATGTGGCATGTCACAAATATTACATGCGACTATGAGTTTCAAAACTAATAAAAGACAATATTTCCAAAATATTACCAGTGATTACCTCTTTTTGTGGGATTATGGGTGATTATTACTCTCCTCATTATCTGTGTTTTTAAAGTATTCTATATAAAGCATATACTCCTTTTATAATCAGAAAAACAGAAGGTTCTTTTTAAGGAAAATATGATGCCCACTAAAGGTAGTACCAAGAAATAGGAATGTGACAACTCCTTCTAAAATAGGTTCTAATATGTCATAACACTGATTTTAGTAATCAGTCCTACATGTTGGTATAATACCAGTTCCTAAAAATGTATTAAGAATCAACTTGCCATGGGGCGCCTGGGTGGCTCAGTTGGTTGAGCATCTGACTTCGGCTCAGGTCATGATCTCACAGTTCACGAGTTCGAGCCCCACGTCGGACTCTGTGCTGACACCTCAGAGCCTGGAGCCTGCTTCGGATTCTGTGTCTCCCTCTCTCTCTCTGCCCCTCCTCTGCTCTCTCTCTCTCTCTCTCTCTCTCTCAAAAATAAAAAAATAAAATAAAATAAATAAAAAAGAATTGCCTTGCCAAGAGTGCCTCTCACCCTTGCTACAAAACGACCTCTCTGAGTGCAGCATGGACGGACCATCACCCATCCCGGCCTGCCCTCTTCATGCCTCTCATGATTCTGCTCTTGCCACAGGATCCCTCCCATCTCCCCTGCTCTTGGGGGTTCATCCCATTGGTCACTTCCACACAGATCCCTCTGGATTTTATCACAGAAGCAAAGAGGAACTTTGCTGCTCTCCTGGGGCCACCCTTACAAAGAGAGCCTCTGGTTAACAGCAGTGCACCCGGCTACTGAGAGAAGGGAATCAGGAGGCCACCTGGCTGCTGGGGGCTGACAGGGGACAGACAGTGAGGCTCACCACTGCTGCCCCTGCGCAGTCCTCACCACCCCCCGCGCATCCCCACCTCTTCCCCCTCCCACTGCAGGGCCTTGGGCCTGAGCCGCCTAATCCTGAGACCTTCCTGGCTTGGAGGGAGGCCAAATGGAGCGAAAAGAGTGTGCTAATCTCTCATGTGAGGACATGCCTCCTCACGACACGCCATGTTGGGACAGCGATTATTTTGAGCTGAAGGTACATAAGAAATAGTAGATGCAAGGAGAGACTTTCTTGGAACTGTCCTTCTCTGCCTAAAGACAGATCCCCGAAAGGAACCCAGTGATCAAAATTCCCCTCCCTGGGGCACCTGGGTGGTTGTTGGTTCAGTGTTGGACTCTTGATTTCAGCTCAGGTCATGATCTCACAGTTCGTGAGTTTGAGCCCCAGCCTCGCCGGGCATGGAGCCTGCTTGGGATTCTCTCTGTCTCTGTCTCTCTCTCTCTCTCTCTCCCTCTCTCTCTCTCTCTCTCTGCCCCTTTTGTGCTCATGCTCTCTCTCAAAAACAAACATAAAAAAATTAATATTAAAAATTGATTAATAGATTCATATACCCTTTCTCATGTGAATTTGTCTGCTCTTAGCTTATTTCACAGCCCCAGCTACCAAACCTAGGAAGGGAGAGGGAAGTGCTTCCTTCCCCACGTGAGCCAGAGCAGAAACCCAGAGACAGCCGCGTCCTCCCGCGGCTCCCAGGCTGCTCCCTAGTGCACAGGCAAGATCTCTTTGCCACGGTCACTCTTCACCGTCCCATCCTGCCTGCCCGGGGCCAAGGCACACAGTACACGCGCACCCCTCAGACCACTGACTCCATCAGCTGAACAAATCGCCACCAGAGAGGAATGTCAAAGACGCTGGCTGCGTGTCAAAGCGAGTGACAATTTTAATGCCGTGGGAGAACGTTGTTTCTCTGGCTGATGTTACTTTGGTTTGCGGTGTGAATGGAAGGTAAACCGACCCTGCCCCACGCGAGGCTCAGCCAGACCCACAAGAGCCCCTCCACCTGGACAACTTTGTTTGCCTTCGGTCTTGGCAAGCTTCTAACAAAAGAAGTGAAGGCCAGTCCCCAACTCCAGTGCTAGAATAAACAGATAGTGCTGTTTCCAAAGGGAAATAGTCACCTCCACAGAAACTGCAGGCACACCGATCGCTCGTCCCCGGGGAAGGGGAGGACCGGAAAACAGAGCACAGGGTTTGCATTTCTGCGGCAGCCGTGTGGACGAAACGAATCCTTAGCGGCCTGTAACAGTGCTTTGACCATCCGGCTTTCCTCACAGACCCACAGAACTACAGCAGCGTCCCAGGTAGAGGAGCATTCCCACTAACCCACGGTGGCTTTCCGCTGCCCGGGCGCAGAGAGAAGGACAAGGGAACAGTGCCGGTGACCTTACTGCTTATCACTTCACCGAGTCACAGTCCACAAAGCAGTGGTGGCACGTACCCCCAGCAGCGATGGGCACGCCCACACTATGAGTGTTTTGCAAAAATAACGAACAAAATAGAAAAAGTTTATAATTAAGAGCGGAAAAGCATCACCACAATGTTCTAGAGAGGATGCTAAATGAGGCTCCATAAAAACCTTGATGCAAACCCTGAATTTTCACCCGCTGGCCGCGTGATATGGATCCAGTCGCTAAGCTACCGAACCCACCCTTCTTCATCTGAAAAAGGTTATAAACTCTCTTCCTCCAAAGCATACGGTGTTGTCATAGGATGAAGTGATGAAATACAATACAAATACTGGGTTACTAAAAAGTGCCACACAGATGTATTACATTTTATGTTGAATATATTTTTTCATGAGTTTTCCAAAAGGATGAACAGAAGAAAACTCTCACAGCTCTTACTGCCTGCATTGCTTCATACCTTCCCCAGTACTAATGTACCTGGTGATTCATTACTGCTGATGAAGACTGAACCTGGAATTTTCATACTGAAACATTAAACTTTCACAAATGATGGCATTTTCAAAAAAGAGCCTGGCAGTGTTCGTATGCTAATAATAGACATTCTGAGCTGTGTCTATTCGTTAAAGTAAAAATTTCCAAGACAACAAGCTGAGAATTCTTTACTCATTTGTAAGTTCTTAGTACCATTGAGCAACTATCTGAAAATTCATTAGGATAAAGTTCAAGGGTTAATATGTTCAGGATCTCCTAATTTGTTAACTAGGAATAATATACTAAAAACAAGTTGCCCTAATCCTTCAATTTATTAAATGGATATCCTGCACTACCTTAACAAGGAGTTGTCATTTTAAATTAAGAGTAGATTGAAAAGAATTGACATCAATCTGCCTCATTCAGCCACATTCTTAACTTTTCTGAGAACAAAAAAAAAAATTAATTATCTCTAGCTTTTTCCATCATGAGAAATTTTGACACTTTAAACATGACCTATCACATAAATCAATAGTGCGAGGCCTATGTCCGGTCAAAACTATCAATCATAGCATTTATTTTGTGTATTCTCAGTTTTTTAAATTGTCTTCCCCTTTTTCATATTAGCCCACTCCCCACGATTGGCACTTTCTGACCATCTTGGTCTCATAAACCCATTCCCACAAACCCCCTGAAAATGCTGTTGGGCATCCCAGTTGCTGCATTTTTTTTTAATTTTTTTTCAAGTTTATGTATTTATTTTGGGGAGAGAGAGAGAGAGAGAGAATCATTGCAAGTGGGGGAGGGGCAGAGAGAGAATCCCAAGCAGTCTCTATGCTGTCAGTGCAGAGCCTGACACGGGGCTCGATCTCACGAACCACGAGATCATGACCTGAGCCGAAATCAAGAGTCGGACACTTAACCGACTGAGCCACCCAGGCGCCACTCCCCCAGTTGCTGTATTTTAAAAGAAGAGGCAAAGTGAGGGCCCTAATTAGCATGAGGAATGATGACAGGAACACTCTCATCATAAGCAGAAGACCCTCAGTACATTAGTCAGGGTTCTCCAGAGAAACAGAACCAATAGATCTATACAGATCTATTTACAAAGGAGAGTTATTACAGAAGTTAGTCACGGGGTTAAGGAAGGTGAGACGTCCCACAATCTGCTGTGTGCCAGCTGGAGACCTAGAAGAACCAGTGGTATAATTCATCTGAGTCCGAAGGCCAGAGAAGCGGGGAGATGATGGTATAAATTCCAATATGAGTCCAAGGGCCTGAGAACCAAGAGGGCTGAGGGCTGATGTCCAAGGGCAGGAGAAGATGTATGTCCCAGCTTAACAGAGTGAATTTACCCTGCCGCTCGGGCACTCAACAATTAAACGATATGCGTCTGCATTACGAGACATCTGCACAAGAACACTCAGAAATAACGTTTCACCAGCTATCTGGGCATCCCTTAGCCCCGTCCAGTGGACACACCAAGTTCACCATGACAGTCGGTTGCACAGAGAGGTCCAATGTCCCCATAGCGATGACGCCTTGTAGCCACATGCCTGAGCTCACTCTAAAACGCCACTAACTAATCTGGTGATGGTAAATAAAGCTCTCCAGGTCTTAGTTTATCCGAGCTTACTTATCTACGAAAATATCTAATTCTGGAGGGAAGCCATGGGGCTACTGGGTGCAATTATGTGACTTATTATTTCATAAAGAACTAAAAGTGAGGAAAGCAGTATTTCAGCCAATATCTGTGAGTTCTTCCACAATATCCACACTTGACTAAATTGGGTCAAATACCTTCCCAATTTTTTGTTTGATTTTTAATTCATGTGGTTTATCACTCACATTTTTATTTTATTTCCAACTCAGATTAATCCTTGACTTTATGAAAACCAAATGAATTCAGGAAGAGGAATTAACAAAATTGCTTAATTCTATTCCACAAAGAATAGGTCTGTTCTTGACAGTTTATCCTGAACTCCTTTATCCAAAACTCCTTGAAACAGGACCCATGGCATTCGTTTCTCACCCATGTCATAAATAGTACCTTACGATGAAGACTTCGGAAAATAATGGGCTGAGTAATGTAACTTCCATTCCAAAATGAAACAGCCCAAACCCTTTAAGAAAATGAGCAATCACGATAGGAAGCTGTCAATTTTAAAATAAAAAAATAAAAAGCAAGGGGAGAGGAGGCTATAAATTTGACCTCTTCACAACAGGCTATATTCTTTTCTTTTTAGCTTTTTTGCATGGCCTAAAATATTTACAGAATAATAGCCATGTGTTTTGTAAGAGTGCTTCTTCCCTTTTCCACAAATGAGTAAAAAAGTTCACGACCTTTACATTTGTATGTTTACAGGGGCACCTGGGTGGCTCAGTGGGTGGAGCATCCGACTTCGGCTCAGGTCATGATCTCGTGGTTCCTGAGTTCAAGGCCCGCGACAGGCTCTGTGCTGACAGCTCAGAGTCTGAAACCTACTTCGGATTCTATGTCTCCCTCTCTCTCTCTACTCCTCCCCTGTTCATGCCCTGTCTCTCTCTCTCTCTCTCTCTCTCTCTCACACACTCAAAAGTTAAAAAAAAAAAAAAAAAAAAAAAAAAAAACCCACACATTTAAATTTGTATGTTGACTCTGAACGGGAAGAGTCAGGAGCTGTGCCCAGGGGATGCCTGCACTCCGGAGGAACTCAGGAAAGGACGATGCCCTTGGCTTTCTCCTTCCCACGCCCCGCCCACCTGCCCGCCAGCACACGTGCTGTCCTACCTTAGACAAGAACATGGACTTTCCAGGAAGGGGGATCAGTAGGAGTTCCACCGGCCACGTCCTGCGCTGGAGATGACCGTCACAAAGGGAAGACTTGGCCAAACCAGTCACACGAATTTAAAAATGTCTCAAATGCTTTTTAAACCAGGCGTGGTGGGGCAGCTGGGTGGCTTCGGTTAACGCCGTGTGATCTCGGGTCCCGATCTCCTGGTTTGTGAGTTGGAGCCCCGCTTCGGGCTCTGTGCTGACGGCCCATTTAAAACACAGAAACGAAAACAAAGCACCACAAGACCTCGCGTGGACCTGCGCGGCGAGGCTCCTTCCCGCTGACCTGGGAGGTGGTGCCGGCGCCAGTGTGACCACGCCGGGCCCCCGCCACTGTCGCTCAGGGAAGCCACCGTGCAGACGCCGTGACAGCGCAGGGACACGGCCGCCGGGGCCTCGTGTCACCGTGCGTGCACGCAGAGTGGCAACGAGCGGAGCTCAAGGGTGTGGACCGGGGCTGAGCGTGGGCTCCCGCGCTCATCCGCGCCGAGCCTGAGGCCTCGCGCCCGGCGGCCCAGGCGACAGCCTGACCGGGACTTCGCGGGGGCCCTGCAGCACCTGCGGCACCGCGTGCCGGGAGGGGAACGGCGGCGGCGGCCCCTCCGCACGGCCGGCTCCGGGGGGGGGCTGCGGGTGCGGGGCGCCGGGTGCCGGGTGCCGGGCTCCGGCCGCGGCCCAGCCCCACGCCGCGGCGGCGCTGCGCTTCCTGCGCGCCTCCCGAGGACGGAGCAGGCGCGGGGCTGCCCCGGGCGCCTGCAGGGGGGGGCGGGGGGGGGCGGGGGGAGGGAGGCGGGGAGACTCGGGGGAGGGGCACCTCGCGCCTCAACCCCGAGCCCGGAGCCCCGCCCCGCGCTGCACCTGCCGAGCAGGAGGCAGCTGCCGCTGCCGCTAGGCCTGTGCCCTCGCAGGCCCCGACGGGGTCGCGCTCGCTACTGCCGGTTACTGCCAGGCCCGGAGCAGCCTGCACGGGCCCGAGCCCGGGGCCTCCTCTCCCGCCTGGCTGCCGGGTAACTGACTGCGCCCCCGGCCAGAGGGGAATGGGCCTCCGGGGATGGGATGGGACGGGGCCTCCAGGAGGGTGTGGAGGACGTGACAGGAGACAGGCAGTGCTGCAGGGTTAGGCCCTCGACTAAGCAGACCCGACCACGCTCCACCACCACCACCACCGCCACCGCCCAGTCAGGCCACGTGGGTTCAAGGCCACGCTATGGGTCTTTGTAGGTGGACCAGTCTGTTATTGCCCCCCATGATGAGGGGTACCGAGGCTGTTGTCATGGTGGACGATTACCTTCAGGAGACAAAGCATGTTTGGGGTGCTAACATCAATCCCCACGGTCTTGGGTTGATTTCGAGACCTAGAAAGGGTTTGGGTTTGGTTTTGGTTTGTTCTGCTTCTTTTGGCTAGAGCCAGCCACAGTGATCCCAGCAGGTTCTGAGGGCCTGCAGCCTCCACGACGGCTAAAATATAGTCTGTGGTGGGCACTGCTCGCTTTGGGTCAGGCCGGGTCACTAACGGGGCCTGGTGGTCCAACCTGGCTAATCACTGCTAGGAGTGAAACTGAGGCATGAAGTAGATACCCGGGTTTGGGGAGGTACAGGCTTAGCCCAGGCCCCTGATACCCCCACCCTGAGCTGTGGAGGTGTGCAGGCAGGCGGGAACCAAGTAGCCCGAGGTGAATCACAGCCCACATCCCTTCCAGGGTGCTGCTCCCTTCTCTCATGTCCTGAAGGGCCTGGGAGCTTGTTCTTCAGAGGGTGCTGGGCCCAAAGTGGCCAAGGTCAGGTGTTCTCGCCCAAATGGCCTGGTTGCAGGGCCCTTACTTAGGACAGGGGAGTCTCCTTTTCCTTAGCTCTGGATTTGTTACTGTTTTGATTGTACACTGGGCAGGGCGGGCGGGGGGGAATCAAACTTCTAGATTTTTTTAATTGCCATTCTTTGGTACCTCCACAGACTAATAGTAAATAAAATTTCTTGCAATTATATGACAAAAAAGATAACTGTGATACTAGCTTATATCTTTGCACACAGCCCTTAAACATAGGATCAAACAAGAGAGCAAACATAGGCAAAGGCCTGAAGACAGGGTGGCTTGGATGCCTCAGTCAGGTAAGCATCTGACTCTTGGTTTCCGCTCAGGTCGAGATCTCACATTTCATGGGTTCGGGCCCCACGTCGGGCTCTGTGCTGGTAGCACAGAGCCTGCCTGGGATTTCTCTCTATCCCTCTCTCTCTCTGCCCCTTCTCTGCTTTCTATCTCTAAATAAATAAGTGAACATTAATTAAAAAAAAAAAAAAAGCCTGAAGCTATCAACAAAGACCAACAGAGCAAGACCTATGGCTTCTAGATGGAGTCTGACTTTTCAAGAACACAGAAGGTAATTGGATAACTATTCTGTAATTTTTTTTGTTGATTCAACAAGATAAGCTTTCCCAGAATGGCAGCAGGAGGGATTGAAATTTTATCCAGAGTGTGTTCTGGGACACCAGAATGCTTATGCAAAGTATCTGCGGGAGATCGCCCTGCCCTGCAGGCCTGTGTAGGGACCCCTCACAGAATTTGTTGATGGCTTCATTATTATCACTCAGAGATTTAAACAAATGTTTCTTCTTTTGTAGTGCAAGGCCAGAATACCAGCCTAGAGAATGATAATCTGTTTTTTCCCCCCTTGTATAGGTTTCACTTACCAAGAGTATTTCCTATGAGACAGTTATAGCCATTCGGGGAGCCCACAAACCATGTTCACAAGGTCAAGTCCACCCAGACAAATGAAAATTAAAAAAAAAAAAAAAAGTGTGTGATCAGGTCAAGTCAAAAGTTAGGGACCAGCTAGAATAGAATGTCATCGTACCTTTGAGATTAGAGAAAGGGACAGACATGCTCGTCCTTCTGTCTTGTTTTATGTTCCCTCGGAGCACGGTGACCACGTCAGAGAGGCTTCCGCGGGTGACTGATTTGACAGGTAGCTTACAAGTGCGGCCCAAATTCAAAAACCTCCCAGCCCCCATGAAACCAGGCTCTTCTTTCTCATCTTTTCTTGACATTTCGCTCCTAAAATTAGCTTTTTGATGAGAAAATTGCAGTGGGTCATACCAAAGCTCGTTAGAGGTGAGGCAAATGCCTTAGATTGAAATTGAGTTGATTCTACTTTGCTTGCTGATGGTGGCTGGTAATTGGACATTGGAATTAGAACTGCTGTGACCTTTCACAATAATAAGAAAAAAAGCTCTATTCAATTTGCTGGAATTTTTTTCGACATTTAAAGCATTTTTTTTGAATGAAGTAATTTACTCTTCTTTTTAAATTAGCAATACCAAGCAGCCTGTTTTTCATGTCGTTCTGTGCATTTATTCAATAATTCTAGTTCTCAGATCAATAAAAACCAATCTGTTTCTCACTTTCTTATCACCTCTTGCTCCAATCCCAAACCCCTCCCCCCCCGCCCCTGCTGTTCATGGAAGTTACCAGTGTGACTTGCCTTCCCTCCCCTCACTCTTCCTGCCACCCAGATCTCAGAGATGCTCCTCTCCAGATGCAGTCTACACTCCCTTCCTCCCCCACCTAATGTCGTGTCTGCACTGGCCTATTAGCATGTTTTGAGTTGCCGTTTGAGAGTGGGGTGATGGACAAGATGTGGAGTTGCTGTACCAATTATGCACCAAAAGCTAGAACGAGACTGCGTTTCTTTCTCCATAGGACTTCCCTAATGTTGTATCGCTCATCCTTTCAATTCATTTATTTCCATCACTTAACAAATATTTATTGGGTGCCACTCTATGTTCACCCATATTCAAGTACCTTGATAAGATTCCATATTGCTCAAAGCAGGAAGAAAAAAAAAAGTCTGCCCTCATGGGCTTATATTCTAGAAGGCAGACACAGACAATCAAAAAATATAGAAATAAGGGAAAATAAGTAAAATGTGTGTTATACGAGAAGGTGCCAAGAGCTATGAAGAAAAAAAGGAGTCTGGACTTGTAATGAACTGAAAGCTTCTAGAAGGAAGATCAGGAGTTCTGTTTGAACACAAGATTTAGATATATGTTAGACAAGCAGAGGTCACCTACACAGAGACGCCAGTGCACAGCTGGAAATCAGGAGACAGAGCTGGATGATGGCTGGTAGTCATTTCCACAAACAGGATATTTAAAACCATGAAACTGGCTGACAGCAGCAAGAAGGAGTATAGATTAAAAAGGCAAAAAGTCCAGGGGCGCCCGCGTGGCTCAGTCAGTTAAACGTCCAGCTCTTGACTTTGGCTCAGGTCACGATCTCACAGTTTGTGAGTTCAAGCCCCACGTTGGGCTCTGTGCTGAGTGTGCAAAACCTGCTTGGGATTCTGTCTCCCTCTTTCTCTGCCCCTCCCCTGCTCATGTGCTCTGTATCCCTCAGAATAAATAAGCTTTAAAAAAAATTTTAACAAAATTCAAAGAAAGACTCCAGATTCCACCCTACTAGCCCTCTCTTGTCCTTTCTCACTATCTTTTTCTACTAGGATGGAGAAAGCCAGCTACTGCATTTTGAGCTGCCCGCTGGGAAGCTCTGCGTGGCAAGGAACTGATGTCTCTGGCCAATAACCATCAAGGACCTGAGGCCTGCCGACTGCAGAAGTGGATTCTCCCCAGCTGAGCCTTCAGATAAGACCACAACCCACGCTGACTCCTCAATTGCAGGCATCATAAGACACAACCTGAGCCTAAGGACCCAACTAAACGGCCTGGATTCCTGACCCCCAGAAGTTGTGAGATAATAAATGAATATTGTTTTTAGCTGCCAAGTTTGAGGGTTGTCACACGGCAATGTAACTAATAGAACAGAGAGAGAGTTAAAATCCAGACATGTTGTTGCCAGAGCCTACTTGAAAAGAACGATATGGAAGGGTACCTGGGTGGCTTAGTCGGTTAAGCATCTGACTCTTGATTTCAGTTCACCTCATGATCTCACGTTCATGGGTTTGATCCCCGCATCAGGCTCTGCGCTGACAGCATGGATCTCTCTCCCTCTCTCTCTCTCCCTCCGTCTCTGCCTGCACGTACCGTCTCTCTCTTTCTCTCTTTCAAAATGAATAAACAAACTTAAAGAAAAAAATCAATATGGAGAAAGGGCTGTTAGGATGCATATGGAATTGCAGAGTTTCATCATCTTCAATGGGTCCCTCTGCTGCCTACACCAAGTCCCCAGATCAAGACAAGGTAGGACTCTGGAGAGAAAGGATGGCATATTACACTTGTGGTCACGACTCTGACCTCCAGAGTGATCATACTCACAAAACAGTAGCCTCCCCCCTTCACAATTTGACATGGGTAAACAGAGACAGGTTCTCTGACGCCATTCTTGTCCATGGAATTAAAAATATCTAGCTTCATTTCATCAGATACCAGGATTTCATATTTTTTAACACTTCTTAGTAGACCTTTTAAATATAGCATTTAAGTTTAAAAAAAAATCAAAGCTGTCTAGCACAAGTCATACTATGGATCCTTCCCCTATATATATGAAATTGGATTTTTAAAAATCAATAAAACTGGCCTGGAGGGGAAAAAAAAGAAAAGGAGAGAGAGTTCATAAAAATAGTTGATATATGAATCAGGGAAATGAGATTAATTTGCTTTGCATAGAGAAGAGTTGGTTCAATCGGCTGATAATGTAAATCAAGTCATTGTTTTTTTTAGCAGCCCCAGAACTGCTGTGAACCCCTTCCTCCCGGCAGCTTCCTCCCTGAACCCCTTCCTCCCAGCAGCTGCTCCCCTACCCCTCCATCTCTGGCCCTACAGTATTTGAGGTTCATAAAGAACAAGGCCCCAGTGGAGCAAAGGGAAAGGGGAGCTGTCCAATGGGCATACAGTTTCAGTTTTGCAAGATGAAAAAGTCCTGGCCATCCGTTGGATAAAAATGTGAAGATAGTTAACACCACTGAACTTTATACTTAAAAATGGCTTAGGAGGTAAGTTTTGTATTATAAGAGTTTTACCCCAGTTTAAAGAAACAAGTAAATACATAAGCATGCCAGCAAGCAAAGGAAACCTTCACTAGGAGACCCAAAAGTTTTTATAAAGTTCTAGAAATCTCCTGTTAAACATTTTTTCTTCATAAAAGATAGCACTGATGACAAATCAGGGGGCATAATCTTGTAGTTCAAGTCAGCAGCTCACAGATAGCATATTAAATGTTCTATTGGAAATACAGGTTCCTGTAGGAGTTACAGTTAATTATGCCAAAACAAATTTCATGGGCAAATGCAAACAAAGCACTACTTAGAATAACTAGTTAGATAATCCAAGGTGAAGTGTCCCTCAGAAGCTGAATACAGACGTGTAAGTACAGGAACCTGACACCAACTGCTTCTAGAAGGAATTCTATTTCTCCCCAGAGTATACATGCAAAACACATGTAAAGCCAATATGACTTTTAAATATGCATAAACATGCTTATTAACACACACACACACTCTCTCTCTCTCACACACACACACAAATGAGGCCTGAGTCTCTACACTAATTGTCCTAGATCTGATTATTTCTACAACTAAGTATTTAGTTAGTACCCTCAAACATAATCTGTAATACAATCTGAGCAAGCCTGTATTTTAGATGGGCTCTGAATGACCTCCTAATCTAAATTGTTCAAACAAAATAACACTTGAAGAATAGATTGAAAAATGAATATAGCGACAGAGAACTACAGTGAGCGCAGGAAGAAGCTGTCAGGCATTTTTGACATGAGTTTCATTAGCATACCAAAATACGGAGAGTCAGAGCAAAACTCAAACCCAGATATTCTGCTCATCTGAAATGCATGAATTCTGAGTGTTAATTCTCTGATTGGAAAGATGGAGGGGTTTGGGTTTTTTTGTTTGTTTGTTTTGTTTTGTT
This sequence comes from Panthera pardus, assembly GCF_024362965.1. Lineage (NCBI taxonomy): Eukaryota > Metazoa > Chordata > Mammalia > Carnivora > Felidae > Panthera > Panthera pardus. Next base: position 81,083,339 of record NW_026526710.1, on the reverse strand, counting down.
TTGTTTTAGAAACGTAAGCCTGTGGTGGCTCTAATTGGCCCCAAGTCTGCTATACCTCTCACATACAAAATTTTCATTCAAACAACTTAATTTCCAAATAATTTCACACAAATTTAAGCTGAGTATAAGCTTATAAGGTGTTACACAAGATATACATTTTATCACTTAATGAAAAATTCTTGAGAATATACATCCTGAATTCAAATAAAGAAAAAGGGAATAGTATACCATGAAATAACAATAACCAATTAAAAATACTTTAGTCTTGAGAAATATGGATTAGAATTAAAATATTCAAGAGTTTAAAACAAATCATTTGCAAGGATTAGGCATAGATTTTTGGCACTGATTTAGTTTCGTTGCTGCTAAAACGTCTTCAAATCTTATGTGAACCTTGGGCTCAGTCATTCCAAGCCAGAGGCTTCATCCATAAATTTAATAATGGTTCTCCATGCCCTAAGAATTCCTTTTAAGCTGAACTAACAGATGCAGCAACAGACAGAAGTAATTATATTAACTTGAAAAAATATATCTAAATCGAATTTAGCCTGCTTGCCCTGGAAAATTTTAAACTATTGAGAATTATGAAATGAAATGCATAGAAACGCCACAAGGGGGTGCTGTGGATAAACCAACAAGAGCCCTTTCTTGGCCACGTGGATAACAGGGAAACAATCTTCCAATTTCCACCCTCACGGAATATGGAGAGAAACACAGACCGTGCACAAAAGGAGAAGAGGGATTTTTCAATAGGAATATATCCAGAACATATATCTAGAAACAGAGCATCACACATGAAAACAGGTATCAAAAGACAAACAGAAGAATTACTTTCCCTTACCCTATTTTCTAATCGGAGACTGAGTCATTTTAGAAAAGCAGTCTGTGCTTCTTTTCAACAGAGCACTAAATTTGAGATATATTTACTCTTTGTCTTTAGGGAACAATCCACTTAAAAAAAAAAAAAGTAGGTCAAAGGCTGAGTTTCCCCGGAGGGAGCCTTCCAGGTGGACCCCCCACCCCCCCACCACCCACCAGCCAGCCTCTAATTACACCACATGCTAGTTCAGCTCAAAGCCCTGTCTTGTACCGTGACATTCTCAAGGGCTAAGTAAAACACAAAAGCAAACAAACAAAAACCCTCACTCCTGAAGGTTTAAAATGCAAATCGAGTTCTGAAATTCTGAGTCAGGCTTTGTTGTGCACAGAATTAATTCCACTATTTTTAACTTCCCAGAAGTGAAGTCGCTGAAGAAAGTATCGCTGAAACTTGAAGATGAAAAGCTATAAGCCGTTCCATTATTCAGCTTTCAAAGCTTTCCCCTGAGTGACAATACAAAAACGGAGCTCCTCGCACAGTGCCGGGTTGTCATCTTTTTCATAGAAGCATTTATTTGATTGATAAAATCTGTGATACCTCGAGGTTCGATTATTTTTCACGAACCGTTTTCAAAATGAATCACAAAAGTGCTTTTCTTTGCTCTTCCTCGACCTTGTTAGCAGAACCCACTATCCCCAAATCAACTACAATTTAGCTCTTCTAGATTCTCTCCCCACCCTGCCCCCATTGCTCTGAATTTTAGCAAAGCATGAGCTAAATAATAATACAGCAGTATGAGTGGCAGAACCAAGCACATGGTAGGAGCTTGATGATCATCCGTTCCTTACCCAGTGCTTCCAGTTGGTTTTTGTGTGTGAGAAGACCATCCCCTTTGCTTCCACCCAAGGGCAGCTGTATCCACAGCTGTCAGCGAATTTTCCACAAGCTGTGCCCTTGAATCCTAAGCCAGGGTCTCCCATCCAAGGAGGCCTCAGCGTACTGACACCTGCCATTGCCTCGTGAGCAGTCTCCTGTAGGCACTGCCCTGTAAGAGGCACCGAGGGGCTGTAGGCATGTGGAAAGCACGGCCCGTTGGTACCAACAGCTGGATCCAACAGCCTTTTGAAACACTGAGCTAGGAGTCCGGTGGGTCTGTCATCGAATGCTGAGTTGCACGACACAAAGTGGTTGTCATGAGGCAGCAGGGCGTGAAAAGAATGCGGACTGTGGAGACGAGCCCCTTAGTGGGTTCAACAGTGTCCTCCAAAAAGATATGTTGGCCGCCTAACCCGGGGTGCCTGTAAACGTAACCTTATTCGGAAATAGTTTCTTTGCAGGTGTCATTCATTAAACATCCTGAGAGGAGGTCTTCCCGGATTTAGTGTGGGCCCTACGTCCCATGACTGGTGTCCTTATGAGAGAAAAGGAAGGGAAAGTTGATGCAGACAGACACAGAAAAGAGAAGGCCGTGTGTGCACGGAGGCAGATAGGAGAGTGACACAGCTACAAGCCAGGGAGCACCAGGCGCAGCCAGAAGCTGGAGGACAGAGAAGAGAATAGACTCCCCTTTGCTCTCCAGAAACAGCCATGCCTGTGAACACCTTGATTTCAGACTCGTCGTCTCCAACACTGTGAGATAAATCTGCTGTGTGTGTGTGTGTGTGTGTGTGTGTGTGTGGTGTTTTTTGAGAGAGCCCAAGCGGGAAAGGGTCAGAGAGAGGGGGACAGAGGATCTGAAGCAGGCTCTGCACTGACAACAGTGAGCCTGACGTGGGGCTTGAACTCACAAATCACTAGATCATGACCTGAGCCAAAGTTGGACTGACAGGCCCACCCAGGTGCCCCAATAAGTCTGTTGTAAGCCAGCCGGGTTGTAATAATTGCTTACAGAAGCCCAAGGAAGCTGATACAACTACACAGTTTCAAATCAGTTTCCCCACCAGCTCTGTGGCCTAGGACACCGAAATCGGTGTCTCCATCTAGAGTCATAACACGCATCTCACAGAAAAGTAAAAAAACAACTCAGACTGCTTATCATCCAGTCTCCAACCTATGGGACCATGCGTACGAGACTCAACGCGTTGTCTCGGCTTCCTCATCCATGAAATGGGGATGGAAACAGTAACGTAACCTGGTAAGGCTGGGGCAAGAACTTGGGGACACCGTACACGGAAATCGCAGGTGCAGGGAGCCATGCCTGCATAGACAAAGCCCTCGGCAAGCGGGAGCCGCAGATGCCTGACCCACCGTGGCGGCGACTGGCAGGGGAACTGAGTAGGAGGGAGACCAGTAATGTTTGGGGGGTCCAGACAACTCTGACTGGAGAGTAAATGTGACGTGTACCCTGAAGCAACGGTCCCATTCGGATGGGTCACAGAGAAGGAAAGGGCATTTCGGGAGGTGGGATGGGCTCAGGAACATAATGAGCAAAGGAAGAATGGAGTTGAAGGAATGTGACAAGGGTCTGGAGAACCGGTGGGTAAGAGGGACCTGAGAGGGCTGGACGGCTAGACCGAACTTAAAATTCAGTAGAAATCCCACGGACGGTTCGGATGTGATACACCATGAAGCAAAAAGACATTGAAGTCTTTGAATAAGGAAATGACACCCAAAAAAAGAATGTGTAAGAAAGAGAGTCCGGTGGGAAAGAGCAGAGCTGAGCTCCTCACACGGGCTGCGGCGAAGGGCTGGGCACTTGCACTCTGGCCGGCATTTGTTTATTAGCGCATGCAAACGTGCGTCACGTTACCGTGTCACCTTGTCATAAACACTTCTAAACTCCTCTCAGGGTCTGACTTAACTTATCGCAGACCCATAGGGAACAGCTGGGCCTCCAAACATCCAGAGCCGGGTCTCTGAGGACTGGACCATGCATCGAAAGGAGAGCAAAAGAGGGTAACAGACAACAGACCAGCGGGTGGGGGGCGAGGGGGAGGCACGAAGGGGGTCAAATCCCCTGATTTGCAGGTATGAAAGAAATAAGCCATTAACTACACTTAATAATACTGTACTGTATGTTTGAACCACAGGAACCTACCCCAACAACCAAGAGCACACTTTACCCACTGTATGTTAGCCAATTTGACAATAAGTTATCTTTTTAAAAATAAACAAATAAATTTAAAAAATTCTTATCGCAGGGGCGTCCGGGTGGCTCAGTCGGTTAAGCGTCGGACTTCGGCTCAGATCACGATCTCACGGTTCATGGGTTCGAGCCCCGTGTAGGGCTCTGTGTTGACAGCTTCAGATTCTGTGTCTCCCTCTCTCTGTTCCTCCCCTGCTCTCTCTTCTCTCTCTCTCTCTCTCTCTCTCTCTCTCTCAAAAATAAGTAAAGATAGAAAAAATTTTAAAAATTCTTACCACAAGGGGAAAAATGTTCTGTAAGGAAGGCAGGTGGTGGATGTTAACTAGACTTATTGTGGTCATCATTTCACAGTACGTACAAATATCGAGGATTTGGTATGCTGGAAACTAATATAATGTTGTACATTTGTCAGACCTTAATTTAAAAGTGGGGGGGGGGGTCCTGGGTGGCTCAGTGGTTTAAGCCTCTGACTCTTGATTTCGGCTCAGGTCAGGATCTCACGATTCATGACATGGAGCCCCCAGTCGGGCTCTGAGCTGACAGTGTGGAGCCTGCTTGGGGTTCTCTCTCTCCTTCTCTCTCTGCCCCATGCTGCTCGTGCATTCGCTCACTTTCTCTCTCTCGCAAAATAAAAAACTTTAAAGAAAGTTTTTAAAAAGGAGCAAAATCGGGGCTGCTGTGATCTTTAGGGAAGCTGAAGGAATCAGAAATGAGGAGAATCAGACACCGGTATTTTGAAAAGTAAGTTGGTGGAGAGTGAGAGCACTGAGCTGTAAGGAAAGTAAGGAAGAGCTGACTGCAGGGCCTTCCTGAGGTGAATAAAACTGACGCGCTTATAGACATGGAAGGAACCGGAGAAAAGCGAAGTAAATGTTGGAAAGAATCACAAACTCAGAGTGACCACACACTCCCAACTCGTCCTTCCTGCTCCTTGAGGCTCTCTGTCAAATCGCCTAGGAAGTGTCCCCCACAGTGACAATGCCCATGAGGGTCCTTTCTTAAATGTTGCCTTGCTGAGCCAGAATTACAGACTGACGATTTCAACACTGTTAAGTTAAATTAAATCACGTGGACTGAAAACAAATGTTGCCATGAGAGAGAAATTACTAGAAGGAAAACTTAGTAAAAAGAAAAAAAGATTTTTTTTCTAAGATTCTCCTGGCCACAGGGGGTCAGTGTTGCTTCGAAGCAAAATGACCCCAAGTCCTTTTGGGGGTCTAAAGGTCTTAAAGAAATTATTACATTTTCTCCTAAAAAAAAAACAAAAACCAAAAAACATGTTTTGATACATCTGATTTTTAGGCTTACTGAGTGACAGATGGTTACAGCATGGTAAAAAATTTCAACTTGTTAAAAAAATAAACTTGTTAAAAAATATATATTTCATGCACAATGAACTTGGATCCTCACCGTTCAAAAGCAATAAGAGAAATTAAGAGAGGGGAGAAATATATATATACATATATATATGTAAAAAAACACATGCATTCTCTTTGATATATATATGTGTTCAATATGAGTGTTCAATTTAACTCAGAGCTCAGTGCCAAGGAGAAATAAACCGTGTCTTTACTCTTTAGCTGAAGAGGTCAGACATATGCTCATGTACATATTTAAATTGAGATTTTAAAAATACAACCATCCTGGGGCACATGGGTGGCTCAGTCGGTTAAGTGTCCAACTTTGGCTCAGGTCATGATCTCACCGTTGATGGATTCGAGCCCCGTGTTGGGGCTCCATGCTGACAGCTCAGGGCCTGGAGCCCGTTTCAGATTCTGTGTCTCCCTCTCTCTCTGCCCCTCCCCAGCTTACCCTCTGTCTCTGTCTCTCAAAATAATAAATAAATGTTAAACCATTTAAAAATAAAAATAAATAAAAATATAGCAATCCTTGTAAATTAACGAGGTAAAAGATGCAAATAATTAGCCAATGAAGCCAACTTTTATGTGGATTTTTTAAAAACAATAGATTATTTTTTTAAAACAACACATTATTTCCCTGCTTCTCCTGCCACTCATTACCACATTTACCTCTTGGTAAAGATACAAAAAGAAAAAATAAAAGCTCTATTGACCCTACATATGAGAGAAAAAGAGAAGATTTAATGTATATGTGCAATGGAGTATTACTCAAGTAATGGAATCTGGCCATTTGCAGCAACATGGATGGAACTAGAGCCTATTATACTAAGTGAAACAAGCCAGTCACAGAAAGACAAATACCAAATGATTTCACTCATATGTGTAATTTAAGAAACAAAGAGCAAAGGTTAAAAAAAAATACAGGCATACCTCGAAGCCAACTCTCAACTACAGAGAACAAACCGATGGTCATGGGGGGAGGGGGTTAAATAAGGTGATGGGGATTAAGGAGGGCACTGGTTGATGTACACGAGCGCTGAATCACTATATTTTGTATACCTGAAACTAATATTACACTGTTAACTAACTGGAATTTCAATAAAAACACACAAAAAAGAAAAAAAAAATAATGAAAGAAAAGCTTTATTGTAGGCAGTGAAGGCAGAGGTTAGTATTGGCAGAATCTTCATTCTAAGAATAGAATTGAGGGGCAGAGGAGTGGTCGAGGGAAGCAAAGCTAGATCAACTCGAACACAGGGCGAAAATTACAACTAACCTGTTGAGAAAATCCCATAGAACGATGGGGGCCAGTTCGGGGATGTGTTGTGTTATTTTGATTCCGCCACATTGCCCCAGTCCCTCTCTTATCTGAAACATGTGGATACTCATTCGTTCGTTGCTTTGGATGAAGAGGGACAAAACAGAGGCATCCCGGCCCCTGTGCAGCTGTGTTCAACGAGTAACCAGATTCAGGAACGCACAATCACACGTTGTGATAAAGGCTCCGAAAGAAAAGAGCAGAGTGACCAGACAAGACCTCTCAGAGGAAGTGACATTCAAGTGGAGACTTCAGGACCGTCCAGACCAAGAGCTGTGCGTCGCTATTTCAGGTCACGGATGGTGCACAGTGAATGGGAAGGAAAGAAAATCGGGGGTCTGAAGAAGGTCAGATGTTATCCCAAGGGCAGCGGGAAACCAAAGAATGGAGGGAATCATGATCCGATTTGCATTTAAAAGGAAAAAAAACTATTTTGGCTGCTGTGTAAATGACTGAGCTGGGGACTCCGCAAGAATAGAAGTAGGTTAGGAAGGGTATGTTGCCCCAGACAGATGCCCCTGAGAAGAGGGACAGGTAAACAGGACAGTTAGAGGTGGAATTGGCCAGTCTCACTGGAGGATCCGGAAGAGGGGGAGGGGCGGAGGCAGTAAACACGTGCGTGTGTGCCTCTAGGTAGCACACATCTGTGCTTATGCCTCTCCTGCTGAAACTTAATTGTATTGTTTCTGCACCAAAATACTAACCTTTCCTCTTAAAAGTAGAATTACTAAATTTTGACTGGTTATACAGAGGAGCATCAAGTAATAGATCATTGATTGTGTTGAATTATGTACATAAAATAGCACCAACTCAGTGTCCCGACTTTACTGATAATGGAAGCAAAAAACTATATTCAGCCAAATGCTTTTAAAATTTAATAAAGAGAATATTAAGAGATGATTATTTCCTAGCAATTCTGATTGTATATCCATTGTTCAAAGTCTCTGTTGATTTTTCTCTTGAGAATATTCGTGGGAAATGAACAAATTAAATCCAAAAATATTCATCTCCAAATCTATAAATTATAGTCCAATTTCATTTCCATGCTGTGGGAGCATTTTCAACAACATGCAAGCACTATGATAAGACTATCTGCCTCAGCCAGGCAACTCACAGGAGAAACGATGGATCTGCGGACACTTCTAAGTCTTATTAAAAATACAAGGACGAAAAGACTAAATGGGCAGAGCTGCTATCCTAAATTAGCCCTGGACTTTCTAATGAAAATGGAGGTTACCTGGGCAAGCTGGTTTCCATCTGGCAAAACCGGAGTATCAACTCTTGTGGGCAGAATCTTAAGCAACTTGATTTCACAAGGTGTTAGGTGCCAGGTTGAGACTATAGGAGACTACAGATCCTGGGGGCTGGGAAATATTTTTAAGTTATAGAACACAGTGAGGAAAAGGCAGTTAACTAGAATGGCTATAACTTTCCTATAACTTCCTAAAAAATAGGCAGTCGCTACTAAAAGCCAGAGGGATGTTTAGAACCACACAACCTTTAAGGGCAGCACATGGTGTTTACCTGGATCTGTTCCCATCAGACTGTCCCTCTGCCGGTACCTTGCATAAAGCTACATCTTATCCCCATGACGTCTCTATTTTAAGGAGCAGCCCGGGGCACCTGGGTGGCTCAGTCAGTTAAGCATCCAACTTCGGCTCAGGTCATGATCTCCCGGGCTGTGGGTTTGAGCCCCGCAGTGGGCTCTGGACTGACAGCTTGGAGCCTGGAGCCTGCGTCTGATTCTGTGTTTCCCCCTCTCTCTGCCTTTCTCTCTCTCTCTCTCAAAAATAAATAAACATTAAATTAAAAAAAAAAAAATAAGGAACAGCCCAAGGATCCTGACTCTTCTCATTGGTGATTGTTGTAGGAACAAATCAGGATAATGGTTGTAAAGGGCTTTGAAAAATTAGAATGTGCAATGCAAATGCAAGACTATTATAATGTTATGATTTTGTTTTATGACTCATCTGGTACATTTTATTATAACTATAGACCGTATGTAAAGCACAAATATCATACAATTATAATTATAAATTTTATATTATATAATAGTATACATCATTTACTGTTAGTCCTCAAGGGACGCCTGGGTGGCTCAGTTGGTTGAGCATCCGACTTCGGCTCAGGTCATGCATGGTTCATGGGTTCGAGTCCCGTGTCGGGCTCGGAGCCTGGAGCCTGCTTCAAATTCTGTCTCCCTCCCTCTTGCCCCTTCTCTCTCTCTCTCTCTCTCTCTCTGTCTCTCTCAAAAATAAATAAGCATAAAAAAAAAAAACACCTGGAAATCTCCAGAAGGCATCTGTCTCACAGGTAATCCAGGACATATCCCTGAGCCGTCCGCATCTCTGGCTGCTTTCTAAGGCTCAGAAGCTGCACGAAAACTCCTGCTGTCATCGGTTCCCTCTCCAGCGAGGCCAGCAGAGATCCCAGAAGGCCAGCGCCCCAGGGGCTTGCTCCCCCGATGGCCAGTCACGCGTTCAGGGCACATACCCTGGGATATGCTGGGCTACCCAATGATGTGGTGAGCGCGCGCACACACACACACACACACACCACACATACATACCTACACACAACCCCACACACCCCATACACACACACACACCATACCACACACACACACACACACACACACACACACACACACCCTTCTCGTTCACGCTTCTGTGATGGTTCCACAAAATTGCTTCCTTTTGTTCCCAATGTCACTCCCAGATTTGTAAAATTAGTGGTTTCTGTTTTTAGTCCCCAGACTTGAGCCCCTCACCTGGAAGGTGTGTGTGGAGAGGCAGGGGGGCATCTGAGAGTAACACAATGAGGGCTGAGCTGGAGGGTGACAGCCAGCGGCTCAAGTCAAGATTCTCTCTCTACAAATTGACAATCTAGGGTGTTTCTATCACGCCCAGTTTGGCCCAACTCTCTTCTCTCTTATTTTCTGGAGCCACTCATTAGAAAAGGCTGCTCCAAGGGGTCTGGCAGAAATGCTTGACTTTTAGCTTGACTACAACTTGGGTCTAGGCTGTGAGCTCTTAGTGTCATTCCCAGAGTCCTTGGTTTGCTGTGGGAGGAAAATCTGACAGACCAGCAGTATCTATCACAAGGAAATCCATGGAAAAGCTACCTTTATTTACAATTAAACATAAAATTTAGAACACATTTACAAAGAGCTGTTCCAATGTTGAACTTCTATTCTCCATGAAAGTGTGGTCCATCTTCCTTACCTTCCTTCCTCTATCCAAGAAAACTTTGTTACAGAGTCAAAAATCCTGACCACTGCTCTGGAAAATGACCCAGCCCCATGCTGGTCCATTAAGCAAGCATGTCATTAAGGCCTTCTTTGTCATCGCTGGTCCTTCCCAAGGTGACTGTGTCTCCTGACTCTGTGAATGCACTCACGTCAGACATGGCCGGTCAGGCAAAGCCTCGGTGCTTATCCCTGATTTATGTAGAATAGCAAACTCCCAGATGGCATCCATTAATGCAGAATGGGGGAGGAAGGGGCTCCACTTGCAGATAAGCATCAGAAATGCCTCTTACCTTGCCGATCTGACTGTGTCAGTAGTTCTGAATCAGGCTTACCCGATGACATAATTAGCGTCATTTACCAGGCAGTGAAATTCATACAAGCATACGATTTCATTTAGGAGAAAGAGAACGATATTTTGGTCTGGTAACTCCCTCATTTGGCTGTAAGTCAAGTAAGATGAAACATGTGATCTTAAACAGCTTTAAAAAAAATCTTTCTTTTGAAATAATTTCAGACTTACAGAAAAGTTGCAATAATAGTACAAAAAATACCTATATAGCCTTCAAGTAGATTCCCAAATAGTGACATTTTGTCACATTTGCCCCATCATTCTCTCAGTCCTGATATGTATAGTACATTTTTTCTGAACAGTTGGAAAGTAAGAGGCAGACATAATGACCCCCTACTGCTAAATACTTCGGTCTTACTAACCACACGACAATTATCAAAAGTAGGGGAGTAGCATGGATATGGTACTATTATCTATCCTAGGGATCTTATAATAGTTTTGCCAATTGTCACACTGATGTCCTACATACAAAAAGAAAACTAAACAGTATTTTAAGGCTTTTGGGGTAGGATCCCAATGGGTCTGAAACTCTTTCCGGTAACAGGGTAGCATTAAGAATTGTTAAGGGCTCAGTACACCATAGTCCTGGTGTAAAACATCTCTTAGTATTTAGGCCTTGACACCTGCTGAACCAACATTCTTAATGGCAGAATGAGAAATGGACACAGAGAATGTTGATGATATGCCTTTTATTTCTTCTCTGTTTCTCTTTTGACCAACTTAATTGAACTCAACAACGCCTTACAGATGCCTGGTACACCCAGGGCACTATCTTTGGTTCAGGAAGATACAAGGTTAAATAAAATGCAGCCCCAACACCTCTGTGAATCAACATGTTATTAAATAAACAGTAGCTAGAGGCGCCTGGGTGGCTCAGTCAGTTAAGTGTCTGACTCTTGATTTCGGCTCAGGTCATGATCTCACAATTCGGGGGATTGAGCCCCGGGTTAAGTCCGTATGCTGACAGCATGCAGCCTGCTTGGGATTCTCTCTCTCCCTCTCGCTGCCCCTCCCTTGCTCTCTCTCTCGAAATAAATAAACTTTAAAAAACAAATAAACAGTAGCTAAATTAAAATAGTAAAAAGGAAGTTAAAAGGGAGAGATATGATACATTATTGAGTCCCTACTATTTGGTGGATGCCATATCAAATGATTTATATACATATCGCCTTTAATTTTTACACACATGTGGTGAGATTGGCATTATTTCTCCTGTTTCAAAGATAAGGAACTCGAGGCTCATAAAATAAAGAAATCTGCCCAGCTTCTCCACTCAGTGAGGCTCAGAACCCGTAATCTGAACCTGCCTCCAAAGTCTATGTGCTTCCAGGAGAGTAAGAGGCAGAAACAGATCATGTGGAGCCACAGGGAGGGAGAGAGAGAAGGAAGGAGAGAATGAGTTACTAGACGGCAAGAAGTCTTATATTTGAGCACAGGATGAAGAACGGATAGGACTTTGAGAGCAAAGATGAAAACAATCTAGACAGAGGGAAAGCCAGTGGCTGCAGGGTCCTACACTTTGACCCAGCAAAACAGCCAAATTCGGTTCCCATGACAGAACAGGGGGAAGAGTTTCTTAAGCATCTGAGTCTGCCCAAGGGCCCTAGAGCAACATCAGAAAGCTGGAACAGGCAGTTCATACCATTAGACAGGAAACAGCTTCTCCCCTGGGAACAGTGGCTGGGGGGCTTTCTTTTCACCATGGAGCTCCACAATGAAGCTCTTTCTGATTTCTTTTTTTAAAAGGAAGACTCAGCCATTTAAGATAAAGAGTATAAGATAGTACTGGGAGGCCTTTTAAAAATCAAATATTTCTTCAGGGGGCTGGTTTGTTAAGTGTAGACAGAAGCAAAGAGTCATAACTTGCCGGCCTCCTGCCCATTGGTCAAGCAACGGACACACGGTCACCAGGGAAGCCATCTGGTTGGGTTGACATCTACTTTTCACTTCCCTCCCTCCAAGTTCATGAGCACTGTCTACCATTTTTTCTGGGAAGAGTGCTCACTTATTAATTTGATAAAATGATGAACGGGTGACTAATGAGCATTTAAAAGTCATGTGCTATGTTACCTAGGTAGCCTGAGAACCCCAGTTCAGTAGGTACCCAAAACCATTTTACTATAAGATCTCCTTGCATAGAGTTGTAGGGTTACTTACGTGGTTCAATTATAAAAATAACATAATCATTTAAAAATGAAAATAATCTTCGAGAATAATCATGATTAACTTTATTTATTTATTTATTTATTTATTGGGGGGAGAGAGAGAGAGAGTATGGCCACACACATGCAAGCAGGTGAGGGGCAAGGGAGAGGGAGACAGAGAATCCCAAGTGGCCTCCACGCCCAGCCTGATGCAGGGCTCAATCTCACAACCATGAGATCATGACCTGAGCTGAAATCAAGAGTCAGTCACTTAACTGACTGAGCCACCCAGGTGCCCCAACAGGATAGGCTTTAGAATCAGAAGATTTTAATTTGATTTAAGTTGCATCCCCAGTGATCAACTGTGTGACATTGGACAAGTTACTTCCACAGGCCGCAGGTTAAAATGTTGGAATAGGGGCGCCTGAGGGCTCAGTCGGTTAAGGCTCCAACCTCAGCTCAGGTCATGATCTTACGATCCGTGGGTTCGAGCTCCGCGTCAGGCTCTGTGCTGACAGCTCGGAGCCTGGAGCCTGCTTCAGATTCTGTGTCTCCCTCTCTCTCTGACCCTCCCCCACTTGTGCTCTGCCTCTCTCAAAAATAAACGTTAAAAAAATTTTTAATGTTGGAGTAATAATAGCACCTACCATGAATTTAATATAGGTCTTAAAAGTAATAAATAATCATTCAATATATCTTAGCTGATACTAGCATCGACCCTCAACGCCAACCACTGGTATTATTCTTATGCATGTTTTTTGTTTTCATTGGCCCTCCAGAGAAAACCATGGTCCCTGTGCTGTGGCCTGCATTGCTTGGAAATTATACTTACAGGTGTAAACAAAATAAAGAGAATCTCATCATGTTTCTTTTTATAAAGTTGTAATTAGAGGTACATGGACTTTTATGTTCTGCTTTTTCATGGAGCAAAGGATAATCAATGGGTTTTTTTTAAAAAATTAATGTTTATTTTTTGAGAGACAGAGCACGAGTGGGAGAGGGGCAGAGAGAGAGGAAGACACAGAATCCAAAGCAGGCTCCAGGCTCTGAGCTGTCAGCACAGAGCCCGATGCGGGGCTCGAACTCACAAACCACGAGATCATGACCTGACCCGAAGTCAGACGATCCACCGACTGAGCCACCCAGGCGCCCCAAGGATAAGCATTGTTTTCAATGCTCCTACAAAGTTGTTATAATCACCACTGTCATGCGGTTGTGTAATATTTTAACATGTGGACTCTGTGCTCAGTATACAAGAAAAATTCAATAAACACTTAAAGACTGGATTGGAACATTATCAGGATATGGGTTATACTTGAATAGTAAAAAGTATTTCCCTGAAATGTACTGAAAAATCTGACGTGCTTACCCTTTAGTGAAAAATATTTATGTGGGCATCTACATAACCATCTATGACCAGTCGTCTATGATTTGGGGAAAATATTATCCTACAATAAAAATGCCCCAAAACACCACCTCCATATTAAAATGAATGACAAATGGAAGCTTTTCTGTAAAGGATTCATACTGCAAATTTACAATAGGGTTTGCAGCATCATGACTGAATGATCTCTACAACATTTTAGAATAACGTTTTTTTCCCATTATAAACTAATACATTTATCGTGCAGAAAATATAGATAATAAAATATACAAAAATAATATATCAGTGCTAACATTACCACATCTGGGATAGAACCAGGAATTCATTTAGCTCTTTTGTGTAACATTTCAGTCTGTTCTGCCACGCACGTGTCTGTGTGTGTGTGTGTGTGTGTGTGTGTGTGTGTGTGTGTGTTTTAACTCATCCTCCAGTGCACATATTACAAACCTCCCACCATGCAGGTGTGAGTCGATATTTCCTGATGCCCTCATAGACACCGACCGTTATCTTTCCTTTTCAGTCTCTGCCAGACGGAAAATTACTTCCCACTTTTATTTGCTGTTTTGGGGATTCTATTGAGATCGAATATTTTTTCACACTTCTGTCGGCCACCCAAGGTCCTTCATTTGTGCAGCATATATCAATGACTAGTGAACTCTCGTTAAGTGTCTAATCATGTCGGCAGCCTTGACAAGACTCTGTGGGAGGTACATTCGCTCTTACTGAAACTCTCTGCTCATGATATTATTAAACCCCCACACTGCTCCCGCATTGCTGCATCCTGAGAAAGAGCCACCTGCACTCTCTGGGTATGACACGATGTCCATGCCCTCTGTCACTGATGGAGTGAATCGTTTAATACCAGCTGGCAAGATGGCTGTCCCTGTGCCTGGGCTCCAATCCAGCCCATGTGGAACGCAAAACCTCTCAAGATGGCCCTTCCTCCTTCCTCAAGTGGACTCTGCCTCCTTAGATCTTTCACTGGTGTGCTTCTGGGTGACCCTCCTTGATGCAAGGAACAGTTAGGACTGTGTTTCTAAACTGATAGGGAATTCCTGCTGCCTGGTGTCTACATTTGCTGCAACTGTCATCCAGCATATCATCACCGACCCTTATTTTAGAAGCTGTTCTCACATTTATAGAAATTGTTATGCTTTAGCATCCTCTGTTTATTGTTCTTACATGCATTCCAGAAAAATAAACAATTCCCATGCAGCGAGCTGCACTGCATGAATATGACATAGACCCGTATAACAGACACAAAGACAGAGTCTTTAAGATACTCCGTTACTTCATTTAGGCATGATTAATACATCCATTCGTTTTTCTAGAATTTATATTCTCTTATCTCTTTCTCTTCACATTTATTCATCCAAAATTGGAGAGGGGGAGGAGATACAGAAATTTTCAAAAACACACACCCATAGGAAACACATCCCAGGGTTAGAACAAATGAAATATTGTGCAATTTCCAGGAAAATGTCAATAATGCCTGACTGAGCGTGAACAAATATCAAAAGAGTCAAAAATGCGTACATCCCAACTAGAGGCAATTTTCCACTGTAAGTCGGGGGGGGGGGTAGGAAATCAGGCTGCAGCCAGGGACCAGGGACAGTCTGGGTCCCCAACTCTCCACGTCATCAAGGTTTGTCTGTCCTGTCTCTCTGGGTTTAGAGGTTTGGTTTCCAAAGCTACCTTGCATTTTGACCACTCCTATAGGTAGATTTCAAAAAACAAGTAAGCCCAGCTTGCCCCAATTTTGTGTTTACGGATGATACCCTATCAGTGATGGAATGTCCCCTAACGCTGATTTTCACAATTTCCCTGAAAGCACATATTTTAATAGGCCAGATGTGAGCTCTAACCAGGGACCCTACACGGCAGAACTCAGCGGCTGAGTGTGGACACGGAGTCCAAACGGCTGGGAAACGCTGGCTGCCACGTGGTAGCAATGTGATCATGCCCCTGCACTTTTGCTTCCTGATCTTAAAATTAGAGAATGGCGGTGACTTCCCCGCCATCTGTTTCCAGAATTAAATAAGTTAATACATGTTGAGTATTTCATCTGTCAGTTAAAAAAAAAAAAAGAAGCAGCAGTGAAAATCAGCAGCTTCTCTTACAATTTAGGAACTAAGTGGCCACAGGCAGGAGGGTTTCACTTTGACTTTCAGACATTATCCACAGACAAGAGAAAGGCTCTAAAGAAGGTTCAACATCTCCTCCGTCTACCTACCTCTGGCCATAAATATGTACACGACTCTGAATTAGAATTCAGGACATGGTCTAAATCTGTGAATTCAGCCCTATTCGTATGAGTGTTGATAACTTATCGAGATGATTTAACACATCGTCCAGATTAGAAGTAAACAGTGACTTTATCATGATTCAATCTCATGATTATCCCCCAGGGTACCTACCATCAGCTCTCTTTTTAACAACATTTACTCAATACTGAATCCACAATCTTAGTCCTAGCTACTCGACTGAGGTTATCATTAACCTAAGTACCAGTCTTTTTTTTTTTTTAACTGGAAAAGAAGGACTTTTAACTGGAAAAGAAGGAGACTTTTTTTTAAGTCTCTTTATTTTGAGAGAGAGAGAGTGTGTGTGAGTGGGGAGGGGCAGAGAGAGAAAGGGAGAAAGATAATCCCAAGCAGGCTCCACGCTCATTGCAGAGCCCAACCCAGGACTCCATCTCAGGAACCTGGAGATCATGACCCAAGTCAAAATCGAGAGTCAGACGCTTAACCAGGTGAGCCACCCAGGTGCCCCCCCGCTAAGTAACAGTCTGTAAATGAGAAGAGGGATTATATATTTTCATGATCTCCATACTTAAATTATTCAGTTGTAATGGTACCAAAAATCCAAAAGAGAAATGGCCTTCTCTTCTAAAATGGGTGTCATTTCTAGGATCTTGGTCCACATCTGAAACTTCTCATATGAGTCAGAAACACCCTTCCATTATTGGGCCCTTCATCTCGGACAACCATTTCTGAATCCTTGTTTCTAGTAGCTTTAAGTACTAAGAAGTTAACTTCTCAAGCCATACCATCCAAACCTAGATCCGCGAATTGACTTACGCAACCAGCGTTTGCTAAGGGCCTGCCAGGTCTTGGAGCCTCCTCTAGGGAGTGCGGAGATGCCAAAGGAGCAGACCTAGAGGTCACGCCTGAGGGCTTCACGGTCTCCTAGGTGACACAGAAATGTGAGTCCAGAAGGGCACCTGTAATGGAAGGGGACCGACTGTTCAGGCTCCGTGTACATAGTCAGCAGCTCTGAGGTGGGAGATCTTCTCCAAGACTTCGTCACGTAAGACATGATCTTGCTCTCTTTGCATAGACAGTCTCTCCCAGATGGCCATGGACAGTTTATGGAAGTGACCCTCCTTATCATTCGTCACACACCCACCCACCCCTGTGTGCCTCCTACCAGCTCAGAGCATTTCTGCAAAGAGGTCACTCTGCTCACGCAGCAGGCCCTTGCCTTCTGTTTACACGACAGCAACTGCCACTTTGTTCCTCAGAAGAAACGTTGCTGTTCTCTTCTATTTTACTTACTTATTTATTTATTTAGAGGGGGCACAAGTGAGCAAGGGGCAGAGAGAGAGAGAGAGAGAGGGAGAGAGGAAGAGAGAGAGAAGCGGGGCTCGCCAGAAGCGGGGCTCGAACTCATGAATTGCGAGATCATGACCTGAGCTGAAGTCAGATGCTTAACCGACTGAGCCACCCAAGTGCCCCTGTACTCTTTTAAAAGAAAACGAGGAAAATGTCATGCTGGCAAATGAATTTTGTTTTCCTGCCATTGCCAAGCGTGCCTGGGGAAGACAATATGGGAAGAAAATGAGAGTTTTGCCTGACCTGCACAGCTAGGTATGGTTTTTGGTGCCTCCTGAGAAAGAAGAGTGAGTTTAGTGTCCAGCAACAGCCAGTTCTATCCAGATCCAGGCAGGTGAGGGCCTCAGCGTCTGGAATATCTCATCATTAATTCTGGAGCCAAAGCCAGAAAAGGCACTGTTTCTCTGCATCTAGTATCTTCCTCCAGAATAAGGTTATAATAAAACTTACGTCAAAAGGAAGCTACTTAGAAAAACTGTCTTGGGGTTCCTGGGTGGCTTAGTCAATTGAGTGTCTGACTTCAGCTCAGATCATTACTTCAGGGTTCATGAGCTCTAGCCCCACGCCGGGCTCTATGCTGACAGCTTGCTCAGAGCCTGAAGCCCGCTTTGGATTCTGTGTCTCCCTTTCTGCCCCTCCTCCACTCGTGCTCTGTCTGTCTGTCTGTCTGTCTCTCTCTTTCTCAAAAATAAATAAACATCAAAAAAATATTTTAAAAAAAACTGGCTTAATGCCTAGACCGATCTTTGAACACACTCAGTGCTTATGAGCAGTGTAACCAGTCATGTCTGGGTCAAGCCTCTTCCCTCTGACAGGCCACCCACCCTGCTGTGCAGCAAAGTTGCAGGGAATTCTCAAAAACCAGTTGGACAGACCACACTGCCAGGGGCATCTAGAGCCTCAGAAAGATAATGACAGAAAACAAATCTTTGAAAATGTGTACGTTTTGCAATAAACAGGAATTGACAAATGCCAATCTTTTTATTTTTATGAATGTAACATCGGAGCCTCTGGATGTCTCCTGCAGAAAACCTCTGTCACTTAAGAGCAGAAGAAATTAACCAGAGGAAATGATGACAACTACAACAGGGGCGCCTGGGTGGGTCAGTTGGTTGAGCGTCCCGTGTCCGCTCAGGTCACGATCACGCATTTCGCGAGTTCAAGCCCCACATCGGGCTCACTGTTGTCGGCACAGAGCCCGCTTTGAATCCTCTGTCCCCCCTCCTCTCTCCCCCTGCCCCACTTGCGCTCTCCTGAAAATAAACAAATATTAAAAACAAATGACTACAAGAGCATATGGGTCACCGTGTGCCGGACATCACGCGTGCTAGGTGACTGCTCTAATTCAGTCACTCCTCCAGTTAGCGTGGGGAGGCCGGTGCTATAATTATTCCCTTTTCCATATAAGGTCACTGAGGCTCAGAGTTAATAGAAAGTACAGATACTTATGTCAGAACCATGAAGAGAGAGAGGCCTGAGCATATGGGGATCAGACGATGGCAGAGAAGTAAGGAAGCACCAACACATAGTGTCACATGCTTCAGACCAATTGATGGGAAGCCCATTTATGTGATTAAAACATCTCACTCATGCTATAGGATATTTCTAAATAAACTGCTTTTTCTTCTCAAGTACAAACAGAAACAAAAGACCAGTAACACAATGGTCACTAAAGTTTCTTGTGACGGACAGTCCTTTGATGTGTGAACCTGGCAAAGGTATAGTTCCAGTTACTCAATCAAACAGCCGTCCAGGTGTTGCTGTGAAGGTGTTTTGTAGATGCGAATCAAATTCATAATCAGTTGACTATAGTGCAGGGAGGTTCTCCCAGGTAATCGAGATGAGCCTGATTCAGTTGGTTGAAAGACCTTAAGAACAGAACTGAGATTTCCCTAAAGAAGACATTCTGGCCCGGGACAGTAGCTTCAGAATGTTCCAGAATTCCCAGCCTCCCCTGTGAATTTCAAATGTGACCAGCCAGCGCCACAAGAGCATAATCCAATTCCTTGCAATAAATCTCTTACTATCTATCTCCTCCTGGTTCTGCTTTCTTGGTTGAACCCTTACTGAGTCAGTTCTGAAAATGTTCACCATAATTAATATATAAGAATGAGTTAGTAGAAAGATACTGTATACAAAAGCTGATATACAAAGTGTGTTTTTAAGGGGTTTTAAATTTTTCCCTGCATTCTTGTTTACTGATGGACTTCTACTCTCTCAGAGAAAGGACTCAGAAAATCACCTTGCTAAGCCAAAGTAAACTTTAAAGTAAAATTCCATTTGAATTATTCTGAACAAATTCTGAATGAATAGTCTTAATAAAGTTCCAGAATGTTAAAAGAGGAGACTCCTTCCCTCTGATTTAAAGTACACATTAACATACACAATTCTATGAGAGGGTACCTACCTAACCCCCACAGAAATGTCAAATAACATTAATTAATTCATGGCACAGAATATTCAAATAGCATTAATGGAATGCCGATGACATTGGACATCTTTAGCTTTGTGACCTTGGACAAGTCTCTCAACATCTCTGTATCTCAAGTTCCTCAGCCATAAAAATAGGGATATAAATAGTGTGTGCCTCATAGGACTATTATGATGATTAAGTGAGTTACTATTTTGAAGGTCTTAGAAGAGTGCCCAGCACATGCTGAGCAGCATTTATTTGTGGGTTTGGGAAGCTGGCAAGGACTTCACAGAGAAGCTGGTGCTAGAAAGACTAGCATTAGGGGCCGAGCCTGCGGTACGGTCCTGAATAAGGTAGAAACCGGTTTTGAGCAGAGCTTAGAGGCAGGAAAGAGGGAAGCTTGTTTTGTTGACCCTAGTTAAACCAGCCTGGATGGTTCTTACTGGAAACCCCATGAGGGAAAATGAGGCCAGATTGTGGTCAAAGCAAAGTCCAGATTCTAAGTCTATGATACCATATTCAAGATCCCTTTAAAACTGTATGTTTTTCAAAAGAATTTTATGGCTCAACAAGCTTACAAACTGTTCCAATGAGGACTAACAGGTTTCTTTAAAGCAGGATCCCCCTAATCAGTAGATCAATGCTACTAATCTACATGCAGCAGCTCCCAAATGGGCAACAGATCCTCTTGCTCCAGAGCACCTCCCAGGAGAACGGGTCAGAGGCGCTCTTGTCCGCAAACGCCAGCTGCGTGAACCGTGTGTTCTGGCGTCTTGATGCTCCGGCATCTAAGGGTCCTGCTGACTGACGCGGACCAGCCACCCAGAGTGCACACACCCGCCACCTCCTGTATGTGGCTCTTACCACCCAGGAGGACACCTTCCTCTGCCCCGATCATCCAAGGCTCAGGTACCAGACAACTAGACAGCCTCTGCACCCCGGAGCCCACTGAACTGATTCAAGCAAGCCAACTCGAAGCCTGCTCACCCTGCCTCCTCTTGCTTCTCCTGAGGAAACCACCATAAAGGCTGCTGCCTACACTCTGCCATTGCTCCCACGGGCTTCGGACTCATCTTGCTGCTTCCCGACGTGGGAGTGGTGTGGCGCGCCCCTCCTCTTAAGAACTGTGAGTAACAAATTATCTTTTCAATAGCAACCGCTGATCTGTTGGCCTCACCATCACCAAATAATCATAAAACCTACATTTTAAAACGTCGGTGTTGGCAATGAAGGGCTTTCCAAGACTTTCAAGGGGAAGAAGAGTCACCTAATTACGTTTTGGAAGTATTCACCTTAAGTGTCACCGCTCTCTACCTCTGCACCACATTCCAAATCTCCAGAGCATCCCCAGAGCCCTGGGAAGCTCAAAACCTACCTGAACGTTTGAGAGACACAGCAGGGTTGGGACAGCCCAAACTGCCACCTATCTAGGAGTCTCGACAACTTGATGCATCTCTGGGAGCGCAGTGGATCTCGAGGAGAGCCGTCCCTTAACCAGTCTGGTGACCCTGGGAGTGCGGGCAGAAGCCAGCCGTGGTTGGAAAGGTGATGGACAGTGAGCGGCTTTGTCTCAGCATGTAGCTAACACTAGAGGTCTATGGCACCAAGATTTGTGATTCACCTGAACTTCTCCATTGGGGACACACAAAAGCCCTTGAGAAACTGATCCAGTCTCTAAACACTTTGACCTCATTTTTTTTTCCATCTACAATATAAGCGGGGGGGGGGGGTGTTGAATCAGTTATCTTGCAAAATATCTTCTGGCTCTGAAACTCTAAACTCTAAATTCCAAATCACTCTGCAGAGCTACTAATTCCAGCAAATTTTATAATCCTATAAAATTGCTCAAAGTCATAAAGAAGATTGACGCAAAGTTTTTCCATCTCTGTGTACTTTTTTTTTTCTCTTCTGTACAATGCCTGCTCTCCAAAGTGCACTTCTCTTTTGTTAGTTACAATCACCCTACTCTTTATTGTGAGCCAATTAAAATAAATATTTTACTTTGGAAAGGGAAATGTACTTTTTCCCCCCAGACTGGTGCCAACCTTCATTCCACACCTCGTCCCATCACTTAACCAACTGTGAGCTTTATCTGCACTTGGAAAAGGCATTCGGGAATTCATGACTCACTGCCCCAGCAGAACTCTTTTAGGTTGAGAGGGCACTGGCTACATCCCCTCCCCCACCAGGGGCAGCCCTTGGCGGAGCTCTGAATAAGAACAGCAATGACCTTGCCTTGAAAGTGAGGAAATGAATCATAGGGCTTGACCAGAACTTACTAGTTGTGTCTCCAAATGAAGGAACAATGATAAAACTGATGGTTGCCTGATAAGCAAATTGGAGTAAAGAGTGGAAGACGGAAGTACATTAGCCTGATATCTTCTGAAGGGAGAACTTTGCAACTTTATGGAAGCTGTTTTCCTGGACCGCCTATCGTTTCTTCTCTGGCGGGATCTCAGATTCCTCGGATGTAAAACGTCAGGTCTGAAACAGGTGATGTTGCACGTGAGTATCTCTTTGAGTCAGTAAACACGGAGGTCGGTGCTGAATCCGTTGGCCACCCTGTTTTCCCAATAAGGAAAAGAGATACCCAGGTGTTACTGGATTGAAACACAGCCACTAAAGGAGTAGGATCCTTGCTCAAAAAAGTCTGTGTGCAAAGGAGAGAAAAGACTCTATAACCAGTGGGGAGCTTTCATCTTGGGTAAGCAGGCCAAAATCTGAGTGCATGATGGCACAATCGGAAGAAGAAAGAAAACAGCAAACGAAAACACATTCGACATTCCGCTTGGCCAGTGGTTAGTCATGAGAAAGAAAGGCAAAAGCCGTAATAAAGTAGAAAAGATTTGCTCCATTAGTCAGCAGTGTGGAGAAGCAGGTATAAATGACAGCAGGGACACTAGGAGATGTGGACCATGGATTTCCTATTTTCTGGACACTAGTGCTAGAAAAATTACCTCTATGGAAGCATCCAACTATTGCAATCAACGTAATTATTCTTATTGTCCTGTAGAAACTGCTATATGTGTTCATTCAATATGTATTTACTGAACATCTTCCTATTTGTAACTGAACTCATAACCACTTAGTTATCTATAGAGATAAATAATTCTTGCTCTTAAGTGAGGAAATGGGTAACGACAACTCACTGTCATTACAGTGCTGCTGAGAAGTATAAACAAAAAGAACAAGGGAAAAAAATATTCTTACCCACGACTTTATGCCGAAGAGGAGACTGAAGCTCAGCTTTAAAGAATGGATACAGTTTTGATAGAGGAAACTGAGGAGAAAAGCATTCTGGAAAGATGGAACGGAGAGGGTAAAGGCGTTCCTTAAAATGGTTTACAAAACTACCCCAGTATGATCTCCACTTAAATGTCCTGCTCATAATTATTAAGGTGGTGTCTTCAGTGTGGGCCGTCCCTGAACACACTCGGCACATCGGTACGTCCTTCCTAGCTGGCTCCGTGGCTGAGGGAACCTACTGCATCTTGAGATAAATGTGCGGATAAATCACCACTTAGATTCCAGTCTCCCCAGCCATCTCTCAGACCTTCAGGAAACTAGACGCCATCACATCAAGTGTTTGCTTTATTGGTCAAGGGAAATTAGCTCTTCAATTTCAAGCTTGAGGGTCCCGGGCAGAGTTCTGGTGTGGAAGATATAGGCAGCGTGTGGCGTTACCTGAATGAGCAATCACAAGGGGGAATGATTCAGACACCGCTTCGGGGACTCCGCTCAGGCGAGCAAACTCCACCCCCACAGGACTGCAGGCAAGATGCCCGGCCTCTTGGGAGCTGCTCTTTTTTTTTTTTTTTTAATGTTTGTTTTATTTTTGAGAGAGAGAGAGAGAATGTGAGCAGGGGGAGGGTCAGAGAGAGAGGGAGACCCTGAATCCAAAGCTGTCAGCTCTGACCTGTCAGCACAGAGCCAGACGCAGGGCTCGAACTCACAAACCGTGAGCTCCTGACCGGAGCCGAAGTCGGATGCTTAACCAACTGAGCCACGCAGGCGCCCCTGGGGAGCTGCTCTTGATACAAATCTCACATGTGAATGAGCCAATAACATCTTTCTAGTAAAATAAAATCATTTCTAGTGAAATATTAAAATGAAATCTGGGAAGGTTTTTGAGATTATTTTCTTGACCTGGAAAGACAATACGTTCATGTCCTCTGAATGTTTAATGCTTTCTGTTTTCAAAAACTCCCAAATGGTTGTTCCAAAGCATATTAGATAGGTTTCTAAAGACATACTCTGTAAACTGTGGCCATCTCTGGAGGGATTATGGGGTACTTCAACTTTTTTATTTTCAACATTTTGAGTCGTTTGAATTTCTTACAGAGTGAATACATTTTTCATAGGATACGTATATACTTTTTGCATTCAGAAACAGTCATCTTCACAGGTTGGGAACTTCCTAACTTGTTCTGTGCCACGTGCTCTTTTAATATCTCTCAGCACGTGGGTACTGCATGTAATTTTTGCAGTCTTACATCGTGATGCTATGCCCTAATAGATGCCCATAAAATATTCATTAAATAAGGGGCACCTGGGTGGTTCAGTAGGTTAAGCAACCAACTTTTGATTTCGGCTCAGGTCATGACCTCATGATTTGTGGGTTCGAGCCCCGCGTTGGGCTTTCTGCTGACCCCGTGGAGCCTGCGTGGGATTCTCTGTCTCCCTCTCTCTGCCCCTCCCCTGCTCTCTCTCTCTCAAAATAAATAATTAAATATTAAAAAAAATATGTTCATAAATAAAATAGTCAAGAAGTAAGCAACATTCATCTCTCAGCACAGGAACACGTAGAGAAGGAGCCTGCCCATCAGTGTCTCGTCATTGTCGTGTTGCTGAATTCTGTCTACGATGAGCGGGAAACGAGGGAGAGAAAGAGCGGAATGGGAACCCAGAGGTGTGTGCTGAGCCGCTGCCCTTCACGCACTCACCGAACGCTGAGTAATACTGGAAGGTTGTGCCTACAATTGCCTATTGG
This sequence comes from Panthera pardus, assembly GCF_024362965.1. Classification (NCBI taxonomy): domain Eukaryota; kingdom Metazoa; phylum Chordata; class Mammalia; order Carnivora; family Felidae; genus Panthera; species Panthera pardus. The sequence continues at coordinate 81,058,611 of NW_026526710.1, read as the reverse complement.
TTGTGCCTATTGGACTTTGGTCCGAACCCCCGCCCTCCTGCCTGCCTCTGCTGCAGCACGCTGGCCGCCCCGTCCTGATCCCCTCCAGGGTGGTGTTCGGTGCCCCAACAATCCTGACGGTAAACCAGGATCATCCCCCTGGGTGCTGCCCTGTGTAGCAGCCCCACAGGGAAGGGCAGCCACGCCCCGCCTCCTGGGGCGACAGGGCCCTAGGCGCACGTGCTCTGCCAGACAGTCGCTGGCCTCGAAGTCTCGCCTCCTAAGCCTGATGGCTTCATAAAGAGCCGGCTGAGTACTAGCTGTTTTTATTCAAGACTTGGGCTCAAAACTCAGCTAAACCCGATCGGGAGATTATGTCAAGGGAAGAAATGCTGAATTGGCTTTCTGGTGGCTCTGAGATTAAGAGCTGTTGCAGCCCGGCCGTGGTCCGGGAGGGCACCACCGAACAGTTCCATCAGTGGAGCCTATTTTGGTACGTTTGTGGGAAAAGTCAGCGACGGGATGCGTGCGCTCCGTGCTGCCCCCCGTGCTGGGGGCTTAGCCTCGGCACGCTGCGGAGGATCCAAAGCAGAGGGCGGGGGACGACTCACATCACCATCAGGCAGCTCCAGAATGTTCCTTGGCTCCCACATCACTGAGTCAATCTGCGGCCCAATCCAGGATAACGGGAGCCCTTGGTGAGTTTGGGTATGAAACCACAGAAACAAACCCTAAGTGCCCAGAGATCTGGAGAAAGAGGTATAATGAATTCTTTAGCAGTGAACTTTCACAGTATCCACAGGTCCTCCTTACCCAGCCTTTCAATGACAAGATCTCACCGCCTGCCTTTATCTTAAACCACGTATTTAGGACTTGGACCATGTCTGTATCTTTGCAGATGGCGGTTTAAGGTTTTTCAGTCTGAGCTCACAGGCCACCTAAGGTCGAGGGAGCTTACAGGGGACTGAGGGTGGTAGTGAGGACAGCCCTGAATCGGCACCCAAGCTGTTCCAACCAGACGGCGCTCCTGGTCCGTAGATGGTCTCAGATGTCTGACAGTCTTGTGTAGAGGTCCTGGGGGTGCAGGTCTGAGGAAACCACTGACCAAATCAGGGAGAACGTGCAGGATGAATGAAATGTGTCCATTTCTTTTTTTCTCTCCCACCGCGTTACTATAGCACTTGCTAAGGTTCGTGGGTGACCGAGAAGGATAGGAAATACTTATTACGCCATTTTTGTTTGTTTGCGTTGCCGTGAGTTTAAGTGCACAGGCTGGGACAGAGTCTAAGCAGAAAAGTGTGCACCCTGACCCTCCTCATCTCCCCCCGCTGGCCTTGACTTTCCATTCCTATTTCCATTTTACTGCATCAACTCCCACCTCACCACAGACTTCCTGTTTCCCCAGTCCCTCCCTACATAGGAACAGATATAGTTTATATTCTTGAAAGAAACGTTTTTGTATGAAATAAACTTTCCTGTTGCCTCGAGTTGTAATATTATAAGGCAATTATTGGCAAGGAAAGAGACTTTTAAATATGGAGATCAAACAGAGGGTTGCTGGAGGGGTTGTGGGGAGGGGGGTGGGCTAAATGGGTAAGGGGCATTAAGGAATCTACTCCTGAAATCATTGTTGCACTATATGCTAACTAACTCGGATATAAATTAAAAAAATAAATTAATTTAAAAAAATCAAAAGGGGGGCACCTGGGTGGCTCAGTCGGTTAAGCCTCCAACTCCTAATTTCGGCTCAGGTCATGATCTCATGGTTCGTGAGTTTGAGCCCCGCATCAGGTGCTGCATTGACAGTGCAGAGCCTGCTTGGGACTCTCTCTCTCTCTCTCTCTCTCTTTCTCTCTCTCTCTCTTCCCCACTCATGCTATCTCTGTCTCTCTCAAAATAAATAAACTTAATTTTTTAAAACAAAATACGGAAGTCTGGTTCCAAAGGTAAATCCATGTGTGCTTTACCTGGATATATCTGAGGAAATATCCAGAAAGAAGATGAGTGCTTTACTCATGAGAACTGCCCCCCAACCACGGGATGCTGGAGCCCACTATCTGGGGAAATCCGTGTCAGAGCGGAATGTCTGTGGATGGGGGACGCCTTGCCCAGGTGTCTGGACTAAACAACTATTTTCTTACTTCCTTCACATTCGTGCACTAATGTGTGTTCATTCCCTCTTCACTCTTGGAACTCCCAAGTCTTCCAGGCACCAGAAACCCAAGCGCCATTGTCTCCTGTCCTGCGTTGTCAGCCCCTCTCGCCAGCTCCCTTCAAGCCCGGTGATGAGACCCGGGCTCCAGGTAGAACACAGCCCTGACCTGGGGTTCTAGGACTGAGAGAAGAGGAAGAGCTACGTTCCTGATCCTCCCACCAGTGGGAGGGTCTTAGTCTGCTTAGGCTGCCCTAGCATTACAGACTGGATGGCTTAAACACAGACATCGTTTTCACAGTTCTGGGGCTAGAAGTCCCAGATCAAGGTGCGGGATTGCCTCGGATGAGGGCTCTCTTCCCGGCTGCTAGATGGCCCCTTCTCCATGTCCTCGCATGGCCTTTCCTCTGTGCTCCCATGGAGAGAGAGCCCTGTGTGGCCTCTTCTCCTTATGAGGACACCAGTCCTATCAGATAAGGGCCCCTCCCTATGACCTTGTTTACCCTCCCTTAAAGGCTCCAAACAGAGTCATATGGGGGGTTAGGGCTTCAACATATCAATTTAGATGAGGTTGGGGGGGGGGGGGCACGGGGAACACAATTCAGTCCATCACAGTGAGTGAACTGGTAAAGTTGCAAGAATTCAAAAGTCAAAAAACCTTTGCCTTTAATACGTAACAGCTGCTTGATAAGGGTGACAAGGAGAACAATGGCTACATGGTAAAAGTTTACAGATATTAGACGAGAAGCAAAACTAAGAGAAAATATAGCTTTGATCGAGGTATATGAGACTAAGACCAGTATTAATTGTAATACTTTACTTAAAATTTGTGAGCAATTTGAAGTCTATTAATATATTTTGAGAGACAGAGAGACAGAGAGAGAGAGAGAGAGGGAGGGAGGGAGAGCTTGCACACACAGGGGAAGGGCAGAGAGAGAGGGAGACAGAGAATACCAAGCAGGCTCCGTGCTATCAGCATAGAGCCCAACACAGGACTCAAACTCACAAACCGTGAGATCATGACCTGAGCTGATCTGGTTAAGTCGGCTTAACCAACAGAGCCACCTAAGTGCCCCTCATTTTACTCTTTATATCCCACAACGTCACTTGATGAATGGAATGAACTATTGAAAGAATTAGTTGCTTGGAAGAGGAAGTGTTAGCAAAAGAAGCTGGGGTAGGCTTCATCTAAGCACTGTGTAAGAGAGGGGACTATGGTCAATGAGGTCTCATATCTAATTCACTCATCCATTCATCCCATAATTATTGACTGGTTGCCTGTTGGTGCTTGATGAGTTTGACAGATGAAATAAAGTTGGCATTTTAGCAAGATGACCAGCTGCCCCATGGAAAAGGGATGGGAAGGGGCAAGGTTGGAAGCAGGAAGAGTCAGGGGCCACGACAGTAATCCTGGTCAGAGGCTCTCCTTACAGGGAGGGGACATTCAAAAGTGAATGCCCATGAATATAGGCAAGGGTCTTTGTTTTTTAAGGTTCTGGTCACCACCACCCCCCGCCCTCCTCGTCCCCCTTATTCCAGCCTTATTGGCTGGATAGCTCTAGGTACTGGGTTGTCCATTCCTAATTGGCTCGATTCCATTGTATGAGGGTGGTCTATGGCCCATCAAGAAACACTTCTTAAGATCAAGATTATAATAATGGTGGTTAAAATTAATATTTACCATATGTCTTTACAATCTTCATCTTTGTAACAAGGCAAGGGGAGTTCGAATTAATGCAGTTAGGAGCGTGCATTCAGGTCTTAGCTCCCCCTCACTAGCTCTGTGACCTTGAAAATTCTTAACCTCTCTGCACCTCAGTGTCCTTGACAGTTTCTAAGGATTAAATGAGTTAATATATGCCCCTGTCCTCATGTACTTTTGTGTCTAGTTATCTAGTACATTCTTCCTCTGAACTTAAAATCAACTAACGCCTTCTTACGAAGTAGATACTCCAGACCATTGATACTATATTATGCTGTAACTGGTCATTTTTAATCTCCGTTATCCCCAAGGCATAGGTCAGATCCTGGCACATCCTAAGAACTTAAATATGAAGGAGCACAGGTCAGTTCAATGGCTTCTCTGACCACATCCAGACCCCTGCCGTCACTAAGAGGAGTCCTTCTGGTGTATGCCTAACAACCACACATGATGGGGCAATTTAGAATGTTACCACATGGACATTGGTTCAACATTTTAAAGATTATTTAATTACATTGGTATGATTTGTTTAATATTTACACTTTTGCATAGTATTTCAGCAGCAGGATCCATCTCATGATAACTTTCTAATGTTATAAGAAAATTATTCCCAGGCCCAACCCAACCAGAGGTATTCTGTTTCTAAACAGGTCAGGAGACAAGGAAAGTTCTGGAAGTCTGGGGTGTCCTTTGCCTACACAGATGCCTGCCCTGCACAAGTCCTATCAGAGCCTTGCTACTCCGCTAACCTTTGAAAGCATCCTCGTGCACAGTTAATCAACAGGGATGTTTCAGGTATTTCTCTCCAGAGACTGATGGTATAAAGCATAATTAATTACATTTTAAGTACATTTTAAATGATCAATAGACCTAATCTGTTCTGTTAATTTTTATGGAATTCAATGACATTGAGTAAGTTGCTTTGGGTTACTTCCTCATCCAGACTTTCCATCTTTTCCTAAGAAATGGGGACCTTTCAGAGCCTGGGTTGGGACCCTTCTCTCACAGGGACTTGGCAGCTAAATCTACCAGTAGTTTTTCACTAATAGCTTTTATTACTTTTAGAAAAAACTATTTAAAAAAATTTTTTTAATGTTTATTTATTTTTGAGAGAGAAAGAGAGAGACAGAGCACGAGCCAGGGAGGGTCAAGGAGAGAGGGAGACACA